>NC_060129.1:33674243-34874243 GCF_021461395.2 Schistocerca americana | reverse complement strand
TCAAGTTCCTTCCACAAGTGGCCCACATTATGCATCCTCCGATTGCAAAGGAGGGGTGTCCAGTTCAGGTGAACAGCTCAGCTGATTATCACACACTTTCACACAGCTAAAGCATATGCTGCATTCCGTGCCTTGCCTTATGTCCTATTCTCCCTCAAGTCCCCTGGTTTTACCTGTTCATGCATCTCCCTATGTCATTAACGCATTGCTGGTGCATGGGAATAATGACGGTACTGAGCAACCACTTGCCTATGGAACCAAGATCCTGACACCCACTCAAGAGAACTACTCCGAATCTAAAATGAAGCTTTGGCGATCATCTTTGCCATTGAGAAATTCCAATTCAGAACTCTTTGGACCCTGCTGTTGGCTCCTGGAAAGGACAGCACAACAGCTCCAGAATTTGGCAATTTTCCTCAGCTCCTACAATTATACCATTAAGTACAAGTCCATGGCACTACACACAAGTGGAGGTGCTCTCTCTCGTCTCCACTTGTGGAGCTGTGGCGAAGCAAGCTGGGATATTTTTAATTCCCCTCTTGTTTTGCCATTTGCCACTTAAATTCGTTATTTTTTTCATTTTTGAACTAATTACAATTAACATACGTGATTATTATCTGCATTTTCGTACAAGAGAAAGGTTGGCCATCAGTTTGACAGAATATAACACCAGACATAATTTTATGCTTAATTTTATGTATGTAATTGATTTTCTAATTTAATTGAACTATTCCTAGTTAGTATCTTTCAATATAGGATGAAATGAGTAATTGTTTCGTAACTTATATTGTATTGTTGACATATAAACAAATATAAATTCTATACTAGTTATAAACATTTGGAAGATGAAATACTAGTGACCTTAAAGTATGTATTTGGCTATATTTGAAAACATGTTAGCAAAGCCAGCCCTTAATTAAATCCAAAGTAATTAACAGTTTTGTCCAAAGTATTGTTTAGGTAACTATATATGTTAATTTCACGATTTAAACAAATAATTAGGTCTAATTTTTGCAATAAATGTAACTTCAAACAATGTGTAGTTTCAGCACTTATTATTGTGATGATATATAGGGGCCCAATTTTTGGTCATGAGACAGTCCATCCACAGTTGAGTTTCAGATGAGGAACCTGTGTTGGTTAGAACGACAACAATGCCTCAACTTAAGAGTGAAATAAGTGTTACACCAATAGGCCATGTGTTAAACCAATGACAGTTTCTGCTCTACATGTACCTTTCTCCTCTTCAAGAACTGTGAACTTTGTGGTTAGGTTTTTACTGCTTGTAGATGTTCAACAGTAAACTATTGTAGCAGTATGTGGAGGTTTGCCTGCTAACTATTAATTAGGCTTATCAAAAGTTATAACAACAGTGCACTGTACATATAACTGTGTATTATTAGGGGGTTGTGAAAAGTGAAATTAAAGTATTATGAAATGCAACTGTGCACCAGTTGGCTACATTATTTACAGTAATCAGTGTCCAGCTTACAAACCCTAGTTTTCAGCCAGTGTAGCAATGCAGTACATTGACACTGAGGCCAGCAAACAAAGAAATAAAAAGTAGGTGGAACTGCTACAAAGCGTGAAGGGACTAGGTCAGATGTGTCAGGTGTGACAGCCGTGGATGGTCTCCCCAACTGCTGTAAATTGTGGAACTCCGCTGAATCACCTACTGATTTAAAATGGAATGATCATATAAAGTTGATTGTCGGTAAAGGAGATGCCAGACTGAGATTCATTGGAAGAATCCTAAGGAAATGCAATCCGAAAACAAAGAAAGTAGGTTACAGTATGCTTGTTCGCCTACTGCTTGAATACTGCTCAGCAGTGTGGGATCCGTACCAGATTGGGTTGACAGAAGAGAGAGACAAGATCCAATAGAGAGCAGTGCGCTTTGTTACAGGATCATTTAGTAATTGTGAAAGCATTACGGAGATGATAGATAAACTCCAGTGGAAGATTCTGCAGGAGAGATGCTCAGTAGCTCAGTACGAGCTTTTGTTGAAGTTTCGAGAACATATCTTCACCAAGGTGTCAAGCAGTATATTGCTCCCTCCTACGTATATCTTGTGAAGAGACCATGAGGATAAAATAAGAGAGATTAGAGCCCACACAGAGGCACAGCGACACTCCTTCATTCCATGAACAATAAGAGACTGGAATAGATGGGAGAACCGATAGAGGTACTCAAGGCACCCTCCGCCACTCACCATCAGGTGGCTTGTGGTGTATGGATCTAGATGTAGATGTAGATGACCTCATCCTCCACACCCAGCAAGTAATTGTTACACAATCTGTGAAAGTGACGGAAACTTGGCACACCCACTTAGGGAGATTTCAAATAATACATACATAATGGTTTGCATTTGTAGCATTGTTTTCGGCAGTGAAAAAAAATATTGTGTATTAGTTTCTGGGCAACCATCGTAATTCCTATGATATACACACTGACACACAGAATACCAAATTTGTTTTTCTGGTGAAAACATCCTCCTAAGTACAGTATTTCTTACTCAGAGATCCAAATGGGAACTGCTTTATCTGTGGAGTACTTTACACTTGAAGATGCAATCATCATTAGAGCTGCAGCCATTAGCAGTACCATCATAGCAGGGTCATAACAAAAAAACTCAAAAATCCAGACTGTGGCCATTTTAGTTATTAAGAAGGGTCTTTGTCAAGAAAATGGTTTTCAGTTGATGGGAGCAAGATTTTACATATTTTTAGGTATTTGCTAATATGGGAATACATATTTTCTGCTGAATTTCTAATATCATTAAGTGATGATTGTTTTAGTAATTCTGGGATTGTACAGATGCTGACTTGTTTTTACAATCACCATCTCTACGTCATGGAGTTGGCTTTACAACCTGTTCCAGAAATTATCCTGTCCTTGGACATCTAGATCCAAGGCTGGTTCCCACCAGTTATGCATTTTTCCCTGGGCTTTGTTTCCAGTGCTGCACAGGGACAGCTTAGTGACACCACTGCCTCCTCAGTGCCTCCGAGTTCCCATGATTTTCATTCTAGGTTTACTCCCCAAGGCTCTTTCACTCTCTCCACAGTTGGGGCTATTACCTGCCACCGTAGAGACCTTTTTTCATAGTATCAAATCCTTCAGGAAATTCTTCGTGCCAAAAAAAACTAACTTGAAACTTCAATGGCACTGATTCTGGATGTCTGAGCAATGTCCACAATTTTTTATTATGCTAAATACTTCCATTATCAATAAATATTGCATCTGCATGCTGCACAACTGTGATTGACATTCCCTCCTCATTTCTGCCGAAGTTACAAACCAAATACAGCCTTGCATCCATGGTATCATGGAGGCGAACCTCACAGTTTGTTCAACCAAATTTACAAGTCCCACTCTCACTGTAAACTACTACCCATAACAGAATAGTTAGATAGGTTTATTTTTAATTCACCTTGGCACATAATCAGCTATACATTATATAGAAGTTGTGATCACATTATACCTGCTAGCTTAACTAGTGGCCTGATCATGTTCTCCACAAAATTCAAAAACTATTCCACTGAATCAGTAGGGCTGTGTGTTAGATCCCATTGCAAGTTTTCTGGCAGGCAGCCTTCTTTTTGGTGTTGATATTTCTGGTAGTGCCCCTAATGCTCTATCTAAATGTAGTAGTTTGCAGAGTTCCCTCCAGTGATGGATACATACGGAAGGGGGGGGGGGGCATGAGAGGTATTGCTAATAGCCACTTTGCTTGTATTGTTGAAGAGGTGAAGGCAGTTACAGAAGAGTTAGATGTAGAGATGAGTGTTCCTCGTCTTACAGGCAGAAAAAGACACAGGGAAAACTGCAATCATGATGATGCTATGACATATTGGAAGAGAGCTGTTTTTATGCCAACATTGGACCATGTTATGGCTGACATGAGAGAACATTTTGCTGAAGAAAATCTTCATCATTTAAAATTCAGTATACCTTTGCCCTCACGACTACTGAAACATAACGGTAATGATCTGGCACAAACTGAATCAGTGCTTAACTGAACTACCATTCTTTGAAGAAGATTCACTCTTTATGATTAAAAAGAGAATAATGAGAGAGATTCTTCAATACAAGCAAATGAGCATAAATTCCCTTAATTATCGTGACTCTGTTATGCAAGCATTGTCTGTCTGTCCTAGCTCTGACTATCCTACTTTGCACACACTGTACAAAATATTTGCTTGACTACCTGCATCTGTTGCTATAGTGGAAAGAAGTTTTTCAACATTGCGGTGTACAAAGACATGGCTGAGGTTGACAGCGAAGGATGATCAGCTTAATAGCTTAGCCCTGTTGAACACTCACCCTGACATTGATTGCCCTATTGACAATGGAATTAACCAATTTGCCAGGAAGAGTAGGCACATAGATTTAATCATCATTATTATTTTAGGAAGAGAACCACGATTGTAATTTTTTATAGCGTAAGATGGCATTGTCTTGTATATGTGTATATTTAGTTTAAGTAAAACTTTCTTAAACTTTGCATATGACTTGATTGTTTTTTTACTACGATAAAAGTAAAGGTAGCTCAAGATACCTTAAGTGCCCCCTCCTTGAGGTTTTTCTGTATCCACCATTGGTTCCTTCACATAGAATTCTCTTGTAGTATCTCTACCATCTCTGTAATTTGGGCCATTTAAGAAGTAATTGTTCAGCCTTAATTGCTTGGCCTACCCCCAACATTTATGCAAGAACATTACTTCAAATCCCTTAAAGTCTACAAATTCCTCAGTATGTTGGTTAGCCCAGATCTGAGTTGGTCCCTCCAGCTGTCCCTTTAGAAACTTTGCTTTTACCTCCTCACTCATCACTGTTATAAAGCTATCTTTGCACGTAGCCAAGAAATCTATTGCATGGTACCTGTTTTTACCACTGAATGGCTCTATAATGCTATCAACCTCCATGGGACATCCTATCACCACATCTGCCTGCCCAGCTGGTATATTACTTACAGTATCTCCAAGTTCAGTTTTTAAACCTCCAATTTCAGATTTTATGCTTGCATCTTGTTCATATTTTATATTTTCCAATTCTGAATCTAAACTTTCATGTCATTTCTCACCCACTGCATTCAGTAATTGGGTGAGTTCTTTTCCTCACACCCAACCACTCTCCTTTGGGAAACCAAGGCTACTACAATCACTCCTAATATCCTCTGATCCACAATCACTTGAAAGTTTCTGCATCTCATCAGTCACAGCTGACGACTAGCAACACAAGATGTATAATGCAACTGATGCAAATTGTGGCTTCTACAACATTGACTATTACTGTGACATATGAAAGCAAGCATCGTGGAGATGGCAGGGCGATGGTGTGGAGACAGTCGCAGCACATATGTGTGTGGCACAGCAAGCAAGAGCAGAAACATTAGCAGTACTGGTATGGTCAGCGGTGTCTCGCTACAACTGCCATGTGGACTGGTGGTAGCACGAACACAGCAGCTGTGCGAAATTCACATGGACCAACAGTATTTCAAATTGATGAAACAGACTGTCCCACAAAATATTGTTGCATGAAGTAGGCGCGTAGTGCAGAGTCTCTTATGGTGCTGTATGCTGGTGTATTAATGTTCACATATGCTCAATGATTGCAGTGCCAAACTGTTACTGCTGTGCACTGTGTGTAGGTCTGGGCCCCCACACTAACCTATACTCTTCCTGGGACACTCAATTCCAAAATACTCGTTAAGTGGAAAGTAAACAGTCCATTCCCTGATGAGCCTACCTAATTGCAATGATTCCTTTGGTTAGCAGTAACTACTGGTACTAGCAATCCAGTAGAGGGTGAATGTACAACCTGTTAAACGACTCGTCTGCACAGAGGTTTCATTTTAAGTGTTTGCTTGATGCCCTTACATAAGCGATCAATGATTATTAATGTGACCTATGAGGTTTGTCAGTGAAATACAAATATATAAGAGCAAAATTAGCAATGAAATCAGAAATTGAGGATATGCATATTTAGCACATGATAGAATTGTTGCTTTATTCATAGAAAATTTCTTTTCTGTGAATAATGGTCCTTCACACAATGGTCTAGTCAAGTCTAAAATAGTTTTCGCGTAGTACTTGGGGGCAATTAACAGTTCACTACATCACTGTCACTGTAAATTGCACTATGTTGATAACTCACAAACTTATAAACTGAAGATTAGCTTCTGAACAATCATATAGGCATGATCCTACCACAGAATTAAAACGTGTGTGGCCCCTGGCCATTCTAGCCCACATTACCTGCACAGCTCCCAATGCACCAAATACCTTGATCTCTGGCTTGCATCTCTGTCCTGCATTTTGTCACATGACGCACTGCGCTAGTGAAAATAACATCCATATACTTGACCATAATTTGTTTAGAAACCTTTCACACTATACAAATATTTAATCAAAATACATTACACAGTTCTGTACACACTTATTCTATCACATACTATTATTTTTTCTCATTACAGTTCAGTTATATTTATTTTAATATATTCCATGAACTGGAACAGCAATCACTTGTCAAAACAACTACTTTATTCTTTCTTGCCTGTTTTTCATTATGTTATTCAGATGTTTCTGCAATTATTAATACATAAATTTGTTATTAAATAAACATAGAAAAAGAAATGTCAGTACCAATTTCCCAAGCAGAGGCTAATAGCATTATGTATTTATGGATGACTGTTTCAGGTGCTCAGTTTCACCTCTTATGTTACAGTGTCTAGTCTGCCACTGGATCTTCCCCACTGACATCACAGTATTCGTCTTTTGGATCTGCAGCTCTCGCCCATATATTACAGGAATTAGCCATGTCTGACACAGTTTTGCATGGTGACTGGGATTCACCTCCTATTAAACCAGTTTAGATAACCATGTTCCTTGCCATTGTTCCCAGCAGGGACTGCAACTTCCAGTTTGATCATGTCCTGATTCCCTCATACAGCTAGAAAAGTCACTGTGATCTGTGTTTGCGAAACAGTAAATGGTGTTCCAGTACTTCCAATACTTCATCGTCTCTCAGTGCCCTCCGCCACACACCGTTGGGTGGCTTGCAGAGTATAAATGTAGATGTAGATGTTTTACACAAATTGCAGTTTTGGGTTAGTCAGGCTGCACTGTATTCTAAAGGTAGTCCTCCACAATACCAAACAGTTGTTACTATTTTTTGTCCATCTTGTGTAGATCATTCATGGATGCAAAGAAAAACAGTGTGGTGTTACAAATTCCTACATACACAACTATTCACTGAATTATTTTGACTGTATTATGTTATGCATAAAAAATCTACAGTAATGAAGATGACAGATAACTGTTTTAAATTGCTGTCTTCATTGTTTAACTCTCAAAATTTCATGGTCATTTGTAACACATCTCATTCAGTTAATGGCAAAGTTCTCTTACACAACATGAAACTCAGTCCAAGGAACTTTGTATTGGATAAGCAGACAGGATTCAGATGTCAAATTGTTCCCATGTCTAAAAATTGTGACTGCAGTTATGAAATAATAATTAATTAAATTGACTAATCTGGAAAGGATGCAAGTATTTCTCGGTCCTTATACTGAATTCTGTATCAAAATTCATGCTGCCATTAAAGCAGCAGGTTATTCAAATAACAGTGAGTGCATAATTACTGGAAATCTGGCAATTTTGACCCATTAAATTGAATCACTTGCAGGTTATGTGAAGAATCACTTGCAGGTTATTGTGAAGAATCACTTGCAGGTTATTGTGAAGAATCAATTGCAGGTTATTGTGAGAAATCACTTGCAGGTTATTGTGAAAAATCACTTGCAGGTTATTGTGAAAAATCACTTGCAGGATGTGAATCTTCATCTCTTGAAGGGTTTATTCTAAATTCATGTTGAAGATGGTTTACATTTTGTATTATAATACTGTAAATTGCTGGGTAAGATAGTATTATTGGCTTCAATGTCGCCATCATCATCATCAGCAGCAGCGGCAGCAGCAGCAGCAGCCGCAGCAGCATCATCATCATCATCATCATCAGTATGACATTTGGAGCTGGGCAGAGAACTCCTGTAGGCTTTACAATCCATTAATCTTCAGTTATACACATCCATATTTTGCTCCTTCATATTTTCGTTTGTAATTTACACATTTTCCTTTAAGTTATCATTGGTACTTTTCCTTATTTCTTTGAGCCTAGTAGAGAACTTTGTCTGTCTGTCATCAATTCTCCTGGCTACATCTGTGCTCCCTCATATTTTATTTTCATTGCAGTTGTAACTATGAATTCTGCTCCCATCTGCTCCCTTATTGATTTGTTTATTTTACTCCCTCCTTGCAATCTCTGACAAGCATCTCTCCATTACTCACAGAAGAAGCCTGAATCCTGGAATGGTTTTCCATTAGAAGTTCATGTCCCACCACCATAACCCAAAACTCGTTATACACAATGACTATAAGCTTGGTTTTGGAAACCCTATGTAGTTTGCCATCAGTTCACGAAGCCATTTTTACTCACCTGTTTATTTCTTTTGTTGTCTGTTGTGTCATTGTTTTCAACTGCCATGAATACAAAAACTTATTTACTGGTTCTATGACTTCACTGTCAACATATAAAATTTCGTTTTGCCTTATTTTATTCTTAATTTGATTGACGTTGCGACCGACTTTCAAACTTGCTGTATTGAGTTTTTCCATTAGTTGTCGAAGTTCATCTTCACTACAAACAGTACAATGTTGTCAGCAAAATGAAAGCAAGTCATGTAGGTTCCATTAACAGAAATTCCTTCTTTGTTTTCCTAAGTTCAGGACATGGAAAGTTCCTATAGAACTGCAGAAAATAATTTGGGCAGTATGGAATCTCCTTATCTCATTCCTCTTTCAGTTTTACATTTCATGCCACAAGAAACTGAAGCTACTATTTTGAAACAATGAACCCAGTTGCATTATTGCTTTCATGTTCACTGCTGCTTTTATTCTTTGGTCTCCAGTTGAATTTGACAACAAAATATACTCTTTGATACCACAAAATGAGTTTCATCTATCTTTTTTAATGTACGGACAAACATGTTGCTCCTCAATTAAGTGTCCCCTTTTTTTATATCAAATGCAACTGTGATGTTTTTTGCAGAATATGAAACAGGTGTGTTCTGGGGAGGGGGGTGGGGGGGTGATGTCAGCTTATGAAATTAATATTTGTATCATTTCATGTGAAATTGCTTCTAACATAACAATGTTTAACCCTGACCAGAACAAGTTTTGATGCTGTATTTGTGTCTTACCTCCCTCACCCTTCTCCTAAACCTTCCCACTATACCTATTTCTTTTAGTAAGGAGATTTGAAAATTCTTCATATTTCCGAAATCTCAAGTTCTCTATAAAAGTGATAATTCCATCCAAACATTTGTAATACCTTAAAATTTAAATTTGTTAGAATCTAAAAGAGACAGGTGGGCTGATTAATAGTTCCGGCAGTGATATTCCCCAGTTAAGAGGGAGCTAAGGTTTATGAGAAGAATGGCAAAGACAAAGGAAAAAGTTGACTGGGTGTAGGAGAGAAAAGCTGGTACTGTACATCAGTAAGCATTGTGTCAGAGGTGACAGAAGAGATAAAAGGCTGATAAAGAAATATAAAAGAAACTATCAAATGAAAATAAATAAAGTATGCAATTTAAATAATGTTAAATAAAATATAGAAATAAGACATAATATTTACGTTTGGATGCCTCATCCACTGTTAAATTTTAGCTCATGGTATTAAATGAAAAAAATCACTTGAGGAAACTAAAATTACAAGGAGACTGAATTGTTTGCTTGTTCTTTACTTGAGGGGGCAAAACTCCAAGCATTACTGAGATCGAAATGGTTGTTTTAGTTTTTCATGTATTTTGCAATACTTGTAATTTCTCCTACTAAAGGTAAGTAATGGCCCAACACTCCAAATACTTCCATTTTTTTTGCTTCTTCTCTAACAGTGTTTGCAATCCTTTTAGTTCATTTCAAACCTTGAATACTTCTGTCAAATGATATTGTCATAGTAAATGATATGCTGCAACCATTAGCATATGTTTTATTGTTTAGTGATGTTGGTAAGAGGGTATATTTTGAAAGTGAAATCATTACTTGTACAAGGTGTGATTGGAAAGTTTTACGAATGGATCCACTACTGCTTACTGGTTTGGCAGCCAGGTACACTGAGGGTCTGGAGTGAGTCATTGCATTCTCCTCGAACATCCTCTGACAGGAAACTGGGTTTCCTTTATTCAGTTCATCGTGGCAGCTGGTTGAGTGTGGGTATGTTGGGCTCGTTGCCGGATTCACTCTCTGTGAAAATGGATGTAAAAACGGAGCAACAAGTTTGTGTGAAATTTTGTTTTAAAACCGGGAAATCAGCTTCTGAGACTTACGAACTACTAAAAAACAAGTTTTGGAGATAATTGTATGAGCCAGTGAAATGTTTTTGTCTGGTTCGACAGATTTAAAAATGGCCGCGAATCATTTGAAGATGAACCACGTTCTAGCCGTCTTACACCTCAAAAACGAATGAAAATGTGAAAAGTCGTGACTTAGTGTGTTCTGATCGTAGACTTACCATTAGGGAGATGGCTGATGAAATTAATTTAAGTTTCTATGCAGTTCAGTCAATTTTAACTGAAGATCTGAACATGCGTCAAGTGTCCGCAAAACTCATTCCAAAAGCGTTGTCAAGTAACCAAAGACAATACCGACTTGAAGTGTGCCAAGAACTGATTAATTTGACTAAAAATGACGCAGATTTGTTAAATAGTGTAATTACAGGGTATATGGATACTATCCCAAAACCAAAGTGCAGTCGGTGAAGACAATATTGGTGATATTTTTCAATTCTGCCGGTATTATGCAGCATGAATTTACCCCTGGAGGACAGACAATTAACAATGAATACTACAAATGTGTCCTTGACCGTTTGCGCGGAAAGGTGCAGAAGGAAAGGCCTGCATTGAGGAAAGACAGGTGTTGGGTGTTACACCATGGCAATGCTCCAGTGCATCGTGCCTTCATCATTGAATTTTTGACCAAATTCAAAATTCCTGTGCTTCTACAACTGCTATATTACCATGATTTGGCCCCTGCAGACTTCTACCTGTTTCCTAAACTGAAATTTTCACTAAAAGGGAAGGGCTTTGACTCGATTGAAGACATCCAGGAAAATATGGAGAGTATCCTTAACAGACCTAAGGAAAAAAATCTCCAGGAATGTTTCCAAAAGTGGAAACACCACTGGAGTCAGTTTGTTCAGTCAAAAGGGGACTTTGAAGGAGATGCATCACAGTAGCATCTAAGTACCACCATTGTACAATTATAAGCCCATTCTTAAAACTTTCCAATCACACCTCATATATTCATCATATTTTACTGTGCTACAGAGTAACAACATTCCAGTAGAGATTCAGCCTTACATCAACAGCTGTATATATTTCTAACACTGTAAGAAAGACTGCACATAGCAGAACAGCACTTGTGATGTATTAAAAAATGAATCGAGCTAACATGGTGTTTCGTAATCTATAGTTATTTTAGAATAGTCTATTGAGAAAAAGTACAAACCTGTCAAGTACCTAATGTTATTAAAATAGCTTTCCAAGTTCCTTCACATTTACAGTGTGTTTTGTGATTTTTGTGTGCTACTGAATCTTTCATCTGTTATTGGGGAGGTATGGTCGTATAAGGATCGTAAAAAAATTGTTGCTATATCTTCACATAAAGTACTGTATTTTAGGAAACTTTAATTTAATTTAATTTTTTTAGCTTGATCTTTGAAATACTGCATAAAACAAACATGAAGCAATATATTATTATGTTACAAAAGTTATATTCATTTTCTTACTTTTCAGTGAAGAAGTTCTGCAATATGTTCAACTGAAGACAAAAAATGACAAAGCTGTTAAAAAGAAAAATGTAGAGTTTATTCATACCTCAATAGAATATCAGGCTGTAAATGATGTATATGCAGCACTTCTAAAGGGAGAACCAATCACTAAACATGTAATATTGAAATCAATGAATGTTGTCAGTGATAGTTCATCTGAATATCTTGACTGATATAATGAGCATAGAGACCTGGGCCATACTATTTTATGTGCTGTGCAGTGTTGGCTTGTATGATTAGTTTCTTCTCTCTGTGGCCCAATGTATAAAATAATAATTATTAATAATTTTACTAATGTTTTTTTTCCATTTGTGGGGAATATAATGCTATTTTACATATGATAAATATAACACTTTAAATAAAAATTAACTATGAAATTCTGAAATCGCTACCCTAATCCTTTGGTACCAAGAATGTCGGGGAGGCATACGGAGAAGTCAAGGGATGAATAACCCCTTGATTTAACATCTTCTGTACCTTTCCTGCAACACTTTCATCTTAGGTGGTGAGAGACCATATGGGGACTGCCCAATCGGAATATTGTCAGTCAAACGAATATGATATTCTAAATTATTAGTTACACCAAGTTTATCGCAAAATAAGTCACCAATAGCCTCCAGTAACTGATGGACCTGTTGAACCTGACTGGGAGAAAGATGATCAAGATTGACATTCTCAATACTAGTAACCGACAAGGAAGAAGGCATGGATGACACCACCACTCGACGTTCACAAAATCCAAACTTCTGACTTGGCGCAAAGTAAAAAAAAAGCTTACCCCCTGAATAATCTAGAACAAGTTGAGTTTTAGAAATGAAGTCACAACCCAGCACTGTATTTATCGGCAGGTTAGCGACAGTAGCAAAGGTCATTGGCCAGGAGAACTGCCCTACCGAGAAACAACCCTTAACCCACCCCGCCAGAGGCAACACCTGACCATTGGCCATACGACATCTCCGAAGCGGGATGTTTTCACGTTTGAGCCTGGTAAGACTGCCAGATTCCAGAACCCAAGCCTCATTAAGCAAGGAATGAGTGCTACCCGCATCCAATAAGGCGCAGAGGGGTTCCCGATTCAAACTGAGACAAACATAAGGTCGACAGAACCGGGAACCAGCAACTACGGCACACCCCCTCACTGAGCGAAAGAACTTGCCCCCCTTCTAACAGCCATGTACTGCAAGTCTCTAGAGGAACGGAAGGTTCCAAATGATTGGAAAAGAGCACAGGTAGTCCCAGCCTTCAAGAAGGGTCGTTGAGCAGATGCGCAAAACTATAGACCTATATCTCTGACGTCGATCTGCTGTAGAATTTTAGAACATGTTTTTTGCTCGCGTATCATGTCATTTTTGGAAACCCAGAATCTACTCTGTAGGAATCAACATGGATTCCGGAAACAGCGATCGTGTGAGACCCAACTCGCTTATTTGTTCATGAGACCCAGAAAATATTAGATACAGGCTCCCAGGTAGATGCTATTTTCCTTGACTTAAGGAAGGCGTTCGATACAGTTCCGCACTATCGCCTGATAAACAAAGTAAGAGCCTACGGAATATCAGACCAGCTGTGTGGCTGGATTGAAGAGTTTTAGCAAACAAAACACAGCATGTTATCAATGGAGAGACGTCTGCAAACGTTAAAGTAACCTCTGGCATGCCACAGGAGAGTGTTATGGGTCCATTGCTTTTCACAATATATATAAATGACCTAGTAGATAGTGTCGGAAGTTCCATGCGGCTTTTCGCGGATGATGCTGTAGTATACAGAGAAGTTGCAGCATTAGAAAATTGTAGCGAAATGCAGGAAGATCTGCAGCAGATAGGCACATGGTGCAGGGAGTGGCAACTGACCCTAAACATAGACAAATGTAATGTATTGCGAATACATGGAAAGAAGGATCCTTTATTGTATGATTATATGATAGCGGAACAAACACTGGTAGCAGTTACTTCTGTAAAATATCTGGGAGTATGCGTGCGGAACGATTTGAAGTGGAATCATCACATAAAATTAATTGTTGGTAAGGCTGGTACCAGGTTGAGATTCATTGGGAGAGTCCTTAGAAAATGTAGTCCATCAACAAAGGAGGTGGCTTACAAAATACTCGTTCGACCTATACCTGAGTATTGGTCATCAGTGTGGGATCCGTACCGGATCGGGTTGACGGAAGAGATAGAGAAGATCCAAAGAAGAGCGGCGCGTTTCGTCACAGGGTTATTTGGTAAGCGTGATGGCGTTACGGAGATGTTTAGCAAACTCAAGTGGCAGACTCTGCAAGAGAGGCGCTCTGCATCGCGGTATAGCTTGCTGGTTCAAATGGTTCAAATGGCTCTGAGCACTATGGGACTTAACATCTTAGGTCATCAGTACCCTAGAACTTAGAACTAGTTAAACCTAACTAACCTAAGGACATCACACACATCCATGCCCGAGGCAGGATTCGAACCTGCGACCATAGCAGTCCCGCGGTTCCGGACTGCAGCGCCAGAACCGCACGGCCACCGCGGCCGGCAACAGAAAGGGGAGATAATGACAGTGGCACGTAAAGTGCCCTCGGCCACACACCGTTGGGTGGCTTGCGGAGTATAAATGTAGAAATAGATGTAAGCGATAAGTTATTCCTGGAAACGTGCCGCCTGCCCTTACGCCACTTAGTACTTCTTGCCCCATGTAAAACCGGACAACTCCTAACCAAATGCGTACTAGCCTCACTACTAGGCCATCTCTCTCCACTCCAAAACTTTCCTTGCTTGTCTCAACACACTAACATTCCTAGAGTCCTCGCTTAACTTTGGCGCAGATGCAGACGTAACAACAACAGTGAGTTCTTCCCAGGTCTTTGGGAGTGACTTGAAAATAAAATTTATTTTGTCAGCAGCCGCCATGCCTTCCAAAACTACTGCAATTAATTGTTCATCTGATAAATCACTTAGCAAGGCCTGCGAAGCTACCCTTACCCTTTCCACATACATCGACAAATCTTCACTAACGGTGAAGTGTATCCTTTCCTCGGGGTTCTGCCGTGAAAATATAAAATAGAAAATTTGATTGGGTTTTGAATTTTGATGGATAAGGCGGACTTCGTATTATTGATTGAGATAGTGCTGTAATTTGACCGTGCATGGCAGACCGGGTCAGCAACACTACAAAAAGCGACTATCAGGAAATAGCATCAGAAATAAGTTGAAATGTACCTTATAAGTCTGTTAGAAACGCAGTATTAATTATAATATAGTCTTCGTGGCTGTCTTCTTAATTCTCTTGTAGTATGACCTGTTTTCATTGTTCTCCGTCTGCTGAAAATTTCTTTAAGTTGTCACTGTCAGGATCAATTTATAAATTTGGCGATAACCATTTCGAATCACTATTGAAATAACTTCGTTTCGTAATATAGTTTTAATTTCCACTTAAAACCATATTTAACACAGCGCCGAAAAATACACGTCTTTCGTATGAAGACAAGAGAGAGACAGAGAGACAGTAATCAATTCGTTGTTATAAACAAACACCTACGCAAAAGTAAAAAAAAGATCAAAATTATTTATAAAAATCGGTCGCTGGTGCCGCGCTCTTCTGGATGCGCGATGCCATATACGGAACAGTCTCACAAAAGATAGCAAATATTTTTAAGCCATACGATGTTAAAATAGCTCTTCAGACTAATAACCTAGTGAGGTATAGCCTTAATCACGATATTGGCGAGAAGAGAAATAAGTTTGATAGATCGGGAGTTTATAAGATTCAGTGCAGAACTTGTGATGCAAAATATATATGGCAGACAGGAAGATCATTCGCGATCCGGTATAAAGAACATAAAGATGCGTTCAGGTTAGGAAATTATGACAAATCAGCTGTTGCGAACCATATATATGAAACAGGCCATCCCCTTAATAGCATAGAAGATAACGTAGAAATATTGCTTGTAGAAAAGAAAGGGAGGAAACTTGATTTACTAGAGGAATTCGAGATAGCTGTCCATGAAAAGAAACAAAGCAATATTCTAAATGCACAAGATAATTTTAAAGAAATGAGATTTTTAGCGTGTTTTTTGAATTACTTTAGGGTAGGTATACGACTTTAAACTTGTAGCATGTCACTGACGAAGTTGCGAGAGGCTAACGATGGCAATAAGGAAAGGCGCCCAATAGCATAGCGTTACCGTCAAGCACATGGCTGTAACCACGCCAAAACACCTAGGCACGTCAGTCCACAACTGCTCCCGAGCCGGCACAGTGCGACAGCATACTTGGTCAACAACTTCAATGTAAGACGAGGACCCACAGTACAATATATTTTTAATTCTGTTTTACTCTATGGACTTCCGAACTATTTGTGATGGTATTTTGTCTTTTTAGTCCGTTTAATTTCATGACATAGACTTTACATCCTGATGATGAGAGCATTGTCTCTTGAAACGCGTTGTTAAAATATATGTATAAGAATCGCGGTTGAATGCTAACAGTGATAACCAGTAACCATCACTTTCCATGTTTGGCTGTCAGAACAGTCTTGTTATTCGTACTGGCTATCATGTCATGTCTACAATGCGTCTCAGATTGCAGCATTCACACAGGCCATTAATGAACCGTTACGTCATTTCACATCACGTCGTGATTTCCTGAGGTTAAAGTTTTGACAGTGGCATAGCTGCTAACATCGGAAGGTAACCTATTTTCACAACACTCAGTTTGTCAATATTCATGGATTTTGCGCTTTTGTCTCATCTTAAGCTTAATTTTAGTATTGTACTTTGTTATCTTGGTAGACTTGAAACTATGTCTTTAATTACATTTATTATTTAAACATTCACCTACAGAATTTTCCATGACAAAGACAGCTCCAGCTTAACCTACTCGTTTATCACCCTCAATATACAAGCCCAACGCAATCTGACTGCTCTACAGTGACAACATGACTTCCAATAATTAACACAAAAGAAGGGCCCTCAATTGCAAGAATGGCTGGCTGTTTGCGTCACACATCTGCACTACAGTGAGTCTTCTGCCTGTGAGCATTTCCTATTACGGGGTAGCCACAGAAGAGCTGTGTAGCTACGCTACTACTCCATCTGCCGGCAGACGACGTTGAAACCTGTATCAGTGTTTCTACTATAGGCTGTATGGCATATGCCGTCATCAGAAGAAAATCGATGTCATCTTTCCAGGTGTACTTTTTTCTCCGGCAGTGTGTTTCCACCCCCCCCAATGTGTCACTCCGATAAGTGCATGGGTGACAAGATTACATTAATTGCTGTGTGCACAGAACCATTTAAGCTGTCATTCTTCCCAAATTTCATATGTGAATGGAACAGGAAAGAAACCTAATACATGTTGAAATGAGGGTGTACCTTTTGGCACGCACATCACAATGCTTTGCAGAGTGTAGACATACAATCGAGGGCTATTCAGAAAGTAAGTTGCGATCGGGTGCGAAATCCTCTGAACCTTGGTACATATGTGTTGGGCAGTGTCACTAGTACACCTGTCGATCTCATCACGTTGCTCCTATCGGTTCTGAGCGTACAGTGAGTATGTAAAGATACCTATAATATGGTATCTCGTGCCAAGTAAGAGGGCCTGGTGAGAATTTTTGCCCGAAGCTATGCAGCCCATATAAAATAACTGTCATACGTTCGCTTCTTCAAGACAATTCTCAGCGTCATTCTGCAGGGGCAATGAAGATGCTCCTGCAGCGTTGCGAGTAGGACATGTGTTTGGTCGTCCACAATACAGCCCGTAATTGGCTCCCTCTGAGTTTCATCTTCGCTCACATGAACCGTTGGATATGATGACAACATTTTGCCACAGACAACAAGCTACAGACCACCGCAGACAATTGGCAGAAATCGCTGGTGGTTGCCTTCTACTGAAAAGCCGGTACAACGCTACAGCAATGTTGAAGTCGGAGGGCGACTACGTACATAAGTAGCTGGAACTTGTTGCTAACTATTACAAGTAAAACATTTTTTATGTTCACAGTTGTTACCATTTCGCGGCTGATTGGACCTTACTTTTCGAGTATCCCCTGTATGTTGCTCCTGCATTTTAGAAAACTTCAGCAGCAAACCACAAGATGTACTGGAAATAGATACGTATGTGGACGGCCTATTGTCAAAATTTTCGTTAACACTTGCGTCAATATTTGATGAATCGTCACTACCGGTTGCTGTCGTAAAATCATTTTCTAACATTTGTCTCTCGTCCGAGTCGGATTTCGTCTGAATAGTATGTCTTTGCTGTTCCATCTTTGCATATTGTTTTCTAGTTATGACCATGCCACACGTATGGTATGCTTCAAGAAAATAAAGTTTGACACTGGTTTTAAAATAAAATGCAGTTGAGCATGAATCGCTCGTAGCAACAATGGCTGTTTGTTAATTTAAAAATGTAAACTGAATATGGGATTATTGGTAATGGCTGCTGTCCATGTTACAACGTATCGTACAGAAATCGGCCATATTGTACACTCGTGTATTGGTATTGTTGCAGAAGTTATTGTTTAAGGAAAAGAACTGAGAATGAAATTTATCACTGAAAACTGCTACGCGCGAAAGAAATACTTCAGAATCTACTGAAGAGCTAATACACTGAATTATGCGCCTGGTCAAGCCTGCCAATGAAAAGATGCTGCGTCTTACCTTATTTTGCTGGAAGCTTCATTTCGTCTTCCCGCAAAATTTTAGAATTGGAAAATATCTTCAGATTTTTGTTATTTCTCATACATTCACGTCCAGGTCCAGAAAGTTGATTTTTCACATGAAACAAACAGAACAATGTAACAAATGACAAAATAACAAGTCCGACACGCAGTCGCCAATATAAAATAAATAAAATAAATTAAATATAATTATTATTAATTATGTATGATAGTGATTGGATGTAATTAATATTTGCTTATCTGGAACGTGGACGTTTAATTATTCGGTATCAGACGCTTGACAATGGCTTTTTCGTAAATGTAATGTTATTCGTAGTTGACCGTGAAATAAGACCCAAATAATCGGACTTCGTATTTAAATCGTTTCCAAAGACTGCTGCGGTAGGTGCGGACTCAAATCTAAATCTCAGTATTAGAATAATTTGCCAGCCATGTCAATACGTCGTAAAGAGGTGACTGTCTACTAAACATAAAAAAGTTTACACACTTAGTTAAATCAGATATATTCAACGAATAAGCCTACAGTTAAATAATTCTACTTACTTTCATAAATATAAACTCATTACAGAATCGAGTGCCTAGTAAGATTGCAACTCGTAGTGTTCTTATTTAACTTCAAATATGGCGGTGTGCCAGTTCATAAAATATACGTGCTTCCCGCACAAGTTGTTCGGCCAGACCTCTACCTTCTTAATGAAATATAAGAGTATCGTAATTGTGTTTTGTTTTATCAGCGACACAGCGCAGCAGTTCTGTGCCATAGGCTTTATTTATTTGTCAGAGATTAATTATTCAATTAAGATTTTGCGTTTCCGAGGAAACTCACGCACGGCATGCAAATGTGCCTTTATACAGTCTGAGGTGACATTTCTTTTCCTAGCAGGATCCCTTTGCTTGTCATCTGCCGCACGCTTACAGCGCAGTGTCAAGTCGACGATATTTTATACCCTGTTTTGTTGTTCTTCATGGCAAGCCATCCTGGGCTGACATTTCAGGAACATAATGCCCGCCCACACAAGGCGAGAGTTTCTACTGCTTGTCTTCATGCTTGCTAAACGCTTTCTTGGCCAGCAAGGTCGTCAGATATATGTTCAATCGGCAGAGTTTTGAGCATTACGGACAGGGCCATATAACCAGCTGGGCATTTTGATGATCTAACGCTCTAATTGGACAGACTTTGCCACGATATCCTTCAGGAGGCCATCCAATGACTCTGTCAATCAACGGCAAATCGAATAACTACTCTTATTAGGGCCAAAAGTAGATAAGCGCAATATGGACTTGCTCAATGTGTGAAGCTCTCTCCCTTGAATAAGCCACCAAATTTTTCTAAAGTTGCAACCATTTCTTTGTCTTTACATATACACCACATCTACAAATTTCCTTCTCATTCAGAAGTAATCCTTTCGTAGTGCCTCTTTTTTTGTCTTAGAGTGTAGATAAATAAACCTCATTCTGTAAATATCTTTCTAATAAAAGTTATTATTAAATCCGTTTTTTCCAGTACTTCAGGAGTCACTTCTCTGAGTTGATGAGTGGTAGTCTGTAGCCCTAACTTGAAGGATGCAAACAATAGGCAGTGAAAATAAGTGATAGTTCCCTCTTTGTTCCACTCACAGGTACTGCAGAGAGCACATGCGACAGTTGATTACTTCTGGAGGTCACACGCTGGACTGCTTCCTTGTCCTCGGCCCACTCAGCAACAGGCCCGAGTTCGCCAAAGACCTCGCCTGTCCTCTCGGCTCCTGCATGAACCCGGTGGAGAAGTGCGAGGTGTGGTAGATAATCCAGCAGGGACGCCGAACTGTTGGAAGCCTAAAGGCCGGTTCCCACTAGAGCGCGGCAGCGCGTCGTGCGGCAACGGCAGCGGCAAGTGTTTTCCGCTTTGACGCGGCGGCTCGCGGAATTGGCGTTCCCATCTGGAAGCGCAAGACGCAAGCGGTAGCCAATGACGGACAGCCACTGAGGTACGGGGTGGGACCCACCGAAACGACCGGTGTGTTTGAATAACTATATCTTATACCTACATGAAGGAAAGACGAAGTTGGGTGAAGACATACAAATTTTTTATTTTCTGTGCAATGTACTCTTTTACATATTTCATTATTCATGTTTTCTCATTTCAACATAAACAGATTTCATGACTACCGTTCATGATTGTTGACTATCTCCTAACACATTGAAACAATGTACGATAAAAGAGATTATTCAGATAGTTAAGCGAGACAAAAATATAAAGTGTGATACCGTAGCAGGTACAGGAAAACACTAAAAACACAAAGGCTTGGGGGAAGGGATGAAAGTGGAAGCCACCTGATAGAATTTTGCACAGAGCATAATGTAATCATCGCCAGCACCTTGCTTCAGAATCATGAAAGAATAATACATACTTGGAACAAAGTTTTCGAAACCAGATTTTAAATTATAAGATATTTCCTGGTGCAGGCGCAAACCTACAATAATTTATTGGTTACGAGCTGCGGTTTACAACTAAAGAGACAGTAAACGGTAGCAAATTAAGGAAATGGAACTTGAATAACTCAAGACCCATAGTGTTTCGATAATCTTCAAGTTACTGTAATGTAACGACTGACTGAAACAGAGAAAGGAATCCGCTAGAATACGAATGGATATCTTTGAGAGAAAAAGTGGTGAATGCAGCAGAGCATGTAAACGGGAAGAAGGTACAGTAGAAATCGTTAGATAAAACGTGATATATTAAATTTGACACGAGAGAAATATATAAAAATGCAGCAAATAAAGCAGGCCATGGGAAATAGAAATGTCTAAACATGACGTTGACAGAAAGTCCAAAATTGCAACGCGATTTTGCACTTGGAAAACAGGGGAATGAAAATGAGAAAGAACAAAGAAAACTTTGCTCAAAGGAGAAGCAACTGTCAAGGACTCATTTGGCAAGCCAGAACTAAGCAAATAAGAGAAGGCTAGAAAGTGGAAGGAATATGTAGAGAGGAGAGGGGGAGGGGTTGTACAAACTAACATAAGCACAATATTAGATTCCTGTGAAATGTCTGAACACGCAAGGCAATACTGATCCTACCACTTAGTTAAGTACACACACTGAAGAACTGCGAAACTGTGTTATAGCATTTGCATGTTTACAGAAAGATTCTGACAATCTTAATTAAAACATTCTTTGAAGCTCTAAAACATAGGGCCACAAGATTATCTACAACTTGTACAGAAACCAAACTGCATTTCTAAGACTTCAATGACTTGCAAGGGAAGCAGTAATTGAGAAGGCAGAAGTAGAGAGGATATAAAATGAAGACTGTGAATAGCAAGAAAAGCGTTCTGAAAAGGAAAATTTGTTCACATCGAATATAAATCCTAATGATTGGGTACTATTTTACAAAGGTATTTGTGTTGAGTGCAGCCTTGTATGTAAGTGAAACGTGGGCTATGAACAGTTCTGTCAAGAAGACAATGGACGCTTTCAAAACATGGTGATCAATAAGAATGCTGAAGATTAGATATGAGGATCGTGTAACTAAAGAAGAGGAACGGAATTAAATAGAACAGGAAGAGGAAGAGGAAATTGCGGCACAACTTTGACTACAAGAGGGGTAAGTTGACAGGACATATTATGAGGCGTCAAAGAGTGAGGACAAAGGGGTTGGGTGATAGTATTCTGATAATAATCACCTGTTGAAATGCTATTCTGCTATTTTATCGATTAATGTAAGCAGTGAATTTACTATTCCATGCACTTCTCCACAGAACATTTAAACCAAAACTGAAATCAGCTGAACACCAAATCTTTCAACCACTGTCTGACAACTACTGCATTCTCTTTCAACTTTCTATAACTATCACTGGCTAGCCACACACACATAAAGATATAAGGAGGACAGAAATAAGCAATCATTAGTTTTCAGGATATAATTCTTTAGATTGGCAACATGTACATAAACAAACCAAACAGGAAGGGGCATGAGGTGAACACACTGTAGTTATGACTTCAAATAAGTGTATTCGGTAAAATGTCTACAGCTAGTGACAGAAGAAAAAAGAGCGAACATGAAAATGTGCTTATGTTCCATAATCTAAGTTTTAGTTCATCCTCCCAGCATGTGACCAGGTGAGGGGAAACGCAGATGTCCGCCAAAAACTCGATTCACTGAAAGTAATCAGTTGTTGTTGTTGTGGTCTTCAGTCCTGAGACTGGTTTGATGCAGCTCTCCATGCTACTCTATCCTGTGCTTCTTCATCTCCCAGTACCTACTGCAGCCTACATCCTTCTGAATCTGCTTAGTGTATTCATCTCTTGGTCTCCCTCTACGATTTTTACCCTCCACGCTGCCCTCCAATACTAAATTGATGATCCCTCGATGTCTCAGAACATGTCCTACCAACCAATCCCTTCTTCTAGTCAAGTTGTCCCACAAACTTCTCTTGTCCCCAATTCTATTCAATGTCTCCTCATTAGTTATGTGATCTACCCATCTAATCTTCAGCATTATTCTGTAGCACTACATTTCGAAAGCTTCTCTTCTTGTCTAAACTATTTATCGTCCACGTTTCACTTCCATACATGGCTACACTCCATACAAGCACTTTCAGAAACGACTTCCTGACATTTAAATCTATACTCGATGTTAACAAATTTTTCTTCTTCAGAAACGCTTTCCTTGCCATTGCCAGTCTACTTTTATATCCTCTCTACTTCGACCATCATCAGTTATTTTGCTCCCCAAATAGCAAAACTCCTTTACTACCTGAAGTGTCTCATTTCCTAATCTAATTCCATCAGCATCACCCGACTTAATTCGACTACATTCCATTATCCTCGATTTGCTTTTGTTGATGTTCATCTTATATCCTCCTTTCAAGACACTGTCCATTCCGTTCAGAGTAATCAGTTATTCACGTAAAAAAAGATGTGAACTGTTTTATGATCTGCAAGTATCACATGTCAAAACAAAACTGAATCATTGTAGATTCCACCGAAGATGCCTTAAAGTAAAAGGCGAAACGCGTCTTGAACCTTTTAAAGTGCACTGGATAAAGAAAAAAACGTTTGTTACTTCCAAAGGAAATAATCAATAGCTGTAGATAATTGGCAAATTACATCTTATGACATACCAGCAAATTAGTCTCGGTTTAACTTCTCATTACACATGCTATTAAATGCTGTTTAAAAAAATTCATCTATCCCTTCCGAAAAAACTGTAGTTTCTTTTATATCTTGGTAGTTAAACAGATTTTGGATATTTATCATGCGACGAAATACATGAGTTTTTACAAGTTATCGTTTGCAAAAAAACACGTTTCGATTTCTTGAACCGTTTACGAAATTTGCAGTTGATACAACCACATGGTTTACGACGAGCAGGACGAAAGTATCGGTTGCATAGCGAGCGACCCGTGTGCGCTCACTGCATAGCCCGTCCGCCGACATATCATTCAATATCTCGAGAATGGTGATAGCTATCGTTCTACTCTCAGCTTTAAAAACAATTTCGATATGTTGACTAAATTTCATATGCAATAATGTATTACCTAAACTGAACTGTATGCAAAGTCCACGCAATGCGTGTTTACCTCTGCACACCCATTCAAATTTCGTGTAAAGGTTTACGTAAATGCGATACAGCAAGTAACCACGACGAATAACGAAAAGAAATTCGGTCCTTTATCGAGAGAAGATATCAGGCCGTAACATGCCCAAGAATCAAATTTTTCTACCGAATAGTTTCCTTGGAATCAGATGATAAGTATTTCATGGCTACCTCCGCGTCCGCGCCAGCGGTTCGGCGAAAGTTCGTGTGCCCCGGGGTTCCGTACCTGACGTCACACTCAGCGCGATCTGTGATTGGCGGCGCGCACCTGGAGCACGGCACACGGCAGTGGAAGCGGTTCGACATGGTGAAACCGCGACGCAGAGCCCGCCGCGCCTTGCCGCTGACGCCATTTCCATGGCAACCACGCCGCTGACGCGCGGTTTTGACGCGCGGCAGCCCTAGTGGGAACCGGCCTTAAAGGCTGGTTCCCACTAGAGCGCGGCAGCGCGTCGTGCGGCAACGGCAACCCGCAAGCATATTCCGCTTTGATGCAGCGGCTCGCGAAATTGGCGTTCCCATCTGGAAGCGGCAGACGCTAGCGGTAGCCAATGACAGACACCCACTGAGGTATGGGGTGGGACCCACTGAAACGACCGGTGTGTTTGAATAACTATATCTTATACCTACATGAAGGAAAGATTTTTCATTTTCTGTACAATGTACTCTTTCACATATTTCATTATTCATGTTTTCTCATTTCAACATAAACTGATTTCATGACTACCGTTCATGATTGTTCACTATCTCCTTACACACTGAAACAATGTATGATAAAAGAGATTATTCAGATAGTTAAGCGAGACAAAAAATTAAAATGTGATACGGTAGCAGGTACACGAAAACAATAGGAACACAAAGGCTAGGTGGAAGGGATGAAAGTGGAAGCCACCAGATAGAATTTCCCACAGAGCATAATGTAATCATCGCCAGCACCTTGCTTAAGAATCACGAAAGAATAATACATATTTGGAACAGACATTTCGAAACCAGATTTTAAATTGTAAGGCATTTCCTGGTGCAGACGCAAACCTGACTGAAGACTGTCAGTAGCAAGGAAATTTGTTCACATCGAATATAAATTCTAATGGTTGGGTACTATTTTACAAAGGTATTTGTCTGGAGTGCAGCCTTGTATGTAAGTGAAATGTGGGTGATGAACAGTTCTGTCAAGAAGACAATGGACGCTTTCAAAACGTGGTGATCAATAAGAATGCTGAAGATTAGATATGAGGATCGTGTAACTAAAGAAGAGGAACGGAATGAAGTAGAGGAGGAAGAGGAAATTACGGCACAACTGTGACTACAAGAGGGGTAAGATGACAGGACATATTATGAGGCGTCAAAGAGTGAGGGCAAGGGGTTGGGTGATAGTATTCTGATAATAATCATCTGTTGAAATGATATTCTGCTATTTTATCGATTAATGTAAGTAGTGAATTCATTATGCCATGCACTTCTCCACAAAACATTTAAACGAAAACTGAAATCAGCTGAGCACCAAATCTTTCAACCACTGTCTGACAACTACTACATTCACTTTCAACTTTCTATAACTATCACTGGCTAGCCACACACACATACAGATATAAGGAGAACAGAAATAAACAAACATTAGTTTTCAGCATATAATTCTTTAGATTGGCAACATGTACATAAAGAAACCAAACAGGAAGGGACATGAGGTGAACGCACTGTAGTTATGATTTCAAATCAGTGTTTTCGGTAAAATGTCTACAGCTAGTGACAGAAGAAAAAAGAGCGAACATGAAAATGTGCTTATGTTCCATAATCTAAGTTTTAACTCAACCTCCAGCATGTGACCAGGTGAGGGGAAACGCAGATGTCCGCCAAAAACTCGATTCACTGTAAGTAATCAGTTATTCACGTAAAAAAAGATGTGAACTGTTTTATAATCTGCAAGTATCACATATGAAAACAAAACTGAATCATTCTAGATTCCACCGAAGGTGCCTTAAAGTAAAAGGCGAAACGCGTCTTGAACCTTTTAAAGTACACTGGATAAAGAAAAAAACGTTGTTACTTCCAAAGGAAATAATCAATAGCTGTAGATACTTAGCAAATTACATCTTATGACATACCAGCAAATTAGTCTCGGTTTAACTTCTCATTCCACATGCTATTAAATGCCGTTTAAAAAAATTCATCTATCCCTTCCGAAAAAACCGTAGTTTCTTTCATATCTTGGTAGATAAACAGATTTGGATATATATCATGTGACAAAATGCATGACTTTTTACAAGTTATCGTTTGCAAAAACACACGTTTCGATTTCTTGAACCGTTTACGAAATTTGCAGTTGATACAACCACATGGTTTACGACGAGCAGGACGAAAGTATCGGTCGCGTAGCGAGCGACCAGTGCGCGGTCACTGCACAGCATGTCCGCCGACATATCATTCAATATCTCGAGAATGGTGATAGCTATCGTTCTGCTCTCAGCTTTAAAAACAATATCGATATGTTGACTAAATTTCATACGCAATAATGTATTACCTAAAATGAACTGTACGCAAAGTCCACGCAATGCGTTTTTACCTCTGCACACTCATTCAAATTTCGTGTAAAGGTTTACGTAAATGCGATACAGTAAGTAACCACGACGAATAACGAAAAGAAATTCGGTCCTTTATCGAAAGAAGATATCAGGCTGTAACATGACAAAGAATCAAATTTTTCTACCGAATAGTTTCCTTGGAATCGGATGATAAGTATTTCATAGCTGCCGCCGCGTTCGGCGAAAGTTCGTGTGGCCCGGGGTTCCATACCTGACGTCATGCTCAGCGCGTTCTGTGATTGGCGGCTCGCACCTGGGGCGCGGCACGCGGCAGCGGAAGCGGTTCGACATGGTCAAACCGCGACTCAGAGCCCGCCGCGCCGCGCCGCTGACTCCATTTCCATGGCAACCACGCCGCTGACGCGCGGTTTTGACGCGCGGCAGCCCTAGTGGGAACCGGTCTTTAGTGGGAACCCGCCTTAATGCGGACTGCTGACTGCGCCTAACTCAAGAGCAAAAGGCCACCTCATGCAGTCGGTGACTCCCGAAACGCCAGCTACCGAACTCTCTTTCTGTGCAGCCTTCACTCTGATGGTCCTGAGTCGACAACTGCTAGTCTGTAGTCATGAAACAGACCGTCAGATGTTTCTGCAGAGCACTGGAAGGAGACTGTCCAGATGCTATGGTTTCATCATATTCTCAATCTACTTTCGAAATGCATATGTCTGCTAATTTACATCCTGGTATCCTGGCCTTTTTTTTAGTGAATCAATAAAAGTTATTCAATTACTTTAGCTACCATTTCCTATGATACGAATGCTGCGCATTCATTTGATGGTGGAACGCCACAATGGAAAAAACTACACCACTAATGATGTGCTGTGCCACATGTTTGGTGTGACACACAACAGTTGGCTTATAAACACGTTCGTTTATAATCAGTTCTGAATTCTGGGCATGCATGATTTACTTGATACGTAAATGACAACAAGTACGAGGGTTGCCCAGAAAATAATGCACCACATTTTTTTTCTTCCGCAATTCTGTATTGAACATAATGAGAATTACACACACAAAAAAATGATGTCTTATTACACACCCTATTTTTCCACGTAATCTCCATCCCTTTCCATGGCGTTCCTCCAGCGCAAAATAAGGGCGATCATGCCCTTTTGGGACGAATCCTTGTCCTGGTGGCGGAGCCAGGGCTTCACTGTGTGAATCACCTCCTCATCATCCTCAAAATGTGTTCCACGAATGGCATCACTGATGCATCGTTCCTTTTGACACACCAAAATTAAACACATAACCAGTTTGTAGTTTCCAAACACTTCTTTATTACATGCTGTTAATGAAACCAATAGCAAGACGATTATAATAAAAGGCACCTGGCCTACGGAATCTGCAGCAATACTCAGATGGGAACATTAATGCATTTTAATGTGAGAGACCCTGATTTATCAAAATTTACTCAAACACTTTTTACTTATTAAAACAATGCTCATAAAACCACATTAATAAAATTTAACTGACATAACTCAATGCTTCATGACTTACATAGGAACTGGCTTCCATATCAAATTCTAAGGCTGCTTCCATGGACTGATTTTAATCAATTGTAACAAATTAAAAGTATTATCAGATTAATGCACTCGACTACGCTTCTCTTTAGTATTACTCACAGGTACAAGGTTCACACACATTTCATGGACAGCATATAATAATAACATATTAACTAGTCTTCGCATGGAGCTGACAGCAATTTTCACTAATTAAAACAATCTTCATCGAACCACCATTAACTGACATAACTGAATGCTTCATGACTTACACAGGAACTGGCTTTCACAAAACCCATATCAAATTCTAAACTTGCTTCCATGGACTGATTGTAAGCAGTTTGAGCAAATTAAAGGTA
This sequence comes from Schistocerca americana, assembly GCF_021461395.2. Taxonomy (NCBI): domain Eukaryota; kingdom Metazoa; phylum Arthropoda; class Insecta; order Orthoptera; family Acrididae; genus Schistocerca; species Schistocerca americana. The sequence goes on along the minus strand of NC_060129.1, from coordinate 34,845,677 downwards.
TTATCAGACTAATGCACTCGACTAAGCTCCTCTTTAGTATTACTCACAGGCACGAGGTTCACATACATTTCATGGCCAGAATATAATAATAGGGTATTAAATAGTCTTAACATGGAGGCATTACAATTTTCACATTGAAAATTAGTGATGGACGCGATCAGACCGAAAGATGGCAACAGATAGAGGATATTCACGGACGAGAAAGTAAAATAGAGCTATCTCAAATTCAGGCTACATGGAGTTTGCTTGCATTGATCACTGCCAGTTATCTGAAACATAAACACATCAGCGGCAGAAAACATTCTGGCGCATCAGAAAGAGAAATATATCTGCCCAACTAGTTATAAATAAACCCTTAATTATACACGGCACCAATAAACCCACGTCTGACTAACCTAGATGAGCACTTGCCCAGTAACGGCTCTTAAAATTTGATTAGCTAATTCTGTAGAACAAAGAAATAAAATAATAACATAGGAACAAGAAATAGTAAGATTATTTTGGCCAGCTCTTGAACGTCAGGCACAGACTTACGTACTATTTGGCATGACCTCTAGCTACGCATTAAGCATGGATTCATGTCTATTTGTTGTGCGTAGCTAGCACTCCCTTAAATACCATCAACATATCAGGCGCCCAGACCAAGTACAGTGAAAAATAACTGAAACTACCAAGATAGTTTTCACTACACTCGGGTATTCAATTAACGTGAACAGAACCCACCAAGAAACAATTCGATGACACCAGCAACATGTAACAGACGCGAAGGAAATCTGTCCTTAAAATCTCCAGGAAATCCCAATCACCATCGACAGCGGATCTGCATCCAAACGGCGAAACACGCCGCAGCCGCTGCCCACGCTCCTTCGTCGTACCGACTCGGCCACTCGCCAGCACCACACGTCGCTATCCCTCACACAGCTGATACCCAACTCAAGCCCCAGCAGAGCGTGCGCGCCGCAGTTAAATAGCCATCCGCCAAAGATGTGAAGAAGACATACAGGCATCTAAAATTGACTCACAACGATCAGGATGGCAATCGATGGAGACTGGCGCCAGCAGCGCACCATCTCAATCACTTAAAGGCCCAAACAAGTGACAAGATCAGCTCGGTACAACATCTCAGGAGTGACAGCCTTGGATGGTCTTCCCGACCGCTGCAAATCGTGGAGCTGTGCCGAACCGCCTTTTGATGACCTCACCCTCCCTGGGCTGCAACTAACTGTACTTCTGTCGGCACCAGATGCTCCAGAGACTTTATACAAGTGTTTGTGAATATTCCCCACAGTTTCTTACTCTGTAGTGAGAAATTCAATGACGGCACGTTGCTTGTAAAGTACGTCACCTACAAACGCCAATTTGAAACTGTCCTGCAGCTATGCTATCTGTCAAAAGTGACGGAAACTTTGCGCGCTCACTCGGAAGATAATACATACGTAATGTTTCGCATTCGTAGCATTGTTTTTGACTGAGGTAAAAATTTGATGCATTACTTTCTGTGCAACCCTCGTACAACATTGTGACTAGACTTTCTCAGTGTCGGGGAGGTATCCTCAAGTTGCTCTACAGGATCCTAAAAACAACATGACTAGATATTTCAGCGATCCGCCTGTACGCCATATTCATTAGATGCTTGTTTGGCTCAAATGAAAACGTATGTCGTGCCTGGAGTGCGTCGTCGCCGAAGTGTACACGGAGCATGCACCGCCCACCTCAGATGCTGCCAACAAGGCTAGGCTTGTGGAGCCGCCATTGGTAGAACATTGGCGCCAGTGATCCAACACAGGAAGAGAGTCACCCTAGTCTCAAGTCGGCCGCGCCAAAGGACGTTGTATTTTGACACTGGACAGTACAGGGATCCACGTTTTGGTAAGGGAAAAACCCTTGTCTCTATTAATCGAATTGTCAACCTCATTTCATATCCACCTTTGAAACACAGTTTCAAAAACGGGACATTTCAGCAACCATCTTGGTATCGTACTTTTCATCCTGGGTCCCTCGTCTAAATATTTCTCCACCACCTCTGAATTTCAGACTGTTGTAGCCTCGTGTGAAGGCAATGTTGCCCACACCTGTGTGAATAGATGAGCCGATGTAAGCCTTCCCCCACTGACACAGAACTCTGTATATGCGAGGCTCCTCATTCGCAAATCGTCCTTGACAGAACCGAGTGGCGCTCTATTCTCGCCACGTGGACGAAACACATTCTAAATGTGAATCTCTTTAAAATTCTTCCAGTCTTAAAGTACAGTTTACGCTCCACAGAGGAGGCTCCAGGGTTCGAAATTTGTCGTCTACGATGAAAACAAAACATCACAATTTGTAACTGAAGGCGGTTGTTTTTTCCGTAAAGGCCAAATATCTTTTTTCCCCTTCATGCACTTCTGTGCGGGCTCCACCTCTGCTTATCAGAATATCCATTCTCCTTAAACAAAGCCGCCAAGTCTGCAATTTCCTGGGTTAAACTTTCGCATAGGAAACGCCATATGCTCTACGTACTGGTGTCCTAAGGGCGCCACGGCGTTGGTACGGCGGGCGACATGTCTTTGCTTGAAGTTATCGATCACAATTTCTCGGGTGTCAGTGAATACGATGCCTTAGATTCCCATAATTTTTTTCAAAAAATTCGTTGTGGTCAAAAATCATAACTTCACATTGCTTTTAAGTTTCATGATAAATTTATTGGCTGGTTGAAGGCAGATGAAACGGTACAAAAATCAATTACATCATGTCCATGGGCTACCTAAAAGACGTGTACTTAATGTATCTCCAGAAGTTTATTTCTTGCAAATCTCAGTCCCCTGTCCTGGGAGTCCTTCATGAATCCTTCGCATTTATTTGTGAGTTTTAGACGTGGTATCTCTATTCTCGCACCTCACTTTGATAGAGTGCTCGGCGTTGATAAGTGAAAAATCTCACACTTAAATCGAGATGCGACATGTAGAGGGAAAACCGAAGTAGGATGCAAAATTATGAATCATCATCTTATATCCATTATATTAAAATTAATCTCACGATAGACACAAAGGTATTATGACGTGTAGCTGCTAGTGGGCACTGATTTACATCATCGGAGAAAGTCGAAAACTTGTACCTGTTTGCTAGGCAGCTGCTCTGATTACAGTGGTCATCGAAGCTTCATGGACCACCCTAGCAAGGCTACCTCAACTTAAAACTTAACAGACGCCGTCTACAGGCCCCAAGGGGCCCATCGGTTCGATCCGGCCGCCATGTCATCCTCAGCTGAGGATGCGGATAGGAGGGGCGTGTGGTCAGCTCACCGCTCTCCCGGTCGTTAAGATGGTTTTCGTTGACCGGAGCCGCTACTATTCGGTCGAGTAGCTCCTCAACTGGCATGATGAGGCTGAGGGCACCCCGAAAAATGGCGACAGCGCACCGCAGCCCGGATGGTCACCCATCCAAGTGCCGGCCACGCCCCACAGCGCTTAAGATCGGTGATCTGACGGGAACCGGTGTATCCAATGCGGCAACGCCGTTGCCCTGGCAAGCCTACCATAAGATCGAAATTCTCTACTCATCCACACACTACATCTACATCTACATTCATACTCTGCAAGCAATCTGACGTTGTGTGGCGGAGGGTACTTTGAGTACCTCTGTCGGTTCTCCTTTCTATTCCAGTCTCGTATTGCTCGTGGAAAGAAAGACTGTCGGTATGCCTCTGTGTGGGCTCTAATCTCTCTGATTTTATCCTCATAATCTCTTCGGGAGATATACATAGGAGGGAGCAATATACTGCTTGACTCCTCGGTGAACGTATGTTCTCGAAACTTCAACAAAAGCCCGTACCGAGCTACTGAGCGTCTCTCCTGCAAAGTCTTCCACTGTAGTTTATCTATCATCTCTGTAACGCTTTCGCGACTACTATGTGATCCTGTAACAAAGCGCGCTGCTCTCCGTTGGATCTTCTCTATCTTTTCTATCAACCCTATCTGGTACGGATCCCACACTGCTGAGCAATATTCAAGCAGTGGGCGAACAAGTGTACTGTAACCTACTTCCTTTGTTTTCGGATTGCATTTCCTTAGGATTCTTCCAATGAATCACAGTCTGGCAGCTGCTTTACCGACGACCAACTTTATATGATCATTCCATTTGAAATCACTCCTAATGCCTACTCCCAGATAATTTGTAGAATTGACTGCTTCCACTTGCTGACCTGCTATATTGAAGCTAAATGATAAAGGATCTTTCTTTCTATGTATTCGCAGCACATTACACTTGTCTACATTGAGATTCAATTGCTATTCCCTGCACCATGCGTCAATTCGTTGCAGATCCTCCTGTATTTCAGTACAATTTTCCATTGTTACAACCTCTCGATATACTACAGCATCATCCGCAAAAAGCCTCAGTGAACTTCCGGTGTTATCCACAAGGCACACCTGAAATCGCTCTTACTTCGGAAGACTTCTCTCCGTTGAGATTGACATGCTGCGTTCTTTTATCTAGAAACTCTTCAATCCAATCACACAATTGGTCTGATAGTCCATATGCTCTTACTTTGTTCATGAAACGACTGTGGGGAACTGTATTGAACGCCTTGCGGAAGTCAAGAAATACGGTATCTACCTGGGAACCCGTGTCTATGGCCCTCTGAGTCTCGTGGACGAATAGCGTGAGCTGGGTTTCACACGATCGTCTTTTTCGAAACCCATGCTGATTCCTACAGAGTAGATTTCTAGTATCCAGAATCCTGCCTTGGGATGTGTTGATCTCCTTAGGTTACTTAGGTTTAAGTAGTTCTAAGTTCTAGGGGCTGATGACCTCAGATGTTAAGTCCCATGGTTCTCAGAGCCGTTTGAACCATAAAACTGAATGCTGCGCAATCAGCAATGCTGTCAGATAGTTTGTGTGGGTGATCCATTGATAGTGACCGAGCCAAATATCTCACGAAATAAGCATCACTCGAAAAAACTACAGAGAACGAAACTCGTCTAGCTTGGTTGGCCCACTAGATGGCGCTGCCATGGGTCAAAAGGATATTAACTGCGTTTTTTTAAATAGGAACCCCCATTTTTATTGTATATTCGTGTAGTAAGTAAATAAATATGAATGTAGGACCACTTCTTTCGCTTTGTGACAGATGGCGCTGTAATAGTCACAAACGTATGAGAACGTGGTATCACGTAACATTCCGCTAGTGCGGGCGGTATTTGCTTCGTGATACATTATCCGTGTTAAAATGGACCGTTTACCAATTGCGGGAAAGGTCGATATCGTGTTGATGTACGGCTATTGTGATCAAAATGCCCAACGGGCGTGTGCTATGTAAGCTGCTCGGTATCCTGGACGACATCATCGAAGTGTCCGGACCGTTCGCCTGATAGTTACGTTATTTAAGGAAACAGGAAGTGTCCAGCCGCAAGTGAAACGTCAACTACGACCTGCAACAATTGCTGATGCCCAAGTAGGTGTTTTAGCTGCTGCCGCGGATAATCCGCACATCAGTAGCAGACAAACTGCACGAGAATCGGGAATCTTAAAAACGTCGGTGTTGAGAATACTACATCAACGTAGATTGCACCTGTACCATATTTCTATGCACCAGGAATTGTACGGCGACGACGTTGAACATCGTGTACAGTTCTGCCACTGGGCACAAGAGAAACTACGGGACGATGACAGATTTTTTGCACGCATTCTATGTAGCGAAGAAGTGTCATTCACCAACAGCGGTAACGTAAACCGGCATAATATGCACTATTGGGCAACGGAAAATCCACGACGGCTGCGACAAGTGGAACATCAGCGACCTTCGCGGGTTCGTGTATGGTGCGGCATTATGGGAGGAAAGATAACTGGCCCCATTTTATCGATGGCAATCTAAATGGTGCAATGTATGCTGATTTCCTACGTAATGTTCTGCCAATGTTACTACAAGATGTTTCACTGCATGACAGAATGGCGATGTACTTCCAACGTGATGGATGTCCAGCACATAGCTCGGTACGGGCTTTTGTTGAAGTTTCGAGAACATACCTTCATCGAGGAGTCAAGCAGTATATTGCTCCCTCCTACGTATATCTCACGAAGAGACTATGAGGATAAAATCAGAGACATTAGAGCCCACACAGAGGCATACCGACAGTCTTTCTTTGCACGAGCAATACGAGACTGGAATAGAAGCATATTTCATGACAGGTGGATTGGTCGTCGAAGCACCATACCATAGCCCACACGTTCACCGGATCTGACGTCCCCTGACTTCTTTCTGTGGGGAAAGTTGAAGGATATTGGTATCATGATCCACCGACAACGCCTGATAACATGCGTCAGCGCATTGTCAATGCCTGTGCGAACATTACGGAAGGCGAACTACTCGCTGTTGAAAGGGAATGTCGTTACACGTATTGCCAAATGCAATGAGGTTGACGGAAACCATTTTGAGCGTGTATTGCATTAATGTTGTATTTACAGGTAATCACGCTGCAACAGCATGCGTTCTCAGAAATTACAAGTTGACGAAGGTACATGTATCACATTGGAACAACCGAAATAAAATGTTCAAATGTACCTATGTTCTGTATTTTAATTTAAAAAACCTACCTGTTACCAACTGTTCGTCTAAAATTGTGAGCCATGTGTTTGTGACTATTACAGCGCCATGTATCACAAAGCGAAAAAAGTGGTCCAACTAAGACATTCATATTTCTTTACGTACTACACGAATATCTAATAAAAAATGGGGGTTTCTATTTAAAAACCGCAGTTGATATCCGTTTGACCTATGGCAGCGCCATCTAGTGGGCCATACAGCTCCATCTGGTTTCCCCCTTAAAACTAGACAAGTTTCGTCTTTGTAGTTTTTTCGTTTGATGCTTATTTCGTGAGATACTTGCCCCGGTCACTATCAATGGACCACCCTGTATAATCAGCGCTGTAAGTAAGTATTGAAGGAATTAATGACACCATTTCATGTCTGTCAGACTCATTAAGGACCATCCACAGAAGGCATAACCAAGATTACACGCCATTCATAAAGTGTCGCTTGTCACTATGGCTGTAGTGAATTGTATATAAGGATTTGAAAAGATTAGTAATATGAAGTGGGACGAACACTGGATATCAGCAGTGTGAAAGTTAAACAGAAAACTCCGATTTTCTGAGACGGTTCTAGGAGTGTGTTGTGAGTTGATAAAGTAATAGTCATAGCGACTATTTCTGGAGTACTGCTCCAGTATTTGGACTCCTTATCCAGAAGGCATGATTCCATACGTCAAAAGAAGTTCTTAAATCATACGAGGCTAGCAAATCCCATACAGAAAAGCAACAGGGATACTCGAAGAACTTAGGTGGGACTCTTTTGAACTCCAAGACCATGTTGGGGAAATTCTGTTACCTGTTATTGGAGGAAGCATGTGAGACAGTTGGAGAGCGTCTATTGTATAACTCATGTGGGCTCCTTAAGAAGGTAAGAGAGATTAAAGGGCACAGTAAGGCGTACCACGAGAGTACTTTCCCTCGCTCCATTTCCAAAGTGAGGTGGAGAAGGTGTGACTAGTGCTGGCGCTACCCTCAGTCATACATTCCACAGTGGCGTTTAGAGGAATGCAGTACACAGCTGTGGAAATCAGCAGTAACGAAATGATGCCAGTTATGTCTCTATTTATGCTATCATACTTAACTATATCAAACGCTGTCAGTCTAGAAGTAAAGTGATTTTTAAGTAGAAATTTGAGCTTTCACATGTTTCTACAATTTCATCACCACGGTCTTCTGACAGTGAGGATGACGCAAATCTCTGAAAACTTGAGTTTCCCCACAGTGTGATCATTTTAGAACTCCAAGAGAATTATTTTCATCTTCTTTGGGTGTTGCTCCTGAACTAGTTGCACCATTAGTGCCATACAACCAAATATATACCCATAACACCATTAAAAATAATTAAATAGATAGAGCTTTATTCTTGAAACCTTTGGCTCCTTATACTCCATTTTCCTCAATACCGTACCAGTAGCACAAAAATTACCACATTGTCGATAATTACTTCCCTAGTTAATGTGATGGGCTCCTTTAATGACAGGTGCTTTGAGGCTTTTTTGCATATTATCAAGAATTAATCTGCAAGTTGCAAACTCCACTATCATTACGAATTTTCCATTTGCTACATAATAGACTGTTCTGCTTATCGGTTATAGCAGTTTATAGACTGCCAATCACTTTCAGCGTGAGTTGCATGGAGGCTGTTCTCTTGTTTTGCTTTCCTGCTTTTTTGCTGTCTGGGACAAGCATCATCAAAGGTAGAAGTGTGCTGTTTGCAGGTTTCTACAGCTTTGTACGTCGTCCAGCCGTCACAGTCAGTTGTATGGCCGGAGGTAGCTAACACTAGCAGTGGACACCTCCCATCCTGATTCCTTTACATACGCAGTGACACTGAATAGTCTGCTGGCACACCTTAGTATACACCTAAATCTCTCCTGCCTTCTTCTTATGGAGCCTAAATGACATAGACAATGGGGGCAGTATAACTGCTGCTCATGCTTTTTCCAATGCCAGATCGTCCAATTTACCCAACATATTTTTCGGATTACAGTAGATTTCCAACTAAGTTCTTCGAGTATTCTGTTCCACTTTAGTATGGGCTTTACTGACTTTCTATTATGTCTCCTGATTTCTCTTGATGTCTGCTGTCATGCCTACTTAATAAGGAGTCCAAAAACTGAAGATTATTCGAGAATTGGTCGCAATAGTGTCTGATTTCTTTTACCAACAGACACCCTCACAACAAATCCAAGTCGTCCATTTGAATTCCCTAGTGGTGGCATCGTTCCATTTCATATCACGTTCTAGTCTTAACACTAAATATCTCGATGGTAAAAGAGGTTCATGAAGTTTTTTGCTAAAAATTAGATCTGGTAATATCGAGGTAAGTCCAAGGGCGTTACCTTGCATGGATCACAATGGTAGTGCTCGACACCCCAACGACGTCTTTTGTCCATTCACGAAGCTTTGCAAATACTTTGGCCACAGCGAAAATTGACACTGCATGAATGGAGGGAAAATATCGTTATGCCTTCTGGGGATGTTGGTTAATGAGACCCGTAGATATCAAACGATATCATCAATTCCTTCACTACTTGTAGACAGCACTAATTATGTGACGCATTTAAAGTGTTCCAGTGTAAGCATGGTGTCTCGCCTGACCTCGAATACGACGTAATTGCTAACTGCACAGATTTCAGTTTTCTGCACAATGTTACTGATCCTAGTTTAAAACTTCACATGAGTCTTCCTGCGAAATCGCGACAGTGTGGTTGATAAGTTTACTGGTTTGAAACCACAACGTTTGCATCATATGGTGTATCCATATTTTATCATATCAAAAGAGTTTAACACATAATCCACTGAATTTGGGGAACAGCTAATGCTATTTTGCTTTGGTAAATAAAATGTCGCAGAACTGTCAAACACTGCACTGAATAATGGCAGATTTTTGTTGGTATGGAATTATGTTCAGTCTCTGGCCAAATGCTGAACCACACAGATGCCATCAGAAATGTGAGACACAGCATTGGATGCGAGACAGGCTCCACGTGTAGTCATGTAGATATCTAACTTTCACGAATGACAGGAGTTCAGAGCTGCGTGTATGCAGTGGTATTTGTAAGTCAACTAGTATGGATTGCAACTTATGTAAAGGCACTGTTACATTTCGGTGTATCACTTGTACAGTTTATCTCACTCTTATTTTTGTTTCGGCTTGAGATGGAACTATAGAACACTTTTACACTGGATTTTCTGATGTAGTTTCAGTAAAGAAGATTTTTTTGTTGTTGATAATATGCGTACTTCTTTTTTTTAACCAATTATGCCTGTGTTATTATGGAGACTAATTTTGAATGTAGAAAATGAGGCGGTACAGCGGTGGTTCCTTGTCGTAAAACAGAAAAACTAACTTAGTAGTAGTAAATGTTTACATCAGGACATTGTCTTTACCAGGATATTGGTAGTGTCACGGTAATTAAGTGTGACAGCAAACAAATAACAGGATATTACTGCGTAGGCTTCCATGGGCAGAGTCGTCTGGCATTAAGTTTTCCGGGTGCTGTGGTATGTCATGTTGTAGAAAACTATCACTGCAGAGTCAGTTGCGTTTTGTTACGACTGCTCACTGACAACGGCATTACGTCACAATTTTACAAACTGTCGATACAACTCGCCTCTTGAGGCGGAAGGAGTGCCAACGACCTTGTAGCAGGTTACTGCAGAGGAGGGAGTGGGTTTCTCCTTTTGCCTACAGCTCTGGCGGCTGCCATCCTCTCTATTCGTGTTGTCAGAATCTCTGTATGTGATGGGCAATGTTCAAACTGACTGACTCACTGACTCTTCGTCGGCCAGCCCAAACCACTAAGGATAGAAACCTGAAATTTAGGAGAGGGTGTGAATCCGATACTGTAGGCATCCTTTAAGAAGGGATTGTTCGAAATTCCAATCTTGAGGGATGAAGTAGAGGATGAAAGACTTTCTGAAAATATGTACCTATTAATTTAATTTTGAAGATAGATCTACGAAAATAAGCATTTGGTTTTTCAGTTACAAATAAAAAAATTATGTTTCAGAATTTTTGGAAATTCAACTACTAAGGAGATAAAATATCGTGTGATTTTTTTAAATGAATAAATAAAATAATACATAAAATAATAAAATGAAATAAATAAAAAAGATCTTAGGCAGATTGGTATCTCAGAGAGAGAAATTCCTGACAGGAACAAATTTAGAAGGTTGTTGAACAACTACCAAGGTTTTAAAACGGCATCAACGTCCAAAGACGGAGAGGACCTCTGTCAGAAGAGCATAAACAGGCACTTTTTGGTGGGCTCAGAAGAAACTGGTAGGAAGTCAAAGATGGAACAAGAACGAGACCTAGTCACTAAAATGAAATTGGATGTTACCATGCAGTCCGTAGAGGCTCAACTGGAAATAAACCATAAAAAAATTATCAAGGAACTACTAAGCGATATTTAAAGCTACACCAATGAAAACTGGTATTTAAATTGGTAGCCACGTCTTTCCGTGTTTTCTAGGAAATTTAACTCCTGTGTGAAATAGCGTATAAAGTCTTTATGGAAGTATTTTATTGTGAAAGCATTTTCAAAACTAAATCTGTAAAAATTTGTATTTGGCTTGTCTGTCATAAATTAAAAAACAGTTGTGTCACTGTTTATTGGAAATTAAGCCCCTAAGGGAGTGAAATGAGGGATGAAAATTTTGTGAAAGTATTTTGTTATATTAAAAAAATTTTAAGGCTAAATCTATGAAAATTGATATTTAACTTCTCAGGTAGCTACAAAAAAATATGTGTCAGGCAGTGAAAGTTTCTGTGGAAATACACCACAAGAACCCAAAAGGCATTATTAACAAAGACCTTGGATTCCAGCTACCGGAATCGCTTTTTGGTAAGTAGTACATTCGGAAAAATCATGCTTCTATGGCCTCAATTGGCGAGAAAAGCTTAGGAACTGTTGCAATCTTCGAACAACACAAAAATTCGATTAAAGGACAAAAATACAAAAAAATAGCTGTGCGGGCCATACACTCCACACGAGAGAAGCAGCAGGCGTTAGGATGGTGTTTCAACATTTCCGCTGCTTCCCTCATCTCGCGTTTCACCATCCCCGGCTGCTTGGCCAGTACAGAGCTTTCGCTTTGTTTCCTTACCGAAGTCAGTCTGATTCTGGGCCACTGCAGACTGTTAAGCTACCAAAGTCGGATGTGGGCTCCTACTCGCGTATGTGGATTGTTACTAGCCTGCCAGTTTTTCCTATGTAGACTTGTCTACACTCACATTCCTCCTGATACATGCCCGCAGAGTGCCTAGCCTAGGAAACTTTGGATCTTGTGGCTGCTGCAGAACGTAGTCCATATACACAGGTACTTGTAATAGACTGATTGCGCAGCGTAACTGTCACGGTACAGGACTCATGTGTAAAAGCTCCTCAATTCATATCTTCTATTATATTTTTTGTGTCTATTCCCTTGTCACATTATTTTAGTCAATATATTTTTTTTCAAATTTATCTCATTTTCTTGTTCCTATCATGCTTTCTCCACTTGAAATATCTCTTCATGTGGTTTTAATTATTGATATGTAGTAACTTCGAATTAATTTCTTCCATCCTATATTTTTGTCCATGCTATTGCATTCATTATTTCTATTCCTAATTTTCCTAAAATTTCGTTTTATTTATAATCCCTTTTTTCGTTGAAATCTTCATGTGCTGTATTTTGTCCCTCGTGCAATAATTAATGTTTTTTATGTTTTATGACGTTAGCCATCGAAAAATTTACAAGAAACTGAACTCCGCCCGAACTGACCATCAATACCCAACGGTGCCGACCGGCCGCCGTGTCATCCTCAGCCCACAGGCCTCACTGGATGCGGATATGGAGGGGCATGTGGTCAGCACACCGATCTCCCGGCCGTATGTCAGTTTACGGAACGGGAGCCGCTACTTCTCGATCAAGTAGATCAGTTTGGCTCACAAGGTCTGAGTGCGCCCCACTTGCGAACAGCGCTCGGCAGACCGAATGGTCACCCATCCAAGTTCTAGCCCAGCCCGAAAGCGCTTAAGGTCGGTGATCTGACGGCAACGGGTGCTGCCACTGCGGCACGGCCGTTGACAAAAAATGTTCATCTTATGACGAAAAATACGTTTCTCATGCAACTGCACAATAAAAGTAAACAGAGTAATTGGTCTTTGTGTTTTACCGAATACATCGTCAGTTTTCAAATGTTTAAATATTATGATACATAAATAAAAATAACTGAATTCACAGGCACAAAGATCTCATGTGGAAAAAGCATGAAACAATGAGACGGTTTTAAAAAGTTAACGTGTTGATTTAAATGCTGTGACGAAGGAACAGAAATAAAAAAATACATTTAACCCAGTTAATTCAATAAAAAAGATTAAAATCATTGCGATAAAGAACGAAAAATGAAAATTTTACATTGTCCAACAACATTCGACCCCATAGCCTTTGGCACACAAGGCCTGTACCTTAACTGTTACGCTGCTAAATCAGTCTATTGTGTGTACCTTTTTTCAAAAGTTAAAGACTTTTCACGCGAAATTCCGAACCTTTATCTTCGATTACTCACGAACGAGAGCCCATCAGGATGAATGGCTGCAGAGATTGATACGTGGGATCTTAACCTACATCGCCGTATTGATCTACATCTACATCTAAATCTACATCTACATCTGCACAGATACTCTGCAAGCTACAGTACGGCGCGTGGTGGAGGGTACCCTGCACCACAACTTGTCATTTCCTTTCCTGTTCCACTCGCAAAGAGTGCGGAGGTAAAAACGACTGTCTATATGCTCCGTATGAGCCCTAATTTCTCGTATCTTATCTTAGTGGTCCTTACGCACAATGTATGTTGCCAGCAGTAGAATCGTTCGGTAGTCAGCTTCAAATGCCGGTTCACTAAATTTTCTCAATAGTGTTTCCCGAAAAGAAAGTCGCATTGTCTTCAGGGATTCCCATTTCAGTTGCCGAAGCGTCTCAGTGAGACATATGTGTTGCTCGAACCTACCAGTAACTGATCTAGCAGCCCGCCTCTAAATTGCTTTCTTGTCTTCCTTCAGTGTCAAGGATATGCCGCACCAGCATCCTATATGGTCGCACCAGCATCCTATATGTGGTTTCCTTTATAAGTGAACCACTCTTTCCTAAAATTGTTCTAATCCAATAAACCGAAGTCGACCATTCGCCTTCCCTGTCATAGTTCTCACATGCTCCTTCCCCCTCATTGCTTTACAACGTTAAACACAGATATTTAAACGACTTGTACTGTGTCAAGCAGGGCACTAGCAATACTGTATCCGAACATTACAGGTTTGAGCTTCCTACCCATCCGTATTAAATTCCACTATTCCATGTTTAGGTCTAGCTGCCATTCCTCACACCTGCTGGAAATTTTGTCTAAGTCCTCTTGTACCTTCCTACAGTGACTCAACTTACACGCCTTATCGAATACCACGGCATCTTCAGCAAACAACCACAGACTGCTGCCCACGCTGTCATCCATATGACTTACGTATACAGAGAGCAACAGCGGTCCTATCACACTTCCCCTGGACACACGTGTATCCGATGAACACTCACCGTCGAGAACATCACACTGGGCTCTATTACTTGAAGAAGTCTTCGAGCCCCACTTATTTGTAAACTTATTCCACATGCTCGCACCTTCATTAACAGCCTGCAATGGGGCAGCATGTCGAATGCTTTCCGAAAATCTAGAAATATCGAACGCACCTGTCACCCTTCATCCATAGTTCTCAGTGTAACATGTAAGAAAAAGGCAAGCTGAGATTCGGAAGAGCGATACTTCCTAAAACCATGCTGATTCATGAACATAAGCTTCTAGGTCTCAAGAAACTTTATTATATTCCTACTGTGAATATACTCAAGGATTCTACAGCGAAGAGAAGTTAGGGATATTAGTCTGTAGTTTTTCTGGTCCGTTCTTTTACCCTTACACACCAGAGTCACCTGCTGATTTCTCCACTCGCTTGCTGCTTTGCACTGGGCTAGACATTCACGATAAATGCAAGCTAGGTAAGGGACCCATCCGTAGAGTAGTCTTTGTAAAGCCGAAATGCGATTCCATCCGGACCTTGTGATTTATTTGCTTTCAAGTCTTTCAGTTGTTTCTCTACGCCAGCTATGCTTATTACTATGTCGCCCATATGCGAGCCTGTTCGATGGTCAAATGATGGTACGTTTGTACGATTCTCCTCTGTGAACTATTTCTGGAAGATGAAATTTAAAGCTTCGGCTTTCGTTTTGCTACCTGCAGTTGCGACACGAGTTTGGTCAACAACGGACTAAATGAAAGCCTTATACACGCCTAGTAATTCCATATACGAGCAGAATTTTGTCGTGTTCTCGGCCAGATCAGGTATGATATTGGAAGTTGTTGTATGCTTCACACATAGATCATTCTACAAACGCACGAATCTCTACTGACCCTCGCTTGTCGTCATTGATGACTCCAAAAAATCGATTCCAGCGTTGGGGACCTCTCTTTGTAAGTCAAAGTTTTTGACAGTATTGACCTGCAATACGCTGTAAAGTGCTGAGGACAGCAGGGGTGAAATAAGCAGGCGGAGAGGCCGTTTACAACTTGTACAAAAGCCTGGCGGCAGTTACAGGGGTCGAGGGGCAGTGGTTGTGAAGCGAGTGAGACAGGGTTGCTGACCACATCTGCCTCCACTAGAGATGGGCAAAACTGTTCTTTCCAGAGATCGAATCAGAACTGTTCACTCCCTGAAATGAACTAGCTCGTTTTCATGACTCACCACTCATTCACAATACAAAATAAATGGAAGGTACACTGCCCTTTAGACTTGGTTTATTCCAGTACTATACCTGTATTTTGATCTTATTTGATCCTATCTTGAAGTAAAACAGATAATGAGCAAGAATTTTGTATTGTTTATTGAAATTTCCGTGATATGACAAAGTTTTTGATTATTGATTTATTTTGCACTATCGTGGTTTTTTGGGTGATCGGGAAATGCTGTAACTTGAGATTTACATTAACAATATATTTGGCTATAATGTATTAAAATTTCATTAACCTCGTACAAATGCATCGCAAGCCATATATTTTTAAAGTGAACGTTTCCTTCCGAAGAGGCCTAAAATCGCAAAATCCGTACCAGAATAAGAAATATATATATATATATATAAATCTGACTGTAAGACTAAAGTGCTGCATATAGCCTTACGCAGAATAAAACAAGGAAAATATTGGTGTATCACATTTTGTGATACGTTTATCGGTTCGCTCATAATTAAAGCGTAAATTCGAGTGTCCGTAATAAAAATCCTATAGTAAGAGAAGTCGTCAGGAACCTAATCTGATCAGTTTAAACAAATAAAAATAAAATAAAAACAAATGACGTATACATAACATAATAATGTAATATACATAGCGGTATTACTACGAATATCCAGTAGAGACGAACTCCGATGCAGAGGCGCTGAGTCAAGCTGGTCGAGCCGTGAGCTGTATTACTGGGTGAGCTAAGACCGCAGAGACCAGAGTGACACCTGAGTTGTTTTGCTCAACGCTCTGGCTAGAGTCGAGAACGGTGGGGTGAGCGTTGAGCGGGCGAGTTCCGAGGGTGGGGGGAGCGGTGAGCGGCCAACAGTCACCCGCTCCGAGACAAATCGTCCGCTCTCTTGCGAGCAGGTTGTTGCAATTAGTTCTTATGTTCTCCGCTAGGAGGCTCTCTGTCCTGCTGCTCACATCAACCGCCCAGAGGGCAGGACGTGCGAGTGAAACGATCGCCGACGGAGTGCGATGCTAAGTTAAGCTGCGCCAGACACTACACGCGGCAGAGGAAGCACAGAGACGGCACAGCATATGTGAAACACAAAATCCAATGGGGCACTGCACAATGCAGGCAGCCAAGGCAGAAGCAGGGCAGAGGCCGCCGCTGGCTGTGTTGTGTGGCGTGCACTGTGCTCTGACCAGCAGAGGCCCCACTGGTCTGCTCCGACTGTCTCTCTCTCTCTCTGTGCTGTGGGAAACGTTTGGAGCTACCATTCTTTTTTTCTGAATCACTGACTGTTCACTCCTTTGAAAGATTCAACTCTATGAATCAGTTCAGGAGCGGAACCCCCATCTCTAGCCTCCACATTAGTACCCTGCAAACCAGTGCAGAGTGCACGGCGGAGGGTCGGTCCTTTTCTACCAGTTAATAGGGGTTTTTCCCTTCCATAGACTGCTGGAATATATTCCTAGGTCCGTCACTTAAAATTAGTTCCAGAAATTTACTAAATGCGTTTCCATGGTGTAGTATGCATCCATCTTCAAGCGTCTCCCAGTGCAGTTCTTTCACCACCTTCGTGACTCTCTCGCATGCATCGAACAAACACGTGGCGATTCGTGCACCCTTTCTTTCTATCTGTTCACTGTCTCCTGTTAGTCGTATTCTATAGAGCCCCACACACTTTATTAATATTCTATGATGTATCGTACAGGTGCCTCCACTGTAGACTGTTCGCATATACCTGTTATTTTACACATGAAAAATGTCTGCCACCGACCTGCTTTACGTACAACTGAGACTTTGCGGTCGTTGCATTTCATTTCCCTACAACTTATCAGATCCCACTATTTCGTAATTTGCCTGTTGAGATAAGAACTGGACTACTAACGTACGTCGTAAACTACAACCCGATTTGTTCATACTATGATTTAGTATATAAATGTTCATGCCCCAGTAACCAATTTTGTAAGGTAATCAGACTTGCCAGCCCGTGTGGTCGAGCGGTTCTAGGCGCTTCAGTCTGGAACCGCGCGACCGCTACGGTCGCAGGTTCGAATCCTGCCTCAGGCATGGATGTGTGTGATGTCCTTAGGTTAGTTAGGGTTAAGTAGTTCTAAGTTCTAGGGGACTGATGACCTCAGATGTTAAGTCCCATAGTGCTCAGAGCCATTTGAACAATAATCAGACTTCTGAATTAAGAAAAAGAAGTAATCACAGTATAACACAGTTACAACAGACCATACATCTGGTAAATGGCGGGCACAGGTGTTACGACTGAACGTCAAACAGTGTGTAAATCACTCACAAAAAACTTTTCAAATTTCAGAGTGCAGAAGTGGTCAACTTGTAGCCACAGACAGTGCAGAGGGATGATTCCCTCTGAATGTAACAACAAAACCTTAATCTGAAAATGTTTCGTTATAGGTAACACCTCACCAAGGCAAATGACTAATAATGGAGGTTGAAGGACAAGACCTGCGTGTACTATTGCGGAAACTGGACGGCATCGTGTTCCCTGCACGCTATTTTGAGAGTACTTGAAAACATACACTATGAAAATCTGTCACAGATGTTCTGCATTCTGTATCCAGCATCTAAAATTACCTTTCACAACTTGAAAATTATGAATGCAGAATTTAATTACAAACAAAAGTAGGGAAACTGCACACAACTGAGCTACTTCATTATCTATACTGTTTCAGTCGGCTGAATCGACAAAGAAAAGGTCATCAACGTGTGTGCTCAACATGGTATCATATAAAGTGTGGGACACAGTTAGGTATGAAAATTAAGTACATGAGTTAGAAGAGCAGAAATGAGTAACAGTGGTACTGATTCGTTACCATGCAGTACTTTCAAATTAATCAAAGAGTGAACATAAGCCTCGTGTGAATCTCTAATACACATCAAATCATTGACGGAAACACAAATCTTCTATACATGTCTTTCAAAAAGGCAGTGGGTAAAGTAAACTGCATCAATTATCCTGCCTTGCCACCCAGAGCAGAGTATGATTTTCAACTCGCTCAGCTGCATGACGCAACTTAACTGCCCACTACACTGATTGACCGAAAGCATGCTAAGCTCGTGAGAGGTGAAACACGCCACCAGAACAGTGCTTCACAGATAGGTGACTCAAAGACTTTAAACACCAGCTATCTATTCTGGTTACAGAATGCGTTCACGAGAAATTTGTAAAGACTGTTTCGTGGCTTAAGGAAAACAAAACTTCGGCTAAACTTCAAGTGCCATTTAACATGCATCTGTCATCACCTTCTCGTCCTCAGCTGAATGAAATTTGCAATGTGCTTTGGAGGGAAATAGCAGAGGGTATTGCAGTCTAGTGTGGAAAACATTCTACTATATTATATGAACGTGTGATGTCTGTTCTTTCGGACATGTTCAAAAGAATGAACACGTGTTCACAGAATTGATTCGCCTCGATGGGTCATGAATCAACCACCTCCAGTGCACACGCACAATTTCATTCGACCCCCCACCGAAATCTCACCGTAGCGATTATGGACGTTGACTGCCGATCGGTGGCGCTAGCTGGGAATGTGGGCTGGCCAGGAGGCGTTTCGGGATAATCCGAACAAGTTCGATGAACACTATGTGTGGAAGACGCAGTGGTTAACGCAAATGCCTCGTCTGCAGGAGATTTCAGGTTCGAATCCCAGTCTGACACCCATTTTCACTCATCTCCAATGATTCCACATATAGTCTCGTTCTTTTCTTCCCCCTCCACTTTTACTCTACACAATCCTACTATACTTTTGAAGTGAAGTGTAGAACAATGAGAATTTCAGCACAAGTGATTATTCTTTGGAGCTAAATGCAAACAACGTTAATTTTATTGTAAAGTTCATATTATAACAATAGGAAGAGAACATCATAACAAATACATTTAGTTATGGTACAGATCATCCCTGATTGCAGTTTCTGATGCTAGGGATGATTTACACAGACAATAGTTTAGCAAGCTATTTACGGCAGTGGCACTGACAGCAACTGCTCGAATGCTCAGTCGTTGGCCTGCAAGGTCACAGTACAACATCACATCACAGACTGTCGTCTCCATATGAAGGTGCCTGGCACATCCACAACGGTGTCTGCAGTGACAGCAGTCCTAGTGACGAGGTTTTGCAACACCAGGTGCTTCCTGTGTCCACACAGGAAGGAATCGAGACTCGTGAGGTCAGGTGACCTGGGAGGCCAGGCCACAGGACCTCCTGAGTCAATCCATGGATTCTCGAAGGTGACTCCCAGACGATTCCTCACAGGGATGCGGAAATGGGCTTGCACATCTTTAATCTAACATTCAGAGGTACATCCTCCGATCAATTCTGGCCACATGTTTTTCACGAAAATGGGATATCTCCATCCGTTGAGGTGAAATGGGAGAATGTATGGTTCGATCAACCTATCACCAAGAATGCAGGTCAACGTGAGTGTAAAAATTAGGAAGAGGAAGAAAATGAAAAATAGTAGGTGAATAAGGACGTGAGTGTACAAATGTGTGGCTAGAGATTGAAAGTAAAAAAAAAAAAATTATCATCTAAACAACGGATCGATCAATGGAAAATAACAGTCGAAGCACACACGGCACGAAGGAAATCTCATCAAAATAAAAAGGGAGAAAAGTGTAGTGGATAACCTCGCATAAGCGACACTGATTACATGAAAAACATGTAGAGTATTATTTACTGGCTTTCGTTGAATCGCTGCCGTCACAAAATAACGATCGAAATCCATTCCCGTCATTGGTGTCATGGAATCGCTAGCATAAAAATCAACAACAACTTCTATTTCGTCTGTTAATTATTCATGCTCTGTACCTTTCTTTCCGACATCTTCCACATGACTTCAAACTGCTTGCCATTTTAGCTCACTCACAGAGGAAAATTTTTCCTCAGCCGTCTTCCATACATCCTCGAGCTTCAAACTAACGTTCTTGACAGCCATTCAGTTTTTTACTTGTGTCCATACAATTTCTGTTGCACTTGCTCCTACCAAGATAGGTGCGGGGCTTATTTTATACCCACCTCTTGAAGATCTAATCAGTTATTTTATATTTTACAGTACATAAAATTATTATTTATCATTTTTAATGAATTCTTCTACCAAATTCCATATGCACCTTCAATTTGTCGGTTAAAATTAAACCAAAAATTTAAGTCTCTTCCCTAGATGTCACTTTTCCCACTGAATGTCGTATTCAATATTTCCACATTCAGGATCTGACCTACACATCAACATTTCTTTAAAAAGTATGTTGAGAGCAAAAGTCAATACCAATGAGCTAAATTTGCCTTTTTAAACTTTTTGTGGTGGTCATGAAGCCGGTAGTACACATTATTGAAAGTGTGTTAATATTGCTATGAGTAAGCTAAAAGGCGTTTTCAGGTTCTAGAACATACTTGCTCATCAGAAACTCTTCAAAAAGTATGTTGTTAGCATAGTTCAACAACAATTAACAAATTTTGTTTTTGTTATTTAATTTTTAATGAATCATGTACCTTGCAGTTACTGGGGTGGATTATGTGACTCAGTGATACAGACAGCAGTACCGCGTAGCTACAGCCACAACGGAGGGGTATCTATTGAGAGACCAGACAAACTTGTGGTTCACGAAGAGGGGCAGCAGGCTTTTCAGTAGTTGCAAGGGCAAGAGTCTGGACTATTGACTGATCTGGCCTTGTAACACCAACCAAACCCACCTTGCTGTGCTGGATCTCAGAATGGCTGGCAGCAAGGGGAAACAGCAGTTGTAAATTTTCCTAGGTGCACGTTTAATTAATGACGGAATCCTCTTGGGTAAAATATTCCGGAGGTAAAATAGTACCCCATTCGGATCTCCGGGCGGTGACTACACAGGAGCATGTCGTCATCAGGAGAAACAACACTGGTATTCTATGGATTGGAGTGTGCAATGCTAGTGTCTTAGTTGGGCGGGTAGTTAAGGAAATTTAAAAAGGTAAACGGATAGGTTGAAGTTAGATATAGTGGACTTTAGTGAGATTCGGTGGCATCAGAAACAGGACTGCTGGTCGGGTGAATACAAGGTTATAAATACCAACTCAGATAGAGATAATGCAGGAGTTGATGCAATAATGAATAAGAAAATAGGAATGCGGGTAAGCTACTATGGCCAGCATAGTGAACGTATTATCGTAGTCAAGGTAGATACAGTAGTACAAGTTTACATATATGCTATCTCTTTAGAAGTAATTGAATAAATGAATGTTGAGGTAAAAGAAATTATTCAGATACTTACAGGAGACGAAATTTTATTTGTGATGGTGGACTGGAATTCGGTAGTAGGAAGAGGAAGAGAATGAAAAATAGTAGGTGAATAAGGACTGGGGGAAAGGAATGAAAGAGGAAGCCGCCTGGTAGAGTTTTGCACAGAGCATAATTTAATTGTAGCTAACACTTGGTTTAAGAATCATGAAAGAAGACTGTACACGTGGAAGAGACCTGGAGACACTGGAAGGATTTGGATTGATTATGTATTGGTAAGACAGAAATTTAAGAACCAGATTGTAAATTGTAAGACATTTCCAGGGGCAGATGTGGACTCTGACCACATTTTATAGGATATGAACTGCAGATTGAAACTGAAGAAAGGTAGGAATTTAAGTGGATGGGACCTGGATAAGTCGAAAGAACCGGAGGCTGTTGAGAGCTTTCAGAGGGAACATCAGGCAACGGTTGACTAGAACAGGGGAAAGGAATACAGTAGAAGATGAATTGGTAGCTAAAAGAGACGAAATAGTCAGGATAAAATAGAATAAAAGAGAAAGCCTAGTCGTATCTGTTGGATAATTCATAATATTAGTAAGTGAACTCGAAAAAGGAAGTACCTATGTTTAATATTAATTGCACAAGGAGCCCAACGATCCTCATGTAATTCAAAAGGTACTTTGCCATAGTTGTCCACAAAGAAAAAATAGTGTGTGTCTTTAGCTTTTAAGAGTGTTAAATGGAACCAGAAGCATTCGCATTCATAACACTGATGTTACATTCTCTACCACGCGTTAAAATCTCCAATACCTGAACATCGAAAATAGAAGAACTACCAACCTCTGCCCTGCGCAGCGGTCAGATGCAATATAGAAGTGAAACAAGAAAGCAACGAAATTTCGTGAAGTCGCATTCTAGGGGCTTTCACGTTTACATGGTTCATTTGCAGTAAAACACGCACACTGTGCATCTAGCATGCGAGAACTGCTAGGTCGATGATGTTGCCAACAGTGAAAATCAACACATGGTAGTAATGAAGTATGTAAGTAACTGACTGTCTAAGTCTGTAAGATAAGCCTGTAACACTTATATCGATCAGGAGTAGGTTTACTTTAAGTAACTGTGTATATGCAATTTCTGAAGTGTGTATTCTGTGTTGTTTAAACTCCTTGATCTATGGCGAGAAAATTTGTAATGTATATATGAAAAAAGCAAAAGAACATGTTGAAATGATAAATTATTATAATATGAACATGTTCATAAAAAGAAAATATTAGTTAAAACCTGGCTCATGCTTAGAGAAATTGTATTCGTAACATGTAAACCCTGTAGGGAAGTCCCTCCGCAACGGAAGTGGCATGGCGCGATGTAAAAGGTGGGTTTGGCGGTCGAACTGAGCGGCTTCTTTGTGTGAACGACACGCAGTGTGTTGGTAGCCTTAGCACGGTACACTTCGACGGTGCTAAGAGAGGCAGTTGGAAGCTGCATTATAAGGGATTTGCCTCAGATGTGGATGTGGCTATTATTTGGTATTCATGGCATAATGGAATGGCTCTAATATGTTGAAAATCCGACGCCAAGAAGAGATTTTATAGGGCATTCGTAAATCAAGAGCCGTACAGTTCGTACAGTTAGCCACCGTGTCGCCTGTCATCAATCTTCGGCACTGCTTCACAAACTTCATACATTCAGTTAAGTAACGTATATGAGCATGGACCAGTTAATCTGTGTGTTGTTTCAATAATAATCACATAAACCTAAATTCGTGTCTGGAACCATATTTTCAACCCTGATCACGAACCTGTGCAGGGTCCTCACCTAAGTGCTACTGAAACCGAGTATCCTGATTTATATGAACAATACTTGCATTCATGTGTTTAAAGTAATTTTTGTTTGAAGTAAAAGGAGCAGTAAAAGTTAAAGCTAAAACCACAAAAGTGAAGTTGGATAGGCTCTTGCTAAAGTATCCTTAATTTATTATAGAATATAGTTTTGTAGGATTACAGAGGAAGATTGCGTAAATATTATTCCAAAGAATATCTGCTTCACAGGTAATTAAAGTTCAAGTACATATAAATCTTTAATGAACAGATTTACGATAGTATTTTTAGAAGAAAAATTATGCACAATTTTAAAGAAGGGTAGTTTTGGAACCCATCATGAAAGGTTCCTTTTTTGAAGTTAATTAAGCTCAGTGTTATACTTTATTGTCTAGCAAAGTAATTTATGAATAACTCCAAGTGAAGTGAATGATTAGCCTTTAGAGTTAGCCTTTAATATTGTAATAATCAATTGCATTGACTAGTGAAACTATACTACTTTGTGTGTCCCCATCATATTCTCCACCTATTAGGATAAAACTGAACTGTTACTGTTACTAAGGAAAACTGCTACATGTAGACGAGCTTAAACTGTGTATTTATGATTCCATTCATCTTTATTTGGCGGCCTCTGTGGCCGAGCGGTTCTAGGCGCTTCAATCTCGAACCGCATGACCGCGACGATCACAGGTTCGAATCCTGCCTCGGGCATGGATGTGTGTGATGTCCTTACGTTAGTTAGGTTTAAGTAGTTCTAAGTTCTAGGGGACTGCTGACCTCATATATTAAGTCCCATAGTGCTCAGAGCCATTTGAACCATTTCATCTTTATTTGTGTTTTTCATGGCAGTCAAGATAGAAGCCCTTCGTGTCCAAATTTAGTTCTGCACTGCTTATAGTGATATATCAGTATTTGGCTAAGTGATGCTTTTCAGAGTGGTTGTCATTAATATAAGCTTGGTGCACCTTTGCTCCTCATAATTTACTGGTGTGTATGTTATTGACAACTGCTGCTACACACAGTACAGAGTGCCCCATTTCAGTTTGTATCCTGGTTGCTATTCCAAGGGAAATCTCAACAAAAGCAACTTCAATAACCAATATTCAGTTTTCTCAAATATACACTATGTGATCAAAAAAAATCTGGACACCTGGCTGAAAATGATTTACAGTTTCGTGGCGCCATCCATCGGTAATGCTGGAATTCAGTACGGCGTTGGCCCACCCTTTGTCTTGGTGACAGCTCCCACTCTCGCAGGAGTGCCGCACTGAGGAGAGGTATCGATTTCGGTCGGTGAGGCCTGGCACGAAGTCGGCGTACCAAAGCATCCCAAAGGTGTTCTATAGGATTCACTTCAGGACTCTGTGCAGGCCAGTCCATTACAAGGATGTTATTGTCGTGTAACTACTCCGCTACAGGCTGTGCATTATGAACAGGTGCTCTATTGTGTTGAAAGATGCAATCGGCATCCCCGAAATGCTCTTCAACAGTGGGAAACAAGAAAGTGCTTAAAACATCAGTGTAGGCCTGTGTTGTGATAGTGCCATGGAAAACAACAAGGGGGGCAGGACCCCTCCATGAAAAACACGACCACACCATAACACCACCGCCTCCGAATTTTACTGTTGGCACTACACAAGCTGGCAGATGACGTTCACCGTGCGTTCGCCATACCCACACCCTGCCATCGGATAGCCAAATTGCGTACCGTGATTCGTCACTCCACACGTTTTCCACAGTTCTGTCGTTCATTGTTTACGCTGCTTACGCCAAGCGAGGCGTCGTTTGGTATTTACTGGCGTGATGTGTGGCTTATGAGCAGCCACTCGACCATGAAATCCAAGTTTTCTCACCTCGTGCCTAACTGTCACAGTACTTGCAGTGGATTCCGATGGAGTTTGAAATTCCTGTGTGATGGTATGGATTGTTGTTGTTGTTGTTGTTGTTGTGGTCTTCAGTCCATAGACTGGTTTGATGCAGTTCTCCATGCTAGTCTATCACGTGCAAGCTTCTTCATCTCCCAGTACCTACTGCGGCCTACATCCTTCTGAATATGCTTAGTGCATTCATGTCTTAGTCTCCCTCTACGATTTTTGCCTTCCACGCTGCCCTCTAATACTAAATTGGTGATCCCTTGATGCCTCAGAACACGTCCCACCAACCGATCCCTTCTTCTAGTCAAGTTGTGCCACAAATTTCTCTTCTCCCCAATTCTGTTCAATACCTCCTCATTAATTACATGATCTACCCATCTAATCTTCAGCATTCTTCTGTAGCACCACATTTTGAAAGCTTCTACTCTCTTCTTGTCTACACTATTTACTGTCCACGTTTCACTTCCATACATGGCTACGCTCCATACATATACTTTCAGAAACGTCTTCTTTACACTCAAATCTATACTCGATGTTAACAAATTTCTCTGCTTCAGAAAGGCTTTCCTTGTCATTGACAGTCTACATTTTATATCCTCTCTACTTCGACCATCATCAGTTACTTTGCTCCCCAAATAGCAAAACTCATCTACTACTGTAAGTGTCTCATTTCCTGATCTAATTACCTCAGCATCACACGATTTAATTCGACTACATTCCATTATCCTTGTTTTGCTTTTGTTGGTGTTCATCTTATATCCTTCTTTCAAGACACTGTCCATTCCATCCAACTGCTCTTCCAGGTCCATTGCTGTCTCTGACAGAATTACAATGTCATCGGCGAACCTCAAAGTTTTGATTTCTTCTCCATCGATTTTAATTCCTACTCCGAATTTTTCTTTTCTTTCCTTTACTGCTTGCTCAATTTACAAATTGTGTAACATCGGGGATAGGATACAACCTTGTCTCACTCCCTTCCCAACCACTGCTTCCCTTTCATGCCCCTCGAATCCTATAACTCCCATTTGGTTTCTGTACAAATTGTAAATAGCCCTTCGCTCCCTGTATTTTACCCCTGCCACCTTCAGAATTTGAAAGAGAGTATTCCAGCCAACATTGTCAAAAGCTTTCTCTAAGTCCACAAATGCTAGAAAAGTAGGTCTGCCTTTCCTTAATCTATCTTCTAAGATAAGTCGTAGGGTCAGTATTGCCTCACGTGTTCCAACACTTCTATGGAATCCAAACTGATCTTTCCCGGGATTGGCTTCTACCAGTTTATGGTATGGACAGATGTTAAATTAGACATTACGACCCTCTTAAACTGTCAGCGGTCTGTGTCAGTCAACAGACGAGGTCGACCTTTACGCTTTTGTGCTGTACGTGTCCCTTCACGTTTCCACTTCGCTATCACATCGGAAACAGAGGACCTAGGGATGTTTAGGAGTGTGGAAATCTCGCGTACAGACGTATGACACAATGTGACACTCAACCACCTGACTACGAAGTCCGTGAGTTCCGCGGAGTGCCACATTCTGCTCTCTCACGATGTCTAATGACTACTGAGGTCACTGATATGGAGTACCTGGCAGTAGGTGGCAGCACAATCCACCTAACATGAAAAACGTATGTTTCTGAGGGTATCGGGATACTTTTGATCACATAGTGTATATTTTCTAATTAATATGCCTAATTGGGCTGCCGACCGTTAATGTTTTTTCATTCATTTATGATTTTACCACATTCGTTGTCTCCCAAGATTAAAGCACGTTTGGTTTTTCTGTTATTCACAAAAATCGAAATTATAGTCCGATACCCTTGTCCATTAGACACACTCGCGGTAAAACTTTTAAATCCTCTCAGAAGGTAACATTAGCGGGTTTCATGGCAAGTTAGAGTGTTATATGTGGCTTTTCCCGTGACAGGACTGAAGGTTCGGTTGTTAGGGATATATGATAGTGTTATAAGCAGTGTGGTTTTGCTGCCAGTACCAGAACATTTGAAGTAAATTAATTTTCAATTTTTTCATTTTCAATAACTATTACTTTCGACTTACCTTATTAAGTGGGAACTATATTTGTCTTAAGGCATGCCTAGGAGAATGATAACGGACTAGAGTGAAAGACACAGAGCTAGAAAGACACAATTTTTGCATAGAGAAAGTAATAGCAATGTGTGCATTCATAATGACAATGCATCTGCTCTTTTTTAACAACCACAGTATTAATACGTGAGCATCAAAAAGTGAAGTGCCAATTTTTAAAATCAATTGTACAAGGAGGCCTATGAAATTTACATAATTCCTTAGGAATTTCACAGTAGATGTGCACAAAAGAAAAAAATAGAGTTTATACATAGGCATTAGGAAAAGTAAAAGGAAGTAGACACACACATGCGAAAAGCTTTGCTTCGTCTCTGACATTGCTACCAACTTCTGCTACGCGCGACGATCAGGTGCTACGGCAGAAACGACACAAGAAAGTAACAACGCTACGTGAAGTTGCATTCTAGGGACGATCTTGAAGAAATGTTACAGACAGATCGTTTGCAGTAACACACACATACCAGACTGCTACTGGTTCATGTCAACAGTGGAAAACGAAACGTAGTGGTCTAAGAGTAAACAAAACTAACTCTGTGTTCGGTTGCCGCCTTCGCCACAAAATTTAATGTTTCTGATTTTCAGTCTATTCATTTTCATTAGCTACAACGTCTCGTAAGGAAACTATATTTGTATTACTCTGTGCCTCGAAGAAGAAAATTAATGGGTCGGACTGAGAGAGCTAGAGAGACATAATTTTTTCATAGAGAAAGTATAAGAAATAATAGGAATAATGCAAATATTGATAAAGATAATTCTATTGCCGTTGTGAAAGATACATTTAAATGTGCATTGAAGATAATTACAAATAATTTTGAGAACTGCAATTGGGGTTTGATGAATTTACAGCGCAGATTTTGTAATGCATATCACGTCGCGTCTGATGTGACTTCACGCGATATAACGGCGTTCACATAAAGTAAATTTCCCACCATTAATACAAAATTTATTTTTCAACGCATTATGTCAAATACTACCTTGAAATTATCGAACAACTAGAAATCAATGAATTATTTAAAGAATACACATAGCTACAATGCAGCATTGATCACTCACCAGTTCTGCGTCTAAAATTTCGGACACTATAACATACACGACATTTGCCATCACAAATCAGGTCCACTGACGCAATTGGCCGAATTTTGACCGCAGGCGATACTAGTTGAATTTAACTGATGAAAGCGGAAAATTTAAAAATGCAAGAAATGAAGCAGGCGAAATGGAGTACAAACGTCTAAAAAATGAGACTGGCAGGGAGTGCAAAATAGCTAAAAAGGAATGGCTAGAGGACAAGTGTAAGGATGTGGAAGCATATTTCACTATGGGGAAACACGGATACTGCGTGTAGGAAAAATAAAGAGGCCTTTGAGGAAAAGAAAAAGCAGCTGTGTGAATATAATGAGCTCAAATTGTAAACCAGTCTTAAGCAAAGAAGGGAAAGCTGAAACGTTAAAGGAGTATACAGAGGCACTATACGAGGGAGATGAACCTGAAAGCAATATTACAGCTAGGGAAGTGGACGTAGATGAAGATGAGACAGGGGATATGATACTCTTATAAGAATTTCAAAAAGCTCTGAAACAAGGCTCGGGAGCAGACGACATTCCGTCAGAACTACTGATAGCCTTGGAAGAGGCAGCCGTGACAAAAGTCTTCCATTGGTCTGCAATTTGTGTGTGACAGAGCAAATACCCTCATAATGCAAGAATAATGTGGTAATTCCAATTCCAACGAGAGTAGTTGCTGAGGGTGTGAAAATTACCGAACTATCAGTTTAATAAGCCATGGCTGCAAGATAATAACACGAATTCAATACAGAAGAATGAAAAATCTGGTAGAACCAGACCTCTGGGAGAATCAATCTGAATTGGATATAAGTGTAGGAACACGTGAGGCACTACTGACTCTACGAATTATCCTGATAGATTAAGGAAAGGCAAATCTACATTTGGAGCATTTGAAAATTTAGAGAAAGATTTTGACAACGTTGATTGGAATACACTCTTTGAAATTCTGAAATTAGCAAGGGTAAAATACAGGGAGTGAAAGACTATTTACAACCTGTACAGATACCTGACGGCAGTTCAAGTGTCGAAGGGCATGAAAGGGAAGCAGTGGCTAAGAAGAGAGTGAGACAAGTCTATTCCCAGTGTTATTCAATATGTACACTGAGGAAGCAGTAAAGGGTACAAAAGAAAAATTTGGAGTAGGAGTTAAAATTCAGGAAGAAGAAATAAAAACTTTGAGGTTTTCCGATGACATTGTAATTTGTCAGAGACAGCAAAGGACTTGGATGAACAGCTGAAAGAAATGGACAATGTTTTGAAAAGAGGTAATGGTAATGGAATTTAGTCGAATTAAATCAGGTGATGATTGCGGAATCAGATTAGGAAACGGGACACTTAAAGCAGTAGATGACTTTTGGTATTCGGGCGGCAAAATAACTGACGATAGGTGAAGCAGAGAAGCATATAAAATGTAGACCGGCAATGGCAAGAAAAGCACTTCTGAATAAGAGAAACCTGTTAAAATCGAATATAGATTTAAGTATTAGGAAGTCTTTTCTGGTGGTATTTGTCTAGAGTGTAGCCTTGTATGGAAGTGAAGCATGGACTATAAACAGTTTAGATAAAAAGAGGATAGAAGCTTGCGAAATATGCTGTTACAGAAGAATCCTGAAGATTAGATGGGTCCATCACGTACGCAATAAGCGAGACTGAACGGAATTGGAGAGACAAGAGATTTGTGGCACAAACTACATAGGGATCGGTTGATAGGACATATTCTGAGACTCCAACGGATCACCAGTTTAGTGTTTGAGTGAAGTGTGGGTGGTACAAATCTTAGAGGGAGACCAAGACATGAATGCAGTAAGCGAATTCAGGAAGATATAGGTTGCAGTTGCAGTTGCAGCTGAAGATGCTCGCACATCATAGAATAGTATGGAGAGCTGCATCAAACCAGTCTTCAGACGGAAGACCACAACAACAATAATCATTTTGAGTGGGCATAAAGTAAAGCCCCCTCCCCCCACTTGGTAATGTGTGTTACAGAAAGAGCCTTGGTATTTGTAGGAACAATGTGTCAGAAGCTTGTATGCAGTAACACATGTTCAAGTTTGTTGTTTTCATGATAGTGAGTATATAAATTTTCGTGCTTCCTTGCTTATACTGAATATTACGTGAATTTAACCAATTTATATCTTGGCTAGCTTGCTCTTTATTTTTGGTGGTTTTTCTTGTCACATTGTTGAGCACAATAAATCGCTTGCTAGGCAAGCTATGTTCCAGCAGTGAGATACAAAAATATAGTAATTCGGTGGAGTTGCAGTATAGTTTTATGAAGTGAACGGTAATGGCTCAGATATGACCTTGAGAAATTTACGGTAATGATCTCTTAATGGAAATGCTCTATTTTCCTGACTTGAATATTAAAAGCACATTTGGAGCAAACCAGATTTTCCGCCTGTAGGAGGAACAATGTACTTAATTTTAAGATATGAATAAATATACCGCGTTCTATAAGACTGTTTGCTCGATCACACCCCACACAACGTACATTTGTTACCTATGCGTACTGCAGCGAGCCGTTATAATTTTCAAGTCGAAAGTTCAGTATTCTGGCCCTAGATGGGCCAAACTGCCATCACTGATTACCGTGTCATCCTGCATCCAATGCAGTCATTGGACGCGGCGTGGAAGGCCACGTAGTCGGAACACCTCTCCCCCACTCGTCGCCTGGGTTCTTGAACTTGGAACCGCCCCTAATAGGTCGAGTAGCTCTCGACTTGGCACCACGATAATGAACGCAAGCTGCGCCAGTCCTCCACCGAGGGAAAACCCCTGGCAGTGCCGCGAAACGAACATGCTGAGCGCTCAGTCGCAGAGGCGGACTGTCCTGAAAGACGCTCTTTTATTTCTTGACTTGATCCATCTGGCCGTATTTACGTTCATTTCTCACGTTATTCAAAAATTCAGTAAGTTAAGGTTCAGCTAGCAGTTTCCTTTTATCTGATGCCAAATGCTGCACAATGAGAGTTATACGAACATTTGAACATATAAAAAAGATAGCAACAAAAACAAGAATAAAAACTTTATTCTCTTCATTGTTCATTTCTGTGCAGGGGCCATGTTATCTTGCGTGGGCTTGTACTCACTGCACGATGACATAACAATTCTACTCACATTTCAAAATTTGAACTGTTACCTGAAATTAAAGTACTGTTACCACTAGATTTAATGTGTCCACTGAGATTGACAAATTCATCCTGAAACATTGAATACGTGATCTATTCCATCTGCTAACATTCTTCTCCTGCTGATAAACTACTTTATCTGATTTATGTTTAAACTGTCTGTGACGAAAGACTCTCTGTGTATGTTGCACAGGCCCCAAAATACCAAAATACCGTACATACAATATTTCTCATTAGTTTATTACTCAAGACATAGCTTTCAGTCTGCTGATTACAGCTAGATATTTAGTTTTGGTGGAAATGACGTTAATGTAAAGTAACAGATAATTGAAACTATTAGGACAGTGTGTGATTCTTAAAGCAGTATAAGCAAATCAGTAGATTTCAGAGAATTGACACCTTTCATGAGAAATACTTCTTTCATTCTTTCTGGTAACACGCTTCAGTCTTTCAAAAACTAAGTACTTGAAATACAATTGCCCTTAAAGATTAGTCAGATCAAAATTTACTTTTTCCAATTCAACCACTGCACTTGTTGAACTCCAGGATTTAATACTAGAATTTTTTACACTAATTTTCTCCACTGAATGTCGCCATTCATTATCCAGTTAAGTTGCGAGTTAAGAAATTCTGTAAGTTAACATAATTTCAAATATTGCAACATTAAGTGTCAATCAGTAAGTCACACCAGAGATATACAAAACAGTTCTGTAATCTTTTGAATTTGTTAACTAACTATATTTTAATTAAAGCAAGCTCTCTAGTAAATTTTCACCTTAAAATTTTATAAACAAATGTTAAATTTTCAAAATTCTAAGCTATTCAAACGACAGTCTTTATATATTTCGTCAGGCGACCGTTGTGGCCGAGCGGTTCTAGCCGCTTCAGTTTATCTTAACACTGCAAGTCTTTTACGAACTACGGTGTGAGTGCGGAGGTGCCTACATAGGAGAAACAGGGAGACCCGTCAGCTTACGAGTAGCAGAACACGAACGCTATGTACGATTACAACATAATAAATCGGCGATAGCGGAACACCACCGTGACTGTGGAAAACCTATCAGGTTCCAGGAAGCCCGAGTAGTGGCGAAAGAATCGTCGATGCGAGAACGCAAAATACGGGAGGCGATTGAAATTATTGAGTAGCCTGACAACATCAACAGAGAAGATGGCTACGAACTCCCGGCGTCCTGGCTGCCGGCCATCCCAGTCCAACGGGCCGCGGGGCAGAAGCTACACGGGACACGGGCGTATCTGCACAAACAGCTTTTACAGCAACTGTCAGTCCACTTCCGCCCACACCAGGAGGGAAAACGTGCCGAGAATATTCTTTTTTTGTTGCTATCTTTTTTATATGTTCAAATGTTCGTATAACTCTCATTGTATAGCATTTAGCATCAGAAGCCGAACGCTGATTGGCGGACAGTTACCAATTGTTGACGACATGGACACCCACGAATAGCCTCTTTCCTTCCATGTTCCCTTACGTCATGACTAGCCAATCATGTTAGAGGGCCAATTAAAAATTTTACAACAGTGACGCCAGACATCGATATCTGTCATAAATAGAAGCACCTATCCCCATGCAAAACCAGTCGTACCCTGTGGAAGGCCGCTGCAATTCGGCCGAAACGTCGGTTTTAGTGTATTATTGTTGTTAGTTTTCACCAACGACGCGGCATAATACCCAGAAGAATTGTAATCACAGTGTAACAAAGTTGTCAAGGTCGAAGGATAGCGTTCAGTGTGTTAACAGTACATAGTCACTTTCGTTGTACCTTTGTTAAGCTTGTTGCTCAAAGTACACTTCGTGCCTATTTAGCAGCCGCACAATACCTCAAGGCTACTATCCAGATACTTCATGGCGTCAATTTCTCCACGTCAACTACACACATTTCTGCAGAGGAATATCAGTTACTGCTAAATCTACCGCGTGCACTAACTGTGTAAGGGGATACCAACTTTGTGATGTTCATCTGTCAGAATTCATATGTGAAAGCACCTCGTAAACATTTAGCCGCTGTCAGACTGATTTGGAGGCTATTTTATGTGTCTGCCCGTGGTTAATATCCTATGTCAGAACTACGGATGGTCATCCCATTGCCATGGCGTTTAACAAATGTAGAGAGCAGGTAGGGCAGTTATGCAAAACAGTTGAGGTTGTTCAACACTTTGTTGAGTATATTATTTGAGAATTCATCATAAAGCTGGTTTAAAGCAAATGAATTTCTGCCAGTGAGGCACCAGCTGTAATCCAGTGATCACAGGTAAGGACACTATCAGCCCACGGTGAATACTTTCAGTGGGAGGGGAGGAAATTAAGGTGCCATCACGCCCCAAGAGCGAGAAATTATTATTACCTCAATTTTGCAAAACAGCCGCCCACTTCACAGTCATCTTTTCGACAGTTTGTACATGCCCCAAAGAAAAGACAGCGCAGACTGCGATCACAAAAACCATGGGATAGCGACATGCACATACACAAATGGTGGCAGTATCGAGTATACGAGGTGTAAAAGGGCAGCGCACTGAGGGAGCCGTCATTTGTACGCAGGTGATTCATGTGGCGAGGTTTCCGACGTGACTATGGCCTCACGGCGGGAACTAACAGACTTTGAACGCGAAATGGTAATTGGAGCTAAATGCAAAGTACGTTACATTTGGGGAGTCGTCAGAGAATTCAGTATTCCGAGATCCACAGTGCCAAGAGTGTGCTGACAATACCTCATTTCAGGCGTTGCCTCTCACCATGGACAGTGCAGTGGCGAACGACCTTCACTTAACGACCGAGGGCAGCGACGTTTGTGTAGAGTTGTCAGTGCTAACAGACAAGCAACGCCGCGCGAAATAACTGCAGATATCAATGTGGGACATACGACGAAAGTATCCATTAGGACAGTGCGGCGAAATGTGGCGATAAAGGGCTATAGCAGCAGACGACCAACACGAGTGCCCTTGCTAGCAGCACGACATCCCTTGCAGTACCTCTCCTGGGCTCGTGACCATATTGGTTGGACCCCAGATGACTACAAACGAAATTGTGGCATCGTCAGATGAGTCCCGATTTAAGTTGGTAACGGCTGATTGTACGATGCGAGTGTGCCGCAGGCCCCTCGAAGCCGTGGAGCCAAGTTGTCAACGAGGAACTGTGCGAGCTGGCGATGGCTTCATGATGGAGTGAGCTGTGTTTATGTGGAACAGACCGTGTCCTCTGGTCCAACTGAACCGATCGCTGACGGGAAACAGTTACGTCTGGCTGCTTGGAGACCATGTGCAGCCATTCATGGCCTTCATGTTCCCACACAGTGATAAAAGCTTCGTGGATGACAACAGGCAGTGTCATCAGGCCACAGTTGTTCGAATTCGGTTTGAAGAACATTCTGGACAGTTTGAGCTAATGATTGGGCCACCCAGATCACTGGACGGGTACCCCATCGAACACTTATGGGGAATAACTGAAAGGACGTTAGTGCACAAAATTCGGTACCAGCAACACTTTTGAAATTATGGACGCCTTTAGAGACAGCACGGTTCAATATCCGCAGAGCATTTGCAACGACTGGTTGAGTCCATGCCAGGTGGTGTTCCTGCAATATGCTGGCAAAAAGGAGGTCCGTCACCATATTACTAGGTATCCCATGACCTTCATTACCTCAGTGCAGATCCGTATAGAAACGTATGACGCGATTAATATTAGGAAAATAACCATCTACGATAAACTAGTAAGTTAGAAATCTCTCCAGTAAGGATTAATTATCTTTAACCCCGAACACGCCAGTGAAATACCGCAGATATAGCCGCGGAGGGGATAAACTGGCGGCACTCCCCCTTCCCCCCCTGCCTCTTCCTTCACAGCTAAGTCAATCCCTCCATTTGACGGCCCGCCCTCGGCACAACGCCATTGGCCGTCGCCTCCCGTTACGAACACTACTGGTCTGCACCTTCCCATCTGTGTCGGGCAGTCGCCGTTGGAAGCAACAGGTAGCTGCAGTGATTGGCATCATCTTTGCTGCCGTGTCGCGCAGACACGTCTCTGACACGGGTATCGAAGAGCTTTGACGGCGATAGTACGAATCGTTCGTTGTTGCTTCGCGCGTTCTATTAACTGACGCTCCGACCTTCTGACTCGAAAAGCCGGTTCCGTCACGCGTCGAAAATAAATTCTACGCCGACAATCTGTGACAAAACGTGGAAAGTGGCACATGTTGCGAAATTGTTAAGAGCTCGGAGAAGAACATCGATAATTTTTCTCCACCCACAATGTCCACAAACACGACGCAGACCGTTGTAAAGTGAGTACCGTCGCTTTTTGCAGCGATTTACCTCCCGTCCTGTCATTTTACCTACTATTTTATTATATTTCTTAGTGTGCAACATAAGTACCATGAATCCGCTGTTGGGTTTCTGTATACTGCCGGCCGTAGATTATATTGAACAGCCTCCAACCGTGCAATAATGCCGTGACGTTTCCATCGAGGAAAAATGTTTTTGTGGAAGTCAAGAGACAGTAAAATTTAATCGAAACAATAATAACCACTTGGTGTGAAAGGGTTAAAATACAGGTGCGACTCGTAATTTAGAAACTGCCATGATAGCTTAAACAGATTTGCAAAACTTTATTCGTAATTTTTTTCCCTATAGCGCAATGCACCTTGGCTATAACGGCAAACAGCAAAACACTGTGACATGTACTTGACACATGTGTAGGCTAAGGAGGCTGGAAAAAGCCAGACAGCGCTAAACTTCGCTGATCTGACGGGAGCCGCTGCTACCACTGCGGCAACGCCGCTGCGTTTACGGACTACAAGACGCACCTTAATTTTCAAGAAATTATTTTTTAAAAAATATCATTTTTACCATTTTTATCATTAGATTGCAAAGTCAGTAAACAAAAAGTTCTTAGTTTACAAAATAGAACTGACCTTAACTTTCTTCTTCTTCTTTTTCTTCTTCTTCCTCTTCGTTGTCATTGTTGCCCTCTTCTTACATGAGATGGCCCTCACTGCCATCGAGAGCCTCACTTCTTTAAAGATTTAATAATGATGTCTTCTCTCACTCTAGACCACGACTGTTTTATCCACTGACGCACTTGTTTGATTGTAGTTCGTTTTAAAACTCCCTTCGGCGTGAATTCATGTAGGATTTCATCAATCACCCATCTGTTCCATTCCTCTCTCATATACACTTTAAATTATTTATCGAGACATCACGAGGTTGCGACTGCGAAGCAAGCTCTCGCGGAACAACAGCAAGCTCTGTATTTCCCTGTTTCAATTTCTCTTGCACATATTGTTTCAAATGAGTACTAAACTGATCTAACACAAGAAGAGAACTCTTCTTCAATAAAGCACCTTTACTTCTCTCCTACTCTCTCTTAATCCATAATTTCAACAACAATACCTGTCGGTATTTCAGAAGGTTTTGGCATGGTTTTTCGCCAGAAAATCATCATCGGATTAAGTTCAGTACCGTCAGCACAACATGACAGGACAACAGTACAATGTATTTTTGAAATGTCCACTTGTTTTTATGTTTACAGTTTTAGCACCTTTCACAGCAAGAGCTCTGTTACTCGGCACGTAAAAAGTCAGAGGCGTTTCATCCATATTTGCTAATTGACTTACTTCGACACTGGTTTTCTGTCGTTGTGGAATAACACAGCGATAGAAAGATAATATTTTCTCTTCGTACTCCTGCGGCATTGTCCGAGATATTTCGGTTCTCGCGCCAGGTTCACGGCGCTTCATAAACCTGTGCTTCTCCGCCCTCGAAGTTCCACTGTAGCGCCAGCTTACGAGCGTGTATTTGAATCATTTTCGTATTAATTCCAGTGCCATTTTGACGATTTCCTTGAATCCATTTAAGTACGTCGTCTTCTAGTTTTGGCCATTTTGCGTTCAATCCTCCATTTGAACATTTAGTCTTCTTCGTCTTTTTTCTGTTCTTCCTCACTAGGCCGCCAATCGCGAATGGTTTTTTTTCTCTGGGTGGAGGGCCGAAATGCCGCTCAGCTGCTGTGTTTCCATGTTCTTCTGCATACGCTGTTACTTTCAGTCTATAGCCCACATCATAAGAATACCGTTTATTTCCTGCCATGAGCGAAACTAGCTACTAATAAAAACATTGTACTGTTACCGAGAACACAAATCACTTTCAGTTCAAGTTCACTGTCAGTGTAGCCTGCAGTGACGCATCACAGGCTAGACAGTGTGTTCTGCGTTTGTGATGGCGGGGCGGGAGGCAGACAGAGTTAACAAGCTGGTGAACCCCGGCAACTCGTGTTCGTCGCATGGTGTGTACTGCTGCTGCAGGTAGAGGTAGGTTTCCCGCGGCGTCGAATATATGGCTATTTTTAAGACTGAAGGGAATTTTAAATCAAACGCTGGACGTTTTTAAGGAATTTCTAGTAAAAGACGCACCTGACTTCTGGAGGCAATTTTTCGAAGAAAAACAATGCGTCTTATAGTCGTAAAATACGGTATCAGGTCTAGCGGCGACTTGAAGACCAGCTGACGACGGCGCAGGGCTAACTAACTTGGAGCTGCTTGGTCCCACCTGGCATCGACGCACGTAGGGGTATGTTGCCCTAAAAACTGGCGAGAAGTCCACTTTTCAAATGCGAGTAATTCCCAGAATGCGTGATTTCCTGCTGTAGTTTGTTGAGGCATTCTGTACTGATACGCGGTACAGCCAGTCTGCATTTAAGTCTCGCTTGCAGTGCGTCTGAAGCTCCTCTAATCTCTTGAAATCAGTCTACGTCTCTGAATTCGGTAAAGTGAATTTTTACTTGAAGTGTGGTGAAGAGCATATGGCTTCCGAAAATCCAGATATGTATTGCTATTTAGAATTATTTTCATTCATACTATTGTATTACTAATTTTTTTCTAATAGTTCAGGGTGTTTTCCTGCGTATCTCTTAAGATAGTAGATGTTATAATACAGGGTGATTCAAAAAGAATACCACAACTTTAAAAATGTGTATTTAATGAAAGAAACATAATATAACCTTCTGTTATACATCATTACAAAGAGTATTTAAAAAGGTTTTTTTTCACTCAAAAACAAGTTCAGAGGTGTTCAATATGGCCCCCTCCAGACACTCGAGCAATATCAACCCGATACTCCAACTCGTTCCACACTCTCTGTAGCATATCAGGCGTAACAGTTTGGATAGCTGCTGTTATTTCTCGTTTCAAATCATCAATGGTGGCTGGGAGAGGTGGCCGAAACACCATATCCTTAACATACCCCCATAAGAAAAAATCGCGGGGGGTAAGATCAGGGCTTCTTGGAGGCCAGTGATGAAGTGCTCTGTCACGGGCTGCCTGGCGGCCGATCCATCGCCTCGGGTAGTTGACGTTCAGGTGTGGTGGCGCTCCATCCTGCTGAAATATGAATTGTTGTGCTTCTTGTTCGAGCTGAGGGAACAGCCAATTCTCTAACATCTCCAGATACTGTAGTCCTGTTACAGTAGCACCTTCGAAGAAAAAGGGACCAAAAACTTTATTGGCTGAAATGGCACAGAAAACGTTCACCTTAGGCGAGTCACGTTCATACTGAGTTGTTTCCCGCGGATTCTCAGTGCCCCATATACAGACATTGTGACGGTTGACTTTCCCGTTAGTGTGGAAAGTTGATTCATCACTAAACACAATCTTTGAAACGAAAGATTCATCTGTTTCCATTTGAGCAAGGATAAAATCACAGAAATCGATTCTTTTAATCTTATCAGCTGCAGACAGTGCTTGAACCAGTTTCAGACGATAAGGTTTCATAACTAACCTTTTTCGTAGGACTCTCTATACAGTTTATTGTGGAATTTGCAGCTCTCTGCTAGCTCTGCGAGTCGATTTTCCTGGGCTGCGAACAAATGCTTGCTGGATGCGTGCTACATTTTCATCACTCGTTCTCGGCCGTCCAGAACTTTTCCCTTTGCACAAACACCCATTCTCTGTAAACTGTTTATACCAACGTTTTAATACACCACCTATCAGGAGGTTTAACACAATACTTCGTTCGAAATGCACGCTGAACAACTGTCGTCGATTCACTTCTGCCGTACTCAATAACACAAAAAGCTTTCTGTTGAGCGGTCGCCATCTTAGCATCAACTGATGCTGACGCCTAGTCAACAGCGCCTCAAGCGAACAAATGTACAACTAAATGAAACTTTATAGCTCCCTTAATTCGCCGACAGATAGTGCTTAGCTCTGCCTTTTGTCGTTGCAGAGTTTTAAATTCCTAAAGTTGTGGTATTCTTTTTGAATCACCCTGTATACTGTGATAGAAAAATCATTCCTCTGCTGGAAATAAAAAAAAAAAAAAAACTAGCCGCTGAATACCACAGTTTAATCTTATACTATTGAAGATGTAACAGATCTACTGAAAGGCCTGTTCGTTTTCTTTTGGATTACTGCTGCGCGGTGTGGGATCCTTACCAGACTGGATTAACCGAATACAACAGTAAGTTCAAAGAAGGGGAGCACGTTTCGTATCACCGAGCAATAGGAGAGAAAGTGTCACTGACCTGATACGTGATTTGCGGTGGACATCATTAAGACAACGGCACTTCTCGTTGTGGCGAGATCTCCTCACGAAATTTCAGTCACCAACTCTGTCCTCCGAATGCGAAAATATTTTTTTGACGTCGACCTACATAGGGAGAAATGATCATCATAATAAAATAAGCGAAATCGGAGTTCATACGGTGTTCGCCTTTTCCGCGCTCTACTCGATGCTGGAATAATAGAGAAATTAGTGCAGGCACTAAAGTGTGATTTGCAGAGTTTACATGTGGCCACATACAAAAATGTCATCTCCAGAATGAGTTCTGAAACCGTATTGGTTTTTATTCTAGGCCCTTCGGAAGTCCAAATTATGACAGGAAAAGCTCTCTTTTACCACATGAAGAGAAGTTCTGATAAAGAGTTTGTAAAAAGACTTGACTTTATGAAAAATTATGTAGTATCAGATCTTACCATCCCTGTGGAAGGAAAGAAAGATTTTAAACACAAACTGTATTATATAAAGTCACGGTTAAAGAAACGATGGCTTGCGTCACGCAAAGCTGAAAGCACTTCCTTAAAACAATAGCCGTAACTGGCGCCGAACTACCATTAAAACTCGGTGTTCTAAAAATCGAGTTGGTAGCCCACAAAAGTCGTTTGTAGAGTTAAGCGAACGCAGGAAGAGGCGTAAGACACTGCTACTGAGAAACAATTTAGGAGCCATAGAATTAACGTATGCCACTCAAATGAAGCTCCCCGAAATAGGAAATGTTGAGTATTGCAAAGTGGTTAAAGCTATTACTTCATCTCCCACACGAGGAGCTAAATACAGGCAAGCATTACATCAGAGTCTTAGAGACTTACAAGCAAAAAAACGACTATCACATTGACTTCTTGTCAATATTTGTAGAAGCTTCTTTGGAATACGAAACAATCTGACCAGCTGATAAGACGGTATATCCCTGTTACAGTACCCTTCAAGAGGTTAAAAAGCAGTGCTACCTTGTGACTGAATCCATCAGCAGACTACAACATGACTGAAGATTCAATTTGTAGCCTTATTTAATCATACATGTCAGCGATTAATATTATATTTGGAACAGGTTTTAAATGGTTCAAATGGCTCTGAGCACTATGGGACTTAACTTCTGAGGTCATCAGTCCCCTAGAACTTAGAACTACTTAAACCTAACTAACCTAAGGACATCACATACATCCATGCCCGAGGCAGGATTCGAACCTGCGACCGTAGTGGTCGCGCGGTTCCACACTGTAGCGCCTAGAACCGCCTGGCCACTCCGACCGGCAATAGGTTTTAAATCATCTTCTAAATAATGACATAAGAACATTGAACTTGCCATACAAATGGGTCTGTCACGGTTAAATTTTGTGCCGGGATACTTTCGCACTAGAGGCCACATTTTTCGAATTATTGAAGAAAAACTTACAGAAGTGACCTTAAAACACTCCCCCACTCCACCTTTCAACTCTCATCGGTCAGGATTTCTAGTATGTTGTTAATGGCACTCCTTCCTACCACTGTATAAATATTTGTGTCTGCACGAATTACATCCCACATTCGACCTTCTTTGGAATTTATTGACTGGTCTTATTACGCAGCAGTTTAGCGGAGCACTTACAGATTGCAAAAATGACGCTTGCGTAAATTTTATCAAACAATTTTGTGAATTTTAACATCATTAAATAAATAACTGCACCATTGTATTAGTCAGGTTTTCTGACTGCGAAATTTATGTGCTTGTAATGCTTATGTTTGGGTCGAATAGGCAATGTAATTAGTTTTTGCGTAACGTGTACCAAAGCCGTTTTCATTTCATAACACTCACGGGTACGTTTAGATTAATAATGTTAACCACATCTCCGACCACGCTGGTGGCGTAATATCCCAATCAACAGAGACCAACAAACATCGTATATCGAGAACAGTTCGTGTAGTATAAATTTTTCTACATTGAATGGAAGGAGTGCCACAAACAACATACTAGAAATCCCGACAGGTGAGCGATGAATGTGGGGGGTGGAGGTCCGTTTGAATGTCAAATTAAGTTTTTCTCCAGTAAGTCGAAAACCGTGGCCACCAGCGAAAACCTATCCCAGTACAAAATTTAACTATATTACATAACCCATCAGGTTAGTTGAGAGCGCCAATATACTGCATCATGGATTGGGGTAGCCGCGCTGGCCCCGGATCGAATCCGCCCGGCGGATTGAAGACGAGGGATGGTGTGCTGGACAGCCTGGGTGTGGTTTTTGGGCGGTTTTCCACATTCCTCTAGGTGAATACTGGCTGATCCCCACGTCCCACCTCAGTTACACAACCCACAGACATCTGAACACGTTCACACTATTCCATGGATTACACGCAGACAGCTGGGGTACACTACTTCCGTCTTGGATGGGGGGGGGGGGGGGGGGGGGGTTGGTACGGGGTGGCGGCAGGAAAGGCTTCCGGCCACCCCTTAACATTAACCTTGCAAACTCCGATTCTAACAATGCCGACCCTGCGAAACCACGGGCACGGGATAAAGGCATAAGCGAAAGAAGAAGAAGATTTTCTTCAAGAAAGGTTGTATTCATTTTTGCCTCTAGGACTAATAACTTGTACATTGCGAGCGAGAGGATATGAAAGTCTCGCTTGTGAGCTCTGAAGGCCAAATATTAACATTGCAGGCTGCTGAATCACCTTGCATATGCGCATCGCAGACGCGTTGCGTTGCATATAGGGTGCAGCAATGCCCTCAGACAGAAACTTTTTGATCTCCCCTTGTAATCTGAAGTGTAATTTCTTTCTCAGCTAACCACTTGGTAGTGCTAATCGCTGTTGTATCGTATGGCAGCGAAAATTGGTAGATAGGCTAACGCATTAATGCAGAACTGACTTATACTGGGAAAAAAGAAGTTCCAAATTTGGCCACCAGGTGCATATCTGGCGCTATTCATCGTTTGTATGATGGTATGACATTCACGCTTTCATTTGAAAATCCGTAATGTGAGTGAACAGTGTGACAGTCACCAAGAGGGACCATGACCTGTCAGTGAAACTGAGTTATGTGAACGGCAGCAATTACACTGCTGCATTGAGAGAGTATCGCCGAATGAAACGTCTCAGGAAAGGTCCGATGTCGTTAGATCGTTTAAAGAAGATGATAATGAAATTCGAAAATACAGATGGTGTGGCGCACAGAAGAGAAGGGTGTCCTATCCTGCTGGAACTTACTGGCAAGGTCGGTGCTGCTGTAACTGCCCATGCAGCACGTCCCCAGTCCAGAGAACTGTCCATCCCTTGGTCAACAGTACGGAAAACTTTTATGGTCTGTTTTACACTGGTACCTGTAGAACATCCTCATTGTGCAGCAACTCAAACCTCATGATCCGCAGCAACGTTCTATATTTGGTCTTCAGTTTCCAGGGCGGACTGAAGGTGGCGACATGTGACCAGACAATTCCTGAGGAGCGACGAGGCACATTTTACGCCACAGGGTGCCGCGAATACACAGAACTGCCGAATTTGGGGTACTGTTAAAACGTGTGCTGTGCACAAAGAGCAACTGCACTTGCCATATGTGACTATGTGGCGTGGATTCACGGCACCTTTATTCTCAGTCTGTTTTTCATGGGAAAGACTACACCCAGAGGGACTGTCGGGTACAGCGAGAGGTCTGCACGTCATCGAGACCTCCATGTTCAGCAAGCGATTGCTGCTTTGGAAGAGTGCGACTGTGTGGAAAGCAGAGTTTCCGTGCATGATAGGGCAACACCTCATGCTGGTCGCCCAACGGAAAGATCTGTTTAATGCAACTTTCCACGAACGTGTTATCTCCAGATGTTTATCAGATGCACAGCATGCAGAACCACCTGATATTATCCATGTGACTTTTGGCTCTGAGGATAGCTAAATGAACGCGTTTAACAGGGACACGTCCGGTCTCTACCTGACCTGAAGACCAGCATACGGGAGCACTTTGCTCAGATTCCACCGGACCTGTTGCTGAGCAGACAGACTCAGCATCCCGTCGACGTGCCCAGTGCTCTAATTGCACAAGCTATGTGAGCGGTGTTTCATAATAATATTATTCCTTTACAATAATAACATTATCCTCTTCTCACTTTTCTGACCTTTTCTCGCGATGTCCCGTTCTTAATCCATAAGATATGAAGGCAATTCTATACGTTTTTCTTGTATTCACGGTGCAAGGTTCGCACCTGGTGGCCACAACTGGAATTAATTTTGAGTTTTGCTCTGAGCAGTCACCCTTAGTAGGTCAGGAACCTAGGCCAGCAATCTAGAAGTGAGTTTGATAGCATTCATTAGACATTTAAGAATGCATTTCTTTGTTGCTATAGGAATTGTTATTCCACAGGCAGTCGCAAAAAGGGGCTTGACAAGGAAGTTCGAATAACATTTTGTTTTCATCGTTTTCCATACACATCCCAATAGTAGTTGATAAATTTTACAAGTGATTGAAAAGAAAAGTGAAAACTGAAACTTTTGGTCAGATCTGAACACTCCTCTGCTTAATAATCTGTGACACTGACTCTGGTACCTCGCAGAGAGACTAAACAGAACGCCAAATGTCTCAGAGTCGGCTAGCACAGATTATGAAAGGATAATAACGTTGCAATTTTCCCCCTGCTTGGGGAATAGAATAATTGGCGGTCGTGCGAGTAGAATAACAATTCCACGCATTGAGCAGAATCC
This sequence comes from Schistocerca americana, assembly GCF_021461395.2. Classification (NCBI taxonomy): domain Eukaryota; kingdom Metazoa; phylum Arthropoda; class Insecta; order Orthoptera; family Acrididae; genus Schistocerca; species Schistocerca americana. The sequence goes on along the minus strand of NC_060129.1, from coordinate 34,800,897 downwards.
GTGACAGGGAACCCTGCCAAGTACAAGCTTGTATTTCCTTCACATCGGCGATAAGGAGGGCTGCTTATGAGGCTTGGAGCTGTGAACGGCAGACATGTCTCTCAGCCACCTGGCGGCCGTACAATGGAGCGCCTCTCCTCGACCGTGGTCCGCCTCGGTGCAGCTTCGTACACGTCACGTGGTTCCTGTCATTTGCATGAGGGTGCAAAACGTGTGTTACCCCGCGCACCTGTGTCGCTTGAAGATTGTCGCGTCTGGACACTGGGATCAGGACACAACGGCAGCAGCGGATCTTAACCGCATCCTATTGGCACGTTACAAGTACACGACTGCACAGTCAGACTTTTACAGGGTGCGGCGCGGAAACTTCCTTATTTAAAAAAAATCATAAATCAGAAAGTATTAGAGACATCAGTTTAATTCTTGTTTCTTTCTAAAAAACCAATATCCTGAAAGTGGCCTCCGTTCTACTCAATGCATTTGGGGAGTCTAAATCGAAAGTGTCGGTCCACTTTTTCCAACATGTCTCTAAGGATGTTGGCAATAGCAACACGAATGTTGTTCCGTAACTCAGCCGGGGTCTGCAGACAACTGCTATACACCAAGGATTTGAGACAGCCCCGTAACAAAAACTCGCATGGCGCTGAATCTGACGAGCGTGCTGGCCACTGGAGATCGCCCCTCAAAGAGGTGAGGCGGCCGGGGAAGTGTTCGCGCAACACGGTCTTAGGTGTTCGTCCCGTGCGAGCTGTGGCGCCATCTTGTTGAAACCAAACATCACCCACATCGATTTCTTCAAGTTCTGGAAGAAAAAACTTTTCAGTCATCTGAACATAACTCTCGGGAGTGACCGTCACTGCCTTACCGTTCTCTTCGGAAAACTGTAGGCCAATAGCGCCAACTTTAGATAGTGCACTCCAGTGACACGTTATGTATGCAGGGGCTGCTCATGAAGTTCTCGAGAGTTCGTGCCACTACGATACCGTGTGTTTTGTTTATTCACGCAGCCAGACAAATGGAAATGTGCCTCGTCGCTGAAGAACGCTGAGGCGTCATGAGGCAGCTCATCGAACAAGGCTTCACACGCATTTTTTCGTGAAACAAGATCATGCGAATGAAGGGTGTGCACCACTAAAAGTTTATACGGATGAAATTTCAACGCTTCCTGAAGAATTCGTCTCACTGAGCGTTCAGAAACTGCAACGGCAGCTGCACGTTAGCGTGCAGATCGCTCGGGGGAATTCAAAATCGACATTCTCACCTTCTGGTGGTTCTTGAACGTCATGGTTTCTTTTTCTGCACACTTCCAGTATCCATAAAGGTGTCTACCCACATAACATTTGATTTCCCGTCAGGCACACGACCTTCAGGCGCGATGTTGAACTGTTTCCTGAATGCACACTGAGTTCTGATGACCCAACGTCCATTCGAAAAGTAGGCCACAACGGCGAACGCGCGTTCTTCTCTTGCCCACAGCATGATCGCTACTAAACGAACCTTAAAAAACAACGTCAAGTCTCGCTCTTTTGATAGCACTGAAACCCACGCAACAAAGAGTAACAGCCGCTGTGTGCTGCGTGTTTCAAGTAAGGAAGTTTCCGCGCCGCACCCTGTATAAGAAATTGTTTGCAACAGGTTGCTTCCTCCATACCAGCGTTCCTGTTCTACTCCGCAGTTTCGATAAATAGAAGTATAGCTTGCTAACAGACTGTTTGAAAACTACCAGCATCCAGATTTAATTTATGTGCCGAGGTCTTCGTTTTCAAATGGCATCGACGCGATTCATAAACAGGTGCGTAATTTTGTGTTTCAGTTTGCGTGCAAACCTCTATTTGTACATTACATTCTCATTGTAGCTCTCTTGTGCATTTTATGTCACTGTTCTACTGCCACTACTCTATATACTGTTGGCTGTATTGTGTTTGTCTTTCTGGATTCTTCTTTTATTTTAAGTATGTCTATCTGCATGGTGTAATTGCCGTATTGTTATATGATGTTATTTGCAATTCTGTTGTTCAGATATTGTAGTACTTATTAAGTGATGTACGGTGTTTCCCCTTTAATGTTTTGTTTTTTTCTATAAGAGCATATGTACAGGGTGAAATAGAATAACGGGAATGTTTGAAATGAGTAGTGGCAGTCATGGGCAGGTGGCAGCACTGCGGGTTCGTGACAGTTAGCGAGTAAACAGTCCGGCATTTCAGTAATCGTGGATCAGTGGAACGGACAACCGCGTAAGTTAACAATAAAAATATTTTATAAAACCAATGATAGTTTGGTAGCGGAGCGGAGGGAGTTTTGACGTTTTTATAATTTAGGACGTCATGATGCCGTTCCATTGAAACACACGATAAAACGTTGGGTTAATAAGTTTGAAGAGACAGAATCCGCCCTCAAGAAGAAACCAACAGGACGACCAAGAAGTTTTCGTTCTCCAGCGATCATTGATGTTGTACGCGAGTCTGTCATACGGAGCCCATGGTGCTCAGTTGGTAAGGAAGCAGCAGTGGTTGGAATTTTCCGGGAGAGTGTTCGCAGAATTCATCTTGATTTAAAATTTCACTCGTACAAACTACAGATGGTGCAACAATTGAAGGACAACGATTACTGGTCACGATTAGGATTTTGTCAACAAATGATAACAAAAATAAACAATGACGATGAATTGCTAAACAAGTTTTGGATGTCAGATGAGATACATTTTCATCTCGCAGGTTATGTGAATAAACAGAACTACCGTTACTGGGCAAACAAAAATCCTAATGACGTTCATGAGCAACCCCTAGACGCTAGTAAAAATGGCTCTGAGCACTATGGGACTTAACTTCTAAGGTCATCAGTCCCCTAGAACTTAGAACTAATTAAACCTAACTAACCTAAGGACATTACACACATCCATGCCCGAGGCAGGATTCGAACCTGCGCCGTAGCGGTCGTGCGGTTCCAGACTGAAGCGCCTAGAAGCGCTGGGCCACCCCGGCCGGCTTAGACGCTAGTAAAGCGACAGTATGGTATGATGTTTCGTCACATGGGATTATGGGACCGTATTTTTTCGCAAATGAACAGGGAAACACAATACCTGTCAATGCCGATCGTTACATGGAGATGTTACGAACTTTCGTTTCAGCTGCATTGCGGAACTTTACAAACGTTCGAGAAGCCTGGTTTCAACAGGACGGAGTGACATCACACACTGCACGGCAATCAATGGCATATGTGCGAGAATTGTTGGCAGCCGTGTGGTCTCACGGTTCGGTAACACTCCCTGGCTCCCTAGATCACCTGATTTATCCGTTTGTGATTTTTTGCTTGTGGGGCTACCTCAACAGCAAAGTCTACAGGACTCGATCAAGAACCCTGAATGAGTTAAAACAGTATCCCAGCTGAGCTGTTGCAGCGGTCAATGAGGAATCTCAACAGCAGTTTTCACGAATGTATTCGTAGAGGAGGACGCCATCTAAAGGACGCAATATTTAAAAAGTGATGAATGCCATAAATATTTCGTAAAGGGCAAAGTTGTACGGTTTCAGTTACTATGAATGAAAGTTTTTTCCTTCATCACTTCCAATTTTGTGGGATTGTGGAAATGTTCCCGTTTTCTGTGTCACCCTGTATGCTTGTCATAACGTCATTGTGTTGTTCTATTTGTAATTCTGTTCCAATGTCATTGTCATCACTGCCGCTGGTTGTCTGGTTTTTGTGTAATTGCGCTTTTATTTTACTTTAACAGTGTGTTTATATGCTAACTTTGTCATTTTATGCTATTCTGCTTTTTTGCTGTTGTTTCTTTGGCACTTTACAAACGTCGTTGGCTGCATGGTCCTTGTAACCGAAAGCCAAAAGAACGAAAAGGTTGTATTTCAGCAACAAAGCCGCGGTACGTGTGATCTCTGTAAGGTCGTGTGGACGCTGGTCTTCCAAAGCGCCTGCCAAGGCAACACGGAACTTCGACCATTCGTAATTACCCTCGTCTTACACGAAAAATGACCTCAGTCCCTAACTTTTCTTAGTTATTTTCTCTTCTTCAATGCTATGACAAATGGCTTACACATTTACGAAAACGAGCGAAACCATCTGTAATAACAGCTCAGATTACTTCATTTTCGTTTTTTCTAGCATCCCCACAATCACAGCAGAGCATCATATACGCCGATTACAGGTCTACGACCATTCTTGGGTTACCTGTCTCAGTAGTTCGCATACCCTTGTTGCGTGGTTGGAAAATATGTCAGTAAAAAAAATAAAAAAAATAAAAAAATAAATAAACACTTTAAACCAAACCACGTCCCACAAGGCGTTTCTACGTAACGGATGCTGCTACGGTCGGCGAAAAGAAATTTGCTCGTAACTTCTTTACTTTTTCTTTAACTTCTTTTTTTTACATGATACAGACTCAACTCATCTTGTGATGTTTCGCAGCTATTGCAGTCTTGTTGCATGGCCTTCGTCTCTCCCTAATAACATGACTGGTCGCTAAAAAGGCAACAGACATGAAATTGGCATAAAATAAAATGGAAATGAGCGTATGGCATCGTTGGCCGGAAGCTCCACTCGGGGAAGTTCGGCCACCAAGAGCAAATCTTATCTCAGTTGACGTCACATTGGGTAACTTGCGCGCCGGTGATGAGGATGGAATGATGATGAGGACAACACAGCACCCAGTCCCCGAACGGAGAAAATCTCCAACCCGGCCGGGAATCGAACCCGGGTCCGCTACCATCCAGCTAAGCAGGCGGACAAATTGGCATAAAGTGTACTACATATCGGGTGGTTGTAATTAAAGTGTAGTTACTAACACAGGTACTACTTGGTAGATATGCTGATGTGTTAATATAGAACCGATCTGTGTTGTGCGATGTTCCACAGTCATACCTCCATTCGCAACTGCCTGTGGCATAACAACTCCTATAGCGACAAAGAAATTCAATCTTGAATGTGTAATGAATGCTGTCAAATTCACATCTAGTATCCTAGCAAATCCTGATCTAATAAGGAAATCTGTTCAGAGCAAAACTCAAAATCCAAATGACTCTAAGAACGCCCTTACCTGCAAACATTATGCCAAGACAACATTTCCATTGTCTATAATTGCAAACTGGCAACATATGATGTTATAGTTGTTTGTGATTGTGGAAACATTGGGAGAGCAGGTCTATGGCTTCCATTCAGTCTGTTGTTGACCAGTCTGGTGCGGCAGTTGAAGATATGGAAACGAAAGCTGAATGTTTAAATTTTACGTTTAAGAACCATTGAAACAGGAGAATCGTGCAAACATACCGTCATTAGAACATCGAACAGACTCCCACATGGACAACATAGTAATGTGCATGTCTGCCGTAGAGAGACAACTTAAACATCTGAAAACAAATGAATCACCAGGTCCGGATGGAATCGCAATTCAGTTTCACGAAGAGTACTCTACGGCACTGGCTCCTTACCTAGCTTGCATTTATGGTGAATCTCTCGCCCAGCAGAAACTTCCCAAAGATTGGAAGAAAGCGCGGGTGGCTCCAGCATATAAGAAGGGTAAAAGAACAGACCCGCAAAATTACAGACCAGTATCCCTAACTTCTGTCTGCTACAGGATCCTCGAACATCTTCTCAGTTCGATATTATCATACTTTCTCGAGACAGAGAAGTGGTGGGGAAGACGAATGGTTGACTTCGAGTTATTGGCCCGAGAATAGTTTGAGACCGATGTCATTCTGCTCTTTATTAGGTTTTCGGCCTCAGGACAATTAAAAACCGAGCTTGAGACCGATGTCATTCTGCTCTTTATTAGGTTTTCGCCCTCAGGACAATTAAAAACCGATTTTTTCCATCCGAAGTCGTGCGACCTTCCCGTGGTGGATGGACTTAACGTAAGTAACAGTGCCTCAGCTGTTGACTGCAGAACTTGTTCAGTCATGCCCATTCAACAATAGGGTGGTGTAATGTGCCACTCAAACTATAGCTATCATATTGTGATTCATCCGTCAGTTGTAGCCGACACAATCTACGATAAGACGCTAGGGCTTTAATAGCTTCATAAAACCAACTATTTTACGTAAAATAGAGGTGGACTTTTCTTTGAGTCCACAAAAAAAATGGAATACTACAGTTTTGCCTCCAGCGTTTGCACTGGAGTTGATAAGACTTGCTGAGACCAGTGTCTGTGTTTATTACTGCCGTCCCTTTCGCATAGGAAGCAGAGGTACGGAGTGTGGCCACCATATTCACCAAGGGTCAAGGAGAATACTTTCAGATTCCCACAAATGATGGACTAATATTCTTTGTTATTGAGATCCTCCGGCTTCAAGTCTACAATATAACGTTTGTGTTTCAAATATATTGAATATCCAACTGGTATGGATGTTCGCAATGCAGAACAACAGCCTTGAGAATTCTTTCTTTAGATTTAATGAAGAGTCTCCAGCCTCGTGTTGACTTACAATTTCCAAGCATTTGCGTCAAACCAGGAACATTGGAGATGTACAGGAGGTCATCGCAATCAGAAAAGTTAGGAAGGAAATTCTTTACTAAAAAAATTCTGAACGAAGAAGAAGAAAAGTTCAAAAGGCCAACAATTTCTTTTCCTGCAGCGGAGAGGTTTTTAGAAATGACAGATCTCTGACCAAATCATACCGTTCATGTTGTGAAAACAACTGGGGCACGCAGTAGTCATTGAATTTATAATTTTCATCAGACCCGTCATGTGCTCTTTCCTTCAAAGTGGAAGCGCGCCATCAAGTCTAACAGATGGCAGAGGTACAGAATAAAAGATTCAGTTTTTCATTTAAAGTTGTGTCCTCATATGTACCAAGAGCAGAATTAATAGTAATCACTGTAATTTCAAGACTCGCCCCATGCCACTGGAATCCCAAAATGGTGAGATTTCACATTGTTGTTGCAGCCTTGGTTCAAAAAACAGAATTCGCAGATGACGACGGGCAAAAGTTAATAGGAATTCTTGCGTCTGTAAGAATAGCGATGCGCGAAGCATACAACAGCTTCCACCGTCATACTTCAACGAAAGATCTCGCCGAGAGCCCGAGAAAATTATGGCCTGCGTAATACTGCTTAGAGGGCCGAGTGGTTGTATCCAATCACTCTACGACGAGTCTGGTGCGGCAACAGCGAAGGAAAAATGGAAGTTTTAGATTTTGCATTGATGAAATCATTCACACAGGAATAGTACAAACATCTCATCGTTTGACCATCGCACACGCCTTCGTAAAAAGGGCATAGTAATAGGCATCCCTGGCGGAGAGAAACAACTGAAAGAGTTGAAAGCAAATAAGTCGCCAGCCCAGGGATGAACCCCTAACTGACCTTGCATGTATTGCGAATCTCTCGGTCACTGCAAAGACCGAAGCAACTGGAAAAATGCGCTGCTGTTGAGTATAAGAAAGGTAAAATAATGGAGCCGCAAAATAACAATATCCTTATTATCGATTTGCTGCAGAATCCTCGAACATATTCTCAGTACAAAAACAATGAATCTTCTTGAGACGGAACAGCTTACGTCCACGAATCAGCATGGTTTCAGAAAGCATCACTCATGCAAACTCAGCTAGTCCTTTCCTCACGTGATATACTGCGGACTACAGACGAACTGCTACAAACATATTCTCTGTTTGTAATTTCTAAAAAGCATTTGCCATTGTGCACTACTGCAGGCTGTTAATGATGGTACGAGCGTATGGAATAAGTTTACAGATATGTGAGTTGCTCAAAGACTTTTTAAGTAACAGAACCCGGTAGTAGTGGGACACGGGTGACGCTACCCCACATTCCATTGTTGCCAGATGTATCCAAGATGGCGGCGAAGACGTCATCCAAGATGGCGTCTTGTAGATTTGGCAACATGGCATGACGTCATCCAAGATGTCCAAGATGGCGGATTTTGGTGGGAAGACAGGTCAATTGGACTTCCTCCACTAACCAAAGCCTCCAGAAAAAAGGCTGCAAGTGCAAATTCCAACAGGATAATGCATCACACCCCATTTATCCCCACTAAGCAAAGAAAATCGCTGGAAGATAGCTCACTTGGCCTACCTCTCCTAACCTAAGTCACCCGACCACCACCTCCTCCTAAGCATTCATGGGAAAAGGACTTGGGCATAAGTCTCTATTTAAACAGTTTCATGCAGGTGTGTTCGCCATGAGGTCCAGACTCCAACTGACTTAGTACACAGCACCACTGCCACAGGGCGCTACAGTTACATCAGTACCGTTATCCAAGATGGTGGCAAATAGTGTGTTCTCCACAAGGTCTAGTACACAGCGCCACCAACAGTGGATGTCATTGTGACATCAGCTTATGACCCAAGTACAGTTATTCAAGATGGCTGCATCGTCTCTGTCCACCACCACAATTATTGTAGGCCCATCCAATTGTGGCAAGACTAACATCCTCATGACTCTGCTAACACATATAGATGGTGTCTGATTCAAACATGTGTAATCTCAAAAACACTTTTTCAACCCGAGTATCAGCTATTGAAAGAGATATTGCGAGGTTTAGGTGGTGTTACATACACAATATTCAGTGAAAGCGGTGGTATCCCACCAACTGATAAAGCAAAACCAAACACAGTCTTCATATTTGAAGATGTTGCCTTGGAAAACCAAGACCAAATTCGAAGATATTTCTGTTTCAGTCATCGTATGGGTGCTGACGTATTTTATCTAAGTCAAACATATTCAAAAATCCCCAAACAGCTTGTTAGGGATAACGCAAACCTCACTACAGCCTTCAAGCAAGACAATTTGAATTTAAAGCAAATTTACCAAGCACATGTGGGAACGGACATGCCATTTAATGATTTTGTAAAGATATGTGCAGATTGCTGGAACCATTCACAGCATGGATTTCTCGTTATTGATAAAATAATAAAACTTAATCATGGTAGATACAGGCGAAACTTTCAAGAGTTCTTGAATATATAGCATGGTAAGAGATGTTAGTACATCAGTCAACTCCACACCATGGACCAATTCGCGCATATATCCATCTCTCAACCCGATAGGATGGGTGTACACAGACAGAACATTCGCTTGGTCTTGGATGCGAAACTTCAGGCTATAGCACATAAAGTTGCAGGTATGCGCAGGGAACTAGAGGCGTATTACCAGACTCTTCTGAGAATATTGAATGCATTAAATCAGCTAGTTAATCAAGTCAGTAAGAAAGTAACTGACTTAACTGAAAACGTTGATGCTGTTCAACGAAAATAGATGTAGACTTCCTTGTTGTTGAGAAGGGCGATCAGGATCATAGGTGTTGCAATTGATGAATTCATTATTAATCATGGTCCAGGTCAGATAGATAGAACATTCGGCGTTAGCAGGGGAAGACCGTACATGTTTGCTGCGCATCCCATAACTGTAACTTAAGACAAAATACAGTTTGGTGATAGGCAGTTTGACAGAACACCCAGCTTAATGTATCTTATTTTCCTAAGACCTACCGAGAAACCCATAAATTATTCAGTTAATGATAAGGTAATGAACCGTGAAATACTGCACATGACTGGTGTACACAAGATCAAGAAAAGCCTCAGCAACAGGAAATATAAAAGCATTATAAAACCAATACTTGAACACGAAAACATCAACAACAGCATCAGCAGCGGTGATGGTATTGACATTGGGCTTAAAGCAGTGAACAATCGAATCCTGCAGTATATGGATTATGACGACCCCAACGAACTAATAGATCGACTACGATTGCTCATGGCGTCAGTTGCTGCAGGTAATACAGCTCATTCGAATGAGGTTTTTTCGATAATCTCTGAACTTCGAGAGAGAGGTATCATCTAATAAGTATGGAGACGGTAGTTCGAGAACTGCACAAGCCAGCACGAATAACATATCCTCGCAGGCACGTTATGAATAAAGGGCTGGATGACTCGTGGCAAGTCGATCTTGTAGATGTGCGGCAATATTCACATGAGAATAGTGGATTCAAATACATTTTAATCATTATTGACACATACTCGAAATTTGTGTGGGCATTACCGGTCAAGACAAAAACGGGTCCAAATGTGACTGATGCTTTTGAACGTTTTCTACAGACAGGAACGAATCGGTGCCCAGACAATCTCCAAACCGATCATGAAGGGGAGTTCTACGATATGTATCCGCTGATACGAAACTTCCTGGCAGATTTTAACTGTGTGCAGGATAGAGATTCCAAGGCGAGACCTTTGCCATTTGTCGACAAGTGCTCTACCGACTGCGCTACCAACACGCCCATTCCCATAGGTTTATTTCTACCATCACCTCTTCTCCTATCTTCCAAACTTCACAGAAGCTCTCTTGCGAAACTTGCAGCACTAGCATTCCCAGAAGAAAGGACACTACGGAGATGTGGCTTAGCCACAGCCTAGGGGATGTTTCCAGAATGAAATTTTCAGACTGCAGCTGACTGATGAAGGTGCTGAAGGATCTACGGCTGCACGAGACCGATATTATAGTCAGCTTTGGCGTCATTTCACTTATGACTCAAGTCCCATTGGAAGACTCCATAAGCTGACAAAGTTTTATATACTTGTTCCAACATCGACCTATTTTCTTTCAACAGACAACATTGTGAGCAGTGATGGGTAGCAATGGGCAGCTCCTTCTCGCCAGTTGAAAAGAATTTCTTCATGTTTTCATTTCCAGAACACTGAAAATCACTGAATTAAGCCTGTTTGTTTCTTTTGGTATGTCAGCAACACACACGTCATCTGGCCATGGGGCCCCAAAAAACCTCAGAAATTCTGAGGACATCTGAGTTCCATCCAAGAAAATATTGAAATTACCACTGAAATAGAAGACGAGGGCAAACTTCCTTTTCTCGATGTCCTAGTTCCATGTAGGCCTGACGCCTCGCTTGCCCACAGGTTTACCATAATTCAGTACATACGAATTTCTATCTCATGCCTCCAGCTGCTATCATCTCTCACAGAAGAATCGTGTGCTCAGCCCTCGGGTACACATGACATACTCTATTTCAGACAAATGAAGTCTGGCAGCAGAGCAGGGAACCGTTGAACTTGTCTTCCACGGCAATGGATACAGCAACTGACAGATTCGGGTGGCCCTGTGACACAGGAGCCCCAAGAATAACACAGAGGCCAAAAACACAGAAGAATAAGATTTGTTGACATTGTATCATCAAAAATTGACAAACTACTGTAAAAACAGCACATAACGCAAGTTTTCTGCCCACCAGCCAAAATACAAGCTTCATTAAGGACAATGAAAGATGACCTGGGTCTCAAAAAAGTGGTGTACCACGTTCCATGTTAATGCAGAAAAAATTATAGTGGGCAGACGATCTGCATAATCCAAAACTGATGTAGAGAAGATGAGCACCCCACCTGCTTACTGCTGCCCACTAAGTCTGCTGTAGCAGAACATTGCATTGAAAATGGACATAAAATGAATTAGCAACAAATGGAAGTCCTGGTTACTATTGATAAATTTTGGGGCTCCATTTTCAAAGAAACGACTGAAATCTGTGTGACATATAATACAGGGATTACAATGAGTAATGCAAGCCAATACTAAACTCCATCAAAACAGAAGGCGACATCCGGATGTGAAATTCGACAGGTCAGCGTGTGGAAGGCAACTGAAACTCTCTCCTCCAACCGCCGCAGCCCCTCCCCCTCCCCAACCACCGAGCACAGCACAGTGATGTGGCAGCACGACGCCTGAACTCTGAACTGACAGGTATAAATATCGCCAGCACGCTGCAGACACATCATTCCACCAGCACGACCTGATAATCGCCGAACAGTTGTTCACTGAAATATTGTGGCCCTTTGATGACTGGTTCTTGCAGTCCACCAGACCCCTTGGAAGCAGAGTATATACTGGGAAAGTCTCAAAAAAAAAAACTGGTTCAAATGGCTCTGAGCACTATGGGACTTAACATCTGTGGTCACAAGTCCCCTAGAACTTAGAACTACTTAAACCTAACTAACCTAAGGACATCACATACATCCATGCCCAAGGAAGGATTCGAACCTGCGACTGTAGCGGTCACGCGGTTCCAGACTGAAGCACCTAGAACCGCACGGCCACACCAGCCGGCGGAAAGTCTCAGATCACAAGGAAATTTGTATAAATGGATACTCAAACATTATACGAAAGCTTTCTAGAATTTCTACAAAAAATATGAGGTGGTATTTGAAACATCCCGACATACTGAAATTAAGATTATTATTTCTTTTTGTGCGGGCCCACAGGAATTTTTCCACAAGGGGAGGAATTGCCAGTTTTCATATAACTTGTCAGAAAGTTTGAAAATTGACAAGAAATACACAAAATTTATTATGTCTCAAAATACTGATAGTTATCTACTTAGTATTTTCAAAGCAGATTGCTTTGGTACCGAAACTGTGTAAGCATATTTCAATAGTACATGCAAAGTAATGTATATAAACAGCTGCGAAACTCAGTGCTACAAAAGTTTTTATTGTCTGACAGTTGGAACAACACTAGCACACCTAGTGGCAAGAAAGCCAGTTTCAATTGCATTTCTACTTAATTAAAGAAATAGCTACCTCATTTTTGCATTTGAAGCATCGGTAAATTATCAAGGGACATGAATTATTGTCAAATAAATGAAAATGAGCTGATCTAGTGACATAAGGTATAACTTATTAATGAAAAAATACTTTTGAATATTTGTATAACTGCAGTTTATCATGTTGAAAGCAAGAGAATATGAATACAGTATTAAAGCATAACAAGCAAATATTTCTGTTGCTGTCTGTTCTTATTATGAGAGGCACTTTTCTGGACACACAAGAATTCTGTATGGAGTCTAGTGATTTACAGATTCTTGCAATTTTGTAAAACATTGTTTTTTGTACATGTAATTACTTTTTCATCAAAAGAGAACAGTGTTGATGATTCTTGCCATTAATAGCTCAGAGGCAGCAACAATTGGTTAACTGTTTCTTCTGTGTTTTTACTGCTTTATTATAACACCTGTGAAAATTTCTTTCTAATTACAGTTGTTGGGGCTTATTTGGTATGTTAAATAATAGAGATATAGTATTCCATACAAGTTTCTTGCATTCCACAAACTCACTAATTTGGCTGGAAGTTTAACGAATGGAAGTTCACATTGTTGGGTACCTATACTTTGACTTTTTGAGCAAGTAATGAATCTCTTACAGAAAAATAACATTCTTCAGCGAAGATATGCACATAACAAGAGAATCAGTAGCAGACTGTCCTGTAATTACACCACAATTTACTTTTCTTAGTTTGTTATGGACCCATTTCATTCCTTGTAGGAATCAAATGGGTCCATAACAAACTAAGAAAAGAAAATTGTGGTTTAATTTTTTAGTGACTGCTGATTTTTATTGTATTAATAACACTCTCTCTTGTAAAAATTATGTTACAAGCAATATAAACAATATTAATCACACTCATGCTGTATCTCAATCTAATCCATTTATTTGGTATGTTAAATAATAGAGATATAGTATTCCATACAAGTTTCTTGCATTCCACTAACTCACTAATTTGGCTGGAAGTGTAACGAATGGAAGTTCACATTGTTGGGTACCTATACTTTGACTTTTTGAGAAAGTAATGAATCTCTTACAGAAAAATAACATTCTTCAGCGAAGATATGCACATAACAAGAGAATCAGTAGCAGACTGTCCTGTAATTACACCACAATTTACTTTTCTTAGTTTGTTATGGACCCATTTCATTCCTTGTAGGAATCAAATGGGTCCATAACAAACTAAGAAAAGAAAATTGTGGTTTAATTTTTTAGTGACTGCTGATTTTTATTGTATTAATAACACTCTCTCTTGTAAAAATTATGTTACAAGCAATATAAACAATATTATTCACACTCATGCTGTATCTCAATCTAAAGAGTAGCTTGGTGTCCACTTGGAACACTGCTATAATAGTGCATAAGAAAAATGAGCAGAAGTGTTTTGACTGTATGTATTAGACTGTGTTGGTAATATGAATCCAGATGCCAAATTCCTGATTCAACGACCTCAAATTACATCCTCATGTGATTAAGTTGAAGATACGTGATTAGTTATGGAACAAAGCTAGAAAATATTGACATTACCTTAATGTTGGACTAACTGAAAATTAACAATTTCAAACAAGAAAATGCCACATTAATATTCCTCAATGTGGAGAAACACACAAAAAAGGGTTTTTGAACTCTGATGCCATGTACAAAACTGACTACTTTTAAAACTCCATATTTGATCAGAATAATATATTTAATGCATTACTTTTATGCTTCATAACTTTTATTGTGACTTGTATAACTGAAGTTTAAATAATGTATTTTGCAAGCTAAGTTATATTGGTTGGATTAAGTCAAGCAGAGACCAGTGCCTGACCAAGACATGATGAACATGAGAAATCTCCCAAAAAGACCCTCAAATTGGCCAGCAGAATGAACTTTTAGCAGCCTAGGACTGAACTGACCCGACCCTAGTCTCTCCAGTTTGTCATATCACTGTGCAGCCACACAAACTAGAACACAAAATTCTTAACTCTGCAAGTGCATGTGATGCAGTGTTCACTCGTGGACTTTGAGGTGGTCCCACTCATGGAGAGGACATCAATGCGAGCTCGAAATTACATTTCTTTTTCCCTTCTCTTCCAGTGCATAAAATGGATTAAGTATAGATATACACACTTACAGTACTGAATGGCTGTATTCTTGCAAGTGTACTACAAAAACCCCATCTCGTAAAACTGAATTAAGAATTGCAAGACTCATGGATTTTCCTTGTCCACAGACATACAGAATTTTACTGTTGCGATTCCTCTGTGAAGCAAGGAAGGAGGGGGAATCCTTATGAGGAATGGGGAGAAATAATTGGACATAAACTGCTTCCATCTTTATGACATGTTGGTAATTGTGAAACGGAATTCATGCACAACAGAGTTGGACCAGATCCTTTCTTCAGCTCGATAATGGCTGAATGAGGTGATGTGAAGGGCAGGTGGGGGGGGGGGTAAGGACACTATATTAGGATTGGTCCGTAAAGGTTAGCGTCCAGCTTCGTTTCAGTACAGTGCCGAAACCACAGCTCACAGAACTGTCACAATTTCTCAAGAACTGCTTTACGCAGTTGAATCACTTTTTGTTTCATCGTCGACATCTCGGCATATACTAATCAGATATCTCTGTGCCGTGATGCTTTATATATCCAGTCATTTTCTTCCTCCTCCTACTTACCTTCTCAACAACAAGGAAGTGTACATATATTTTCCCTTGAATAGCATCAGCCTTTTCAGTTATGTCGGTTACTTTCTTACTGACTTGATTAACTAGCTCATTTAGCGCATTCAACATTCTCAGAAGAGTCTAGTAATATGTCTGTAGTTCCCTGCACATACCTGCAACTTTATGCGCCATAGCCTGAAGTATCGCATCCAAGTACAAGCGAATGTTCTGTCTGTGTACATCCATCCTATCGGGTTGAGAGGTAGACATTCGCTCAGATTGGTCCATGGTGTGGAGTTGACTGATGTACTAACATCTCTTACCATGCTATATATGTAAAAACTCTTGAAAGTTTCGCCTGTACCTCTTGTTTTATCAATGACGAGAAATCCATACTGTGAATTACAAAATCAATGAACAACATGTCCAGTCCCACATGTGCTTGGTAGATGTGCTTTAAATTCAGATTGTCTTGCTTGAAGGCTATAATGAGGTTTGTGTTACCCTAACAAGCTGTTTGGAGATTCTTGAATATGTTTGATTTAGATAAAATACGTCAGCACCCATACGAAGACCGACAACAAAGCCCTGCCATTATACTAAATGAGTCATGCACGGTCATGTAGTTTACCTATGTATGTAGAAAATACACCTGGAAGGATAATAATAGATTTATGTGTGTAGTCAGTATAGTTCCATCACTTAACCGATTGAGCTATAATGACTACATGAAGAAAACAAGTATATATTTTACGCTTGAAGAGTAGCATGATCATAACCTCAGAGAATATTCCCAGAAGACTATGTCCAGCGCGAGTATAAGGCCCAAGCTGTGACATCAACGGGGCGAGAGTGAAAGTTGACGATCTTGAGCCATCGGCCGACATCGCTGCACCAATAGGAACTAGGCCGACACCACATGGTGGATACTCTGGTCGCAGCCATCTTGAATAACGGTATACGTGTCATGTTCTGACGTCCAGGTGGCGCTCGCTGGTGGCAGAGATATTAAGTACACTCTGGACCTCATACTGGTGGACAGAGTAGATGCAGCCATCTTGAATAACTGTACTTGGGTCATGATCTGATGTGACAGTGGCACTCTCTGGTAGCAGTGACATGAAGTAGTTTCTAGACCTCATGGTGGTTGACACAGTAGGTGCGGCCATCTTGAATAACTGTACCTGCATCATAAGCTGACGTCACGGTGGTGTCCTCTGTTGGTGGCGCTGTGTACTATACCTCGTGGAGAACACACTGTTTGCCGCAGTCTTGGATAATGGTACTTGTGTCATCATCTGACATAACGGTAGCGCCCTCTGGCAGTGGTACTGTGTACTAAGTTATTTGGAGTTCGGACCTCGTGGCGAACACACCTGCATGAAATTGTTTAAATAAAGTCTTACGCCCAAGGTAGCTCACTTGGCCTATCTTCCCCCAATTTTCTTTGCTTAGTGGAGATAAATGGGTTTTGGTGCATTATCTTGTTGGAATCTGACCATGCCGGCTTTTTTTTCTGGAGTGTTAGATTAGTAGCCCAATTGACCTATCTTCCCGCCAAAATACGCCATCTTGGATGACGTCATGCACTGTTGCCAAGTCTACATGACGCCACCTTGGATGACGTTATCGCCGCACTTCTTGGATACATCTGGCAATGGTGGAATGTGGGGTAGCATTATCCTTGTCCCACTACTCCCAGTAAGTTGTCCCCGACAGTGAGTCTTCATCATAGGCATGGATATTGTCATGTGTGCCCCAGGGAAGTGTAATAGGACCACTGTTCTCTATATACATAAATGATTTGGCGGACAGGGTGGGCAGCAATCTGTGGTTGTTTCCTGATGATTCTATGGTGTATGGTAAGGTGTCAAAGTTGATTGACTGGAGAAAGATACAAGACGACTTGCACAAAATTTCCAGTTGATGTGATGAATAGCAGCCAGTGTTAAATGTCGAAAAATGTAAATTAATGCGGATGAATAGCAAGAACAAAACTGTAGTGTTCAGATACAGTATTACTGGTGTCCTGTCTGACATAGTCAAGTCGTTTAAGTATCTGGGTGTAACATTGCAAAGCGATATGAAATGGAAAGAGCATGTGAGTATTGTAGTAGGGGACACGGATGGTATTGGGACAATTTTAGGAAAGTGTGGTTGATCTGAAAAGGAGACAGCACGTAGAACACAAGTGCAACCAACTCTTGAGTACTGCTCGAGAGTGTGGCATCCCCACCCAGTTCATATTAAAGGAAGACACGGAAGCAATTCACAGGCATGCTGTTAGATTTGTCACCGATA
Organism: Schistocerca americana; assembly: GCF_021461395.2. NCBI lineage: Eukaryota > Metazoa > Arthropoda > Insecta > Orthoptera > Acrididae > Schistocerca > Schistocerca americana. Next base: position 34,783,387 of record NC_060129.1, on the reverse strand, counting down.
GATTGGCTCAGCGGACAAGTCATACAGAGTTGCTTCAGGAACTCAAATAGGAATCCCTGGAGGGAAGGCTATGGTCTTTCTGCGAGGCACTAATCAGAAAGTTTAGACAGCCAGCACTTGATGCTGTCTGCAGAACGAATCTCCTGCTGCCGACGTACATTAGGCATAAGGATCACTAAGATGAGAGAAATCAGGGCTTGTATGGGGGTGTATAGACAGTCGTTTTTCCCTTGCTCCTTTTGTGGGCAGATCAGGAAAGAAAATGACTACTAGTAGTGCAAGATACCCCACGCCGAACTCCATGAGGTCACCTGCGGGGTATATATGTAAACGTGTGTATGTATTTCTTTGGTTGGAGTGCATACAGAGTGCATCCTCATGACTTAAACAGATTAGCTGCAGGGTCGATGACTTGTCCTCATCCCCAACCTTTACGCCAAAGTATGCAAAGTACATTTCACGGACAAAGTCTGAAATGATACGATACTGGAGTCCCTTTGTTCTCTGGAATTATGACGTAATTTCCTTCAGACATGTATGCATGTTCAAAGGAACAGGTGCAGTGGTGACTGCAGCCGATATGAAATACGTGAACTGTATTTGCAGTTACAAATACTGACAGCCATCAGCTTTACAAAGGAAAATTAATGCCAGTACTGGGACTCGAACCCGGATTTCCCACATTGTGTGAGGGGTTGCTTTACATTTTTTTTTGTTTTTTTCGTTTTTGCTGATCTCAATCTGTTCTATATTGTTCGTTATGTTTGCTCATGTCGGACGTCCGATGAGACCCATTTAGGTTCTTCGTTGATACATTCACACACTTTTTTGCTACAGACGGTAGCAAACCCTCTGACCAAACACGCTGAGCTACCGTGCTGGCACGTTTAGGCTATCTGAGCATACTACACGGCAAGAGACAAACTTCCGTATGTGGCTGTAGACACATGGTTGACGACATACACAAGTTTGGGTCAGTGCATGTAGCGTGCTGTGGTACCGTAGTGGTAAGGTGAGTGCTCGCGAAACGTGGGAAATTCGGGTTCGAGTCCCTGTCTGGCCAAATTTTCATTGTTATTCCTTTGTACAGCTCATGCTTGTACATGTAAATCAAAAAGTACCGACTGGTCCTTTTTCATTACAGGTTTGCAACACTTGTAGCAGAAGTGTTCAGGTGTACTAATATGACCTCTCGAAGAAATGAAACTTCAAAGGACAGGCATAAGTTGGCTTACCACCCGTCACTGAAGTACGTGTGAAAAACTAGATCTGAAACAGAAATATGTTCCTAGATGATACACTATCATATATATATATATATATATATATATATATATATATATATATATATATATATATATATATACACACACTCCGGGAAATTGAAATAAGAACACCATGAATTCATCATCCCAGGAAGGGGAATCTTTATTGACACATTCCTGGGGTCAGATACATCACATGATCACACTGACAGAACCACAGGCACATAGACACAGGCAACAGAGCATGCACAATGTCGGCACTAGTACAGTGTATATCCACCTTTTGCAGCAATGCAGGCTGCTATTCTCCCATGGAGACGATCGTAGAGATGCTGGATGTGGTCCTGTGGAACGGCTTGCCATGCCATTTCCACCTGGCGCCTCAGTTGGACCAGCGTTCGTGCTGGACGTGCAGACCGCGTGAGACGACGCTTCATCCAATCCCAAACATGCTCAATGGGGGACAGATCCGGAGATCTTGCTGGCCAGGGTAGTTGACTTACACCTTCTAGAGCACGTTGGGTGGCACGGGATACATGCGGACGTGCATTGTCCTGTTGGAACAGCAAGTTCCCTTGCCGGTCTAGGAATGGTAGAACGATGGGTTCGATGACGGTTTGGATGTACCGTGCACTATTCAGTGTCCCCTCGACGATCACCAGTGGTGTACGGCCAGTGTAGGAGATCGCTCCCCACACCATGATGCCGGGTGTTGGCCCTGTGTGCCTCGGTCGTATGCAGTCCTGATTGTGGCGCTCACCTGCACGGCGATAAACACGCATACGACCATCATTGGCACCAAGGCAGAAGCGACTCTCATCGCTGAAGACGACACGTCTCCATTCGTCCCTCCATTCACGCCTGTCGCGACACCACTGGAGGCGGGCTGCACGATGTTGGGGCGTGAGCGGAAGACGGCCTAACGGTGTGCGGGACCGTAGCCCAGCTTCATGGAGACGGTTGCGAATGGTCCTCGCCGATACCCCAGGAGCAACAGTGTCCCTAATTTGCTGGGAAGTGGCGGTGCGGTCCCCTATGGCACTGCGTAGGATCCTACGGTCTTGGCGTGCATCCGTGCGTCGCTGCGGTCAGGTCCCAGGTCGACGGGCACGTGCACCTTCCGCCGACCACTGGCGACAACATCGATGTACTGTGGAGACCTCACGCCCCACGTGTTGAGCAATTCGGCGGTACGTCCACCCGGCCTCCTGCATGCCCACTATACGCCCTCGCTCAAAGTCCGTCAACTGCACATACGGTTCACTTCCACGCTGTCGCGGCATGCTACCAGTGTTAAAGACTGCAATGGAGCTCCGTATGCCACAGCAAACTGGCTGACACTGACGGCGGCGGTGCACAAATGCTGCGCAGCTAGCGCCATTCGACGGCCAACACCGCGGTTCCTGGTGTGTCCGCTGTGCCGTGCGTGTGATCATTGCTTGTACAGCCCTCTCGCAGTGTCCGGAGCAAGTATGGTGGGTCTGACACACCGGTGTCAATGTGTTCTTTTTTCCATTTCCAGGAGTGTATATATATATATATATATATATATATATATATATATATATATATATATATATATATATATAACGAATACCCATATTTTATTATATTTTCGTGTAGCACTTAAAGTAATATGAATGTTTTAGTTGGACCACTTTTTTCGCTTTGTGATAGATGGCACTGTAGTAGTCACAAACACATGGCTCACAATTTTAGATGAACAGTTGGTAACAGGTAGGTTTTGTTAAATTACAATACAGAACGTAGGTACGTTTGTACATTTAATATTGGTTGTTCCAATGTGATACATGTACCTTTGTGAACTTATCATTTGTGAGAATGCATGCTTCGACGACCAATCCACCTGTCATTAAATATGCTATTCAATACTGCTTCAACCACATGAGAGCTATGTGCTGGACATCCATCATGTTGGAAATACATCGCCATTCTGTCATGCAGTGAAACATCTTGTAGTAACATCAGTGGAACATTACGTAGGAAACCAGCATACATTGCACAATTTAGATTACCATCGATAAAATTAGGGCCAATTATCCTTCCTCCCATAATGTCGCACTATACATTAACCCACCAAGCTTTATTGGTGTTCCACTTGTCGCAGCTATAGTGCATTTTCCGTTGCCCAATAGTGCATATTATGCTGGTTTACGTTACCGCTGTTGGTGAATGACACTTGTCATTAAATATGCTATTCAATACTGCTTCAACCACACGAGAGCTATGTGCTGGACATCCATCATGTTGGAAATACATCGCCATTCTGTCATGCAGTGAAACATCTTGTAGTAACATCGGTAGAACATTACGTAGGAAACCAGCATACATTGTACCATTTAGATTACCATCGCTAAAATTAGGGCCAATTATCCTTCCTCCCATAATGTCGTACTATACATTAACCCACCAAGCTTTATTGGTGTTCCACTTGTCGCAGCCATAGTGCATTTTCCGTTGCCCAATAGTGCATATTATGCTGGTTTACGTAACCGCTGTTGGTGAATGACACTTTGTCACTAAATAGAACGCGTGCAAAAAATCTGTCGTCGCCCTGTAATTTCTCTTGTGCCCAGTGGCAGAATTGTACACGACGATAAAAGTCGTCCCCATGCAATTCCTGGTGCATAGAAATATGGTACGGGTGCAATCGATGTTGATGTAGCATTCTCAATACCAACGTTTTTGAGATTCCCAATGCTCTCGGAATTTGTCTGCTACTAATGTGCAGATTAGCCACGACAGCAGCTAAAACACCTACTAGGACATCATCATTTGTTGCAGGTCGTGGTTGATGTTTCACATGTGACAGAACACTTCTTGTTTCCTTAAATAGCGTAACTATCTGGCGAATGGTTTGGACACTTGGATGATGTCACCCAGGATACCGAGCAGCATACATAGCACACACCTGTTGGGCATTATGATCACAACAGCCATACATCGAAACGACATCGACCATTTCCACAATTAGAAATGGTCCATTTTAACATCACGAAGCAAATACCGTCCGCACTGGTGGAATGTTACGTAATACCTTTATGACTGTTACAGCGCCACCTATCACAAAGCGAAAAAAGTGGTCCAACTAAAACATTCATATTTCTTTGCGTAGTACACGAATATGTAATAAAAATGGGGGTTCCTATTTAAAAAACGCAGTTGATATCCATTTGAACTATGGCAGCGCCATGTAACAGGCCAACCATAGCGCCATCTGGTTTCCCCCTTCAAGCTAGAATAGTTTCGTTCTTTGTAGTTTTTTCATTTGATGCTTATTTCTTGAGATATTTGGCCCAGTCACTATCAATGGACCACCCTCTATGTGAAGGATATCGATTTATTTAATTTGCATAAATTTTTTATATCAATGTGGTGTTAGCGGTACAATACTTAAGGGGAGGCTGTGCGTGAGTGGGTGACATGGAGCAGAACAGCAGGTTAAGTGCAGAACATTAGGTTAAGTTGCATATTTTTTATGTAAAATGCAGTACAGTAGTTTAAGGGGGTGGGTGACGAAGATGACTGCACCAGAAATGTCATTCAAAAGCATGTGAAATTCGGAAGGTGTACCAGAAAATGGTGGGAGGACATAACTAATTACTTAATTTGGTATCAAATCCGGTACAATAGCTTAAGGAAATGGAGGTGACATGGCAAACCACTTAACAGAACAATAGGTTAAGTGCCGACAAAGGACCAAACATAAGGCTAAGATACCCAGAGTACAGTGCCAAACATCGGGTCATGCAACATGTTTGCCCCATGTAATTAGTTTTTACAACACCTACATGTTTCCAAACAGCACAGAATGATGAGCAAGAGAAATCGAACTCCCACAAATTGAATTTTTTATAGATAAACAATATACCCTTGAATTTCCTGTTATGAGATCCTTCCTCTCCACCAAAGAGCCTCCAATTTCTGTGTATTCCATACACTGCCTTGAGTCCCCTGAACTGTTTAAATAAACAATATTCCACACATTGTCTAAATTGTTTGAACTATATTCCATACACAACAATCGATTTCCAGACAAATTCTTTAACTAATTAAATAAACTATGTTCCATACAGTGCCATAAATAATTAAATAATATTCTATACATTGTCTAAACAATATTCCACATATTACAACCGAATTTCCTCCAAATGACCAATCAACTCAGTCTTTTTCCTGCTAATCTCTGGGAGGGAGGATGGGAAGGGAGGGGGTTTACCAGAGGGGGAGATCAATTTAATCAAGTAGTCAACAAATTATTAAGAGTGAGAGGGGCTATTGTAGCAGCGATGGGGGAGGTTTCCTGACGAGGGGGAGGGGCGTGGAATGGGGAGGGTAACCATAGGTTAAGTGCCTGTCAGTCAAAAGGAAGGATCCTTTTAGCAGAACAACAGGTTCATGACCTGTTAATCAAAGCAGAATGACAGGTTAATTATCTGTCAATCAAAGCAGAACAATAGGTTTGCCCGTGAGAGGATACCGGCTCCAGATGTAGGCAAACTGCACTAAAGAATTTCACTGGCGTCCTTGTTGTCCTACTACCAACACGTCTCTCTTAATGGAACAAAATCAACAGATGTGGCTTGAATTCAAGGAAATAGTATCAGCAGCAATTGAGAGATTTGTACCAAATAAATTAACAAACAATGAAGCTGATACTCCTTTGTACACAAAACGGGTCAGAACACTTTTGCAGAACCAATGAAGAAAACCATGCCAAATTTAAACACATGCAAAATCCCCAAGATTGGCGATCTTTTACAGAAGCTCGAAATTTAGTGTGGACTTCAATGCGAGATGGTTATAACAGTTTCCACAACGAAACTTTGTCTCGAAACCTAGCAGAAAATCCAAAGAGATTCTGGTGGTATGTGAAGCATGTCAGCAGCAAGAATCAATCAATGCCTTCTCTGGATGATAAGTATGGTGATACTATCGAAGACAATGCTGCCAAAACAGAGTTACTAAAAACAGCCTTCCGAAATGCCTTCACAAAAGAAGACGAAGTAAATATTCCACAATTCGAATCACACACAGCTGCGAACATGAGTAATGTAGAAGTAAATATCCTCGGAGTAGTGAAGCATCTTAAATCGCTTAATAAACGCAAGTCTTCTGGTTCAGACCATATACCAGGTAGGTTCCTTTCAGAGCATGCTGATGCATTAGCTCCATACTTAACAATCATACACAACCATTCGCTCGATTATTGATGTGTATCCAAAGACAAGAAAGTTGCACAGGTCACACCAGTATTCAAGAAAGATAGTAGGAGCAATCTACTAAATTACAGGCCCATATCATTAACGTCGATATACAGCAGGATTTTGGATCATATATTGTTTTCGAACATTATGAATTACCTCGAACAAAACGGTCTATTGTCACACAGTCATCATGAATTTAGGAAACATCGTTCTTGTGAAACACAACTAGCTCTTTATTCGCATTACGTGTTGAGTGCTATTGACAAGGAATTTCAGATCGATTCCGTATTTCTGTATTTCCGGAAGGCTTTTGACACTGTACCACACAAGCAGCTTGTAGTGAAATTGCGTGCTTATGGAATATCGTGTCAATTATGTGACTGGATTTGCTATTTCCTGTCAGAGACTTCACGGTTCGTTGTAACTGATGGAAAGTGATCGTCTGAAACAGAAGTGATTTCTGGCGTTCTCCAATGTAGTGTTACAGGTCCTTCGCTGTTCCTTATCTGTATAAACGATTTGGGAGACGATCTGAGCAGCCGTCTTCAGTTGTTTGCAGATTACGCTGTCGTTTATCGACTAATAAAGTCATCAGAAGATCAAAACAAATTGCAAAACGATTTAGAAAAGATATCTGAATGCTGCGAAAATTGGCAGTTGATACTAAAAAAAGGAAAATGTGAGGTCATCCACATGAGTGCTATAAGGAATCCGTTAAACTTACGTTACACAATAAATCAGCCACATCTAAAGCCCATAAATTTAACTAAATACCTAGGAATTACAGTTACGAACAACTTAAATTTGAAGGAACACACAGAAAATGTTGTGGGGAAGGCTAACCAGAGACTGCGTTTTATTGACAGGACACTTAGAAAATGTAACAGAACTACTAAGGAGACTGTGTACACTACACCTGTCCGTTCTCTTTTAGAATACTGCTGCGTGGTGTGGGATCCTTACCAGATAGGATTGCGGGAGTACATCGAAAAACTTCAAAGAAGGGCAGCACGTTTAGACTCATCGCGAAATGAGGGAGAGACTGTCACAGAAATGACAGAGGATTTGGGCTGGACATCATTACAACAAAGGTGAATTCCGCGGCGACGGAATCTTCTCACGAAATTCCAATCACTGACTTTCTCCTCCGAATGCGAAAGTATTTTGTTGACACCGACCTAAGTAGCGAGAAACGATTACCATCATAAAATAAAGGAAGTCAGAGCTCATAAGGAAAGATATATGTATTTGTTCTTTGCGTGCGCTATACAAGATTGGAATGATAGAGAATTGTGAAGGTGGTTCGATGAAACCTCTGCCAGGCCTTTAAATGTCATTTGCAGAGTATCCATGTAGATGTAACTGTAATTTCCAGAGTACCCCAAAGAAATATCATATCATAAGCTGTTGCTATTACGGGAGGCTGGCGAGTAGGTAGGGTGGCAAGGCAGACTCGTCGGAAGACGCGCCAGATGGATGCACAGCGTGAGAACGGCCAGGCTAGCGAGAGCCGTGTAGTACTGGAGGGGGGAGAGAGACAGCCGTTTAAGAAATATACTTTTTACCCCGGGCGAAAATACACCTTTCCCGTGCTAAATGACAAGGTTTTCCGTAGATTTTCCGTCGGAACTGTAAAGCCCATCAATCCTTTGAGCGGTTAACGTTTTATACACTGGCGAAGTCCTTCCTGGCAAAAAATGGAATGGGGGAGAGGTTTTGAAATGGCGGTTGATGAAAGAAAAGGAGAGAAGTTTTGGAAAGACTTTTGATACCAGCAACATATACATTGCATATTTTCGTATTACAAAAGTATAAATTCGAATTGCACCGAACACACCACGTTTCTTTCCAGAGCTTTGAAATCGAGATTGCGAGACCCTTTTGGAAGCCAATCTTATCTTATGCCAAGTTACCTCTCCAGCTCATGGCAGCAGATATTCAGTGCATAGGACACGTGCTGTAATAAGCCAAGAGCAAGATAACTTACGTAGAGCGAATACACAAAGAGGAAAAGTTAATGGTTTACATTAATATACATAGAGTAGCAACAAGAAAAGCCAAGCTTTCTCATATACTATTGGTCTCTAAGATTAATAAGCTACAAGAGAATCTAAGTTTTCACATGTAATATTGATCTTTTTTGCGTGTGTCATACTTAAGGTACGCCACATCAATGTGCCAGTAAATATGAAATAATGATGTAAGTGTATGGTCTTCTGGGCTCGAAATTATTCTATGTGGTTGGTCCTCAACGTGTTCAGTTATAAACGAGAATCAAACGCTCTGTGATTTAAGAAATTCATCCCAGTTTTTCACACGTAACATTATGCATCTTCCATAAAAGGAAATTTACTTTGAAAGCAACGCTTTTCAAATTACCATTCATTCACAAAATTATCCCGAGACTGTCAGAAATAGGTTCGGTTTAGCAGTTGCCAGAGAGCACCAGAAAACAGGCGTAATTGCGTGTGTGCAGGTGCACTGATGTAGGAAGCTCGCATGTTTGTATGTATAAAGCATAAAGAGCTCTTACATTACGCCATAAAAGAAAGATGACATCAGAGGATACTCCATAAGCATCGGAATTCCTTAAACTGTACTAAAGTGCATAATTCGGCCTAAAGTGCACTTCGGTTTGTCCACATTCACAATGAAATATGTCCCACCTGACATTAAGCTTTTCAGTATGGTTTTTGGAACGTAAGTTTTCTTGGAGTAGCAGTACAGTACTAATCTCATGTTGATTCTTCATTATGGCATAATGCCAAGTCATTGTTCTGCACGGTGAATAGTGTTTGACTGCTAAAAACTTTGAAATGAAATAAAATCCAGGAAACAAACTAATATGTTTTTGCCTTCCATAATTATGTGAAATTATTTTAATTCTCTTGATAGTTCTCAGCCAAAGAAATACATTTTTTCATTTGACGTGGCAGCTGTAAACGAAGAGGAAACAGCAAAATCACTGAACGCAAACATGGGTCATGTGTAGACTACCCCCCCTCCCCACTACAACTCAACTCTGCACATGCACAAATCTGGCAGCTAGGGGCCTGAGAAAAAACTCTCAGTAGCATTTGGCTGCTTGCTGCTACTGCTAATACAGTTATCAGCCACACTTGAAGTAATCGGAAGCAGGAGAAGGTATTCCTCATATGCAAGTGAACTGCGCATGCGGATGAGCCCGCTAGCAACTGCTCAAATGAACCTGATGTAAGCGGTTGTGACATCATGCTCATAGAAAGGAGTTTATTGTTACTAAGTATTACATAGTCTTCACCCTAAGGCCACTTGTCAGTGGCTGTTTGCAGACTTGTGGGAGCACAGTGTTTTCTTGTTATAAATGGCATTATTTCATTGCAACTAAAGATTTATTTTTTTTTCATTTATGTTTCATTGCTGCAGTATCATTCTACAGTGCCAGGATACAGCAGCATTCTTTGCTAGAGAATCAATTCTTACCAGTCAAAATAACAAAAATTTAACAGAAAACTAAAACAATGAAAAATTCCTGGGTTTTCACTGTTTTCTACCGGATGAACAAATTTCCGGGTTCTTCCCAGATTTCTGGTTGTCCTGGGTTGTATCCATCTTTTAATTTTGCACACCCATTCTTTGTACAAATATTTAATCCTTAGCTTCGTTCCAACGTTTTCTTACGTGCTGACCCCCAATTGGTACCCAGTCTCTGAACATTTTCCTAAATTTAGCCATGACTAAAAAAAAATTGTACACACCATTCTCCACCACTGGTCATTACTTCCCACCCAAGACTGCTACAGTCAACTATTTCCTGTATAGTCTTAATGGGTTGAAGCACCGCATTTCCTCCTTGTTCTTCATGGGTCTCTCAATGTAGTCACTTAAGCATTTCTTGTAATGTAGCACTATGGATTCCTGTTGAGAAGCAAGTAGACAATCTGTGTAATTTGAGAGTAAGGATAGCTAACCCATTTGAAATAAATTCAGAGAAGCCATTATAATGAATTTAATAATGAATGCAGTGAAACAGTTAACATTTAAATTGGTGAAACTGTTCAACACAAGTTACTAAAAATCAACGCGTATATGTCAGGAGTTCACTGTGATCTGTGATCTGTGCTTGGATGAAATATTTTTCTGTGCCCAAAGCCGAAATTGCAACTGTGGAAAATAACTTTTACAGTAAACGGTGAAGATACATTAATTTTTTGGAAATTGGTCTGCCTTTTATGCAAAAACACTTGTTTCTTGGTACCCAAATATTGTTCGGCACCTCTGTACCATCTCAGTGGGATTTTGTTATTGGAAACTGTAAAAAGTGAACATATTTATGTTTCAATTAATCTAAGAAAGTGACATCTAAAGAAAATTTTTATTCTTCTGTGATTTTTACATTATACACTTTTTGCAGGACCATCTGTATGGTGTCCTGGACTGATAGCTTGTAATCTGCCAACCAAATGCTGGAAATGTGATGTTTATCAGCAACTTAACATGTCTTGATTCCTAAACGACGTGATTTTGGTGTGTCAAAGTATTTTGCATACATATTTCTTATTACTCAGGTTCTATTGTGACAGTCTCTTTTTGCTTTATGAGGGCACTGCACACTCACACTCATGTACTTCGTGTAATTTTGTTCTTACAATGTTCTTGTGTTTTCTAATTCTGTTGGCATTCATTTGTTATAAACGAATTTGAATTTCGTTTCCTCTCTCTCTGTCTGTGTGTGCGCGTGCGCGCGCTCTACAAATGTTTGATTTCTCTATCATACGGGGCTTGCAACCATTTTCCTCTTCTACATTTTTTATTGTGTCTAGCTCCTGTGTCTGATCCTGTTTGCTTATGGATGTTCTGTTCAACCCGTGGAGCATGAATCTGAAGCTCTCTTGCTTGCTTGCTTGTGATTAGACACATCATGAATGGTGATGCTCATAGTTGTCAGTTTCCCAAATATTGTGAAGTCATGTGGACTGTTCTTTTTCATATGGCGAAATTCAGAATTGTCAGTTTCTATTTCTATTGTGGTGTGAAGTTTTGAGTATAAGTTGTTTATTTCATCATGTAGCAGTTATACATATGACCACTTACCATGCCACAGCTGCACTGATGACCGATACTTACTGAAGGAAAGTTCCAGATCACTCACCTGAGTACTGGCAGCACCCAATCACAGAGGCCATGGGCTGCGAGTGTCTCACGGCTCCACGGCTGACTCATCGTCATGCCGCATGGTGAATCTCCTGCAGCCGCCTGCATGGGAAACGGCTTCTCGTTCATCACCGCTGGTGTATTCTGCACTGTTCCATTAGCTGCAGTGTCACATTAAAATGTAAAATTTACAAAATTGTTGTGGATAGTAAAAGCAACCACACATGCTCAATTCAGACAGTTCATTTCCAACTTCAACACTTTATGAGTCTTTCACATCACTTGATGCTTTAAAAGAACCTCTTCTCTGCGCACAGGACACATATCTCTTCCTTCCCTGTAACTACCAATCATGTAGTACTGCCGTCAAAGGCAACATCTAGTAAAACTGTCATAGTGTGTTTTGTTTTTCACATACCCACTGGTTGTTCCATCATTTTTATTAAACACTATACACTGAAGTGAGGAAAGTAATGGACTAGAAATATGCATATATAAAATGACAATAGTATCACACACACACACACACACACACACACACACACACACACACACACACACACACACAGGGTATGAAAGGGCAGCTGTTTGGTGAAGCTATTCCTTGTACTCAAGAAATTTGTTTGATGTGATTACAGCCATGACAACAATACTAGTTTCAACACAGAATGGTAATTGTACCCAGATGCATGTGACATTCCATTTCGGGAATCATTAGGGAATTCACTATTCCAAGTCCACAGTGTCAAGAGTGCACAGAGAAAACCGAATTCCGGGTAGTGCCTGATGGACTTCACTTAACAACAGAGGACAGTGCCATTTGCATGCAGTTGCCAGTGCTGACAGACAAGGAACACTGCCTGAAACGACCACAGCAATCAGTGTGGGACACACAACGAACGTATCCATTAGGGCAGTGCGGCGACATTTAGCATTAATGCGCTGTGGCAGCAGACGACCAACGTGAGAGCCTTTACTGAGAGTGCGACAGTCTGAACTGTGAAATGCTTGCTGTCTGCAGAGATGGTCACCTGCTTTGACACAGAATGACATATTCCTCAAAAATTCTAAAAAATTATGCGAGTTTGACACTCGATGCAAATTACATTGACACAGACATCTATAGTTCAATTAACTAACCTAACAATAAGTCGCTTACTAGGTTCACACCAGTTGGAATTACTTCACTTATGGGTCAAAGTCGAGAATTTTATTTCTTTTAATTTTGATGATAATGTCATCTGTACGAATCACCCTGATCTGTGACACATTCCGTGTACATTATTGTTAAGTGTGTGGTAGAAGTGCTGCTACAAATGTGAGATTGTGATTAAAGACAAGTATTTGCATACTACAGATACAGAAGTACACTCAGCATGAGATCGCAACTGAAGATACGTTCTAACTGAACAACTTGTATGACAGTAGAATGAGATTTCCACTCTGCAGCAGAGTGTGCACTTATATGACACTTCCTGGCAAATTAAAACTGTGTGCCGGACTACGACTCGAACTCAGGAATTTTACCTTTCATGAGCAAGTGCTCTACCAGAAGTACTGGCAGAAGTGAAGCTTTGAGGACGAGGCATCAGTCACGCCTGGGTAGCTCTGTTGGTAGAGCGCCTGCCCACAAAAGGCAAAGATCCCGAGTTCAAGTCTCAGTCAGGCACACAGTTTTGTATGACAGTAGTTTGAGTATCGTGCAGTTTACACTGGTGCAACATAGCACCATGCATGCTGCCAGTTATCAGGTAATGTCGGCGACTGGTTCGAACAACAGACGTTAATGCAACTGCATGATGTGCTAGACAATCAACACTATTGTGCCATTAGTGTCTTCAAAGAGATTGGGTATTCACATTTCAAAATGCAGGCAGTCATGATAGGTACTGTCTGTATCCTTGTAAGTAACTTGATTATGTTGTATACGGTGAGACAGAGAGGTGATGTTTATTAATAATGGAGTGTTTTTCAGTTGTTGACATTTTGAAAAATCTATCGTGAAGTATTTTACAGACTCAATCCTCAAAATAATGGTTCCTCATGTTAGTTTACAGCTATCTCTGATTGTTGTAGTTGTCATGTGTTACCGGAGTAGTGATATGCAGCACGAAATGTTAGGTATAAATGAGTGAACAAAAGATCATTTTTCTGTGTTCTTTATTTATGACTAAGACATATGGTAAAACTAATTATGTGGTGTTTAATGCTGTACATCAGCGTTGTTGCAGCATTTCCACCAGCTGCTGCTCATTGTTCTGCATGGCGAGGTCCAGAGGGGTCCTCCCCCCGCCATCCCTGGCCACACTGTCAGCTCCCGCCTGCAGCAGTTCAACCGCCACCCCTGTCTGGTCCCATCTTGCCGCCAAGTGTAGTGGCGTGAGCCCCAAGTCATCTCTGCCATTTGGGTCAGCAGATGCATCCAGCAGCACCTGCACCAAAGCCGTGTGGCCATTTGCTGCAGCGAAGTGTAGGGGTGTCGTCTGCCTGCTGCCCCTGGCGTCGACCTCCGCGCTGGCCCCTATGAGGCAGCTGGCTGCCCCCACATGGCCCCAGACTGCTGCCCAGTGCAGGGCAGTCCGGCTGTACCACGCTCTGTCCCTCACCCCCACGTCCGCTCCTGCCGCCAGCAACCTGCACAGCTGCTCTACCGCCCCCTCCTTGGCTGCTTCTATCAGCCTCCTCCCTCTCTCTGCTTCAGAAAGCAACCTGCACAAAACATCAACACTCTTACACTCTGCTATAAACACTCAGACACCAAATGAAAAAACCATCACAGACGTAAAACTGACCAGTCGTGTATACACTTCTGCTTAACGACAAGTTACAAATCTAGAAATCTCCCCTCTACAATACAGATCTATCAGCATATTGCTGACAGATACTTACCAGTAGCCCACAACACAAATCTGCAGCCACTTCCCATTAAAAATTGGTTCACTCCATCTCATTACTAAATGAGCTGTAACTTTCTCCTAATTCACTCCAAAGAGTCACCTCCTTTGACCTGTGAATCCTGTTGGTAACCAATGGTTGACCTCCACACGAATACAACTCTAACACTACCTTCTGTTGGCAGCAATCCCTTCTGATACTTAGGAAGAAAACACAAGTAACTAATCACATTTCTAAGTAGTGAAATACGTCATCGCCTGTCAACAAAACGTAGGTGCCAACACTGACAACATTATTGAAAGCGAAAGCAGTGAATATTGGATCTATTACTGGGTTTATGTATTAGTCTACATCAATGTCTTCATCAAAACATTTCCCATTACATGTTATACATTTATTCCAGTGTTTGTACCAGTTACTGAAAAATTCTGGAATTGTCTATGAGATAACCCTTATCTCTCAGGGATGTGTTTCGAATATGATCTGTGTATGAAAAAGACTGGCCTTTAAGGTTTGTCTTAATTTTTCGGAACAAAATTTCATACGGGATGATCGTGGTGCCAAGGGCATGACTACAGTATGGTTTGTAGCCAAACATGGAAGAACACGCAACAAATTGTAAGCAGGTGCATTATCACAATGCAGAGATGTTTGTTCCACAACAAATCTGAAGGCTTTTTTTTTCTTCAGGCCAGTGGCGATGAGTTTTAAAGTTGCACTGCTTGCTGACCATTTCACCTTGTGACAGGAAGTCGTGGTGCACTAAACTGTTGAAATCTAAGAACACTGTGAGAAACATGACATTCACTTTTGACCGTTGTTGGCCATCTGGAATATTATCACAGACGATTGATTGTTAGCTCAAACATCATATCGTGAAACTTATTTCGTCTTCTTTTATGAACCTTTTCATAATCATCATCTTCGAAACATGTGTATCAGTCGTAAAGACTAGTTTTACTGATGGTAGACTCACCAAAAGCAGTATGTAATATTTCTAAAACCTTGATGCATTTCATTCCATTCTTGTAACAACATGTAATACAAATGCACTAACCGCTTTTACCTTAAACAAATAATCACCACTACTACTAACACACCAATAACCCTGTTAACATCTGACAACACACTAAATAACCTATATGCCTGGTGTACACATACTTTTGAGATATGTTTACCAACATGACAAAAAAGTCATGCAAATGAGTTGTAGAACATGCAAAACAAGTTTTACATCACTTTTGAGCACAAGAATTGTCGCATTTCAACACATCCCATGAAAGGAAAGCCTTAAATTCTCCAGTATACCTGCAGTGTTTTTTGTTTAATATCTTATCAGACGGAATATATATGCCAATTTTGGAGGAAGTTGTAGACAAACACATATTCAGTGGAACAGGCATTCGGTTTTATATTTGTAACATATACGGGAGCCCTGACTTTTGATTCCTGTTCCCATGTTAATGTAATTTACTCCATAACATTGCATTTCAGGAGTGGGCAGTTGTCTGCTGCATTATGATAGTGTCAACTCATTTACATAGCAGTAAACACTGCCAGGATGTGTCTCCACACTGGGTCACTGCTGATTTAAAACATGCGTTGTGGTACAGCACTTTGAAAGAGCGCACAGAAGCATCTCATGACGTAGGTGGGTAGGCAGAGTGGGCACTCACTGGCTCGTTCACTCACTCACTCCACTGACCGACAACACTGCATCATGAACAAAAGATAGTCAGGCAAGGCTGCACCAATGTAAGTGACCTTTCAACTGTTTACTTGACTGCACTGTAGAATTAGCACGAACTGCCAAGTCTATATGCGAGTCTCTTGTGCTTCAGTATTCTTCGAATGCAGGTATGTACAGCAATGAGAAGTCAGACATGCTAATTTTATATCAAGGATGTCAAAGAAATTCTGTTGAAACAGGAATATCTTCTTTCCATCATTGTCCATTGCACCAGAGCCTTGCACGAATAATTAGGTCACCGGTGCGATCAGAGAGCTCCAGCATCATCACACAGAGGACAAGGACGAAGACTGTGGCTGACAGAGCACTTGAAGACGCTGTTCCAGCTACGATGCTTGTCAGTTCAAACAGTAGCATGAGACGTACCGATAGGAATGTGGGAGACGAGTGTCATTCGCACTCCACATTCACATAAATGTCATCCCTACTGTCTGTCAGTACATCAGAAACAGTCGAAGACATTATTTTGAACATAGCATACAATTATATCTATCTGATCTGCAGTGCCTGCACATGACACTAAAAATCCATGCTGGCTTGGTCAGGTACAATACTAACGACCTTGAATTGCGAATGTATGGTGTGGTATGATAGGAAATTACATTGTGGGACCTTACTTCATGAAAGGGGGGAGGTTAAATGGAAGTACATATGGACATGTTCTTACAAACATTCTGCCCATTCTTCCAGATGAAGTACCACTGGATAACTGACAGTGTATGTGGTTTGAACACGACCATTGCCCAGACTCTTCTCCTGCTGTAAAGCAACCACCAAATAAGTTTCCTGACTTCTGGGCAGGATGGAATGCTGCAGCACATCAGCAGGCAAGCTACCCTGGTTTCACTCCTCTATTACTCTGTATGGAGAGCACTGAGATACGCAGTCTGTAGTGAACTGCAACTATGTCAGATGATATGAGCCATCGAACCGCCATACAATGCAACTGCATATCATCCAACACATCTCCTTCTGTTCATCTATTTCTCAAACAGCAATTCCACATGTGGCTTGAGGTGGATGGTCCACAACTTGAGTACATACTTAAATTTAAAACCGCATTTTGTTCACAAAAGTATGTAGTTTGTGGGTGAAAAGTCATCAGTTACTTTGAACAAAACGTTTCACTTACTTAAAGTTCATTGCCTCTGTTTATAATGGCAAGTAGTTTATAATTTCGACCTGACAGTATATGTTTCACCATTAACAAGCACTTGTGTGCCTTCAAGCAAAGACAGGTCAAGTATTACACGGAGCTGACGAAAGTCGTGGGATACCGATGTCTACATACACAAATGGTGGTAGTATCGTGCACTCAAGGTATAAAAGGGCTGTGCATTGGTCGGGCTGTCACTTTTACTCAAGTGACTCACATGCAAACATTGCCGTCGCCTTAATGGCTGCACGACGGGAATAAGCAGACTTTGATTGCAGAATGGCAGTCAGAGCTAGACTAGGAGTGTTGATATTTTTAAGAATATGGAGTATCCAATACATGAGTATTTATTAAAATGTTTATATCGACTCTTGACATATTGAAACATATGTGTCTATCGGTGGACAAAATATTGGGGCTCTCCTGCCTATAAAAATATCGGCTACACGTTGTAAATATACTGCTGGTTTTCGAGCTGTAGAAGTATCTATTTATTATTACATATTCTGTACATCAATAAGGTAGCAACCCGCCCATCTCCTTTAGAGCAAGAATTGAAACGAAATGTTGGATGTTCACGCATGCCGATAAACACTTTGTTAAAAGTGGTAACTCCACGCAAGTGGCACAATGAGAGGCATCTGATGGGTCAATTGTTTGGTTTTGTCGCATATATAGGATTTGTCTGATACACTTCATGTCGCCTTCCCTGTTCTTTCATTTCCGCAAATGCCAGCGACCTAGCAGCTGTAGTGTCAAAATTGCATGGTGAATCTAAACATTTGCAGTTACTGTTGGTAGTGCTAGCCACCAATTATGTCAGCATTTCCCCTCACACGTCTGCGCCCACTGCAACTACCATTCTCGACATTTACATTTTTGTTGTTGATTTTCAGCAACTGTTTTTAAAGAATATCGATTCAAAGAAATAGCACACTAGTTGCCACAAAAATTGTGTTTTAACGCCACTGGTGTTCTGTTTCTTATCAGTCTTGTTACTCCATTCAAACCACCACCCCCAGTGCAATCGAAATTGTTCTGTGCCACATATACTTGCTTTACAGTGTCAAACAAAAAGATCGGAAATGATGAAAGCTCAAAATGTAGTAGGACCCCTTCACACAGTGGAAGTAAAATTATGTCCTACTACAATTTAAAAAATACTTCAAATATTTTTGGAAAATTGTGAAAAAATATACTATAAAACTGAAATATCAGCAGTTGATATTGCTGTTTTGATATCGATACAATGATATATATCAGTGTCACATTTTCCAACAGTATATCAATATTTTTTGGAGAAATTAATGATATATTTTCATTTCATCCTGCAACTAAGCTAGATGCATGGGAAATTCCATTTTCGAACCATTCCAACATCCATAGTGTCAAGAGTGTGCTAAAAATACCAAATTTCAGGCACGGCCTCTCATCACTGAGAACACAGTGACCTACTGCCTTCACTTAATGACCGAGTGCTGTGGCATTTGCATAGAGTCGTCAGTGCTAACTGACAACCAACACTGTGTGAAATAACCACAGAAATCAATGTGGGACATTATGAAGAACACATATATTAGGACAGTGTGGCAAAATTTGGCCCTAATGGGCCTTGGTAACAAGACCGACGTGAGTGCCTTTGCCAACAGCGCAACATCGCCTGCATTGCCTCCCTGAGGTTCGTGGCTGTATCAGCTGGACACTAGATGACTGGAAAACTGTGGGCTGGTCAGATTAGTCCAGAGTTCAGTCGGTAAGAACTGATGGTAGGGTTTGAGTGAGGCGCATATCCCACAAAGCCATGGACACAGGTTGTCAATGAGGCATGATGCAAGCTGGTGCTGGCTCTATAGTGATGAGGGCTGTGTTTATATAGAATGCACTGGTCCTCTGGTTGAACTGAGCCAAACATTGCCTGGGAATCGATATGTTCGGGTACTTAGGGGAGGCCATCTGGAGCAATTCATACACACTTCATTTGCCCAAACAATGATGGGATGTTTGTAACTGGCATTGCACCATGTCACTGGGCAACAAGTATTTGCAACTGGTTTGAAGAACATTCTGGGAAACTCAAGCGGATGATTTGGCCACCCAGATCACCTGACATGAATCTCATGCACTATTTATGGGACATAATTGAGAGGTCAGTGGTAACACTTTCGCAATTATAAAGGGCTGTAGCAGCAGCACGGCTCTATTTCTGCAGGGTACTTCTGACAACTTGCTGCGTCCCTGCCATGTCTAGGTCCACCACAATTCAGGAAGTCTCCCATGACTTTTTATCACATCAGTGTATTATCATTGACAGTATTGCAGTGGCTGTGTTACGAAGACCAACAAAATGTTCGTTTGTGAATTTGTGCATATCCAAAGAAAAATGCACTCCAGCGGCTGCAGCCATTATGAAATGCGTGAAATGCTTTTGCAGATGTGAGTACGACAGCCTTCAAGTCCATAAGAGAATGTTGGCAGTGACAATTCATGCCAGACCTGGACTCGACCCCAGATTTCCCGCTTTACGTGAGTGCTCGCCTTAACCACTTTTGCTATACATGCACAACTCATGGCCAGACCCAAACTTCCAAAATGTCATCATTCATGCATCACTAACTGTACTCATACACACATCAATTTCTGTACTGGGGAGGACGCTTTGATTGAAAGCCATTGACTGATGTGGGGAGATAAAACAATGAGGCAGTGCCTCTGTTGATCAATTATTTCGTTCATAACAGATGTAGCTGTCGCAATGCCTGCTCCTTGAGACATGCATGCATGTCCGAATGAGCATTTCATCATTCTTCTTAAAAAGTTTGGAGACTTGAGCAAGAAGAAGGAAGGAAATCGGCTCGTGGCATATATATGCTGTCCAGGGAACAGTCCAATCCATGAAGCTGTCAGGTGTTGGTTAGGCATTGGTTGTACCATGACTGTCACTGGGTAACAGCACAAATTCCAGACAGTTACTGGAACAACAATTAATAGCAGCCAGCAGTAGTATAACATATCGGCTGAGAATTGTTTCGTCAGTTACTGGGGAATACGCTGCTCACAGTTGCTCACTGGGTTTGCTGATATTTCACAGAAACACCATGATGCTAGCTCCAAATGATGATATTTTCTCGTGGAAGTTCGCATGCGGCACCAGACATGAGTAGGACACAGCCCGACGTCTCTGCACTGAGAGCTGCATCCACAAGCCTACGAAGAACAACTGGCCACTCACATCTTGTTAAACCCTTGCCATGTACTGCCACTGTGATTCCAATGGAGCTTGTCGTTACTCTCAATAATCTTAGCCTCATCAATAATTTTAGTGTAAAATCCAGTAGTAGCATGAGTAACATTCACTATTAGTGTGTAAGCTGGGCTTCACTCCTGTGGAGTCAGGGTGGTTGTTCTGGTGTCGCTATTTTACCAGTAGCCCACAGCGATTCTGTGGAGCGAGTGAACAGGCTGTTCACCACGTAAGAAGTTTATATGTATCGAATGTTCACACATTTATTGGGCTATGCAGGTGGGCATGGCACACAGGCAGATTGTGTTTCCATCAATGGCAGCTGAGATTCGCGATATATGCAACAAACATATCAATATATGAAAATGAACAGGTGTTTCAGTATACTGAACTAGGAGAAAAGAACGAAATCAATAAGGGAATCTGATGGGGTTCTGGGCAGTGGAACACAAAGAACTTAACACTGACAGTTTTACTGGCCAGAACAATGGAACCCTTGCTTCACTAACACAATAACCAAATTGGATAACAATAGGAAGCCGTGGGACCCACTGCAAGTAGATACACACATTGCTCATATCGATGGCTGACCATTCTAGATAATTTGAGTTATGGAATCCTTGAATCTCTGTACAGGTGGGAGCAATGAATTTTCTTAAGTCAATTCATACATTTCACATGCCGTTTAAGTTACAACATATGCATTGCACCCACTTTCCCACTTGAAAGTTGGGACACACTATTCCATAACGTCTTGCTGCATTCTTCTCTGATCAGTTTCAAATGGCATGCTGAATAGTCACACTGTTGGTCGTCCTATGCCCGTGCAGGTACTAGTCTGGTACATTGAGCACATTCAAGTTAAGAGGGAACTGCAATGTCAGTCTAGTCCCAATGAATGCATCTTTTAAACCTTTCAATTCACTGTCGGACAAATTTTTGTTATACAGCCAACTGTCTATGACCGTACCGTCGGTCGCTTATTTCCAATAACAGGGAATAGTTATGTGAAAGCAAGCAAGAGCGGGAAAATGGGCATAAGAGAACTGCAGCTATAGTATGAGCACTGCTTCTGACCAACAGCTTGTTAAAATGTCTTGTGCTCAATTCCTGGTCTGCATATAAAAACCACACTCCTTTAGAGCAAATTATCCCTCCTTAAAGGTGTGTGATACAACAATTTGTATCACTGGAAAATTCAGCCTCTAGATGTAGGTTTGTTCTATGCCTATAAAATGTACTATCGCACTATCTCCATGTACACCTTCAAGGATGGCGAGTTTCATGATAAACTCCATGACAGACTGTTTTGCATTCGTTTGCGTGCCATCAAATTCCATCAGTTGTTATCACACCATTACACGTGTATCATTTAAAAGAGTGGATGCTTAGCTGAATGTTCTGAACAGTTTGCCTTTGTGACCTTTTATCATTTGTGCTCATGGTTCAAGTTAATGGTCTGTCCTGAACATTTCTCGGGTGTCGACGATGTCTATTCTGTTAAGTGTAATTAGTGTGTCGTATAGGAGGTTGATCTCTGAACCTCACGGAAACATTTTTCTGTCACCCTCCTGATGAAGATGGTGAGTCATTAGCAGTTAATTTTTTCCATCAGAAATGTTAACACTTTCAAATGAGTGAAACACAGTCTGTGACCTCGCACTTAAAAGAGGTTTCTTGTGAGAATACATTCACGTGACATGTAAGTTTCGTTGAATGTCAGTGCACTGAAACCTTGTCTTCTCACCAACTTCTTTTAGGACTAATTTTTAAGGTACGTCAACACCATCAAGAGCCCCAGCCGCATTAAACACACCAATTAAATGAAGTAATTTTTCCTGATAGCTCCAAGCTCAGCTACATCGAAAATTTAAAAAATTTAAATTAGAGCCTTTCAGTGTAACATTTGGTTGACGCGGCACTGAGAGTTACTGTGAATGTACAAGTCGTGCATTGGCAGTGATGGTACTCACCGCAGGCGGGAGACGGCCGAGTCGTCAGGTGGCGGGGGAGTATGGCGGGCAGCTGCGGTGGGAGTGCGGTCGCAGTCGCTGAGCGGCTGAGTGCCGTGGCTGGTGCTGGTGGGCCTGCAGTCTGCAGTGGCCAGCACGCTGAAAACAAGAGGCACTGCGTCAGCGGGTGGGCGCACAGGGTATTGTGGGGGGGGGGGGGGGGGGGGGAGGGCAGAAGGCCGCTTACTGCAGCCGGGCAGTGGCAACACGACACACGCTGTCTGTGACACTGGTGGGGAGCCTGAGTTCAACAGCCCACCATTTTGTCAGTTTACACACTGGTTTTCCCGAGTTCCACCATAACAGCAGCTAAGTGTACCAAACAAAAAATTGTTCAGAAAGAACAAACCAAAGGTAAATGTAAGGGTCCAGTATCCCTGGACTGACAGGATTATTGAACAGGACACTGCAAATACGTCACTAAAGCAATACTCAAACTAGCTCATTTATCAAAGACTGAACTATAACAGGCACACAAACATTAAGACAGCAGATACTTAACTTTGCAGGGAAGGTATTTCAGATAAGGCACGAGAGAATGGAGCTAAGCCAGAGGAAACTTTTAGTCATTAAAAAGTCATAACATCATTTAAATTTTGTCCACTAAATAGTGTTGATAGACATGAGGAAACAACACACTTGACTCAGTAGGCCCATACTAAACATCAGACTACAATGCCGAATGAGTACGAGGAAGATCAGTAATGAGGACAACGTAAATGTGTTACCGACATCTTGTAAGAGGCAGCCACGGAATCAGAAATAAAAGTTCGAATTATTCACTGTATTCAGTGTAAACATATTTACATGTTTTTGAAGGAAAAACACCTACACAAGCTAATTGATTTCTGTGATAGCTCCAGGAATCATGATTGCACAAAGGGAGTAAAATTACTGAACAGCACCTCAACTGTACGTTTATTTATTGAAGATATGACTGGTTCCTGCCTTTAGTGTTTGACCATTTTCAAACAATGATGTGTAGAGATAAAATTTAAAAATTTTCATTTACACAGGGAAATCACTGAACACTAAAAAGAGTGTGCTTTGCAATGGCGTATCGTTAGCCATGGGGCTGCCAGTGCCAAGCTTTGAGGAGCTATGCTCACCTCAGCTGTGAAACTGCTGCTGATGGCTGAGGAGCCATGGGTTAAATTTCATGGAAGAGGGCGCGTGACATCAGTGGGAAGCAATTCACATGTAAAGCTATGAACATCTATTTTTAAAAATAAACAACAATTTAACCAAAATAGGGCTTCCTAAACCCTACGGATATCGTGTATTTTAAAAATAGTTTTATAAAACTAATAATAAGCCTATCTAAGAGGTTAAACTGTAACCCAGAACCTCATTTTGAGGCGATTGTTTGCAATACAAAGACACTGTTTCCATAGCAACTGCTATTAAGTTATCTCTCATATTCATAATGGCCCATCGGCCTGGAGACTTAGGGGGCCACCGGCAATGACGTTCATCTTCCGGTCCTTCTCTTCCAATCCAGCATCTCAGACCTCACACGTTGTCACTTATCTGTGGGGCTACGTAAAACATCAAACTTCTACCTCCCCCATGCCTGACACTCTTCAAAGTCTGCAACATCGCACTGTTGAATCTGCAAATTCTATAACAAGAGACCAGCTGCTTTGTATGTGGCAGGAAATGAGCCCTGCTTTGATATTTTTGTTCAAATGGCACTGAGCACTATGGGACCTAACATCTGAGGTCATCAGACCCTTGAACTTAGAACTACTTAAACTTAACTAACCTAAGGACATCACACACATCCATGCCCGAGGCAGAATTTGAACTTGCGACCATAGCAGTTTCGCGTTTCCGGATTGAAGCTGCTAGAACTGCTCGGCCACCACGGCCAGCTGATATTTTTTGTGTATCACATGGTGCTCACATTCATTCAGTGCATTAAAAGTTGATTTCTATTTCCAGGAATGCTGCAGCTGTGTGTCTTTTGTATTATGGAAGCAATACATGTGAAATCTGTTGCCTCTTTCTGAGTAGCCCTGTACATAAGTGATAACTATGGCAGTTGCTATGCAAACAGCATCTTCGCAATGCTAACTATTGCCTCGAGGCAGTGTTCTGGGTTACATTTTAACCTATCATATTGGCTTATTATTTAATGTATCAGAACTGTTTTTAAGACATACGAAATCTGTAGATTATACAAACCCCTGTTTTGGCCATTTACAGTTACAATTTTATACATTTTAAAAAATGGATATTCAGATCTTAACATAGGAGACAAATTTCCTCCCATTGGCTAACACTGATGCTGTTTAACCTCAGCCATTGGCAGCAGTTACACAGCTGAGGTGAGCACAGCTGTTCTAAGCGTCTTCACTGGCAGCCCCACGTCTGACGATACTTTGTTTCAATGCACACACTTTTTTATGTTTGCTGACTTCCCTGTGTAAATGAGAATTTTTAATTTTTACCTCTACAGAGCATTATCTGAAAATGGCCTACTTCTAGAGGTGGAAAACAGTCATATCTTTAATAAATGATTGTGTCGTCGAGACATTTTTACAAATTTTGCTTAACTGATATACTGATGTCTCCCAATAATGTTATCTAAAAATTTTGAAGGAAGTAATTGTAACATCAGCTGTCTGTGACTTTTTCCTATGAGATTTAGAAGCTAATGTCTGCAAGCTGAGTGGCAATCTGAACTATATTTACATGTAATAATGAGTAACAAGATTTCTTGAAAAGACAAATAGTTGTGACGTGTTTCCGTTTCAAATATTAATCACCATGTTAAATTACATAGGAGGATCATCTGTTGTCATATTACAAGAAACAACTATTTTTATTTGATTATAAATAAAATTATATATAAAATTATGCCACATTCCCCTGTACTCCTTGTACATAGTAGAATAAATTGACTACAGAAATTGCTGGCATACGCCATAGACATACCAAGGAAATGAAAGACAATTACACAAAGTAAAGTCTGTACTGCAGCAGATGCATTCAGTGGCAAGAGCATAAGGAACACCAGTTGGTGATTACACTGACATCACACTTCTGAGCAAGCAACTTAACGCTTTTAGGACGCTGTGTTTTAGTCATCCCATGGATCACACTTCAAGGTACCATTATGCTCCAAATGCTGTGCCCCAAAATACGGATTTTCAGGGGGTCATAACTCATGTTCCGCTGGTGACAGAGACAAGGCATGTAGTGTTTCGGATAGCCCTTAGCCTGAAGGCCATTTGTATACCAGACAGAAGACATGTCATACTGTTGCTATCCTTCAGTACAGAGTCAAAATTTAAACACCACACACTCCTTCCAGCCCAGGCAAACTGAGAAAATCATCTAGTTATTTTGCATTAGGTGTGGCTCACGCTGGACCTTAGGTGGCTTATGAAAGCACAATTTGTTCATGGGCAGTTCCTGGGAAAGCCACAAAGGACCAAGATTTTTGTGTAGGGAAAGCACCAATTGTGGGGACAGTAATTTCTATTCATGACAGCACCTTCGCCATGTCTTCTTAAGATGACATTTTTCAGTAACTTTGAAACTTTTTGGATATCATTATCCGTTATGATATCTAAGAGTTCATATTTAGTGTTTATATCCACTCAAAGTATGTGTGTGATATCCCATCTGAAGTACACATATAGTTTTAACTGATGTAATGAACACATGGCAAGGGTTTTAGGGCCATTGCATAGGTTCTGAGGTCATGAAACTTGGTTTTTACCCAGCATTTTTCCATCAATAAAACCTTATGACATACTACCTCTGTATAATAGGCACTTCACACATATATAAATAGATGGGAAGCTGTACTACAGTGCTAAAAATGGCCTCATGAGGGTTTTCACATGTTGAAAATAACTTAAAATTACTGTTAAAAACATATATAACTGGAAAAGCTGTTGATTCTGTAAATTATTACTAACAACATTTTTACATCTTAAGACAAAAATTTCACTTGATCAAGGTATACAGAAAGAAACCTAAGTCAAATGATTTTGTGTTAACTTCATACTATGCATACTTATTTGTTGTTTATACACTCCTGGAAATTGAAATAAGAACACCGTGAATTCATTGTCCCAGGAAGGGGAAACTTTATTGACACATTCCTGGGGTCAGATACATCACATGATCACACTGACAGAACCACAGGCACATAGACACAGGCAACAGAGCATGCACAATGTCGGCACTAGTACAGTGTATATCCACCTTTCGCAGCAATGCAGGCTGCTATTCTCCCATGGAGACAATCGTAGAGATGCTGGATGTAGTCCTGTGGAACGGCTTGCCATGCCATTTCCACCTGGCGCCTCAGTTGGACCAGCGTTCGTGCTCGACGTGCAGAACGCGTGAGACGACGCTTCATCCAGTCCCAAACATGCTCAATGGGAGATAGATCCGGAGATCTTGCTGGCCAGGGTAGTTGACTTACACCTTCTAGAGCACGTTGGGTGGCACGGGATACATGCGGACGTGCATTGTCCTGTTGGAACAGCAAGTTCCCTTGCCGGTCTAGGAATGGTAGAACGATGGGTTCGATGACGGTTTGGATGTACCGTGCACTATTCAGTGTCCCCTCGACGATCACCAGTGGTGTACGGCCAGTGTAGGAGGTCGCTCCCCACACCATGATGCCGGGTGTTGGCCCTGTGTGCCTCGGTCGTATGCAGTCCTGATTGTGGCGCTCACCTGCACGGCGCCAAACACGCATACGACCATCATTGGCACCAAGGCAGAAGCGACTCTCATCGCTGAAGACACGTCTCCATTCGTCCCTCCATTCACGCCTGTCACGACACCACTGGAGGCGGGCTGCACGATGTTGGGGCGTGAGCGGAAGAAGGCCAACGGTGTGCGGGACCGTAGCCCAGCTTCATGGAGACGGTTGCGGATGGTCCTCGCCGATACCCCAGGAGCAACAGAGTCCCTAATTTGCTGGGAAGTGGCGGTGCGGTCCCCTACGGCACTGCGTAGGGTCCTACGGTCTTGGCGTGCATCCGTGCGTCGCTGCAGTCCGGTCCCAGGTCGACCGGCACGTGCACCTTCCGCCGACCACTGGCGACAACATCGATGTACTGTGGAGACCTCACGCCCCACGTGTTGAGCAATTCGGCGGTACGTCCACCCGGCCTCCCGCATGCCCACCATACGCCCTCGCTCAAAGTCCGTCAACTGCACATACGGTTCACGTCCACGCTGTCGAGGCATGCTACCAGTGTTAAAGACTGCGATGGAGCTCCGTATGCCACGGCAAACTGGCTGACACTGACGGCGGCGGTGCACAAATGCTGCGCAGCTAGCGCCATTCGACGGCCAACACCGCGGTTCCTGGTGTGTCCGCTGTGCCGTGCGTGTGATCATTGCTTGTACAGTCCTCTCGCAGTGTCCGGAGCAAGTATGGTGGGTCTGACACACCGGTGTCAATGTGTTCTTTTTTCTATTTCCAGGAGTGTATATGACGAAGTACCTAAATGTGCCGAAGTACGTAAGTAAACTGTCTAAATGTTGTTGACTTACAGAATTTGATTGATACGTGGCGTACCACCTAAACTTTTCACCACCATTATCTGTGGAACCACCAACAGATACTGACTAACAGCTTTCACGGGTATGAATGTACAGCAGGGGCTCAAGAAAGTAAAAACTATGGGACATTCTAAACTGTGCGGAAATATTGGTTTCAACAGAAAGTAGTAGTTATGGCATTAAAATATAAATGCCATGTGGCTAGGGCCTCTCATCGGGTAGACAGTTCGTCTGGTGCAAGCCTTTCGAGCTGATGCCACTTTGGTGACTTGCATGTGGATGGGGATGAAATAATGATAAGGACAACAGAACACCCAGTCCCTGAGAGGAGGAAATTCCCGACCCATCCGGGAATCAAACCCGAGCCATTAGGTATGACATTCCGTTGCGCTGACCACTGAGTTACCAGGGGCAGACAGTAATGGCATTGATTTCACCGCAATGCATCAATTACATTGAGAAATTGGTACATGAATTTGACACTTGAAATAAGCGGAACATGACATTATTGCACTTTTCACAATATAAGAGAAACCCACATGTTGCTCGAAATCGCGATGTGATTTAAGTACTATGATACAACAAAGCTGTATTTACGTATCGCTATGTACACTGTTAGTACATGGCCTAGGAAACACACAGATGTCCAGTCACCCGCAAGATAAACAAGGGCATGGTTTACTCTTATGTGCTTCATACTACTACAGTGCACATAACTGTAAGAAAATACTGGTATCCACTGACCAGGGTAAACAAAATTAATGGCTGTCAAAGGGTCACACAGAGGGATACATGCTATTTGTACGTAGTTTATCAATTACACAATGGTACATGCCATGTACAGGACGTGTCACTGAACATCTTTAGTGACTGCTGTCACTATATCCTTGGCAACACAGCTGTGCCCACTCCGTCACTGATCCACTCGTGGTTATCAGTGTTTGTGATGCTATTGCAGAGCATGCAGCACGAATATAGGCTGTAGTGTTCGTACTTGTTGTTGGGACCTGCTGGTACGCCGCATCTTTGACATTTCCCCAGAGGAAAATGTCCATGGGCGTGAGGTATGGCGATCCTCCTGGAAATCCCTCGATACAATTGCTCTGTCCAATTCATCGATGTGGGGTGGTTAGTTTAGCTCCTACTGTCCCACTGTGGCATTATGCACAGGGCATCCATCATGTTGACACCACATTATTTGATGCAATTGAAGGGTAGGTCTTCCATCAGGTTTTGGAAACAAATACGCTGCATATTTTCATATTAGTATAAATTCGAATTGCACCGAACACAGCACGTTACTTTCCAGAGCTTTGAAATCGAGATTGCGATGCCCTTATGTAAGCCAATCATATCTCATGCAACATGATCTCGGCAGCCGATGATAGATATTCAGAGAATAGGGCACACCCTGTAGTAAGCCAATAGTGAGATCACTTACGTAGCGTGGCTACACGAGGAGGAAAAGTTAACAGTTTACATTAATATACGTAGTGTGTCAACAAGCCAAGCTTTCTCATATAATATTGTCTCTAAGATTAATAAGCTACAAGAGAATCTAAGCTTTCACATGTAGTATTGATCTTTCTTGCGTGTGTTATACTTAAGGTATTTCACACAAATGTGCCACTAATTTGGAATAATGATGTGTCTGGTCTCTTTTCTTTTTGGTAGGGTTTAAGGGCGCTCAACTGCTGAGGTCATTAGCGCCCAGTCACTGGTGTTAGAGCACAAGGAACCTGCTAAAACTCAAGTGGATGGGGGGACATCAAAAGGACCTGACAAAGATGCAGATTAAATAAGTAAAAAGGTTAAATGTCTTTGGTCAAGCCAGTTAAAGTTATAAAACGCAGACGACGAGCAGCTGCTCGAGCGTCATCAGCTAAAACATCCGGTAAGGTAGATGGCAGGGACAGGACAACACGAAATTGACTAAAACGGGGACACGACAATAAGACATGGCGCACCGTTAATGCCTGACCACAAGGGCACTGCGGGGCTGGGTCACCAGAGGTGTCTGGTCTCCTGAGACACAAATTATTCTACATGGTTGGGCATGAAAGTATTCAGTTCTAAACGAGAGTCAAATGCTCTGATTGAAGAAATTCATCCCACTTTCTCACACGTAACATAATTCACCTTCCATAAAGAGAAATTTACTTTGAAAGTAACGCCTCTCAAACCACCATTCACAAAACTATCCCGAGATTGTTAGAAGTAGGTTCGATTTAGCAGTTGCCAGAGCGCGCCCAAAAACAGGCATTAATGCGCGTGTGCAGCTGCAATGATTTAGGAAGCCCGCACGTATGTATGTATGTATAAAGCATAAAGAGATCTTACATTACACCATAAAAGAAACATGACATCAGAGGATATTCCAAAAGCATCGGAATTTTGTAAACTATACTGAAACTCCTAATCCGGCCTGAAGTGCACATTGATTTGTCAACATTCAAAATGAAGTAGGTCCCACGTGATATTAACCTTTTCAGTGTGGTTTTTGGGATGTAAATTTTTTTCGAATAGCAGTACTGTACCATCTCACGTATAGTTCTTTATAATGGCATAGTACCATACATGTCACAACATGAGAAAGTGGACTTTAAATTCAGTGAACAATTGAAACTAGCCAATACTGTGGCATGAAACACTTTGGTTCAAATAAATTGATTGCCTCAGTGGGAGTGATTAATAAAGCCAAATTTCTTTAGCAAACAGAAGACGGGAAGTTCATTGTTCTGCAAAGTGATTAATGCTCGACTGCTAAAATCTTTGAAATAAAATAAAATCCAGAAGACTGAAACTAATATATTTTTGCCTTCCATAATTATGTTAATGTATTTTAATTCGCTTGATAGCTCCCGGCCACATAAAAACGTTTTATTTTCATTTGACTTGGGAGCTGTAAAAGAAGATTATACAGCAATATCACTAAACGCAAATACGGGTCACGTGGAGGCTAACCCCTCCCCACTACAACTCAGGTAACTCTGCACAATGCGTGAAGCTGGCAGCTATGGAACGTAAGAAAAAATTCTCTCATTAGCATTTTGCTGCTTGCTGCTACTGCCGATAGAGCTAACAGCCGCACTTCAAGTAGCCAGAAGAGAGAGAAGCTATTGCTCATATGCAAGTCAACTGCACATCCGCCCGCTGACAACTGCTCAAATGAACCTGATGTGGGCAGTTGTGATGCCACACTTACAGAAAGGAGTTTATTGTTACGAAGGTCTTTGATACATTTTTGCTGTTTGCAGATACTTGTGCATGCAACATGATTTCTTGTTGTAAATGGAGCATTTCCTTCACAACTAAAGATTTACTTTTTCCTCTCTCGTTTATGTTTTATTGCTGCAGTATTGTTCTCCAGTAGTATTCTTCGCTAGAGAATCAATTCTTACCAGTCAAAATTAAAAAATTTAACTGAAACTAAAACAATGAAAAATTCGAGTTTTTCACAGTTTCATATTGGCAGGCCCGATCCCTTGAGATACCTTCAGCAACGGCCTGCGATTTTGGCCTGTCGTGGAAGTCCACCCATGTGGTCAGTTATTTACGTGTCACAGAAACCATGCTGATGAAGTGAGTCCACGGTGATCAACCCATACTGAGCTGCAGACAGGTGTGTAAAAAAGACCAATCACACACTCAACTATATTTTCGGCCATGGGCTTTGTCTGAAAACCAAAACAAACAAACACGCATGCGCGCACACACACACACACACACACACACACACACACACACACACACACAGCAAGAAGTCATGCACACACCACTGCTATCGCCAGTCGCTGTGTCTACAGTCTCTTGAGAATCAGAGCCAAACAAACCACTCCTCACACTTCCCTGCCTCTTGTTGGCAGCTGCTGGGCTAATGGAAAGAAGTGGTGGCAGCACTGACTGCACGTGAGGGGACAGGTGGGAAAGGGAGAAGCAGAAAGAACGAGGGAAGGAAGTGGCGCACATACTCAGCTGCCCCCCGCCAGTGACTGCTTGGCACCTCAGTAAACAAACCATTTCATCTACTGGGACCAAAACAAGATATTTCCTGTGTTTATTTTTTTTCAAATTTCCCTTACTCCCTGACATTTTTGAAATTCCCTGACTTCCACAGCTTGTGGCAACTCTGCACTGACACTATTCCTGGTGATTTTGAACGTAGTCGTTATGGAGGACTATGTACTGCCACATGATACGGGTGGTATCTATGCCTGTGCAGAATACATGTCACGCTTTCATTCGAGGAATTCCCACCCGTCACCATTTGACGAATACTTGCACGAGGCTTTATTGCAGGGATCACTACAACAACTCCATCTGTTGCTTCATGTGTAAGGCCCCTGATGCAGAACCACATTCATGGACAGAACTGCCCTGTCACACAAAGCCTTCTGACAATACTTGTGGAGATGTGCCATATTTGTGGCATTCTCTGTACAGTAACATCATGTCAACCATTTCCTCATTTTTGAATACCATGTCAAATGCCTAGAACAGATTGACAGGTAAATTAATACCACGATTACAACTGACACCAATCACAGTGTACAGTACACCAGTGCCATGTACCTGTACATACTTTCACAAAGAACAACCTGCATCACAGTGAGCCATTCCCACATACAGTGCCGATTGCAGCCCACTGCTGTACGCAACTGCAGAGGCGAAGGGTTGACCTGGACACTGTAACGGGGCAGCGTACACTGGCAGGTACTGTTCCACAATCTGTACGTAGATGAATACGACAAGTATGAGGGACACTTATGTAGATATCAATGGTTGTGGCAGAAACCCTTATTACTTCCTCAGGCCCTCATGATAGCAATGTGTGTGTATATTTTGCAGCTTGCACTACAGCTGTAGCGGTTAGAAAGCTAAGTACTGACAAACTTATTTGTCCACTGTTATACAGTTATTAAATTTAATAGTTTTTGGCAGTGTTTAATGCTGTTTGAAGCGAAATAACGATTTAATAAACTTTTGGAATAGTTCGCTTGCTGTGCTTTTTTGAGTTTTCTGTGCGTTTAAGAAGTTTAGTAAATTCCGTACATTAGTTTTCACCCAACAATTCTTATTGTTTCTAGTGAAATACTTCAGTAAAATTTTCATTCGCTGTTTTAACTTCGTTTAATGTTCCAGTAGCCTTTCGAATTTTTTGGTTTTAGCTAATAATTTTGTGAAGTTTTGTTGGTATTGGTATTAGCTGTTGTGTAGTAGTATTTATACAAGTAGTTGCTTTCTTAGTAGGCAGAGAATTTCGAGAGCTTTATTGTTAGTTCTATAAATAATTCTAGTGGTGTAACAACTTTGGTAACGTAGCCATATAGTTTTTTCAGTAATTGTAAAATTTTACCATGAGTGAGGAGTGTGGGTTCTGTCGTAGGTTTGTGAATAGTGGGCTATGGTGTAGGATTTGTTCAAAGTATTTTCATCGGGGGGAATGCAGTGGCGAAGCCAGTGGTCATTTTAGTGAGATCCTCTTCTGGGAATGCAGAATCTGTAGTAGAAATAAGTTGATAGAGGAGCAGTTACAACACGCAAAGGAGGAACTAGATAGGTTGAGGCAGGTGAAGGGTAGTGGGGGAATGGGAACTGGCAATTGGCAAG
This sequence comes from Schistocerca americana, assembly GCF_021461395.2. Taxonomy (NCBI): domain Eukaryota; kingdom Metazoa; phylum Arthropoda; class Insecta; order Orthoptera; family Acrididae; genus Schistocerca; species Schistocerca americana. Next base: position 34,749,559 of record NC_060129.1, on the reverse strand, counting down.
AAGGCAGCTAGGAAGAGGAGGTATTCAGACAGTTTTACTTCGCATATATGCAATACATTTGACCAACTGTCAGAGTTGAGTGGAGAGGAACCTTGTGTAGCTGTAGATTTAGGGAACATGCAGCAGTCCTCAGCTATTAGGAGGCCTAGGTTAGTCACAAAGTCATTTATTTTTATCTGTTATTACTTTTATGTTGTAATTTCATGTACTGACATGTTCCATGGCCTTTGAGATTTGCTCCTCAATTTGGTCCTACAGAACTTACTGTATAAACAAAAAAAATTAAAAAATGAATGTAAGAACATGCACGTCAATCACTTCGTGATTACGAGCAATGTGCGGGTCACACTCGTTTAGCGGGAAGTACAATAACAGCGCATTTTGTTCATTTCATGCAGCAAATTTAGTTTCAATTTCTTGGAATGTAATTTATGTATTGCAATGCAACCAACGCCATTATTATTGTGATCGCTCTTGTTATTGATTGTGTATGGAATAATATGGAGTGTCCATTTTTTAAAAAAAAAAAAAAAAGTAAGTGAGTTGATACCAGTATTTCCACACCATTTAGAATGTCTCACAGAATTTACATTCTGCCTTATATTAATAGCCGGAAAAGCCGTTTGTCAGTATGTATCATGGTTCCAGAGATATTGGCTGTGGAAACTTTAGATGCACAGGGAAAGACTACCAGGGGAAAAATGCTATCAGAGCATGAAAGGGTGAAAATATTTAACTATTTGAAAGACTGACAGCAAAGTAGGGAACCAGCTGCCTCAGTCGTCACTGCACCTTCCTCACCAAAAATTTTGGTGTCTGGAAATACTCAATTTTTTTGTGCTGAAAGAGTAGTAGAGAGAGAGAGAGACGGCAAAAGCTAGGAAAGACAGTGCCAGTGGGAGAAAAAGAGGAGGCTAGGTGGCGGGATGGAGGTGATAAAGTCGCAGTGAAAAATTGAGATGCATGAAGACAACAGCAATGAAACCAAAAGAGGTAGATATTGCTGGTCAGTGTGAGACAATAGCAGTAGAAGTGAAAGAGATGGATGGACATATACCCAATAGGAGAAAAATGGAGAGATGACAGTGGAAATGAAAAATAGATGCGTGGAGATCCTACACATGCTTTGTGAGTCTGCATCCTAATACACACAGGTATAGGGGGACAGCACATTATGGACTGAAATTTTGAACACATGGGGATGGGAAAAAAATAACATTGACACCACAGCATTTTTGAGCTGTTGCAGTTAGGTGGAGACAGTGGCATTGCAAAAGAAAGAAAGGGAGACAGTGTAAGTAAGAAAGGGTTTCCATGTATTGCTGGGAGAGAGAGGGAGAGAGAGAGAGAGAGAGAGAGAGAGAGAGAGAGAGAGAGAGAGAGAGAGAGGCAGTGGCAGTGGGAGTGTGCATGAATATCTTTGCATGATAAAAATTTTGGTACGTAAAGCAGAACGAGGGCTCAAGCAGCTAGTTCTCCATTTTTCTGCACAAGTCCTTCAAAGAGCAATATTTTCACCCTTTTGTGCTCCGACAAGGACATCTTTCCCCTTTTGTCTTTCAGTCCAATCACAATTACTGATGGAAAACTTCCCAGTTGTCAGTACCTCAAAGATGCTTGTGAAAGCTGGGGCTACCAGAAGTCAGGCTGCTGTCGTGTGCACAGGACCAACTGTCAGTTCCAAGTGTCGTCTCTGCTGCTGAATGTGTACTGTGAGATGTGAATGTGGGACTGAACTAGGCATGGTGACATGCTTCACTACATCTAGAAGTTACAACAGGTTATCATGTACAACAATGCAATGTGTGGATGTATTGCTGCCCTGTGTTCTGTGTAAGCTACAGCAGTATAAGAGTACAGTGACAGGAAGATGAAGAAATAAACAATTCCTACTGAATGATCTCCTACCTTGATGTCACTGACACACAACAGACCATGTTCAGGGAGCACAAACACACTCCATGCAATTCAGCTAGTCACCCACCCATTTGCACATTACAAAGTTGTGGTAGAAATAATAGAACTAAAGAATAAACGAACTCCAGATCCAGAATGGATGCATTCACAGATACTCCAAAGACTATCATCACAGATCACTCTGTACTTACCAGAATTAATATATGATGCCTTAAGGCTAGGCTCGCTATTTACAGTTTGGGGAACCATAATTGCAGGAATCATCCAGAAAATGCGGGCCAACTTTCCTCAAAAACCAGAATGGCTAAGGTGCACAAGCTACTGTACAGCTGCCTCCAGGCTTCGAGTGCTTCGGGGCCTCGGCCCACAAGATTTTGGTCTTAATAAAAGGAAAGCAACAGACGATGTAGTTAATCAAGCTCTGGAAATTGTCAAAAACATACAAAACAAAGATGCCACAGCCATCGCGAAAGATATTGCATATGCTTTCGACAAACTCTGATGCCCTACAATATTTGCTAGTTTCAGACAACTCTAGGTGCTACAATCCTTAGACTATTGCAGGTATGCAGTAATAGAATGGTTTGTGGGCACTTTTCAACCAGTACGTAGGCACACTGAGTAATTTGAACCAACAAAACAGCTGCTAGATGAAGGCAGAGGAGTGGCCTGCTTAGACTGTCAGCTGTGTTTTCAGCATCACTACAGTGGTAACACTGTGTGTGGGGATCAGAACAAACCCAACTGATATTGCTACCACATATTGGGCAGCAATGTACTGGTTAAAGTTGAGTAGACTAGACTAGACGAAGTTGAACTAATCAACTGTGCATCCACTAACAAGTACCAACTTAAACTCTGAAAAATGGAGACCTGGGAAGGTGATTAAAATGCAGGCAATAAGGGGCAACAAGTCTGTATATTTCTCCCCACATCTCACACAAGGTTAAGAATCAAACATGTCGATCTGAGCTCTGGCACGCTGTACTTCTAATCTGGAAGCTGACATTACCACAAGCACTTCAACTGCATGAGTAACCAGAGACAATGTTTCACATTTAAAAAATTAGGAATGCCTTAAAACACAGACCTATTCTGCAGGAATTAAAGAAATTTCAGATACCACTGACAGGTACACAATGTAACCACCGAACATTAAATATATGAAGCCATGACCTCAAACAATAGAACCAGCTAACCAAATTGGGAGACTAAATTTCTAATACAACTTATCAAGAATCCCTACGCACTGTGCCATAATGGGGGGGAGGGAGGGGGACATTAATGGGCAGCAAAATGAGAACGCTTAGGGTGGAAGAAGAAAACAAATTAAGTGACTTTCAACTCCAGACACCAACAACAGATGTATTATATAGACACTGGTCAGCCACAACATTATGACCTCCGACCTAATAGCCAGCATGGACAAAAGCAGTGACTCTTAATTGCATCGAAGAAATATGAGGCCTTTGTAGGTCACTGGAGGGAGTTGGCACTGCATCTGCACACTTCAGGCAGTGTCCTATGTGAGTGACAGAAGCGAGCGACTTCTGGATATGTGACACTCCAGCGACAAGCAGCAACATCAGGCAAGAGCTCGGGTTTCCTGCGTGCGAGCGAACATGTCGTGCTACAAGAAGGCTGCTTAGAGCCAACCAGCTGTGTCTATAAAACAGCACCCTTAAACTGTAGAATACTGTAGCTGGAGAGTAAGTCTACAAATTTAGATTTACCAAAGAAAATCAAGCGAAAAGGAATGCTGTGCATGAAATTTACAAAGGGAGGAATCTCCATGGAGAATTTCATAAATATCAACTACCAAGATCACCATACAAATCTTCAAAGACACGTGGATGAACAGAGGAGCATTCGACTATCTCACCAGTACATTAAATACAAATGTTTTTTATGTGATCAAGAACTTTTAACAGCCAATAAATGCAGAAGAATGACTGACTACATTACTGACTACCATAAATAGACACGTAAGTACGTAGATTGATAACTGAAGGACAGTTAGATGTGTAGAGGTAGCGTTACAGAACATGAGTACGATTCGTTGTCCTAGGTTCGATTTCAGCTGCATCTTATATTTTAACTGACTCCGTTACAATTCTGTATAATACACTTTATATATACTGTTTACACTGCGTTGCTAAGCATATTTTAAGGTCTTGCCAAAGAACTTTATCTTTAAGTGTATACACACCTCTCCCAGTATATCACAAACATTAAATTCCTAACAAATTACAATGAAGCATGAAATTTTACAGATATCTGCAGTTACAAATGTAATTCATCAGCAGTCAGAGTTAAGGCCAAGCGTTACCATTAATCTAAATAGTGTGTAAAGGTAAAGCATACAAATTTTTTAAAAAGAGTCAAAGATTTTGTGTAATGATTTGTCTAAAAATAAGATATAAAAAATATTAGGGAAATGTTTGGAGCACCTCATTTTCTGTTCATGATTTTGAGCATCATTCAAAAGCATGTAGAACATTTCTCTGATCTACTTATTTCTTTTACACAAATCATTTCATAAATTATGTGGATGATTTCTTTCCTTTTTGATTTTCAAGTTTTATTCAGGAGGAATGATTTACTGACTCCTCGTTTGCCTTTGTAACATACTTGATTCGATGGAATCCTTTTTGACATTTAAATACCAATGTATCTTTTTATGTGCAAAATAGCTAGGCCTTGAACAGACGAAATTTTTGACACTTCATTTATATAGCTTGGCAGCAGCTTTTTGTGACATATTTCAATTTTTCCTCACCTCATTAATTAAGTTTTTTATAATTACCCAGATTACTTTCAAGCAGTTACATATGTTCATACAAAACTAGAGCTCATGCTGATCACTTTGATACCTCGTTTACTGTTTCTTTCCCTTTGTTTGGCTATGAAAATTCAGAAAAAACCTCATGGTGTAATTTAGAGGGAGTCTTGTTTTTGCTCTGCTCACGCGTTTACAAAAGTGAATCGAGTGTCAATCATACGATAAATAGTCCTTTCTGCGTGTTATCATTTCCAAATATCATCTTTTCAATATCTTGAACCGTTTATGAAATACAACAATTTTTACGACCACTTGATTCCCAAAGCGCAGGAAAGGTTCCGCCCCGTCCGTGGATGTAACAACCAATATCTCAAGAATGAAAAGAAATATTCCGGTCTCAATTTTAAATACAGTTTAGATATATTATTACATTTCATACACAATAATGTATGGCCTTAAATGAACTACATGGAAAGTCTATGCAATGTGATTTTACCTCTGCAAATCCTTCAAAATTTCATGCACCCATGTACTCAATTTCGTGCAGCACAGTAACTATGATGAATAACGAAAATAAATTGAGACGTTTATCAAGCGACGATATCAAGCTGTAATATGCAGATGAACCAAATTTTTTCACCAAATAGTTTTCTTATAATCTCCTAAATATTTCAATGGCTGCCGTCGCGTCCGCTCCACTGCCTTGCCGAGAAGACACGTGGCTGTATCTCTGTCACACATGCTGCAGCAACAAGATTCAAATACGTTTGAATTCAAACATAGCCAGTTGCAGCGGGAGACAGGCAGCGACACAGACGTCGCTCACGTAGGACACTTCCGTAACTACACCTGCGGTTGTGTTTTGTTGCCTGAAGCTGTTGCGCACTGTCAGTCTCTTCTGTTGCTCACGTAGGACACAGCCTAAGTCATCTAATGTCCATCAATTCCAGAGAGGGGGAGATGAGCTCAGACGCCACATTCCATCGTATGCCAGATGTGTGCGATCAGGTCGCATATCAACAAACTCGCCAATGTGCTCCTCAAACCACTCCATCACACTCCTGGCCTTGTGACATGGCACATGTTATTGAAAACTGCCACTACTGTCAATAAATGTGAGTCAAAGGGCTGTGCGTGGTCTGCAACCAGTGTATAACACTCATTTGCTATCATGGTGCCTTGAGCAAGCTCCACTGGATCCACAAGATCTCCCTGTGAATGTTCCCCACATCATGACGGCGGCACTGCCAGCTTGTCTCTCCACAGAACAGATGGGAGGAGCTTTTCCCCTGGAATATCATTCATGCCCTACCATCCGATTGATGAAGAAGCTATTGGGACTCATCAGACTGTACAATTGTACAATGCTCTGCCACTGCACCAACGTCGAGTGCCGATGGTCACATGCCCATTTCAGTTTTAGTTGCTGATGTCACAGTGTTAACATTGCCACATGCAGTCATTACCTGTGGAGCCTATCATTAGAGGTGTTCAGTACACTGTGTTGAGACACAATTGCACTCTTCCAAGCATTGAAGACTGATGTTAGTGTCACCACAGTTCGCCACTTGTCCTGCTTTAGCAATCTGTGCAGCCTGTGACACCTGACAATGGGTATACTATTCTTTGTGTGTACTGTTTCACCCTGTGTATGCCATAAAGCATTTAACTGTGTCTGAGCCATAACAGGTTACCTCTCAACACAAAGTTCTTCAATTTCAGGTGCAGCACACTGAGCAACTGCTGCTCAGCATCTAACAAATGACTAAGTTGCTCCACAGCCAGTCACTCCTCCCAAGCACCATTAGTTTAATGGTAATGAAGAGGATTGGTCTGAATATCACACGCAAGTCGAAGCCCACTTTGACACATACAACGTTACAGCTATGATGCCCATTGCTTTCTCTCCATCATCTGTCAGAACTGACATACTGACTGTGTTTCAAACTGTGCCCCAATTCAGTGTTCAAAATTGTGCCCCGATCTTCGTCATGATGACCTTGTTTGGAAGTTAGATGAACGTTCTGTTGCTCAGATATGTATCACTGCAGTGAGGTTCAGATTTATTCGTCTCAAGAAGTTGCCCAAACAGTGTTTTGAACAGTGGATAGCTGAACTTACAGGGTTAAACAAGATATTTCAGGTTTACGTGCTTTGGGCTAAGCCATAGCATTATTTTGTTACATATTGCAGTCACATAAAATGTGTCAGACACATACATTTGCACAGCTGTTCTAAAATTGCTTGAACACAATCTGAAAACACTTTTGTCTATTGTGGAATCCAAGTACGGTGGACACAATTGAAGTTGACTGATTCTCCATCTATTTCTCTTGTTAAATGATGCACAAGACACCCAGTCTAAAGTTCATCCTAATGTTTAAGTGAATAAAACAGTGATCAGATGAACAGTGAAAGTGAAGGTAAAAACTTTCGGTGGCATCGTATGTGAGGTTCACTGCAGAATACAATGAGAAAGTCGTCTTCAGTGCTTTTCAAATTACAGGAAACATTGTCCTTGGTGTGACACAAAATGCTTCCACTTGGTATGCAAAGACCTAGCCTGACAGTCTGTTTACAAGGCAGCCTGGGCAAGCACAGGTCCGGTGCACGGATTCAGTGAAGCTTACACGAGGTGCATTTTGTGTCAATGTCACCAATAGAAAAAAAATTTTAGTTTGCAACTGGTGCATCAATAAACATACACGACAGTATCAGTAGCCCACATCATCAGATTCCTACTTCTGTAGTATCTACAGATGGCGCCAGTACTGTGTGACTGTGTGTGTGTGTGTGTGTGTGTGTGTGTGTGTGTGTGTGTGTGTGTGTGTGGCAGTGGGGGGGACACTTGCGCGCGCTCACGCATGCAACATGCCAGCAACTTTTCGTGAACTTGCAATATATGTTTCATGCACTCAGTTCTAGGAAAAGTGCAAAGATTTTTGGGTTAGACTTGTTCAATTTTTCAGTGCCTCTCAGTAAAGTCTGTGTACCCATGTGACAAGAACAGCAGACTGTGTGACCTAGATTTGAAGAGGACTAAAGATTGAGGTGCACAGAACCATTGAAGACAATGCAAAGCCACATTTTTTCATGTTTGGCCTGTCACACGTGCGATCTATGAGGAAGTTGCTCTACACAAACATTGACTAAACTGCCCATAACATTTGAGGAAACATCCTGGCAACTAAGTGCCAGAGTGGTGTCAACCGAGATTGCAGCCTGAGCTGACATCCGTGTATCCGTGGAGGTGCCGCCCACAGACAGCCATCACACTGCCCCAGGTGTTTCACTTGCCATCGACCCAACCGACAGCATCTGTGTTACTGGATACGCGACTGCCACATGGCCAGTTTTTCAGTCGGTGCTCCTAGTCATTCGCAAGGTGGCTATCGTGGTGTGGACAACAAGCAGCCGTTGGCTGTTGTTCCACTTCCTCTCTTCTCATCTGTGTTCGCATTCAGGCCACCTCTCCCCCACCATCACCATGTGACAACACTAGATGACAATGGTATGGAGGTTTTGTGGTGGGGAAGTGTGGTGGTGTCAAAGAACGAGGTCCCATAGAACAATCGGTACCTCAGAATGAAACCACAAGTAAGCACTGTCACTGCCAGTTGCAGCAATGATTGAGAGATTTTTTCAAAGACACACCCTCAACAGTTTCTGTATGCCACCACTGCTTAAATAATTAACGTGAGACCACAGTCTTGTTTAACTTTAACTCCGCAATAATTGCTTAAAATGACAGTATCGTCCCTCTACACAGCCAGCAGCGCAAGAGTTCGTTAGACGCCACCATGTAGTAAAGTTTACAGTCATACATTGAGAGGAGGTACTTATGTGGTAAATTAGTGTTTAGCAACAGTAACAAACGCCACATTCCTGTTAACATGGATTGTTTCAAAGTTAACTATTTCATCTTCTTCAAGTTATGATAAAGAAATACAGTATAATAGTTTGGGTGTGTTGTAGAATCCACTCTGCCTTCTCCAGCAGTAAATCTAAGAAATCCGCATAGTGCTAACAAGTTTTTTTCATCAAGCACAACAGTTCAGAATATCGCATGCGCGCGCACACACACACACACACACACACACACACACACACACACACACACACACACACACAGATTAATGGTGATCATCTTGTGCTTACCTGGACTCTGGTGTCTCCGCGAGCAGCTTGCTGACCTCTATGACGTCTTCTGGCTGGGTGCGCACTGCGTCAGCCCAGCCCTGCGTTGCCATCACTTCATGCGTGCGCCCCTTTATGTAGGAGATGGCGGTCGGCCTGAGGCCAGGGCAGCAGTGACGCACAGCAAGAACAGCTGTGGCCGCCGCATTGTCCACAGCCAGTGCTGTGGCCAGCTGCTGCTCACACTGAGCCTTCAGGCTAAGCACGCCATACTTGTCAGCGGCGACTAGTAATTGTGCAGCCATGCTCGCCAGCTGGGGGGCATGGAAGGTATACATGAATGTCAGTAGCTCTCTCAGCACTGGTCCGTCCACATCTCTTATGTCTACCAGGCCACTGCCTGACTCCTCCATGTCGTGGCGAAACATTGCGGCAAACACGGGGCTCCCGGTAACTAGGACGGCTCTGTGTGCCACCAGCCGTGTCTCCCCCACCGCCAAAGTCACCATGTTACCTCCCCCAGCGTCTAGTAGGCCACCCAGGTATGCAGGTGTGCTCTCCTGAACTCCCTTGCCGGCTGCCATGGTAGTCGATTCTGAAACACAGCGTTACTGAACAGCACTGTCGTTACGCAGCACCGTCAACAAGTGTAGACCTGTATCGATTGACAGTTCGTTAAAACTGTAATATATCTGTTGTGTAATATTGTTGCAACAGGTGAAATGCTACAAGTCTTTGATATCACAATTTTCAAGGTTTTCAATTTAGTTGCAGCATCCTAATTTTCCACAAGATGTCTTCAGAAATAGAGGAGACCAAATTTCTTCAATTTGCAGTTAAGTGCACAAATCTTGCAGTCTTTCAAAATGAAGGAGCTTAGTGTTTTAACATACCATCAGCATCGAGGTCATCTGGGTTTGGGTACAAACTCGGATTAGCTAAGGATGGGGAAGGAAATTGGCCACGCTCTACTTTGAGTTCATTCTAATGTCATTTACATTCAATCGAGCCACAAATTACCTTAACAAATGGTTCAAATGGCTCTGAGCAATATGGGACTTAACATCGGAGGTCATCAGTCCCCAAGAACTTAGAACTAATTAAACCGAACTAACCTAAGGGCATCACACACATCCATGCCCGAGGCAGGATTCGAACCAGCGACCGTAGCGGTCGCGAGGTTTCAGACCGGAGCGCCTAGAACCGCATGGCCACAGCGGCCGGCTTTCTTTAATAGCACATATGCGAAAATGTCTGACCCCACTTGAGTTTGTAAAATGCAAAATATTTATTGAAATACTACAATGCTTGTAGTACCTATAATACTTTGTTGGAAATGGGTTTGTGTTATGAAAGAAAGATATTCATGAACTGTAATTTTAAAAAAAACAGTTTCTACAATTTTTATCCAATACTCTAAAATGTAGTACTTGTACAGTATAAGCAGAAATTTTTCCAGGGAGGGGGGCATAATTTATCACTTTTGAGATGTTATCATGCCTCCAGAACTCTCCACGAAATGATCGATGTCAACTCAGTATTTGTATTTATTATGGGTAAATTACTTTGATACTTACAAGACGGGCATGACTCAATTACCTTCTTTGAAGTTAAGCCTTTCTGTGTTATTAATAGGATTTTGGACATGACACTTTTCTGAAGTTGACGATCTAACGTTTTATCATTCTACGATAGCATTCAACATGTGTTCAAGAAAATGACCAATAAGTTAGGAAATAAAACTGCAAAATATTTAGAAAACATTTTTATCAAGTACCATTAACGTTAAACTGATAGCGAAAATGAAAAATTTGAAGTATAAAACGATTAGAATTGAGAATAGTATTTGTTATAAGGAAAATGAACAAGTCAAAGAGCCTTTGAGTAATCTTTCAGGAAAGTGATAAAGCAGAAAACAAATTTTAAGGCATAGCGTAATGCACAGGCCATTCTGTTACTACATTGCTCCGGAAAGCGCTACGTTTAGCTACTGATGATTCGTTACGAAACCTGTGACGCACACTGATTCCACGACAGCGGTTAAATGCCTCATATGCAACTCCACAGCAATATTTCAAAGAAGGCAGTAAAGGAAGTCGACAGAGAGGCTATTTTCAGTCTTTTTATGATCCAAGGTAAAATGGCATGTTTATTGTTGTGGAAGGCAGACCGACTTACAGCCGAACGAAGCCCGCGCTCCATAACCATATGTCTGGTGTCACATTTTCTAAGGAGAACATGACAACTTCTACAACATTATTTCAGTGGTACAGGCTGGCGCACGAAAAATCGGCCCCGAGTATTGGACTGCCCATTGTCGCCCACCAATCGTCATCTATTGTTTTGCAGTTGGGACTCGCATTGGCTTATTTGGTATTTCTTTATTGCCTAATTGTTGTTGTTGTTGTTGTGGTCTTCAGTCCTGAGACTGGTTTGATGCAGCTCTACATGCATTGCCTAATTATTACATGTTTATCCGTTTATTGTATCTGCTCGTAACGGGCTTAGTTGGCGAGCAGTCTTTAACCGGGGCCGCTTTTCCGTGAGCGACCCTATACTATTTCACTGCAATCAGCCATGTAACGCTTCAATTGGCTACCACGAGAGGTTCTGCAGAATCACGGAAATTACTTCAACAAGTATGTGAGTTCTGCAATGAATAAAAACCCTGTATTCCAGAGGGAAGGCAAGTGCCCCCTCTTGGCGGCTTCCATCCTTCAGTCACCTACACTACTGGTTTTCAATTTTTCTTAAGAACCGTATACCATGCACAAATGAACGGTGAACAAATAAAGATGAACGGCTCCCAAAAAAGAACGATCACCAGTGAACTAGTGCCGAAGGATGAACGTGTCTGTCCATCTCTACACAGCACCCAGCAGCCATGTACCGCGGCAGGGTGGGTCAATGATGCGTTTCGTGGCAAATTTTACTTTTAAGATTGCCGCATTACTGAGAACCGACAATGAAATTCAACCTCTCTTAACATTTTCATCGTGCATAGAACTGGGGGGGGGGGGGGGGGGAGTGGGGGGCAGCTAGGTAAGAAACGCGGTATTTGTTCGGAGTGTTGGGGCCTTACGACTGTCGTTTTAGAACGCATTTTAAATTGACGAATTTATGTTTCGTTGCCATTTTATTGAAACGTTAACCACAAAAACACAGTGTCAACGAGTATCACTTATTCCGCATTTCACTACAGGATGAATGTCTGGTACCATTTTTTTTCTTCGTCGTCTTGTTCTTCGAGTAATGCTAATTCAAAAACAAAGCTCGCAAGTTGAAATCTTGCAAGTGAGCTTCTGTGGGTGGATTTTGTTCTCTCCAAAGAGTAAAAAAGCAGCGAGCAGAGCTAAGTGCAAACTTCGGCAAATTTGTAGCTGCAGACTTGTGAAGTCGTGAAAATTTACGTCGGAGGGCACAGAACTCTGGGAGACTAATGTTGCTATGAAATTAATCACGCACACGTCACACTACAGGTGTGTTGAGTTCTGGCTATGGCCGAGATTCCACACTGTCGACGTAACCCGAGAATCGGTGAAACTGCGGAACCCTTTGCAAGCTGGAAGGCGGTACGGAAACTCGACCTAACCGCAGATTCATTCGTTTAGCGTTGCCCCTGAAAACAAATGTACTCTCGTAGAGAAAATGCTGGGAAAATTGAGACGTTTATTTCTCTGTTCCTATATGATGAATACTTTCTTCAGTCTTTTGCAAGGAATCTATTGTAATGTTGTTAACTGAATTTATCGTTCTGTTCAAAGTTTTGAAATACACTGATCGTATAAAGACAACATCGTATCCAATACACATATACACTAGGCAGGCATCCTGCACCGACAATGACGATGTGTGTGACCGCTTTGAAGTGTCTGACCCGACCATCGTTCTATTTTTCATTCCTTTAAAACCAGCTACTTTCCGTTTCAAAGAGAGACTACACACTGAAGCTTCATTTTCTTCAAAAAGAATTTAATGGCTATTTCACATATTTGGAGTGTTTACTCTCAGATCCCAAACGATCTGGATGTATTCGAATTACAAGTACAGCTAAGAATTGTTTGAAACACGGACTGCGTAAGGGGCTGCACCACACCGAAAGATGCGGAAATAATTTTTTATTTCTATCACCATCGAACGAAACCATCTTTTCTTCGACCTTGAAACAAACTTGGGGACAGGCTTCCGGCCTGTCCAGAACAGTGTCCCTCGCGCCGCCCACTGCCTGCATATTTTCAAAAATATGTTCATCTTGTAGCGCACATCTTTCTGAAAAGTCGAACACAAAACATGTGTGTTCGAGGAAATGTCATACATATTATTTGGTCTTAAGTGTGCCAAAGTGCAGTGCTCTTGATAAAGCATTCTTTTATCGCAAGTCACTGTATTTCGCTCTGTGGAATTGATACATGTATATTTTGTAATGGATGCCATCAAACTATATTCAGGACAGTGGACATTGAAACGTCTTGTGGTGCCGCTCCTGCTCCCAGTCGGCCGGTTTGACAGCCTGCCCCTCTTTAAACAATCTCGCAATTAACAGTGGATGGGATTATTTGTAATCGGGAGAACAACAACTAATGAAAAAATTTGCACTCTTTATTTCCTATTAGCTAATAACTGTTTTGTGTGACAAAATTAAACATAGGATACATAAAACCAATAAAGACAAGAGACAAGGAAGAAAGTACACATTTCTTCAATCCTTAGCTCCTAGCATATTTTTCTCTCTAATCTTGCTATAGCTTTACATGGCGTGCTTTCCTTTCTGCGAAAGAATCTATTACCTCAAAGTTCATCGAACGTTTTGCTACATGAAAAATCTAAATGTTATCTAATTATTTTCCGGTTAGGCGTTATTAAGTGTTCGTACAACACGTTTTCCGCGTTACTTCCAGAATAGAACTAGTGGCTGCTAGCCGGGGACTGTACAACTGGTCCTTACTAGAGTAGCTATCTGGACAAAAATTTTCTGTCAAAATTTAATTTTCTTGGATACACCAAGAAGATAATACGTAATCTTTCTCACCCATTATTCCTGCCAGTCGTTTATTTCCATTCTGGTAGTATGAATCTATGGATTTCGCTAGTAATTATAACAACCCCGATCATTCCCAAACCCAATCAACCACACAATCCTAAGATAGCGATTGGCATTCATCCGTTCGGCTTTACTCTGCTCAGCTCGTATAGCCCCGTCCCCTTTTGTCCGCGTGAAGTTTATTTCTAGATTCGACGAGGATTCTCCTAACGCCGGCCGCGGTGGCCGTGCGGTTCTAGCGCTGCAGTCCGGAACCGCGGGGCTGCTACGGTCACAGGTTCGAATCCTGCCTCGAGCATGGATGTGTGTGATGTCCTTGGTTAGCTAGGTGTAAGTAGTTCTAAGTTCTAGGGGACTGATGACCTATGATGTTAAGCCCCATAGTGTTCAGAGTCATTTGAACCATTTTTTGATACTCCTAACAGAGACATTACGTACAATATGCACGCATTCAAATATCAACTTATGATTCATTCAGAAATCAACTTAAAATGTGTTCAAAAACCAGAAGGGAAGCTTTTCAAAATCATAAGAATAAACGATAGACAAACGTGCGCTGGATCCTAGGCGCTTGGTGAAACAAGTCCCCCACCCCCCTCAAGAATATGAATTTGGAGGCCCTTTTTACCCGGTGGCATCTAGCTGCCTGCTGCGACTGCTTCACAGCCAACAGTGACATTCCCTTGGCCAAAGTGGGAGAAACTACTCAAACGCGACTCAACTGCTAACGCGCATGAGCCCGCTCGTAACTGCTAAAACGAATCAAATGTAAACAGTTGTGACTTCACGCTCATCGGAGGCAATTTGTTGTTATGAAGCATTGCATAGTCTTCCCAAAGCCTTTGACACATTTTGCTGTTCGCAGACGCTTGCACGAGCACTGTATGTCGTCGTTGTACATGGCGCATTTCCTTTGCAATTTATTTTCGTTTTTTCTCTCGTTTATGTTTTATTGTTGAAGTATTATTCTGCAGTAGCGGGAAACAGTAATATCCTTTGTTAGAGTACCGGTTCTTACCAGTCAAAATTACAAAAATTTAACTGAAAACTAAAACAATGAAAAATTCCCGGGTTTTTGCCGGTTTTCTCCCGGATGAAATTATTCCCGGGTTTTTCCCGGATCGTATACACTCTGTGAAACTTTCTGCCAGGTGCACTTATTTCCGTGTTGAGGTTTTGCTGTATACGAAACCTACTTTGAGTGGCCATCCGCCTCGTTCACCAAGTAGCCTGTTATGTATTTAGGTATTTGCCTGTCACGATATTAAATTGTAAAAATAAAGAAAAGAAAAAGTTTAAACAGGCAGGCAGATAAAATATATCGTAAAGTGTAAATATTACTGCCTCATTTGAAAGAATGTGTACATAGTCATATTTAAGTAAATAAAGGCAATACATGGAAGCGACACAAAGTACTTCTCAGGACAGGGAATCGTTACTAAGAAATTACAGAGAACTTGCTGCAAATTCGTGTTCCGCACATCAATACTATTAATTCGGTCTCTCAGAATCTAGAGACCCTGCGATGAAATACATCAATAGATTACAAAGTAGTTTAAATCTGCTACGTGGTTAACACAAGCAATCACACACAGCAATCATGCCTACAAAAGTGTCAAACGTGCGGCATCCACGACAGACTTGAGCCTTCGACAGACGTGATGATCGGTCATTCTTCCAGCAAAAAAGTAAAACCCTCTCGGTAGCTGGAGACGTCTGGCAGTTTTCCAGATCTCACAACTCGAGTACCGTATTTATATACTTCCCTCAAATGGACTAACTTGTACTGGA
This sequence comes from Schistocerca americana, assembly GCF_021461395.2. Lineage (NCBI taxonomy): Eukaryota > Metazoa > Arthropoda > Insecta > Orthoptera > Acrididae > Schistocerca > Schistocerca americana. The sequence goes on along the minus strand of NC_060129.1, from coordinate 34,733,891 downwards.
GTAAACGAATAGGTCACGTTAAGTATAGGCCTATTTCTGTTTTGTGTTACAGGGCCCTACACTTAATGGAATAAGTGAACAAAGCCAGAAATTGAGCTTCGAATTTTACCTACAGTGCTGTGGCAAAGTAACGTACTTTCTTTCACAGCTGCGATGATAACAAATCTACCTCAATTCTCCCAATTCTTACACTCGAAATGACAATTTCAATTCTACCGTCGTTATCGGCTGCGCGTAAGAATTTACACTTCTCTTTAACCCTTAACTCACGAAGTGCTATCTCCCAGTCCGCGTGAAAATTTCGAACTGTCTCTCGAAGGTCAATTCTGGCAGAATGCTTCTATATCCCCACCTGCCTTTTCCCTCAAGCACCAACTCCACAATATTTTGTGAGCTGCACTACTGTCTTCTTTGTTGTTTACACGTGTTACTGACAAGTGATGTCTCCTAGACCGCGTCTCGTGAACTTCTCAGTTTTAACGATCGAAAGTTTAATGAAACCATTTGTCAGTGGACATGTCAATGACGAAGGTCAAGAAATAGCCGGATTTTACGAGATCCAGTGATCGCAGTTCTGCTGGCGAAGGGTCATTCAGAGGAAGAACTTCAGGACAATTGTGATGTGGTCCTCTGTTTCTCCAATAAAATTCTTAATGCTTTAGTTAAAATTTTATGTTCACTGTGGTGATATAGAAAACTGAATGTCACTTTTTCAGACTTTCGTTTTGTATCTATAGAGCAGTTTTTATGTGCACGTTGAAATCCCAGCATTTAGTAGATGTGAGAATTTACTTGCTACAGATGTACTGTAATTTTTGAGAATCTAAAATTCAGTTCTGTAAAACTTCGTTTATGTCTACTATTTAAAAATCCGCACAAAATGTTAAATAAGAAGTAAACTCCTGCAAATCAATAAAGATTATTTAAAAAACACTTAAGTAATTCTAAAACGAAATGTCATTTAACTTAAAAATATCAAATTATTTGCGCCTTAATTCTCAGATTAAACACTGGGATCTCAGAGACCCCATCTCGTAGTATACGTTACAGAAAAGTCACTTTGATAGTTAAGGATTAATCTCGTCATTTGACTCATTTTTTAACACATTTTCACGTGGCACAAGGGAGCTGCATGAAAATAAATTTAAAACGGTGGTAGAGACATGGCTGAAGGAGAAAGCATTCTCTAGTACAAGTGAATTCATATGTAATAAAACCTTTTACACAATGAAAAATATGATAGTCTTTTATATAATGAAAAATAAGATGCTCTTTTATATAACAAAGTGTGATTGTGAACTAACAAAATTGTATCTTACGACATACAACAAAATTTGTCTGTGCAACCGGTGTAACTAATTATGGACGAGTAGAAGATATGCAATATTTACGTAATAGTATCTATATGTTAACCTTTTGTATAACCATCTGTGGAATTATGTATCTACTCTTTGTATAATTTGTGTAACAAACTGTATAATTATGTAACAAATGACGATGCCTTATACAACAAAGGTTGTCTACAGGCAAATAAAATCCAATTCAATTCAAGTAAAGAAGTTGGTAAGTGACATCGCCAGAACCGGTAACATTCGTTGCTTCGTACAGAAAAATACGACTAATGCGAAAGCATGACTGCAACAACTTTTCTGCACAACAAGCCGCACACAAATCCGACGCGTCTCAAAGAGATCTCTGATGCGTTGTAAACGCAGCATGCTCTCGTATCACGCAACTTTTAACACGAGAAAAGCCAAACGAAGCGCTGCAGCACTGCAGAGAACAAAAAACGTGTGGTATTTGATCGCTTCCCCCTCAGCAGCAAATCTCAAAAGAGGAGACGTGACAGAACGATAAAAAGAACTAAGATTCATTTCATGAAGCACGAACATTACAGTAACTTTTCAAGGATTCGCAAACTACTCACCCCATCTTCGGCTCAGTCCAACCAAGATATAGGGGAACGCAACAGATCGCACGTTCACCACTGCCTCAGTTCCAGAACATCGTAAAAAATATTGAAATTCACGCAAGCGCCGTGTTTCACCGCCAGAATCATGTCGGCATGTCGCCACGTGTTCTGCTTCGCGAGTCGATTCGGAACGCCCGCGCACGAAACAGCTTTTCTTCCCCCAAGTTACGCGTATTTTTGCATTTATTTATGAACATAACATTATAACAATACATGTACAGAAAAATGTAACTGCGTCTGATTACTTTAGAAATGAGTTAAAGTGTGTAATATTTGTCATATAAAAGCGAGAAAAAGAGAAGAACGATTTGAAATTATTCTGAACGTGTCTTCAATGCCGCCAGTATTCTCATTATGAAACGCTGTATGAATATGCTCTCGTTAATTTGCACTCCGTTTTAAGCAAAAACAAGTTTTTGTCGTGTCTAAATATTTATGACGTATCTCCTGACGCGTTTGCCGTACAATGATATAATTTAGCCGATACTTTCAGTGGAGTATGTGGATACTGTCTGCGAAGTGCGCAGCAAACAGCGTCGCTACTAATGAAGCAACAAAACGCCATGTCTGATGCCGAAGGTGACTGCACGAGCAGCGAAAGTGTGGCTGTTCACGTTGTGTGTGGTTTGTAGGGCCAGGAGGAAAGAGGATAGCGAGAGAAATAACAGCCTTTGAAATTTTGTTGAGTTTATCGCAAATCGCTAAGCTGTCGCGTTCTCAAATACTGGGTGACTAACGTCCGGGAATTTCAACGCCTGCGAGAGACACTAAGTGGACTGTGATACTTTTCTTACTGCGTGAGACCCGTAACAAAATTGTACCTCTTAAATACTAGATTACGACAGCATTTTAGATGTTTAAATTCGGCCAGTTTATGTGAAACATTCAAAATTAAATTTCTGCTGGGGGTTCCGTAACAGAGATGGCTACGGCTGATGGAACCAGAAGCAGAAGACGTAATGTCGCACTAAAACTCACTCAGTCTGCTGCATTTGATGGTTATCGCCGACTTTCGTCCTACGAACATATTTTATTTCGATGCAGCGACATAATAAAGAACGCGTGGTTTTGACTTTAAATATGTGTGGTACGAGAATTCTGCAGGAATCTACACTGGCACATCGAAACACTGACCGACTGAATGTGGCGCTATTTTCCATTTGTACCACGTTATTCTCTTTCAGGTTTTCAGCGATTAAATGACTCTACAAAAGGCAGGAAATAACGAGCAAAAAATTATTAAACACTCGACACGGTAATTTAACACACTATTCGCCATTCGTAGCGATGCTAATTTTCTGTTTTCAAAGTACGACGCCGTATTGTAGAGGAGCAATTTTGCTGAGTTTGCGAGTTAGGCGACGGACCACACAAAAGCGTGGAAAACAGCGGAACAACGTCCGCAGCTTCCAGAAATTACAGTAGAGGCTGGCTGCCCGCCTTACCTTCCTCTGGTATTCCCCCGGAGAAGTGATAGAAAGCAGCTCTCGAGCAGACAGCACCGCGTCGCGCTGTTCTATACGCCTCGCTCCTCACTCCAGAACTGGGCCGCACAAACAGCCGAGGCGCGCGGCTACCCCCACCCAGCGCTGACGTCACGGGGCGGCGTTGCCAGCTGGGCCCAGGGCAGGCGAGGGAGCGGCTGCGGCAGAGCCGGCCGGCGAGGCGTCTACGTCTGTGTGCGCACTGCCGGGCCGCCTGCCTCCATCCACACCACGGTGTCTCGTGGTGCGCTTTGCTGTTCGCAAGGCAAACCCCGTTTACGTGAGGCTCCCAACACATGATTTCGTAAACCGAATTCCCAACACCGCTTCTGCGTAGTCATATAAACACTTCAAAATCTACTCTTTTTTTTTTCCTGCCTTTGCACAGGTGTTCAATAGCACCCGCTGAGATGCATGCCATTTGTCAATGCGGTGCTCAAATTGTTCCCACACTGCAGCGAGCAGGTTTCAAGTCACAGCTTCCATAGCTTCTGTTCTGCGATGTTTCAGTTCATTCAAGTAACGGAACCACATAAACAGTCTTTCATAAGCCCCCACAAGGAATAATCACAAACAGTCCGGTCCGGTGACCTTGGAGGCCAGTAATGTAAGACTATCATTTGGTCCATTGGCGTGAGCTGCAGTCCCTCGGCGTGAGGCCGCATCAGGAGTGTGAGCAGGGGGTTGGGTGGGGTGGTGTGGCGGGGGCCGCGGCGCGCAGCCCTCTGCTGGTGCGGCCTTGAGCGCCTGCGGTCGCCGCCTGCCCCCCCAAGGCTGCCACCCCGTTGCCGCTCGCTCCTGAATTGGGTTCCGCCACGGAGGAAGACTGCCGTTACCATCGCCGTTCTGCTTCGACGCGATTCTGACACAACACAGATTACACGTTCAAATGTGTCCTCACACATAATCGAAAGTATTATTTCGCTGAGTAGGTTTCATTTAATTTCAGGTGCCTTGCAACAGCACGTTAAACAGTCGAGTTCTCTCAACAAAAAAAACTTACATTCTAATTTTACAACATCTTAAATTTGGCGTGAGTGCTTTACAATTGGCGTACCATTTACAAGAAAAGATTCTCTAACCCAGGAATATTTAATCTAAAGTGTGCCATGATTACTTTACATGTAGCAAAAGTTTAGTGACAAAATAATAGGCTGATCTGCGAATATTTTAGTCCAAAGTGTGTCATGAATATTTTACATGTGGCACATACATTTGAACACAAAATTGTCAATACTCTTTCCCTTTGATGGGTCAGTCACAGGATGAGAAACTAAAATTCGTCACTGTTGGGAAATGTTTGGCTATGAGGTTGAGGTAGCTGAGGATGCGGCCGCTTTTACCAAATCGTCTCTCCCGATCATGCAGTAGTTCGCAAAGTTTACTACGTCACTTTCTTCCATCAGGTTTTCATTCTCATGTACTCTATATACTGGCAAACTGATTAAACGAGTTAGTATCCCGAAAGTTAGAGTCTATGCTAACCATTTATTCTTGAGGTTCATTTTATTTCTTCACTATTGAAATTACTCCACGAATTAGTAATATCATAGATGGAGAAATCAAGACACTTTAAAGGTCTCAGTAACATGCAACCCTTCACTCGCAGCATTGAGGCTTAGGTGCATTTGCTCCTTCAATTACATGTGCAAAAGTCCATTAAGTCACACAGTCTGAATACTAGCCCACAATTACTAACGTTACAAACAGCGAACAGTATAAAACAACTAAAAGACTCTTTTAGTAAAAATACAATTCCGTCATTTACATCACTGAGGTTAAGGTTTGCTTTTGCTCATTCACTTTACTGTTGTCCCTGATTAGGATGTCTTCCTTCCAGACCTGTTCTGTGCCCATCGTTTCTTATCTGAGACTTTCAATCTTCATTGAGGTACCATCAATTTGTTCAGCATTAATGTGTTAACACGTGATTAACAGTGGCTATGTTATCTTATCTAAAAGTGTTTACCCAGGGGTATAAATTCCTCATGGATAATTTCCTTTACTAGTTATTTGAGATTGTGCTAATGGCAAAAGTTTGCAACAAATTTAGCTACCTGGTATAATGTAAGTTTATGTCTAAACTTAATTTAAAATCATGGTAGTTAACGATAAAATTTCTCTTGTTAATGATTATTTAAATATTTATGCTTATCAAGGTTAACCATTATGATTCTTTTATTTTTACATACTTATAAACACTGCTTTTTCTATTCCCTGTTCTCTGCTTTGCCTTGAAAGGTGTCTCATTGTAAGGAGAGTTGTGGAACATTGTCGCTGCAAGTAGATCTCCATCACGATATGGTCTGGTCGTGGTTTCCGTCGGCACAGTCCCAGATATACTTCGTCGTCCTGAAACACAGAATTCTCAGGCTCTTCCCTCTGTCGGAGTTCCCTTTCTTGATCTACACTATCTTTCTACAACGCATGTGCTCCCTTACGGCACACAACATATCGCCTCTATGGGCTTCTCAACATCCACTCTTTACATGGCGCATTCCGCTTTAGAATCGCTTAAGACGTTCCTATACGGCGCAAATCTACTACTACTATCGACGCGACCAGTGCTCGTCCATTCTGTTTCCTTTTATTAGAAAATGCACCTTGACCTGCCTCTCATTCACTCGGGCATACTGCCTTGGACTGACACTCAACCAGACATCAACCAAATTACATGAATAACTTGCCTTATTGAATTTGCAAGTGACAAATATTCAGAGAACTATGATTTAAACTTTTATTTGTGAGTTGAGAAACATAGTATGACATAAACCTTCGTTCTAATAATGATTACATTAAAACACAATCGCTCCTTTCTTAGTACCCTATTGCTTCCACAGTGGCCGGCCGGAGTGGCCGAGCGATTCTAGGCGCTACAGTCTGGAACCGCGCGACCGCTACGCTCGCAGGTTCGAATCCTGCCTCGGGCATGGATGTGTGTGATGTCCTTAGGTTAGTTAGGTTTAAGTAGTTCCAAGCCTAGGGGAATGATGACCTCAGATGTTAAGTCCCATAGATCTCAGAGCCATTTGAACCATTTTTTTGAACTTCCACAGTTTTAGGTTGCTGATGTGGTGTAAACCACGGGATTTTCTCGTACGAAGAGTGTGTATTTCAAATGCATTATCGTGTGCCACTCTTTTTACACGAAATGGTCGGTCATGCAGATTGAAAAATTTACTGCTCTGATAACTAGGTTTCTTTGACAACCGGTGAAAACGGACTAGGACTATCTCCCTCCTGCACATGTATCTGGCGCAATGCACCTTTGTGCCGTCGTTTCCTGTTTTCAGCTTCCACTGTGATACGTTTTACAGCGTGGCGAAATACTTCCGTATGTGTCAGATTCTGTGACGCCGGAAACTTCACGATCTCTCTGATCCTGTCACGTGGCGTTTTATTCTTTAATAGAGTTATCGGACAAATTCCAGTTGATCCATGGGGCATTTAGTTCAGTATATTCTCGAATTCCTCTATATACAGACCCCAGTTCTTATGTTGTTTGTGGCAATAGATTCTACAAAGTTTACCTAGTTCCTTTATCGTTCGTTCGGCGGTATTCGAACGCGCGCTGCATCTGGATATAAAGATGGGCGTGATTTGTCTTCTGTGTAACAGTGATCTCCACTCTTTGGACCCAAACTGTGGTCCGCTGTCGGAAATTATCCCTTTTACGCGTCCGACTTCGGCGAGAAAGTCTCGCATGAATGCTGTGCATACCGCTGTGGCAGTCGCGCGGTGTAGCGGAGTGAATGCGACATACTTTGACACCAGCTCTGCCACTACCACAACATATCGACACCCATTTATTGTCTTAGGTAAAGGCGCGAAATTGATTCAATTGTGTTGGCACTATCGGATATAACGGTGCTTTGAACGGCACAGTTGGTGGTTTTGCCTTTTTGGGAACTTTTACAAGTGTCGAGGGCAGTTCTAATGCGACTGGCCATGTTGTGAAAGAAAACTGACTCTTGTAACTTCTTGCAACATTTTTGTGCCTCAAAGTGTCCGTAGCTTAGATGACACTACCAGACTAGTTTGTTAATGAGCTCATTTGGAATGCAAAGCGCCAGTTTATCTCATTAGCGCATTTTCGGAAGAAAAGTACACCATTTTTAGTTGTATATTATTCCCTCAAAGATGAAGTTCTTTCTTCGTTCACTTTATTTTTTATCAGAGACCATGTAGGATCTTTATCTCATTCTTTCCCTATCCCTGTGAGCGTTAGAATCATAAAATTTTCAAATGGAACTAGTTTCATGTATAATACATGGAACGGCATCTCATTTTGTTCCATCTGCGCCTGTCATGAGTCCGTCAGGACTACGCGATAAGGCATGAGCCACGATATTTTGTGACCCACGAACACAGATAAGTGAGAATTGAAAATATTGCATGTATACTGCCCACTGTTTACGTCTGCCACGTTTTAATTTTGCGGTCATGAGAAACGGCAGGGCCTCGTGATCGGCATAAATATTTGTCTTTCGGCGTAACAGTTAGTATCCAAATTTGGTAAAGGCCGAAGTGATTGCTAAAGCCTCCAATTCTGTGACGGTACGGTTTCTCTCGGGCTTCTTTAATACACAGCTAGCAAATGCTGTTCATAGTTTGGAAACAGCGTCATCCCCAATGCAGCTCATGCACCACCTGTCCATAGGCAGAACTCCTTGTTTACATCGGGATGTGTGAGCAGTGGAGCAGCAAGAAGCGCCTTCTTCAATTCGTCGAAATCGACCTGCGCCCTTCCATCCCAGTTCCAAAAGGGTTTCTTCCTAGTTAGAGTGCATAGACGGGGGCCGTCACGCACGCTAGTTTCACAAAATGTTTATAAATATTTACTAGTGCTAAAAACCTGCGCTATTGTATTCTTGTTTTGAATACGGGAAAGCCCTGTATTGCACTGAGTTTTTCAGGATCGGGACAGATTCCCTCTGATGACACAATGTGTCCCAGGAGTTTCACTTCCCTTTTACCAAATTCGGATTTACTCAAATTTACAGGGACACCTTTACCTCTGAATGACTTCAGTTGAACGTCGGGCAATTTACTGTGCTCTGACCGCGACCCCTCTGCAGTGAGCACATCGCCCACGTACAGAGTCACCCTGTCCCTAATTTCCCTCGGTATCACAGTGTCCAGCGCCCGCACGAATGCAGAAGACGAAACATCAAGCCCCAACGGAAGTTTGCGGAATTGAAAACATCGCCTGTAGCATGAGAAGGCAGTGCATTTTCTGCAGGAGGGAGCGAGATTGACCTGTCAGATGCTCCGTCGAAGGTCGCGTGAGGTCAACACTTTTACTCCGTGAAATCGTTGTAATAATCCGTCTAGCGGTTCAGGGCGGTCCGTTTCCGGCTCAGTTATTGTATTAATCCTTCTCGAATCGAGCACGAGTCGGACAGAACCGTCCTCCTTCGCCACACGGAGCAACGGGCTGTTGCAGGGGTTCACAGCTGTCTCTATGGTGCCTTGTGATAACATTGATTGCATTTCTGCCTCGACTTTACTTCGAGACACTGACGGTATCCCATATGGACGAACGGAAAATTGGCGATGTCGCTTGACACGAAATTCGTCGACAAAATCCCGTATTGTTACTGAAGTTTCTGAAAGCACTGCTGCGTTGTGTTGCAGAATTTTCTGCAGCTCTCTCCTGTCTTCCTCCGTCACGATATGCTCCGCTTTGTTTCTCATTACACCTGCGTCTTGGTTTTAGTTTTGCATACTGCGTACAAACCGAGTACTGCCTAAAGGTTCATCCGATTCTATTCTCATACCGAATAATTCGGACACGAGATCGTCGGTGTCCGTCTCGTTGTTAAAATTTATTTATGCTGTGCGCCCTTGCAGGGCTAATGAAACACAGCTCCGTTTGAAATCAAGAACAGCTCGATACGTAATTAGAAAGTCGCGTCCGAGAATCATCTCAGCTGCCAGAAACGGTAGCACCAAAAATACACCGTTAAATACATGTGATTGGCACGTGAGTTTTAGGTGTACTTGTCTCCGCACATCTACACATTTCCTCTGCACGGCGCCCCTAGCTTTTGTTTTCTGCAGTGGTAAGGATGACCACTCACACTTTGTACTGCAACGATTCAAAACGTCTTCCCTAATCACCGACGTTTCGCTGCCTGAGTCTAGCACAGAAGGCACAATTATTCCGTTAATTTCTAAATTTATTACGAGGGACTATTCCGAAATTATATCGTCTCCTTCTTTCAGTAATTCTTCACGGATGTTTTCAAAATCCACGGAGAATATACTGATTTGGTTTACCTCCTGTTCTTTGCGTACCCTCCGTCCTATTATCCAGTCATTCTTGCGTGCTGCGTGTCGTTTGACGCTGACGGTCTTTGTGGCGTGGGTCCGCACATCGCATCTCAGCTACTCGTTCCGAGTCTCGGCCGTTATTTGGCGGTCAGCGACCCACATCACGTGGTCTCTGATTGTCCTACGGACGCCAACTCCAACTTCCCCTCCCACGGTTTCTGTCCCGCCGATCATAATTCCTGCGCGGTGCGGAATGTTACGGCCAATTCCGGTGGTCACCATTACATGGGGACGCGTTTTCTATGCTATTTCTGTTTTCATTCGAATTATTTTGGACTCTCGGTCGTCCAACTTCTTGCAGGAGATGTTGAAAAGAGGTGACATCTTTTAGTCCTCTTCCTGCTATCATTATTTCGCTCCTGAACTTTTCAGGTAGTTTTGTTAAACATATTCAAATGAGCTGAGAAGGTAAGTAAGGTGCATCGAGATCCTGATCTCGTCGAGCTAAGTCGCGGGAGTAAGCGGCAGGGTGTGGACGATCACCTTCGCTAGCATTCGCAACAATTGGTCAGAAACGTGGTCAGAATGGAAGAAGACAGAGCATGTGAGAGGATTTTTGACGGCAAGGCTGTAGGCAGACGGCGGAGGGGAAGCCCCAGAAAGAGATGGGTGGATGGAGTTGAAGAAAACATGAAAAAGCTGTGTGTCAGAGGATGGAGACGGAAAGCCAGGGATCGGATAGAATATTGCGATGCAGGCCAAGGCCCTTCAAGGGCCGTGGAGCCGAGGAGTAGTAAGTAAGTAAGTGGATGATCACAGTCGTTATAGTCTGCGTTCGTAAGAGTCACTAATTTTGTTCTTTCTTGTTCGGTCTCTGAACAGAATTCTCGAATGAAGCATAGGCTTCGTCTCGGAGGTGGTTATACACGAACTTCATTTGTTAACAGCTCCCACGATCATGTAGGTATGGCCCCGTTATCAAGTTGTGAATTCCAAATTCGGGAGTGTTGCAAAGTATTTGGGTCTGGAAATAACGAGTACTTCAGTACCGAAGTGAAATGTTTCCAACAGTTTTCGTCTTCTGTTGTCGTGACCGCAGTTTCGTTAACGGAACTCGAATCTGCATCTGTAGATTGAACAGGCGCGCTTCCATTTGACGAAGTTCGTCATGTACCTGACTTTGGTTTGTGTCCGTTTCCCTATCATATGATCCCCCATCTACTACGTGTCCGCGCCTGGCTGCCTCGCGCTCGTTCACTTGCAGCAGTTGATTTGGCAACTCACGGTTTCTTCTATTTATGTCATTCTGCGTCTGTTTCAAGCGTAATAGTGGCTGCGCCTCTTCGCTATCACGAACAGCCACAGGGAGTGTCCTATCAGATCCATTTTCCCTCCGTTCGGACGCACTTTCGACTGCCAAAGTCGGTACGCCTATTTTCTGCGTGACTTGGGCCATAGCGCCCGCTTGCGCCTTCAGTGCAGCCTGTTGTGGACACACTTACTGGCAAACACTGTTTAGAGTTTCCTGCTGAATTCGATTTTCTGTTCGCTCGGTAATTTCCTCCATATCTTTACGTATTTTACGGCTTCGGTACTTATTGCCCTATTACTTGATTGGTTATCTGTCGCCAACCCATTCACGCGGGTTTCGAGTTCTCCAAACTTTTGCGTTTGTTCCGCAAATCTTTGTTCCTGCTCATCGAACCGTTTATTCAGGTCTTCTGCTATGACAACAATTTTGTTTGTTAAATCTTCCGAAACTCGTTTCTGTTCTTCCGACTGTTGGTCTAATTTACGGTTTTGTTTTCGCACGAGTTTAAGAATTTCTCCTAAAATGTCATTATTGGTACCAGCGGTAACCGCGAATGTTGGTTGCGCGCTTTCTACACACGCCGCCCGCTCCAGAGTTTCATCTTGCGGAAGCGTGGTCTCGGCCGCCCCCACCCCCACCCCCGCCTGCTCTAACGGTTCCTGCTCGCCCGACTGCAGCCCGCTGCCGTGCTCCTTTGTGCAGCCCTGCATACCCTGTGTGTGTGTGTCAGCGTTTACGCGCTCTCGCTTTCTTGGCTGCCGTTAAGGTCTCCATTTCCTCTAAGTTGCACTCTGCGTTTTCTATAGCTCTACGACTATGCGCTCGCGCCCTTGTAACTCGCATACCACTATACGCCTAACGAAATGATTACACCCCAAAAGGAAAGAAAAAACTAATAAATTGTGCATAAATTTCTTTAGCCCTCCAAAAGATTACACACAGTTAAAAAACAAAATAAAAACAAAAGCACCGCCGTATTTTCAACGCCGTTATCAACGCTGTAAGAGGACACAAAACAGAATTGTGGATGCCTGAAAAAGAAGTTTAATTAGTACATCCTATCACAACTGACTGCTCGATCTGAAAAAACCGGTGTCCGAATGAAAATCCTGGCAGGGGCGTCACACTAGTTTTGTTTGCATTTCATTAACTCTGCCTGTCCGTTCTATATAATTATTGAATTTATAATGGCAGGCTAAAGAGGAAGTTGCTTACTTTTGATAGCAGGAGTTTCTTTCATGCTTTGAGAGAAGATCTGGGCCACACCGTTATTATCGCCGACGTAACCTTCTCCGACTATTATGCCCGTTAATAGACTTAAGGTTTCGGCCCACCTAAATTCTGATAACAATCTGTCACCGATTAAACTTTATTCTCGTGTGCTCTCTTGCACCTGCGGATATTTTACAAGGTCGCAACGGATAATGCAATAGGAAATCGGGGTCAGTCAGAGAAAACTACGTGGTGGCCTGAACTACTCTTGTGCCGAGAACTTAAGACTGGGGCAGCCTAATCATAAATACTATTAACGTGACTCTCTTTTCAGCCATTGTTAGAAATGAGGTAGCGAGAAACGGAAGTTGCTTTCAAATTACAAGTTTATTTTTACTTTCGATTAATCTTTTTGCACTTAACAGTTTGACAAACGTTCATGATATTATTTACAAGGTATCAAATACCTTTCGAAATTCTATTTCACAATACCACACCTGAGAATTACAAGCCGTGTTGGCTCCAATTTGCATAGTCCTGTGGAGAACGGAAAGTCTTGGAGAACACGTGGTCACTGTTCTATTTTAACGACAGACATTCACATGCACTAAATAACCAACACGGGCAGGCAAATGTCGACAGCATTTCAGTGAGAAGATTTTCTTTATACCTCATGGCTACCATCGAGCAGGATTTTGTGGCGACGTTTTGCTAGCGTGAAACGCTTGTAAAGAAACGGACCTGTCTCACAAAACGCGCACTCGGTACAAATTTGGAATAAAACACTCTGAGATCGACGCAAGATTAAAAATGTTCATCAATAATAGAAGGCAAGCTGTAACATCTCTTACTAAGTATAACGAAGATTTAGATTTGAATTTATGGATTTCGTGGTCGCATCTGACGGAAATCACATTCTCACAATACTCTGTATCCGGTTAATTCGACTAAAAGTCATAACCGGTCCCTAAATAATCATCATTGAAACATCTATCACAAGGAAATTGTTGAGTTCAACAAATAACTAAAATTCAAATATCTTTGTCCAGTATTCGACACAGCCGTTCTGAGGGAATGTCTGTCCACTTACCTGTCTTCAAACACTCCCCAGAAATTTTGCATTTAGCGATCAATGGATTTTTTAACGGATTTGTGGATTGATGTCTGCAACCATATTTGTCCGGTTAAGTCAGTCTTTCGATTATACATTTTGAAACTATATTCAGCGTGAAAAATCCTAAACTGGCAACAATACGACTCTAGCTACTTCTAATAATCAGATTTCGGTATAGTGTTTCCCCTGCCTCAAAAAACAGAACAATTCTTTCCTGTCTTGGTTCTTTGCTTTTAGCACTGCACTTGCAAGTTACCGCGGTCTGAAGTCGTTACAGTACATAGAGCTGAATTGTGAATGTTTATGGTGCAGTTAATCGCATTGTAATCAGTGATTTTCTTTGCATTTTATTAGTTGTCTCATCAAAATGTCGAAGCAAAAGGACAAAAAATACACCCAAAATCGTAGAAAAGAGGTTCTTAGCCACAAACAATTGAAAGACCGGCTTGTTGAGATCCCCGCCGATCCTTCCAGTGTGTGATGTCGATTTTGCCAGTGCAATTTAAATTCGCATCTGTCGGATTTATTGAATCATTCAAAAATCAAAAAGCATGTAAAAGGTGCGGAATTCTTTTCCTCACAGAGGCAGTTGCAACTAGATGCTCATGCAGTTAGGCAGTCAAATGAAATGAAATTTCCGTTGCAGAAGCTACATTCTGTTGATTTGTGGCTAAACATTCCGCAATAAGATCTGTGGATCACCTGTGCTGCCTTTCAAAAAGGTGCCTTATAGGTGCTGACCATGTCTCTCAGATGCGTTTGCATAGAAGCAAGTGTAGTGGTGCGATTAAAAACATTGTTTACCTAAATTTCAAGGCCAGTCTGAAAAGGACATAGGATACGGATATTTCTGTTTACTTTCGGATGAATCTAGACATTAGTGCCAGTAGATTGTTACCTGCGTGTGTCATATACTTTTCTGGGGCCCAAGGTCGCATTGTTTCCACATTCTTGGGAATGGTAGAGTTAGAGGAAGGCAACACAATGGCAGTAACTAATGGTTTGAAATCTTTGCTTAATGAGTACGGTTTGAACATTCATTTAATGCGTGGTTTAGGTACTGACGATGCAGCAGCTATGGTAGGCATCAATAACTGTGTGCATCAGAATTTCAGAAGAGAAGTCCCTCATCTTGTCTTAATTCCTGGTCTCTGCCATTCCGTGCACCTGGCGGCATCTTCTGCTGCAGCTGAAACTTTGTCCCAGAATTTGGAAATTTTGTTGTCAGAAACGTATTCTTGGTTTTCCAAGTCTTCACCTCGTCAAATTGCTTGTAGAAAGTTATTCGGTGCAATAAATGACAAACTAATCCATTCAAAATAGTTCAGAAGTGTGACGGAGCTAATCCGTTCAAAATAGTTCAGAAGTGCAATACACGTCGGATGTCTATTTCAGAGGTTGTTTCTCGTGCTTTGTCTCAGTGGGTCGAACTTAAAACCCACTTTGAGATAGCAGCGCTTCATGAGAAGTGCTACACTGTCCAAGTCCTCCATAATATGTACAGTGATGACGTAAACAAAATTTACCTTACTTTTCTGAAACATTATTTGGAAGAATGTCAGCTGGTAAACAAGGAATTTCAGTCAAATTCTGCAGACCAACCACGACTCCTAAACGATATTGTTTTACTAATCAGTGGGCTCGTAAGGAGAATAGTTGTACCAGGCTATAGGGACGATCTTTTAACAGCAGACGTTCGCAGTTACAAGTCACCAAGAATATACTTAGGCCATGAAGTCGAAGCCTTACTGCAGAATATGAATGCTCCCAAGAAAATTTCATCTGAGATTGAGAAAGTCATAAGGAAGAGATGTGAACATTTCTTGTTTCCCTTGCTTCTGAGCTGCAAAGCCGCTTGCCCCAAAATGTAAAAGTGTTGCAATAAGTATCCTTAATTGCTCCACGAGAATGCTCGAGAGCGATAAAAGAACCAATAGTATAGCTGGCTAAGGAATTTGGCTTGTGAGACAGTACAGTAACAAAAATTGATTTTCAGTGGTCAAAGCTCACTACTGTCCAATGGAAACAAATCGCCAATACTGCGGCGTTCTGGAATGAGTCATACAGAGATGCCAGAGGCTCAAATCCTTTCCGAGAACTCTGATTTTGCTATTATGCTTTGGGTTTTACCGCGGTCCAATGCAGAGGTGGAAAGGGGCTTTAGCCAACTAAATTTGATAAGATGGTCTCTCCAGAACAGACCAACTATTCCTATTGTGAACGCCATGATTACAATAAGAGCTGGTCTTAATCGAGTTGTTAAGTCCTGTCACGATTATGAGCTGCTGGAGAACCTTCTCCAAGAAATCGGCACCTTGACAGGATATGCCCCAGTGATATCTTCACCCGGTCCTAGTACTTCAGCAGACAGCCTACTACAGGATGAGAAGGAAAATGAAATTCTGTGGCTTGAACTCTACATTAATGTAGTGAGTGGAATCTGAACTTAGTGAACTTCCTTTTAGTAGTTGTAGTAATAATAATAATAATGGCTGATAGGGGAATTCCTGTAGATATGCAGGACGTGGGAATAAGGCATAGCCAAATAAGCACCTGCGGATCAACTGAGGAATGAGGAAAATGGTCAACGGTCTCGAAGGCAGAAGAGGGGAAATCCCAATGGCAGAGAGGGCTGATGAACTGACTTTGAATCTTACTTGCAACAAGCAGCAAAGTGGTCAGCGTCTGATCACCAGAGGAGCCGCTGGAAATGTGAGTTCTAGAACTATCCACTCCAGTCCTATGAAACTGGACTACGGTCCAAAACTTGTGATGATCAAGTACTACGAGGCGTAACAGGAAACAAATTTTAACCCCAGATGGTAACCAATCCATTGCTGCCATCAACAGGACTACCAGACTATCGGATTCTGTGAAGTCTGGCTTGACACACATACAGAGGGAGTCGAAGACCTCTGGCCAATTTCGCCCAAATACCAAAACATTTTTAGGAACCTTAAATAGAAATACTATCTTGCGGGTAGGGAAGTTGTATGAACTAGAGAAAATCATTAACGAACAAAAATTGGAAATACCGGCACTCCAAGAAACAAGACTGACTGACGAAAACGCAATGGATTTCGGGAACTAAAGACTTTTCAAAAGCAAAACAGACAAACGTATTCTCAAAAATACTCCACATTTAGGAGTTGCTTTTGCAGTCAAAAGAGCATACTCAACTCGGTATCTCATGTGACTCAACTCGGTAACTTATGTGAAGCCTGTAAATAATAGACTAATAACAATCACAATAAAGTGTGCAAACAAAACATACACACTGATAAATGTACACATGCCTATCAATGATGACAATAAAACAGATCACGCAAAGGTAGACAAATCGTGAGAAACACTAGAAGAAATAATATAAAAAATTCCACAAAACCACGTCAAAATCTTAGTAGGTGATTTCAATGCGCAGCTAGGCAAAGAAAGAAAATACAGGAAAACAATAGGAAACTTCCCAGCACATAAATGGACTAATCAAAATGGACGGGGATTGGTCGAATTCTTCAGAATATTCAACCTTAAAATCAGGTCAATGTATCTCAAGAAAACAAATGACACGGAGATGACCTAACTCACTCATTGGTGAATTCCAAACTGATCATGTAGCAATTTCCTATCCAAACCACAGAGAAACGATGAATATCCAAGTAAGAAAGGGTGCAAATGTAGACTGAGACCATTACCTAACGAGAATCAAACTACAGTTAAAAACTCAGAGGTTCACATAAAGGAATCCACTAATCCCCAAATTTGACACTAGCCGGATCCTACCACCATCTTTCACAGAAGAATTAGAGAAAAAACCCTCCAACAATTAGAAGCAAACTAATCGAAACCGCACAAACACTGATACCTCTGCAAAAAAAAAAAAAAAAAAAAAAAAAAAAAAAAAAAAAAAAAAAAAAACCTCCCTTGGTGGAACGAAGAATGTGAACAAGTAATCCAGTCTCGACTGGAAGCATACAGTAATTGGAACAGCAGAAAGACTGAGAAGAATTGAAAAACATTCTTGGCAGTGAGGAAAGAGACAGCCCAATTAATCAGGAAGACCAAAAGGAAATTCGAAAAGGACCAGCTACTTGAAATCGAGGAAAACTTTGACAGCAATAACACGCGAAAATTCTACAAGAATTTCAAAACAAAACTCATAGGATATCAAGCGCAAAACCTTTGTTTCAAGAAAGGAAATGGGCAATTTGCTCTAAACAATCAATAAAATTGCGAAGAACTTGCAAGATATTTTGCAAAACTGCTGAACTGCGCAGAACAAACAGAGATTTCCACCTCAGGAACCTGAATCCACAAACCCAAACTCATTATCACCGGATGTTGAGGAAATCACCAAACAGTCAAACGTCTTGGAAACAATAAAGCTGCAGCTGAAGATGGACTCGTAGCGGAAATCCTCAAATCAGCAGGCCCAAATACTATAAAAGAAATCACCGAAGTAATACATGGCATTTGGCAAACAGAACGAATTCTGGACCACTGGAAAAATGCATTAATTCATCGTCTACTCAAGGAAGGAGATAGCTCGCATATAAACAACTATTGGGGAATTTTATTGATATCAGCAGCTTACAAAATTCTATCCCAGTGCTTTCTCGATAGAGCACAATAACATTTAGAACAAAAAATTGCAGAATATGAGGCAGGATTCCGAGCAGGCCGTTCATGTCCAGAGCTAATTCTGAACTTAAAACTAATCTTAAGACATCGTAGAATAAGTGGCAAACATGTAGTTTGCATATTAGTTGACTTTAAAAAAAGCCTACAATTCAGTTGATCGCCAATCATTATTCCAAATATTAAAAGTACAGGTTTTAGATCTGAAAACACTTGCAATCATATAACAGACATTAATAGACACAAAATTTATGGGAGAAATCTCTGAACCTATTCTGATCAAAACAGGAGTAAGACAAGGAGATGGACACTCTCCACTACTGTTCAATTGCGTTCTTGAAAAGGTGATACAAGAATAGCGCTAACTGAAATCAGTCCTCAAGATCGACCAAGCAATTACTCTCGGCAGAGGAAAATTAACAGTAGATTGCTTAGCATTTGCAGATGATCCAGCCATCATAACTCGCGGCGTTTCAACAGGCAAAAAATAGATTGAACTCCTGAAAGAAGCTGCGGAAAAAGTCGACCAGCAAGTATCTTTTGAAAAGACAGAACATATGACTTGCAACAAACGAGCACCAAAATTCATGGAGACAAAATATATTGAGGCGCGTATACACTGAGTTCGCAACATTGTTCATAACATTGTTCGTGACTAGTAATGGACAACCGATGTTCGCAACATGTTCGCCGATCGCGTGCTGGCTTTCCAGTGACGTGGCAGAATGTAGGCGGATGACCGGGCTGGGGGCCAATGAGACGTGTGTATAACGCAGGTAAAAAAGGAATAATTGAAACAGCTCTGGTTGTGCGAGGTTTTCCATCCAGCATCGTCATACAGGCTGGGGCAAAACAATTTGACCGAAAGTGTAGGGTGGAGAGGCAGCATTAAACATAGGAATTCGAGTATAGCAACTAGGGATAGCAACTGAATATCTTCGGCGCTACAGGAACGCAACTGAAATCTAACAGACGGATGTCTTTACCCAAAATGATGGGTAACTTATAGTAGATGTATACGTAAACAGAATGTTTGGACTAGTAAATCGCCACGATGAGAACAAGATAAGTTTAAAGCATTACTTACACGTGTATCGTTCTTACCTGACGGACCAGGCAGTACTTCTTTAAAAAATGAAGACAATCACATACCCATGCTGCCAGCAAGCGATCAGCAAAATCGCGAAACCAGCATCACATTCGCATAGTGACGCTGTACTGATTGTCAGCACATTTAGACATTAATCGCAGATGCAAGTCGCAGTATTGCGGAGGCCGAGTCTATCTTTCCGTTAATTCTCCGTCTCGTGCAGACCACAGAGCGCTGTCGCTGCATCAGCGGTCGATCGTTGCTGTTGGCGTCACGGAATGATGGCAGTTAAATTGAGACTTTCTCCGGAGTAATTGGGATTCTATTAAATGAATAAAAACGTAAAGAAGTAACAAACATGGCAGCTAGCAGTGAAACTGCACGTTCCTGGTACTTTAATGCCATTTTAAACTATAAATCACGTTGTGGGACTTTACCTGTACACAAACCCGGATTTAAACTTAGCGCCGTCCACACACCAATTCACTAAAGTTATCGTCCTTACCAATTTCAGTTCACACACAACTGACTTCGAGTATTTCTTAAGAACTACTCTTAACTAAGGCTGTAATTCGTGTCGGAGTCGACTATTACTGCTCTCGTATCTTCCTTAGGCAACGAACGAGCAAAATGCTCAAACGAGATAGCGGTCTTGAGTCCAGCATGTAATCATCCAGGACACCGTGTCTCCAGCCACAGCATTTACTGTTCCGACGCAGGTATGATTTTCTAATTACCTCTACATGGAATTTATATGTAACCTTATAAACTGAATACTTAGTACAAGGGCGAACCGAATTACGTACCTCATAGTGTTAATAGATGTTGCAGTTTCGGCGGCAATAACGACAGAAAAGCGCATAATACCAAGACTTAGTGTTAGATGTCTTCCATCACAGAGCTGTAGTGACAGCTAAGTCGTTCACGAAGTCTTAATGGTGACCACAGTGGCTGAGGTGCGTTTACAGACGGCAGCGGCCCACACCGACACCCCCGGGATAACAAGGCCGTCCAGCAGTGTTAGTGACGTCACACTAAGCGGCCCATAGCCGACGCAGCAGTCCACGGACACCTCCGTACAGACGCGCCTGATGCTAACCATCTTCTGTCCGTCATACAGAAAGGAGCGAACTATAATTCGAACCAAAGACCAAATTATATATATTCTTGTACACAGCATAAAGGTTCATAACGAAATACCGATTACATATACGGGCGGGAATAAGTTTAATCGATTGAGGAACTTTGCCACTATTTTATAATTGTCAGAAGACTATTTAGCTTTAAAACTCGCATACAGGTGGTGACAAATGCCAACTGACAGCAGGACTTAACATTTTGAAGCTATTACACTGAAAGTAAATTATCTTAAACACTGTCATACATAGCAAAACCCTCACAACTTTCGTTTACAATAAGGTAACAAGAGTTCGCTTTATCTCATAAAACACATGACTATTGTGAATTTACTCATATTTTCATGGTGACAGCTCTTTTCAAGAATTTTTACAAGTGTATCCCAAGTAATAAAGAATGGAAACAAAAGATAGATACCAAATATTCTCCTTTTAACATAGACATCACTGAACACAAGATTCTGTCTTGCACTGTGATACTAAGGGACTGCTCTTTCCTTTAAGAAAAGCCTGACAATTTGAAGTTCACTCTGCTATTGAGGATACACTTCTTGAAACAATATTAAAAATGTTATGAAAGGTAAGGAAATGAAAAACAACCAAGTGCATTACATGTAAGAATGTGAGCAAAAGGCTGAGGCTCTCTTTACTTACCATTTTCAATCTCTCTACAGCTTTTCCACGTAGAAATCACCAACTGCAAGTCTCATTATTGCTGTCTGTTACTAACAAAGTGCTTTTCTATTTAGGAAACCTGACAATTTGCTGTTCATTCTGGTACTGAAGATAAACACTTTTCAGAGGAGTTCTAGAACCTATTCCTGCCCGTATATGTAATCGGTATTTCGTTATGAACCTTTAT
Organism: Schistocerca americana; assembly: GCF_021461395.2. Lineage (NCBI taxonomy): Eukaryota > Metazoa > Arthropoda > Insecta > Orthoptera > Acrididae > Schistocerca > Schistocerca americana. The sequence goes on along the minus strand of NC_060129.1, from coordinate 34,712,798 downwards.
GCTGTTTACAAGAATATATATAATTTGGTCTTTGGTTCGAATTATAGTTAGCTCCTTTCTGTATGACGGACAGAAGATGGTTAGCATCAGGCGCGTCTGTACGGAGGTGTCCGTGGACTGCTGCGTCGGCTATGGGCCGCTTAGTGTGACGTCACTAACACTGCTGGACGGCCTTGTTATCCCGGGGGTGTCGCCCACACCGACGTGTGACGTCACGTGGCAACCCTGACCCAGTAGACCACGCGTGATGTGTTTCCCTGCATTTAATCATTTCTCTTTATCGATCATTTCGCTAATTTTGCACATTTGAAACATCGGTATCTTTTCTTGGTATCGATATAATGATATTAAAGGCTTTGTATAATACTCCTTTTGCGAGTGTCATGATTATTAACAATTTTACTTTCAATTTTTTGTCAAGTACTTATCCGTTAGTTACTGTACTTTCTGTTTCTACACTCAATTAGCGTCAAGCAAATTACGAGTACTTTTGAAACATGGGCCGCTTTTACCAGGTACATCTGTAGAAGTATTAGATACATAACATGTCTTAATTATTTACATTCAAAAGTTGATCTTGTACGAAAAAGACGGATGTCAATGTGTTTCTGTTTAAGAGAAACATTGGAATCTCTCCCCGCTTGAGGCAGCGTACTGATTTCCTAAACTCCACCTGCAGCAGAGTCTGTCCTGCCAGTCGTAAGGTGCGTGTCCAGTACCGTGTCCCAGTCACCGATCAGTGACGCCATCTTAATCTATCCACAGAGTGCCATGTCGCCACCCACAGATTACTGGGTACTCTTCCTAAGTAACAGAACTTGTCCGCCCTTAGCATCCCGCTTCTGTTGATTTAGTTTAGACTTGCCGTTTAAAGATGCGCCACACAGCCGGTCGCTCCCAGCCCGTGACTCACGACCGCTTTCTCTGAAGTCTGCTTCTCTCTTTCCATTCGGATAACGCATGTTCCAGCGTCGCGCCTAATTGCCTATGCCTCTTGTTACCCCATGCCACGAATGGTGCTTTGTTTTCAGAAGTATTACGAGGTGCATTCAAGTTCCAAGGCCTCCGATTTTTTTTCTAATCAACTCCTCACCCGAAATCGATGAAACTGGCATTACTTCTCTACGTAATCGCCCTGCAGACGTACACATTTTTCACAACGCTGACGCCATGATTCCATGGCAGCGGCGAAGGCTTTTTTAGGAGTCTGTTTTGACCACTGGAAAATCGATGAGGCAATAGCAGCACGGCTGGTGAATGTGCGGCCACGGAGAGTGTCTTTCAATGTTGGAAAAAGCCAAAAGTCACTAGGAGCCAGATCAGGTGAGTAGGGAGCATGAGGAATCACTTCAAAGTTGTTGTCACGAAGAAACTGTTGCGTAACGTTAGCTCGATGTGCAGGTGCATTATCTTGGTGAAACAGCACACGCGCAGCCCTTCCCGGACGTTTTTGTTGCAGTGCAGGAAGGAATTCGTTCTTCAAAACATTTTCGTAGGATGCACCTGTTACCGTAGTGCACTTTGGAACGCAATGGGTAAGGATTACGCCCTCGCTGTCCCAGAACATGGACACCATCATTTTTTCAGCACTGGCGGTTACCCGAAATTTTCTTGGTGGCGGTGAATCTGTGTGCTTCCATTGAGCTGACTGGCGCTTTGTTTCTGGATTGGAAAATGGCATCCACGTCTCATCCATTGTCACAACCGACGAAAAGAAAGTCCCATTCATGCTGTCGTTGCGCGTCAACATTGCTTGGCAACATGCCACACGGGCAGCCATGTGGTCGTCCGTCAGCATTCGTGGCACCCACCTGGATGACAGTTTTCGCACTTTCAGGTCGTCATGCAGGATTGTGTGCACAGAACCCACAGAAATGCCAACTCTGGAGGCGATCTGTTCAACAGTCATTTGGTGATGCCCCAAAACAATTCTCTCCACTTTCTTGATCATGTCGTCAGACCGGCTTGTACGAGCCCGAGGTTGTTTCAGCTTGTTGTCACACGATGTTCTGCCTTCATTAAACTGTCACACCCACGAACGCACTTTCGACACATCCATAACTCCATCACTACATGGCTCCTTCAACTGTCGATGAATTTCAATCAGTTTCACACCACGCAAATTCAGAAAACGAATGATTGCACGCTGTTCAAGTAAGGAAAACGTCGCCATTTTAAGTATTTAAAACAGTTCTCATTCTCGCCGCTGGCGGTAAAATTCCATCTGCCGTACGGTGCTGCCATCTCTGGGACGTATTGACATTGAACGCGGCCTCATTTTAAAACAATGCGCATGTTTCTCTCTCTTTCCAGTCCAGAGAAAAAAAATCGGAGGCCTTAGAACTAGAATGCACCTAGTAAATACAAAATTAGTACAACGTATTATTTTAAGTTGCTGAAAGCTACACTTCGTTGGGAGTGGGCTCGAACAAGAAGATTCAGATCATTTATTTTTCTTCTGAGATCAAAAATGTTCCACGTTGTTGGAAACTCAACCGAAAAAAAGGATTTATTTATTTCGATTCTTTTCAGAGTAAGACAAGATATACTTATTTCGTGGTTGTAGTACATATTTTGTAGATTAAAACTGAAGAAACTGCAAAAAGGTGGGAATTTAAGGAGATGCGACCTGGATAATCCGACTAAACCAGAAGTTGTACAGAGTTTCATGGAGAGAATAAGGGAACAAGTGACAGGAATGGGGGAAATAAATACAGTAGAAGAAGAATGGGTAGCTTTGAGGGATGAAATAGTGAAGGTAGCAGAGGATCAAGTAGGTAAAAAGACGGGGGCTAGTAGAAAACCTCGGGTAACAGAAGAAATATTGAATTTAATTGATGGAAGGAGAAAATATAAAAATGCAGTAAATGAAGCAGGCAAAAAGGAATATAAACGTCTCAAAAATGAGATCGACAGGAAGTGCAAAATGGCTAAGCAGGATGGCTAGAGGATAAATGTATGGATATAGAGGTTTATCTTACTAGGGGTAAGACAGATACTGCCTACAGGAAAATTAGAGACCTTTGGAGAAAAGAGAACCACTTGCATGAATATCAAGAGCTCAGATGGAAACCCAGTTCTAAGCAAAGAAGGGAAAGCAGAAAGGTGGAATGAGTATATAGAGGGTCTATACAGGGGCGATGTTCTTGAGGACAATATTATGGAAATGGAAGAGGATGTAGATGAAGATGAAATGGGAGATATGATACTGCGGGAAGAGTTTGACAGAGCACTGAAAGACCAAAGTCGAAACAAGGCCCCGGGAGTAGACAACATTCCATTAGAACTACTGACAGCCTTCGGAGAGCCAGTCCTGACAAAACTCTACCATCTGGTGAGCAAGATGAATGAGACAGGCGAAATGCCCTCAGACTTCAAGAAGAATTTAATAATTCCAATCCCAAAGAAAGCAGGTGTTGACAGATGTGAAAATTACCGAACTATCAGTTTAATAAGTCACAGCTGCAAAATACTAACGCGAATTCTTTACAGACGAATGGAAAAACTGGTAGAAGCCAACCTCGGGGAAGATCAGTTTGGATTCCGTAGAAATGTTGGAACACGTGAGGCAATACTAACCCTACTACTTATCTTAGAAGAAAGATTAAGGAAAGGCAAACCTACATTTCTAGCATCTGTAGACTTAGAGAAAGCTTTTGACAATGTTGACTGGAATACTCTCTTTCAAATTCTGATGGTGGTAAGGGTAAAATACAGGGAGTGGAAGGATATTTACAGTTTGTACAGAAAAGAGCTGGCAGTTATAAGAGTCGAGGGTCATGAAAGGGAAGCAGTGGTTGGGAAGGGAGTGAGACAGAGTTGTAGCCTCTCCCCGATGTTATTCAATCTTTATATTGAGCAAGCAGTGAAGGAAACAAAAGGAAAATTCGGAGTAGGTGTTAAAAACCATGGAGAAAAAATAAAAACTTTGAGGATCGCCGATGACACTGTAATTCTGTCGGAGACAGCAACGGACTTGGATGAGCAGTTGAATGGAATAGACAGTGTCTTGAAAGGAGGGTATAAGATGAACATCAACAAATCAAAACGAGGATAATGGAATGTAGTCGAATTAAATCGGGCGATGCTGAGGGTATTAGATTAGGAAGTGAGACACTTAAAGTAGCAGATGAGTTTTGCTATTTGGGGAGCAAAGTAACTGATGATGGTCGAAGTAGAGAGGATATAAAATGTAGACTGGCAATGCCAAGGAAAACGTTTCTGAAGAATGGAAATTTGTTAACATCGAGTATAGATTTAAATGTCAGTAAGTCGTTTCTGAAAGTTTCTGTATGGAGTGTAGCCATGTATGGAAGTGAAACGTGGACGACAAATAGTTTGGACAAGGAGAGAATAGAAGCTTTCGAAATGTGGTGCTACAGAAGAATGCTGGAGATTAGATGGGTAGATCACATAATTAATGAGAAAGTATTGGATAGTACTGGGGAGAAGAGAAGTTTGTGGCACAACTTGACTAGAAGAAGGGATCGGTTGGTAGGACATGTCCTGATACATCAAGGGATAACCAATATAGTATTGGAGGGCAGCGTGGAGGGTAAAAATCGTAAAGGGAGACCAAGAGATGAATACACTAAGCAGATTCAGAAGGACGTAGGTTGCAGTCGGTACTGGGAGATGAAAAAGCTTGCACCAGATAGAGTAGCATGGAGAGCTGCATCAAACCAGTCTCAGGACTGAAGACCACACAAGAACAACAGAACATATTTATTTTAAAACGCTTGCCAACGCTTCGCTCGAGAACGAAGGCAATCTAATGTTTACTATACGTCACCTGACTGCGTTATAAGATAACGCTGTGTGGAGGCGGATTTGAAGTAGCACCCGCCTCTCTTTGACGTGTCAGTCTTGTCCGTCCACAGTTATTTTATTTTAACTTCTTTCATTCTAACAGGCTATGGCTTTCCGTCCTCACCCACAAGAAGAGATCTCGATGTACGAGTGTTCTGTTTTAATTCACGAAAATACGCGATTCGCGCCGAACCAGCGATATGAAAAGACATATTCGGTTGGCGCCAAGTGTTGCAGAAGACGTTAACCACGAAAGGCGTTAAAGAGAACGCAGCGTAGCCGTCGGCCGACAGGTGGCAGTATGCGTCTTGCAGTGTTAAGCAGTGATAGAGCAGCATGAACAGGAATCAACAGTTCAAAAAAGAATAGTACGTTGTACTGGACACCATTCTGTCATAAAATCATGCAGGACATTGTGTACAGTAGAGGTTATAGGACTTCTATTAGCTTTTTGTACACATTGATAAATATGGATCAGAGAATAAATGTGAAGCGCAAAAACACAATTTTTGTCTCTCTTCCCGTTGAAGAAAACAGCCGATATGTTAATATTCACTTTAATTGTGCCAAAGAGAATATGAAGAGTACTTTAACAGTCCTACATACGGGTAGGAAATGTGTTTTTCACAAACCGATCTCCGAGTACCGCTTCTGGTTCGTCATGTAAACACTTTCATATCGATTCTCGAAGTGCAGTTTTAGATGCCGGATTTACATCTGTATTTTAAAAGTAAAAATCGGTATCATAGCAGCCCATTGTTTTGCTGCCTTGAAGCACATTCGGTTTTATCAATGAATAAGTATTGTACTCCAAGGCGGTTAGCACCCTTGTGATGTCATGTCAGGTGTGTGTACCGGTACTCGATGGCAAACGTCGCTCAAGCCAGTCTATGACTTATTTTCGATACTTCTCGAACGAAAGCACGGATTACACACAATCGTGAAACCGTCTTCGGTGTTGCATAATGACACTGTATAGACTCTGAACGCATGTAATCGCACCTTTCCGTTATTTCCCCGTCTCCTGCAGCCCACAGAGCTTTGTCGCTGCCGCTGCTAGGGCTCCGAAATGTCGGCAGTTTAACTCTCTCGCGAGTGTTGGATCTATTCTGATGTAAATGAAAACAAGAGAAAATGATAATGTGCAGACAGCGGTCAGACTTTACATTTAGCAAGGTAATAAGCGAGTAAACCTGTAAGTGATAAAACGCGTTGGTGGGCCACACGTAACTGTGATTACGCTACATAAAGCCACATTTAGAGTTATGCCTTCACAGACAAACTCGCAAAAGTCATCCTTTTTCTCAAATGAAATAACATACCGTATTGTTTACTGGAAAACGATACTGGCTTCCACTAACCACTTGTGGCGTCGTGTTTCACAACACTTCCACTTGCGTATATTCACTGTGCGCTCTCTCCACGTATAAAAACAGTTCAATAACTGCCGCTATAGTAACGGCGGAGATATAGAAAATGTCAACTTCTGGCTTCATAATTATCACGTCTGCACACATGTCATGTGATGGTCGACCATCGGTTTCTTCACGTGCAGTGATAACGACTTACTGTCGTGCAACAGCGGCTAAAACTCCTACGCAGACGTGGAAAGCGAATAGCAAAAATCGTCGTTCATCCCAACAGAAAGTAGCTACCGTATCACTGAAAAATGATATAAGCGACAATATTTTCAATAATCGATCACTCTCGGAAACTAAATTAGTCGACTCATCATCGTAATTACATTTCTCCTCAGTTCACAGGTTTTCAGCTCTTCAGAAAAGCGTAAACGAACAATTAATTACAAAGACGTGCAATTCTCAAAATGCCGCGAAAACAGGCGTTGGCCGAAAACATTCCGTTACAACTCGGAACGGCGTTTCTCGCAGCGACGTTCTTGTGACACACGCTCTCGGCATTCTTGTCGCGTTGAATTTGAGTAACAAATTAAGATTCGACGAATCCCTCCACCGAGTTTTTCTGGACCAGCTGACTACAGCCGTGCTGCGAAAGAAGGTGTCCATGTCTGCGACGCTGCTTCCCTCGTGCTTCAAATGTAAACACCTTTTGGATATCCTCTGTGTTCTCTCAACATTAAGACAAAAATAAATTGGAAGTTACTGTTGTACATTTTCATCTCTACAGTCCGTGTTTTGACAGAACTGACGGTTCTTAGTATTACGTGAATACATGTAAAGTAACTAATTTTGCGCCGGCCGCAGTGGCCGAGCGGTTCTAGGCGCTTCAGTCTGGAACCGCGCGACAGCTACCGTCGCAGGTTCGAATCCTGCCTCGGGCATGGATGTGTGTGATGTCCTTAGGTTATTTAGGTTTAAGTAGTTATAAGTTCTAGGGGACTGATGACCTCAGATATCCCCATAGTGTCCCATAGTGCTCAGAGCTATTTGAATTCTGGACTAATTTTGCCTAAAACGCTACAGCGAATATTTAAATTTATTACTGCTTTTTCGCATTACTTGTGCTAAACATATTAAGTGTTGTGATATCTTCGCTGTCGTCACATGTGGTTCTGGGCGTTGGCAAGCAAATGTATCATTAACGGTGCTGAAAGTTCATCGCTGCTAAACTAGCATCGAGCTACTTATTAAAGTTTACATGTGTTCTAAACGACAGAGCTTGCTCTGTTATTGGCCTTAGTGAGAAAATACATTTAGCAGTCGAAAAGATGCGTCGTTCTAGGAAGTTAATGAACTTAAAGGCCGTACTTTTTGTTTTGCTCTAGCTTTAATACACTTGAAAAATATCTCAAAGGTGCACATCTAGCCGTTCATTTAGGACACTGTGGCGTACATATCCTTTTCTTATAGCCTTACTCACGTTTCAAGCTGGTTATTTCTCACGTTTTCCTTATTATGGCATCTTTCGTTGCCAAATGGGGCTGTGGCTCTTTACATATTCTGGCCACGTATTAAAAGAGAGTTGCAACTGTAGTGGAGACAATGGACGAGGGCAAGTTGCTACTGTTTTACGTCGCATTGTCAGGTGCGCCGTCTGCTCTCCAGAACGCGCCAGTTCTGATGCTCCTCGGTCTGCTTGACCCCGTGCCGTGAACTAAACAGGCCTGCGACCGTTAGTGCTGCCCTTCTCTGTACACGCTCAGTACGCTGCCGTCTGGTACGGGTCCCACACACACGTGAGCATCGGACGCAGCAGTGAGTGTGGAGCAGACTCCCGCCACCCTGCCAGTGGCCGCCAGTCCCCCACCTGCCTCACCCACGACTCAGCCTGTGTGTTCACTCCGTCTCGTATGCCTGCAAATTGCTACACCTCACTCATTGCAATTGTAAGTAATTTATACGTAGTCATCGGACATTTGGCATCTCCGTGATTTCTCGCATTCGGGAGGACGACGGTTCAATCCCGCGCCCGGCCATCATGATTTAGGTTTTCCGTGATTTCCCTAAATCGCTCCAGGCAAATGCCGGGACGGTTCCTTTGACAGGGCACGGCCGATTTCCTACCCCATCCTTCCCTAATCCGATGAGACCGATGACCTCGCAGTCTGGTCTCTTCCCCCAAACAACCCCAACCCATCTCTGTGATTTCACATTCCCGTACATTTAGACCGCGTTTCCACTCCACACCACTTTGGTATCTTATAAAGAGCTCAGTGTGTGTCACTGAAGCATCTTTCCGACAGTAATTCGTCAACTAAACATCGCGGCTGTGGTTCGTTGCTGATGCACAGTGGTGACGTCATAATACCGACCACTAGCGACTCTGCACATATGGTCCCTCTGTAATCGAGTGAGCCCGGCCTTACATTCTTCTTACTGAAATAACACACTGAGTGCTCTGAGACATTCGTGGTTCTCTTACCAAACGAAATGTATTTCCATTTTTATCTGTGCGATTGTCTTTTACTCGCTGGCTTACAAGCACAAAACTCACAGTGCAGAACTTATGTATTGTTTCCGCCTCGACAAGCGGATTGCGTGCCCTCTGTTGGCGACACGCTAAACCCGTGTAGTGTCTTCCATCTCGGAATTGTGCCATAGCTGCTTAATATTCCTGTCACATATTAAAACAATCCCGCAATTTTTTTGATGACCACGTAAAACAAAAAGTTGTCATTTTTATTTCCTTTTATAAAGTGAGCTATCCGCCGCGTTTAAATAACCGACGTCGCAAAGTCTTGTTTTTTAGGACTTCCTACCAAAAATTAAGTGTATTCGGCCATCAATATTTCGTGTCAAGTCTGGCATATACAGGGTGCAGAGAAACAATTTGACCAAAAGAGTAGGGTGGAAAGACAGCATCAGACGAAGGAAATAGAGCTGGCAGTTGAGTATTTACAGCGCTATGGCAGCGTGAAAACGGTGGTCAGTTTCAACATTTGCTAAAAGATACTCATGTTAATTGGTGGCTCATTTTTCATTTGCTTTGACCTTTTTAAGATGTGAAACAGGACCGTGTGATTGTTTTCATTTCTAAATAAGTGCGATGTGGTACTTCAGCTAAGTACGAAACATGGGTCTGTGATGCTTTAAGTCAATCTTTTTCTCATTGTAAAGAAAAAGTGGTTCAAATGGTTCTGAGCACTATGGGACTTAACATCTGAGGTCATCAGTCCCCTAGAACTTAGAACTACTTAAACCTAACTAACCTAAGGACATCTCACACATCCATGCCCGAGGCAGGATTCGAACCTGCGACCGTAGCGGTCGCGCGGTTCCAGACTGAAGCACCTAGAACCGCTCGGCGACACCGACCGGCTCATTGTGAAGACTGGTTGATCCAAAGACTGTGTTTACGTATACATTTTCTGTGAGTGACCTTTTATATTGAGTAAAAACGTCAACATGTCAGATTTCGATTAGATTCGTATATCGCTTATAATGGGCAGTTACGACCCTTAGTTGCTATATTCTAATTCCTATGTTTCGTACTGTCTATCCACCCTATGCTTCTTGGTCCAATTCTTTTTCCGCACTCTGTGTATCCTCGGTGGATGGCAAACCTCGTTCAAACAGCACTGCTTAAATTATTCAGTTTTTACGTACGTTACAGATATATCACTGAATGACTCCCAACCCGGTCGTCCGCTTATATTCCGCCACGTCACTGGAAAGCCAGCACGCGATGCACAAAATGACGAAACCAGCATCATATTTTCATAATGACACGTTACTGATAGTGAGCACACTTAGACATTAATCACAGATTCAGATGGTAGTAATGTAGAAGGCGAGTTGATTTTTCCGTTAATTCTTAGCCTCCTGCAGCCCACAGAGCTTTGTCGCTGCCAGCGCCGCGGAAAGTTGACAGTTGTAACACTCGCGCGAGTAATGGCTGTTCCATGAAATAAATGAAAACGGTAGAAAATGTACATGCAAGAGTTCGTCACCGAAATAAGAGGCGCTCGACCTAATCTTTAAAATCACCCCATAGCAGACCCTCGCGAAGCCCTCCAGTTGTGATGTGTGCGTCCACTCCCACATGTGAATCACACTCCCGGTCGCTGGCCAGTTGTGCCATTTTAATGCATCCGGCCAGTGCTGTTTCACACTCCGGACATTCATGGATGGTCTTCTGCACAGATACCCCCACCTGATGTTACCCTAAACACCTGAGAAGGAGGAGATTGTGCGAAAAATCTTTCAGAAAACGTATACAGAAACAGTAAAAAAAAAAGTAACTCCTCAGCAAGCACCAGGCGCCGTCGCGCACGCACCTGCGCGCCGCTCCGCTCCGTCTCTACCGCCATGGCCCGCACAAAGCAAACGGCCCGCCAGTCCACCGGCGGGAAGGCGCCGCGCAAACAGCCCGCCACCGAGGCGTCAAGAAGCCCCACCCACCGTTATACGGGCCGGGCACCGTCGCCCTGCGAGAAATCAGGCGCTACCAGAAAAACACAGAGCTGCTCATCCCCAAGCTGCCCTTTGTAATGGTACTTGAATTACGTAACCATTACGGCACCTCGACTTAACCTCTCGATACCAGCAGTATTCTACTGTGTTTCTGTAAAGTAGCTCACATATTTCTGAGACAACATTCAGATTTGAGTTCATTAATGTAGAGGTACTTTGATACATCGATATGTTTATATTGCAATGATGTTATTCTTTCTTTTGTCACTATGATCTTTGACGTACTTGTAACTCTTGATTTTTGGGCGCGTAAGCGGTTATTATTAGAGAGTCGGACCTTGAGAAAGTCAAGTCTTGGACGTCACGTTGGAAAGACGCATATTGTAGCCAGTTTATAAAATGTGAAATTTAACAGTGAGGAAGGTGTTTTCGAGTATGTTTTGTATTGTGAAGTGATGTTTTGTGTGTTACGTGATATTGCAGCAAAAGTAATTAAAAAAATTAAATTCGGAGTGTTGATTGTCTTTTTACATCACCATTGTGCTAACTTTGAGAGGTTTAATCTTCAAGAATGGTTTGTGAAGCGCACCTACAAAACTTTTGAATAAAGCAGAATAAAACATAGGCCTCTTTGCTTCCGAGCTTGAAATCATCACCACCTACCTTTTCGACGATTGAGCCATTATTTTACAACGAGACCAGCGTGGGAAATACGAAAAGATGAGTGCCTAGTTTATTTATTATTACATGAAATGACTTTATTAACTGTGCTCTAATTACACCTGCCACATAATTGTTGTTGCCCCAAAATGCAGTATTTAGCAGCGTGAGCTACACCACAATCGTTATTAAATTTTGACCTTTGTTCTGGTAGGGTTGTTAGACCTTCCAGCGCCTAGTGTGCGAGATCGCCCAGGACTTCAACACCGACCCGCGCTTCCGGACCTTACTTCTCAGTAAGTAAAAAAAAAAAAAAAAAAAAAAAAAAAAAATACCACCAACACATTTTTATCCATGCCCTTTAACACTTGTATACTGTTTTCTTATCCTCACCTGGATCACACGCGTTGTGGAGAATTTCCGAAGCCCCTCTCGAGGCAAAGCGAAGTCTTAATCATATACGAGGAATTAGCTGATACGTTCTCATCAGCCATTGACTGTGAAGATGTAATAAAAATGTTGACAGCGCTGTCTGTTTCGCATCGATGAGGAATTTAAAGGCAGTTGGAGAAACTGTTTTATTTCGTGGCAAAGTGTCCAGGTGTTGTCCTGTTTAGACCGATTGCATTCGTGCTTGGTAACAGACAAAAAGTAAAGATCTATCGAGTGCGTTTACACACTGCACGTTAGAGGAGGAGGACCGCATTGAATTTAACAATTAATTCACTGAAAAGGCGATGAAAAGAAAAAAAAAACTTTGTCGGCGATATTATTCTGTCCTGCAGCTGGGCAGCGCCAATCGCGAGCTTGAAGGTTATCAGAGCTTTAGTTTACGGTGTCTGACTGCGTTATACGCTGCTCGTTGGCGTATGTGAAACTGGACAGAAACCACCCTCCATACCTTCGACTATAGGTCTACACATACGGCAGGAATCAAGCGCTGAACGCCCGCATTTCGCATTTCCGTCCGCGCCGCCCCCGCCAGTCAGCCTACACGCTATTCCTTCGTTTCTTTCGTCTGTCGACTGACTGAATCGAGTTATGGAGTAGTTGTACTTTCCTATATATCACGCGCCTCCGCCGACTTAATGGCTTAGCTCTGTTGAACACTCACGCTGACATTGATTGTCCTATTGACGATGTAATCAACCAATTTGCCAGGAAGAATAGGCGCATAGAATTCATCATTTAAGGAAGAGAGCCACAACTGTCACTTTCTTATATCATAAGATGTCATTGTCTTGTATATGCGTAGAATCAGTTTAAATAAAACTTTCTTAAACTTTGCACGTGACTAGATTATTTGTTATTACGGTAAAAGTACAGCAAGCTCAAAATATCTATACCGCTCCCTCCTTGAGGTTTTCCCGGATCCGCCACGGCTCCTTGCTGAATTAATGTTAGACATGTAGTAATTCTGTTGAATTAATTTCTCCAGAACTCGGAATGGTAATGGGTGGTTAACCTCCTTACGTTCGGACATGTGGAACGACAGCAACCATTTCAGACACTGTACTCACTGATCTTTATTTTCACAAACACCCGAATTTCAGTCATTCGATGAACTCTTGTTCATGGTGGACTGTGACTCATTTAGTTGAACGTTTCCACAGGAAGAGAATGCCAAATATCGGTTTGGCAGGAAGGATACAGTTTTCTGGCGCTTTCCTCAGCAATACGTACGATATGTTTTATTAGGCTTTAGCAAATAACATCCGTAATTTACGATTTATAGACAGAATAAGGAGATACGACTTATGTTTAATCCAGTACAGGTACCGACGCAATATCAAGGTATGAAGCGTGATATATCAGAAGACCTTATTTGTAGAGGAAACTCGTATAGTGAGTTAGAGATTAACTTTCGGCCGTCTCAAAATCTTCGCTATTCCTAGGGTTTTAGATCTGACGACCGACATACATCTCTATTGTATTCTATTTTGTATATATTGTATGTTAACTGGGGCCCTAGAAACGACGGAGAGGCTCCGTCCCCGCCGCAGCCGCAGTGGTCCACAACCCCACGACGACTACCGCAGTCCACTTCACCCCTCCGCCGCCCCACACCGAACCATTCTTTCAGGGTTATAGTGCGGTTCGGCCCCCGATGGACCCCACAGGGAACGTCTCACACCAGACGAGTCTAACCCCTATGTTTGCGTGGTATAATGGTGGTGTACTCGTACGTGGAGAAAGTGGTTGCGCAGCCATCGCCGACATAGTGTAGCTGAGGCGGAATAAAGGGAACCAGCCCGCATTCACCGAGGCCGATGGAAAACCGCCTAAAAACCATCCACAGGCTGGCCGGCTCACCGGACCTCGACACAAGTTCGCCGGGCGCATTCCTGCCGGGGACCAGGCGCTCCTTCCCAGTCAGGAGAGCCGTGCGTTAGACCGCACGGCCAACCTGGGCGGGCTGACATACGTCCCTACTTTCCAACCATGCAACGCTTTTGAAACACTAATTCGGGTTAAAATTCTTACTTGTAAAAGAGAGTGTCCAAGCATTTGAGTGTTTCGTTACTGCGCAAACTGTAACGACTTTAGTTTCACGTGTGCTTGTGATGCCCGGCAAACACTTGCATCTTAAGCAGTGCCGACGACTCACCGCCGCCAAGCCGTTCCGGCGTATATTCGATACACATCGCGGCCGGTCTCGTTCCGTGACGCACGACCGTGACGTCATAACATGGACACTCCCGTCGCGTTCATTACGGCCGACTCTGCAACGCCACATATGCAGCTCCTACATTCGACAGACCTTGGCCTTAGACTCTTCTCACTAAAATGATACGTTCAGTCTTTCAAAAGGTTCGTCCTGTTTTCAAGTTTAAGCATTTAAAGAGAGTACTTCGTGTTCTGATACTGCTTTTATACACTCTTGAAATGTATAAATGACGTGCGTCTAATCCATCGTTTGTAACACAACGGGTGACAACCGTCAAACGTAGAAATTTCCATCGCTTATTTTAAGCCTCGACAAGCGAATCGCGCAACCTCTGTCACCAAAGTGTTTTCGTTGTTGTTACTTCTTCCTCCGCGAAGTAGTCCTGCAGTATCCTGCACTTTCCGGCCACGTATTTAAACAGGACCGTAGCAGCATTGATGACTCAGAGGAGAAATCTGTCATTAGTAGCTGCTCATACGAAATATGGTGTCCGCATTCCGTGTTTAAATAGCTCACTACTAAGAACTGGCGCGATCGTATATGTACCAATATTTGAAAATAATGCCCGAATTGGGGCAAACGTAATTTCTATGTTAGAAATATCATGTGCTATTGAAACCTTTAATTCACTGACTTGATGTTGTTCTCTCGTAGTGAGAACAGTTCTGCGAATGGCGCATACTACTACGACAGTCTCATTTAGTTCGGACCGGTACTTCGATGTAAACATAGAAACTGCACAGCTACTATTAAAGTTCTTGAGCTTATTCTTATATGATTCTGGAGGCAACACTCAGCAGGTTTCAGTTTAGTTAAGATTAGTTATCTATGAAGCAACGTTGTCTTCTGGCCATAAGAAACTGGTAGCATCTATTTATTCCGACAGATTAAGTTTAACAGTTCCTTCATGTACGGTACGCCACACAGATTATGTTATTCTTTTTGCCGTAGGTCTATACTGAAATTGACACTGTTGTTGTTGTTGTGGTCTTCAGTCCTGAGACTGGTTTGATGCAGCTCTCCATGCTACTCTATCCTGTGCAAGCTTTTCCATCTCCCAGTACCTACTGCAACCTACATCCTTCTGAATCTGCTTAGTGTATTCATCTCTTGGTCTCCCTCTACGATTTTTACCCTCCACGCTGCCCTCCAATACTAAATTGGTGATCCCTTGATGCCTCAGAACATGTCCTACCAACCGATCCCTTCTTCTGGTCAAGTTGTGCCACAAACTTCTCTTCTCCCCAATCCTATTCAATACTTCCTCATTAGTTATGTGATCTACCCATCTAATCTTCAGCATTCTTCTGTAGCACCACAATTCGAAAGCTTCTATTCTCTTCTTGTCCAAACTATTTATTGTCCATGTTTCACTTCCATACATGGCTACACTCCATACGAATACTTTCAGAAATGACTTCCTGACACTTAAATCAATACTGGATGTTAACAAATTTCTCTTCTTCAGAAACGCTTTCCTTGTCATTGCCAGCCTACATTTTATATCCTCCCTACTTCGACCATCATCAGTTATTTTGCTCCCCAAATAGCAAAACTCCTCTACTACTTTAAGTGCCTCATTTCCTAATCTAATTCCCTCAGCATCACCCGACTTAATTAGACTACATTCCATTATCCTTGTTTTGCTTTTATTGATGTTCATCTTATATCCTCCTTTCAAGACACTGTCCATTCCATTCAACTGCTCTTCCAAGTCCTTTGCTGTCTCTGACAGAATTACAATGTCATCAGCGAACCTCAAAGTTTTTATTTATTCTCCATGAATTTTAATACCTACCCCGAATTTTTCTTTTGTTTCCTTTACTGCTTGCTCAATATACAGATTGAACAACATCGGGGAGAGGCTACAACCCTGTCTTACTCCCTTCCCAACCACTGCTTCCTTTTCATGTCCCTCGACTCTTATAACTGCCATCTGGTTTCTGTACAAATTGTAAATATCCTTCCACTCCCTGTATTTTACCCTTACCACAATCAGAATTTGAAAGAGAGTATTCCAGTCAACATTGTCAAAAGCTTTCTCTAAGTCTACAAATGCTAGAAACGTAGGTTTGCCTTTCCTTAATCTTTCTTCTAAGATAAGTCGTAAGGTCAGTATTGTCTCACGTGTTCCAGTGTTTCTACGGAATCCAAACTGATCTTCCCCGAGGTTGGCTTCTACTAGTTTTTCCATTCGTCTGTAAAGAATTCGTGTTAGTATTTTGCAGCTGTGACTTATTAAGCTGATAGTTCGGTAATTTTCACATCTGTCAACACCTGCTTTCTTTGGGATTGGAATTATTATATTCTTCTTGAAGTCTGAGGGTATTTCGCCTGTTTCATACATCTTGCTCACCAGATGGTAGAGTTTTGTCAGGACTGGGTCTCCCACGGCCGTCAGTAGTTCCAATGGAATATTGTCTACTCCGGGGGCCTTGTTTCGACTCAGGTCTTTCAGTGCTCTGTCAAACTCTTCACGCAGTATCGTATCTCCCATTTCATCTTCATCTACATCCTCTTCCATTTCCATAATATTGTCCTCAAGTACATCGCCCTTGTATAGACCCTCTATATACTCCTTCCACCTTTCTGCTTTCCCTTCTTTGCTTAGAACTGGGTTTCTATCTGAGCTCTTGATATTCATACAAGTCGTTCTCTTATCTGCAAAGGTCTCTCTAATTTTCCTGTAGGCGGTATCTATCTTGCCCCTAGTGAGATAGGCCTCTACATCCTTACATTTGTCCTCTAGCCATCCCTGCTTAGCCATTTTGCACTTCCTGTCGATCTCATTTTTGAGACGTTTGTATTCATTTTTGCCTGTTTCACTTACTGCATTTTTATATTTTCTCCTTTCATCAATTAAATTCAATATTTCTTCTGTTACCCAAGGATTTCTACTAGCCCTCGTCTTTTTACCTACTTGATCCTCTGCTGCCTTCACTACTTCATCCCTCAAAGCTACCCATTCTTCTTCTACTGTATTTATTTCCCCCATTCCTGTCAATTGCTCCCTTATGCTCTCCCTGAATCTCTGTACAACCTCTGGTTCTTTTAGTTTATCCAGGTCCCATCTCGTTAAATTCCCACCTTTTTGCAGTTTCTTCAGTTTTAATCTACAGGTCATAACCAATAGATTGTGGTCAGAGTCCACATCTGCCCCTGGAAATGTCTTACAATTTAAAACCTGGTTCCTAAATCTCTGTCTTACCATTATATAATCTATCTGATACCTTTTAGTATCTCCAGGGTTCTTCCATGTATACAACAAAATTGAGACTAGAAAGAAAAAAAAAAAAAAACGCTTTTATCAGTATATCGCGCGACATAGTTGATTTCTGCGTATGCTGTTCACTGTATGTGTGTGCTCTGCTTTATTTGGGAACTATGGACGCATCTGTGGTTAGTAAAGCCAGCAAACTTTTGCCAACGGCTGAATCGCCCTTTCAAAACGAGTGACGCTACCAAATCAGCTCGCCCTTGCTAACGAGGCGATGAAGCGATTTGACCATCGCGTTTAAATGTTTTGTTTTTAAGTTTCAATGCTTTGGGAATAGACGTAAAGCGCATTGCTTTTCCTCCGTTCATCCACAGAAAACAGTCTTCCGATCTGACAATAGAAAAGAAAAAGCCTTCACCAAATGATCATCGAAATCACATTTCTTTCCACTTCACTGATGTGTAATTCGTCAGTATCAGATAAACGAAAAATTAAAATGACGCGTTGTTTATAAATCGCCAACAAAAAAGCTGAGGGCCGAGAATTCCGTTATAACTGGGAACGCCGTTGCTCGCGATGGTATTATTGCGTCAGACGCTGTCCGTGTTGCTGCCGAGTTAAACTTGAGTAACAAATCGAGATAACGGCGAAAAAATCCACCGCCTTTTTTTTCGGGACCGTATTAGTGCCGCGTGCTGCCAGAGCAGGTGTCGATGTCTGCGACACTCTTTCCACACAGGGAGACGTCACAAATTCGACGAATTTCTCTGTACTCTCTCGACGGTAAGACAATAGCCGCTGCACAGGCTGAAACTTGTTGCGAAATCTGTTCTGTGCTGCGTGTCGGATGACAGAAAATGTAAAGGCTTTTATTACTTATGCCTCGGTTCTCCGTTGATAACAGCACTGTATATGGTTTTATCTGAAACACTAGTACGAACTGTAATTACATAAGCAAGCAGTAAATGACGCAAAACGTTAGAATGATGTCGCGCTTCCGAGAAGTAACTGTTCCCCACGCTTCAGCTGCGTTACATGTATTCTGCCGATCGCTGAATGCCTCACGCCATTACAGACAATTGTGACGTTACAACATGGACACATATCGATTAACACAGAGTATTCTCCGTCATATCAATTACGTCTGTGTCAACGTACAAACCCTGCAAAGCACTGCGAAGTGCATGGCAGAGGTTACTTTCTACGGTAACACCTGTCAGAAAATTTCACTCTGCGGGCAGAGTTTTTGCTTAGACAGACGCCCCCGTGCTGCAGTGCTGTACTCTGCCTGGTTCTACACCGGCGGCCCTTACGGCAGCGGCGCGTAGTGGCCGAATAGTGTCTCAGAGATCGTCACATGACGATCATCTGTGAAATTTTGTAAGTAGGCTTTCGCGGGACAGTTTGCGTCTGCTTCCAGGAGTCTGCAAGTTGAGATTCCTCGCGTTCCTGACACGATCTCGCACGAGTAAAAGAACCCGCCCTTGTGACCTTTCAGAGTCTCCTGTTTGTCCTTTTTGGTACGGGTCCCTCGCGCTTTTGCCGTATTCGAAGACGGGACGCGGGAGTGACTTGGGAGCAGCCCCCTCTCTGGGCTGACCGCACCTCCCCAGTGTCCTGCCCACGACCCCAAGTCTGGATCGTGTCTCGCATACTACTGGGCCTCTGTGGTCGTTCCATTCCACGTACCCACAAACTGCTGTACACAGCTGTTTGCATGAGTTGACCCACCAACACTGTGAATCACTCACTGATACTGTATTTAAACGATATCTGGCAAGCGCATTTAAAGCTAATTACCAATCTATAAACCTCTTCAAAATCCTTTTCACATCCTTATTGAATATTTCTGCAGCTTTTTGGCGATAGTATATCAGAAACAACAGATATCGGAAGTCCTCTCTTTATAACCGACTTAGCCGGCCGGTGTGGACGAGAGGTTCTAGGTGCTTCAGTCTGGAACCGCGCGACCACGGTGGCAGTTTTCTAACTCGGTTGTTGTACCACGGTGGCTCTTTTCCATCTCTTACGATCTTGCTTGGCACAAACTCATCTAACGCATAATGTACGATGGTTTTGAACTTTGTCCACTGATCCTCAACATTATCTGTACTTGAGACAAAACTTTTGTGTTGAGCCAACAGGTACTCTGAAATCTGCTTTTTGTCACTTTTGCTAAACAGAAAAATCTTTCTACCTTTTTTAATATTTCTATTTACGGCTGAAATCATCGATGCAGTAACCGCTTTATGATCGCTGATTCCCTGTTCTGCGTTAACTGTTTCAAATAGTTCGGGTCTGTCTATCACCAGAAGGTCTAATATGTTATCGCCACGAGTCGGTTCTCTGTTTAACTGCTCAAGGTAGTTTTCAGATAAAGCACTTAAAAAAATTTCACTGGATTCTTTGTCTCTGCCACCAGTTATGAACGTTTGAGTCTTCCAGTCTATATCCGGCAAATTAAAATCTCCGCCCAGAACTATAACATGGTGGGGAAATCTACTCGATATATTTTCCAAATTATCCTTCAGGTGCTCAGCCACAACAGCTGCTGAGCCAGGGGGCCTATAGAGACATCCAATTACCATGTCGGAGCCTGCTTTAACCGTGACCTTCACCCAAATTATTTCACATTTCGGATCTTCGATACTATTGCACTTCTTATCGCTATAAACACGCCTCCCCCTTCACTGTCCAGCCTGTCTCTGCGGTATACATTCCAATCTGAGTTTGGGATTTCATTACTGTTTACGTCTGGTTTCAGCCAACTTTCTGTCCCTAGTACTATATGGGCGTTGTGACCGTTTATTAGTGAGAGCAGTTCTGGGACCTTTCTATAGACGCTTCTGCAGTTTACTATTAGCACATTAATATTGTTATTCCCTGTTGCATTTTGCCTACTCCTACCTTGCCGCGTCTCAGGAGGCGTCTTGTCGGGCCTAGGGAGGGGATTCTCTAACCTAAAAAACCCCCATGTGCACTCCACACGTACTCCGCTACCCTTGTAACCGCTTCCGGCGTGTAGTGCACGCCTGAGCTATTCAGGGAGACCCTACATTTCTCCACCCGATAGCGGAGGTCGAGAAATTTGCACCCCAGATCTCCGCAGAATCTTCTGAGCCTCTGGTTTAAGCCTTCCACTCGGCTCCAAACCAGAGGACCGCGATCGGTTCTGGGAACGATACTACAAATAGTTAGCTCTGATTCCACCCCCCGAGCGAGTCTTTCCACCTTCACCAATTCTGCCAACCGCCTGTACGAACTGAGGATGACCTTTGAACCCAGACGGCAGGAGTCATTGGTGCCGACATGAGCAACAATTTGCAGTCGGGTGCACCCAGTGCTCTCTATCGCCGCCGGTAGGGCCTCCTCCACATCTCGGATGAGACCCCCTGGCAAGCAGACAGAGTGAACACTGGCCTTCTTCCCCGACCTTCCCGCTATTTCCCTAAGGGGCTTCATCACCCGCCTAACGTTAGAGCTCCCAATAAGTAATAAACCCCTCCCCCCGTGTGCCTGCTCGGACCTTGCTGAAGGAGCAGCCACATGTCCACTCACAGGCAGAGCGGGCGATGCCACACGGCCAGCCTCCACATTGACCCTCCGCCTCGTGCGCCGCGAACGCCGCTGAACCCGCCACTCCCCTTGGGGAGAGGGTGGACCAACCGCGCCCGGTACCCGCGAGGATGTCTCGACAGCAGGGACAGTGGGTGAAGCATGTAACACCTGGGGTGTACCTTGCGACGCACCAGACTCCCCGCTGCCGCTACACTCCGAGGCAGCAGCCTGAAGACAACTGACCGCGGCCATCAACACGCTCAGCTGTTCGCGAACAGTGGCCAGCTCCTCCTGCGTCCGTACACAGCAGTCACACATCCTATCCATCCTAAGGAATCAGTTTACTGAAGAGAGTTAATCAACCTTTAACTAGACTGCTAATTCACTAAAGGCGGCTGTTTATTGACTAAACTGTGGTTGCTAGCCACTTCTTGTAGAAAACAATGAAAATAGCACCACCTGTCTCTGGACTGTATTCAAAACAAACACTAGCACTACTGGCACTATGGTTGACTAAAGGGACTCTCTCTGACTGTATTCAAAACAAACACGAAATCTATGGAACTATTAATAGCACTCGACAATTACAGCTTCCTAAAAGCAAAAACACACGGAAGAAGAAGTGACAAGTAAGAAAAATACAGTTAATACTTAAATTAAGGTAGCTCGCTGCACAGCAGACGTGAAGCAGACGGCGGTTAGGACGACACTGACACTACTGTCACTATGGCTGACTAAAGGGACTCTCTCTGACTGTATTCAAAACAAACACGAAATCTATGGAACTATTAATAGCACTCGACAATTAAAGCTTCCTAAAAGCAAATAGACACGGAAGAAGAAGTGACAAGTAAGAAAAATACAGTTAATACTCAAATTAAGGTAGCTCGCAGCACAGCAGACGTGAAGCAGACGGCAGTTACGTCGGTGCTGCGAATGCTACATCAACATCGATTGCACCGGTACCATATTTCTATGCACCAGGAATTGCATGGCGACGACTGTGAACGTCGTGTACTGTTCTGCCATTGGGCACAAGAGAAATTACGCGACGACGACAGATTTTTTTGCACGCGTCCTATTTAGCGACGAAGTGTCATTCACCAACAGAAGTAACGTAAACCGGCATAATATGCACTATTGGGCAACGGAAAATCCACGATGGCTTCGACAAGTGGAACATCAGCGACTTTGGCGGGTTTATGTATGGTGTGGCATTATGGGAGGAAGGATAATTGGCCCCCATTTTATCGATGGCAATCTAAATGGAGCAATGTATGCTGATTTCCTACGTAATGTTCTATCGATGTTACTACAAGATGTTTCACTGCATGACGGAATGGCGATGTATTTCTAACATGGTGGATGTCCAGCACATAGCTCTCATGTGGTTGAAGCGTATTGAATAGCATATTTCATGACAGGTGGATTGGTCGTCGAAGCACCATACCGTGTCCCGCACGTTCACCGGATCTGACGTCCTCGGATTTCTGTCTGTGGGGAAAGTTGAAGGATATTTGCTATCATGATCCACAGACAACGCCTGACAACACGCCTCAACGGATTGTCAATGCATGTGCGAACATTACGGAAGGTGAACTACTCGCTGTTGAGAGGAATGTCGTTACACGTATTGCCAAACGCATTGAGGTTGACGGACACCATTTTGAGCATTTATTGCATTGACGTGGTATTTATAGGTAATCACGATGTAACAGCATACGTTCTCAGAAATGATAAGTTCAAAGAGGTACATGTATCACATTGGAACAACCGAAATAAAATGTTCAAATGTACCTACGTTCTGAATTTAATTTAAAAAACCTACTGTTACAAACTGTTCGCCTAAAATTGTGAGCCATGTGTTTGTGACTTTTACAGTGGCATCTATCACAAAGAGTAAAAAGTGGTCCAACTAAAACATTCATATTTCTTTACGTAGTACACGATTATGTAATAAAAAATGGGAATTTCTATTTAAAAAAACACGCAGTTGATATCCGTTTGACCTATGGCAGCGCAATCTAGCGGCCCAACCATAGCGCCATCTGGTTTCCTCCTTCAAGCTAGACAAGATTCGTTCTTTGTAGTTTTTCCGTTTGACGCTTATTTCGTGAGATATTTGGCCCGGTCACTATCAATGAACCACACTGTATACATTGAAGAGCGAAAGAAACTGGCACATCTGCCTAATATCGTGTAGGCCCCCGTGCACCCGCAGAAGCGGCGCAACACGACGGGGCATGGACTCGACCATTGTCTGAGGTAGTTCTGGAAGGAACTGACACCACGAATCCTGCAGGCTGTCCACAAATCCGTAAGGCCGTCCGCACACGCAGTGGCTGAAAAGCAACGCAACGGGTCGGCGATATCTGGTTGCAGACTGGCTCGCAACGCAGCTCCGCACACGGCGCAACTCTGCAGTGAGAAACTGCAGTTGCCTTTTGCGAGCGTGGAGGACAAGGAGTACTGTTTATTGGACCTGAGCATCTTTTGATTACGCAGGACGTGTCGAGTACAGATTCGAGCACAGAAAAAGATGTGGACCTCTATTATTATTTCTTACGAAGGGAAAAAACGAAATTCTGCCTTCATTCATACACTCACAGAATCATAAACTGCAGGCTGTTTGTAACAGCGAAGGAGCTGCAACAAATAGGTTCCAAATTCATTACTTTTTATAGTGATTCTCTGAAAAGTGTCTCCATAAGCCGGCCGGAGTGGCCGAGCGGTTCTAGGTGCTACAGTCTGGAACCGCGCTGCTGCTACGGTCGCAGGTTCGAATCCTGCCTCGGGCATGGATGTATGTGATGTCCTTAGGTTAGTTAGGAGACTGATGACCTCAGATGTTAAGTCCCATAGTGCTCAGAGCTATTTGAAGCATTTTTGAACCAATACATTGCAAGAATCCTGACAGAGCGAATGAAGTTATCAAAGCCGTTTGTGTTCTTCACAATTATGTAAGGAAACGTGAAGGAAGGTGTAGAATATGCATCAACATACTTGCAAGAAAATCATCAGCCCGCTGATGATGCTGCAATATTTCAAGCAAATGATAACGTTTCAACATGTGACAATTCATCAGCAACTGCATTAAGAAATTATTTAGCTAATTACTTTTTAAACCCACGCGCCTATCTTCCTTGGCAATGGAACCACTGTACTTGAATCTTCATTTCATATTGACTACAGTTAAATTCTTTGAATGAATAAAGTCTATATTCTTCACTTAACCTATTGTCGATTACTTTTATTTTGCAAACCTGGACGTGATTACATTTATGCGCACGGAAACGTGGTGATGACGGTTTCACAACAATTTAATTTTGCAGAATGACATTGTCATACTAAAAGTACTCCAGGTATGATTTATATATATTTTTTGTACATCTGTTCCCACTGGTTTACTGGCAATTTTATTTTAAACAATAGATATACAGTACATTACATACTTGTCATATGAACTTCTTTTCCGATTTCACTTGACGCCTAGTCTGTCGAATGTCTCCTGCGGTAGCCTGTAAGCATGTAATTACATTAAATGGAATCTGTTTCTTCTTCTTTCAAAATGATAATGTTTAAAACTTCCTCGCTGATCTCCAAAATCACGTAAAACGAAGCTGATATCGCGGATACGACGCAACTCGGATCGTTTGCAACGCGGGCTGCGAGATGCATCCAACTGGTTGACAACGCGTTCCGAGAGACGTGCCGGTGAGTCATGCCGTCTGAGGAGCCCCAATTAACAGCGCAGGAAATGGTTCGGCTGCCAGCTGGCGTCGGCAACGGGTTGCTTTTGAGTCGCTGTGTGTGCGGAGGGCTTCAAGAGTACGAGAGGGTGGAGATCTCTCCTGAACAGCACATTGCAAGGCATCCCAGAAATGCTCAATAATATTAATCCCAGTTTTACATTATAATGCAATCTAAAGAGAATACACTGGATTAATCCAAAAATTCAGCGTTTCTTGCTTAGGTTTACATAAATTATTTTACTTTCAGGGCTTAAATTTATTTACACATAAAAAGAAACATTTCAAGTTGCCAGTGATGAGCGACAAGCAACACTGCGTATAACAGCCGCACAAGACAGTGTGGGGCGTACGACGGACGTATCCGTTAGTTCAGTGAGGGGAAATTTGGCGTCAGTGGGCTGCGGCAGCGGACGGCCGACGTGGCTGCCCCTGCCACCAGCACGCCGTCGCCTGCAGCGCCTCTGCTGGGCTCGCGGCTACATCGGCTGGACGCTAGACGACTGGAAAACCGTGGCCTGCTCACAAGAGTCCCGATTTACGTTGCTAAAGCCCGTCTCACACGGAGCAAGATTCGCTGTACGTTTCCCTGCTGGCTCTCGCGACGGCTACCTTGCAGGCTCCGTCGTCTGCTAGCGGGCTACCTTGCTGGGAATCTTGTAAGATTTCCAGGATAGGTCCGGTGCTATTTTTCTTGTAAGGTTCCCTGCGTGCTACCTGCGTTGGCCAATCATAAGACGTTTCGTTTGTGACGTCAGACGCGGAAAGCTTGGGTGGGAAGCCTTTGTTGATAGTCGCTTTTCTGCTGTTGTGAGGTGCGGTAGGAAGTTCTTATAATTATTAAATAATGGCACCGCAGTGGTCCAAGGAAGCGTACAGTCTCTGTACGTCGTGAGAAGCGCAAACTGTTATAATAAACACTTGCGTGCAAAAGCACTCGAAACAGTTGCAAGTGCCGTGCGTCTTGTTCGACCATATACATCCATTCACATAAAATTTGAAAGGATGTACGATCTTCTATCCTATAAAATAAAGTCAAACAGTAATGAAATGGTGACACTTTTCAAAATAAAGTAGGTGTTATGCGAACTAACCTAAACTCTTTATGAAGCATGGAGAGCACACCTTTTCCACCGTTTCTCCTCTTAAACCAGTTTTTCGTCCATTCTTTCTTTCTTCTTCTCTCATTAGCATGCATTTCTGCATCGTTTAGCACCAAAACAGCTAATAACGCCAGTTTGCTCTGAATATCTGTACCAGAAGCAGCCATCTTCGTTCGATACAACATGCAGCCGATCACAACACAACTAGGTGCCGATCTTGCACCGTGGGGGAGCTTCGGCATGGAAGATAGCCGGCTCCTTTCCCTGGAAGCCGGCAGGCATGCACTCCATCTCGCAAACTTGCGGCGAACCTTGCTCCGTGTGAGACGGGCTTAACAGCTGCTGGTGAGGTTTGAGTGCGGCGAAGACCCCACGAAGCTGTGAACACAAGCTGTGAACGACGCTCTGTGCAAGCTGACGGCGGCGCCATAATGGTGTGGGCTGTGGTCGCATGGAATGGACTGGATCGGCGGTAATGTTCAGCTACTTGTAGACCATTTGTAGTCATTCACGGACTTCATATTTCCAAACAACGGAGGAATTTTTTTTGTGAGACCTTAATGACAGACATTTCGCAGTATGGAAGTGGGGAGGTGCATCGTTTCCGGAGAGGGCGGCACAGGGCACGGGCGGTACGACTGGACACGGGGGTGAGTGCTGGAGGCGACGGCGCGACGGACGAAGAGTCGCGGGAAGACTTGGACAGCGTGGAGCGGTTACCGCGTGGTCGCGAGAGATAGAAATACTCCGGAGTGCCGACTTGTGTACTTACGACATTTCCGTGGCTTCCACTGTGAAGACGTAGTGCGCGTTTGGAAGTGAATATCTCTTGTCGCTCCTAACTAATTACGTGCAGAAGGAATCCATTGTTTCCCTGTTATTCAACTTATCTTTCATTTAATTGCTGGACCATCGACAGCAATAAGTGTTTGCAGAAATGTACGGCATTTTAAAAAGTACTTCTGCTATCGTACTTATCATTTAAAGTCGTTAAAATAGCACCTGCACATTTTATTTAATTGCAACCTTTCACTTATAAATTTCTACATTAGTTCGCGAGATCCTTTCTGATCATGATGCTCAGCTAGTTACAGTATATGACATAGCTCCATTCAGTAATTCAAAACTACCCTCCAAAGTTAAAGTTAATCACTCACAATTGAGAAATTTCAGAGAAAACCTTCAGCAGTTAGTCTGGGATGTGGTGTACAAGGAACCCGATGCTAATTTAAAATATAACTTATTTCATGATAGACTTGTAAGAGAATCTGTATACTGTTTCCCCATGAAACGATGCAAAAAACCTTGACTTAATAAAGCAATGAAAATATCTTGTAACCACAAAGGGAACTGTATCTAACAACAATAAAGAGTAATGACCCAGAAACAGCCAAATATTATAAAAACTACTGTGCTACATTAAGAAAGGTTATTAAAAAGTCCAGAGGCATGTGCATCATGTCTGAGATTAATACCTCTGCCAACAAAATCAAAACAATTAGGATATTATTACAAGGGAGACAGGGCAACCAAGAGTACAGGTTGATGGTATTACCATCAGAGTGAATGGAAACTTGACAAACAACAAGCCGGAAGTCGAAAACATTTTGAATAATCATTTTTTAAATGATGTAGAGAAAATACGATCTAAACGTTCATTAGAAAAAGCAAGGCTGTTAATGGAAGAGGCCTTACCCACACCATTTCATACAATTGCAATTCCACCCACCTCTCCTTCTTAAATTAGGAACATAATAAACTCTCTCTAGAATAAAAGCTCACATGGAATTGATGGCATTTCCACCAGCATAATAACAGCTTGTTCCCAAGAAATAAGTAGGATTCTTAGCCACATATGTAATAGCTCTCTGAAGCAGGGTATTTTCTGAGATAGACTGAAGTATGCCACTGTTAAACCACTGCATAAAAAAGGGGATACGTCTGATGTCAACAACTACCACCCAATCTCTCTTCTGACTGCCTTATCCAAAATTCTTGGAAAAGTAATGTATTGTAGAGTAGATTCACACATTTGTGAAAATAAGGTTTAAACAAAATGTCAGTTTGGTTTCCAGAGAGGTTTTTCAACGGAAAATGCTATATATACTTTCACTAATGAAATATTAAATGCTCTGAGTAACCGGAAATCACCCGTTGAGATTTTTTGTGATCTCTCAAAGGCTTTTGATTGTGTAAATCATGGAATACTTCTAGATAAACTGAAGTACTGTGGTATGAATGACACAGCGCTCAAATGGTTTAAATCATACCTAACTGGAAGAGTGAAGAAAGTTGAAATAAGCAGTTCACATAATATGCAAAAAACTGGTGATTTCTCAAACTGGGGAACAATCAAGAATGGGGTGCCGCAAGGTTTGGTCTTGGCTTCGCTCCTGTTCTTAATATATATTAATGACTTGCCATTCTATATTCACGAAGATGCAACGCTGGTTCTTTTTGCCGATGATACAAGTATAGCTATCACACACACCTAACAGACAAGAATTAACTGGTGAAATTGTAAACGATGTTTTTCAGAAAATCATTAAGTGGTTCTCTGCAAATGGGCTCTCATTTAACTTTGACAAAACACAGTACATACAGTTCCACATAGTAAGTGGAATGACACCATTAATGAATATAGACTTCGATCAGAAATCGGTACCTAACGTAGAATATTCAAAATTTCTAGGTGTATACATTGATGGGGGATTGAACTGGAAAAAACACACTGAGGATCTGCTGAAACGTTTGAGTTCAGCTACTTATGCTATTAGGGTCGCTGCAAATTTTGGCGATATACATCTCAGTAAATTAGCTTACCACACCTATTTTCATTCTCTGCTGTCGTGTGGCATCATATTCTGGGGTAACTCATAATTGAGTAAAACAGTGTTCATTGCACAAAAGCGTGTAATCAGAATAATTGCAGGAGCTCTTCCAAGATCATCCTGCAGACACTTATTTAAAGAGGTAGAGATCTTTACTGTAGCCTCACAATAAATAAATAAATAAATATATATATATATATATATATATATATATATTCACTTATGAAATTTGGTATTAACAATCCGAACGAATACAAAAGTAAGAGCAGTGTCCATGGCTACGACACTAGGAGAAAGGATGATCTTCACTACTCAAGGTTAAATCTAACTTTGGCTCAGAAGGGGTTAAATTATGCTGCCACAAAAGTCTTTGGTCACTTACCTAATAGCATGAAAAGGCTGGCAGAGAGCCATATAGCATCCAAAAGGAAATTAAAAGAATTTCTTAATGGCAACTCCTTCTACTCATTAGCTGAATTTTTGGACAGAGTAAGTGGGTAATTTCCCCAACCACCACAAAAAAAAAAAAAAAATTAAAAATATTAAGTGTCATGTAATATTTTGTGTGATGTAATATCTTGTATAGACACCTTTTATTAACTTCACACGTTCCACATCATTACGTAGTGTCGTATTCATGATCCATGGAAAAAGAACTAATCCAATGTAATCTGATCTGATCATTCGATTGATGTGTGTATTCTTATCGTATACTGTAGACTCAGCAGTATTTGGTTTGTAATGCGGCAGCTACGTATACCAGCCCCTAAACAACGAAACCAGCCAAAACTTTTAATATTCCAACTCTGAGTCGGAGGGTGTGTAGTTATTATTTTGGAAAGCCCACAATTGAGGGTTTCTCGTCCGGGATTTGTGTCCTGCAAAGTGGTAATTCCCTTGCTCTCTGTTATTGAGCATACTATGCGAAGTGTAGAAACCTTTGCAAAACCAGTAGAGATTTCTGTAGAGTGAACGTCTCGCAAAACACAGTGTGAGATCGGTTTTTTTCGCAAGTAGGTTTCTGAAAATAATGAAATTACACAGTAATTTTCACAATTAACACATGCTATCGATAGAGGTCCTAATCTGTCACGTTAAAGGCTATTTGCGTGGGGGCTCAGAGTCTAAATAAGTTGAGTGCAGAGAACAGTAGTGGTTAGCGCGTTTAACGGACAGCGGTATCGGAGATGGTTGGAACACGCGGTCATCGCCAGCAGCTACAGTTACATCAGGCGGTTTTCTCTGGTGGCGGACGCAGTTCAACAGCAGTACGACGGCAGCGTCTTGGAGTACTCAAGGGCAGTCTTCAGTCTCGACTTCCACTACAACCGACCGCTTCACCATGGCGGAGGGAACCTTCCCACATCAGGTAAGTGCCTGCGCAAATAGAGAGATAGTGTCTGTTTCTGAATTTCAAGGTCCACTTATAGATCTCGCGGATATAAAACAGTCACCTAGCATAATTCTGAAAACGGAAGTGAGCCGATTAGTCCTAAATCAGAGCGCGAAAGTGTAACTAGTAGGAATTCAGGCAAGAGGAATGAATGTGGGAGAAACATGGTGTCACAGCTAATGCAAATGATCCAGGGAATGGCAAATAATTCAAACAGTTTGTGGATACAATTCTCACTGATATGGGTACAATGCGAACTAAAATAGTTGAAAAAATTACGAGTAATTTTGAAAAGCAATTGATGATAAATTAAAATGTGTTCGAGTGGATATGGGGAAAATTACAGACGAAGTTGTAATAGTAAAATCTAAAATCGAATCAGTGGAAATAGATCTTGGGGTAAAAATGGATAAGATACAGACGGAACTTGGGACAGGATAAGCGACTGTATAAATGCGCAAGATGCTCATAAAAGCGATATAAATTTAGCAATTAGTGACATTGCCAATCGTGTAGATGAGGGGGAGAAAGAAAGGAAGAAAAATTAAAGATAAAATAAAGTCCTGTATCATTAGTGAAAATCAATTAAAAAAAACAAATGCAACATACGAAGAGTGATTTAAATTCGTTAACCTCCTAACAGGCCACGGCGGTTATAAATATCCCTCGGGCTAATACCGGATTTGTGAAATGTTACACAGATGACGGAAGATTGGCTGCGTGTAGGGACGATTTTGTTCACAGCATGTCGGACGGAGCGAAAATAAAATACGTTAAACGGCATTTGGAGGGAGACCCACAGTCTTGGGTAAATGTTAGATGTAGTTCGTGCGACTCGTACGACGAGTTCGAAAAGAATTTTTTGAATAAATTAAGGAGCGAGGCAAAACAGACGCGGATCCAAAATGCATTTTTAAACGGGCCGACTACGGGCCGATTACGGTAATGGGACGATGAGAGATTTTTGCAAGCGCGAAATTGGCAAACTTATGCATGTGAAAAATCCGTTGGGGGTTTTAACGGAAATCACCACGTTAAAAAGGCGATTACCCAAAGATTTGCAGTGGGATCTTGTCCATAGTCCATGTTATTCCGTGGACGAATTTTTATAAGTCGTAGAAAAATTGGAGAGGGCTTTGAAGTTCAAACAGAGCAAACCGGGCGGTAGTTACCAAAATGGGAATCCAAATAACCATCCAAATAACCATCACCAAAACAATAATAGTGAGAGAAATCAAAGGAATTCTCAGGGAGATAGGGGATAGTAGCTGGAATGAGCAGAATGGTCAGAGAACGAATTGGGGTGATAACTTCTGTGAACGGGAGCCAAGTAAAGAACGCAGATTTGAGTGTGGAAATTTGCGCGAAGTGCAATCGCGCAACAACTGGTCGCAAAAATGATGTTCGACACATCTCAGGTCCGAAGATGGCGATCAGAACAGGCGATGAAAAGGACTGGAGATAATGGTAATGGTAGAAATGTTGATAGGTTTGGAGAAGGGCAACAAATATGTAATATGGAGTATGTTAAAGGCTACGGCGGAAGCATAGATTTGTGGGAGATTCAAGTAATGGGAATAAATTTTCGGGGAATGATGTAAGTTATGAATGTATAATGAATGAGTGTGCGAGCCGGCCGCGGTGGCCGAGCGGTTCTAGGCGCTTCAGTCTGGAACCACTCGACCGCTACGATCGCAGGTTCGAATCCCGCCTTGGGCATGGATGTGTGTGATGTCCTTAGGTTAGTTAGGTTTAAGTAGTTCTAAGTTCCACGGGACTGATGACCTGAGAAGTTAAGTCCCACAGTGCTCAGAGCCATTTGAACCACTTGAGTGTGCGAATGGTGATAATCGAAAGATATAGCGATTCAAAAGGAAGTCAAAGAGGAGATGAATTTTGTGAAAGCAAATTGTGTGGAGAGTTCTGAAGAGGTATTAGCAAATGGTAGCAATTGCAGTAAGGAAGGTGTTGTAGCAGCAAGTATTTGTGAGTCGGCAAAAAGTGTCGATGTTAGTGAAGGCGGCGTAGCTTCAGTCTCGCCAGTTACAAGTGAGGGTGATTGTCGGAGGAAAGCGTCGATGTTACTAAGGGAGACTTAGCACTGGTCTCGCCAGCAGTTGAAGTTAAAAATGTATGTGCGGAGGTAGATCATTTCTGTTTAAAGGAACAGAGTAATGATAATTTACGTAATGATGTAAAAGTTACTGGTATTGATACTTTGGAGGAAGGAATTTACGCGTTTCTAGTCACGAATGAAGTCGAAACGAAACTTTTTGATGAATGTGTGAATCTAAAATGTTTGTCAGAGTGTGAAAGTGAGAATGTATGTAAAATAGGATCGGGGGTTAATCTGGATGAAAGGTGTGTAGAAATGGCAGTGTGTGCTGAATTTTTGTCCGATCACAGCGGAATATAGCAAGTCTGGAAGTCCCAAAATTGTACGACAAGGTAGCAGCAATTTGTGTAATGTAGCGGCGGAGGATAAAGTTGTGTACGATTCACGTAAAGTTAATTTGTCGACGGAGGAAAGTATTCTGACGTGAATTTTTGTAGTGATTTTAATGGTGTATCAGCAGGTAACGTTGCAGAGATGGGTATCTATGGCTTAGGCATCGATGTATTATTTCAGGAAGATACAGTGTTTAACAGTGAATCGATGTGTGAGTTTGTTGAAGCTGCAAGTGTCGATATTTTGGAGGGGAAAAACAGTAAAGTTGTGCATGCTATGGGTATTGAATCGCCAAAATGTGTGGAAGAACTAACGGAAAATTTAGAGAGCGCTGAAGTAAATAGCGTGGATGGGGATAGTTTGTGTAATGATGTTGGTACGAATTGGTATACGAAGGAGGGGAGTGATTGTAGCGAGAGTGATTGGCGTTGGTACGGTAGAACGCTGCAGTCGTTGCCGCCACATATGTGGAAACGAGAGAGGTTTAAGATTGCTAAGGGTATGTAGAGAAAGGGCAGAAGTGAAAAACTCTTCTAATCTGTAATTAGTGGTAGTAATTTTGGAGGGATAATTTATATGTTTATTATTGGATTCCTTAGTAATTTGTTGGTTTATTGTGGCACTGTACGTGTGCAAAAAGGGGAGTGGAGGTCAGTGACCTCGTAGATTTCAGTAAAATATGTATTGATTTGTGCTTTGTATAAGAGTGTGTCAAAGAATTTAGTGGTCAATTTGAAGGGTATTAAAATTGTGATTGTATGTGCATCCAATTTTTGGCGTGTGGAGGTAGGAAGGATTGATTAAAGTCAATTAAATACAACTCGTGGGAAGTTGAGCTTACTGTAATTCAGTCGTTTGCCTTGTGACTTTGTTCCTAAAGTGTCCTTCTCCGCTGGAGGGAATCTTTAGCGAGGATCCTGGTTGATTTTGGAAAATGGGTTGTTGACGGGTTTCTACTTTTGGTTTTCGTTGTAGACAGATTTGTCACGATAAACGGTGGAGCTCGGAATTCAGAGGCAGACACGATTTATGCGAGGCACTTGATCAAAAGACTGATGTGAGTTGATCAATACTTCGTGGTAAAATCCGTGTGAGCGTGTGTAGTGCGACGGAAAAATTAGTGCAAGAAGGCATCTTAAGTACTGAGTAAAGTGGGAGAAGAAGTGCTTACAAAATGACACCTATGTGAATGTGCATGAAAGAAACTTTATTTCTTGTCCAAAAAACTGTGTATGCATTACTGAAATACAGGCATTTATTTAATATGTCGTTTCGTACAAAATTTGTGTTAGTTTAAGTTCATTTCGAAATTCAAGCTGCTCCCATACCACTACAAAAATCCTGTAAACACTACTGGACTATTGGCCAGGCATTTTAATCAGTTAATTCTGTTCTTTGAAGTTTGTTTTATATGTACTTGTATGAACTGAAGGGTGCCACTTCTGAACACTTTGGCAAGCCAGAATGTTAATAAGTGGGAGTGTGTGAGGTAACGGGCGAATTGTGGCGCCCTGAAGATATTCCAAGTTGGCGCGGCCGCACAGGACGCTGGCCAAAGCCGCGGCCCGGCAGCGACCACGTGGTCCCGGGCGTCAGCTGAGCAACCGCGGCATGCCGCACAACGGCCGGTCCAGCCGCGTGGCTGGGAATTCCATGTCGACTCTGTGACGAGGACGGTGCTTTGTGTCGGTGAAGGAGATGTCTGTGCCGGGCGTGCCAGAGATGGCGGACTTTGTGAAACCTTAATGGCAGACATTTCACATAGAAATTAATAGTAGCCAGATGAACATGATCTCTCAAAAAGAAACATGGACATTACTATTACTTGCATGACGATTCTGATGGTGTTATCACATTTTCAATATTTTTATTATTTTAAAGTTTAGTATGTGACGGTAAATTATACAAGTAATACCCAGCAACGAATTTCCGAAATATAAACGCTTCATCCGATTTTGTCGATCGTCATGTCTTTAGAAAGCTGTTGGAGTAAACCTAAATTGGTTTAAATGACAGGCATGTAAGTTGAATAGTACATGAGTTATTGCAGGTCAAAGTGGCCGATTGCTATCGATCGCGTCAGGCCGTAAGTACTTCAGAGTTACACGAAAAAACGGTAGCAGCATGCTTATAAATATATTGATTCATCCATGTCTTTGTTAATATTGGATATATGCTATTCATGAAGAAACTGGTCAATAATTTACTATGTTTTAGAACGCACAGGGACATTAGGCTCCTGGCCTACCTTTCGCTTCTTTTCTTTTCATTTATGGTTATTTAATTGCTTACGTATTTAATTATGTATGTTGTAGCGTGTTTATGGTTCAGCCGTAGGAATATTTATTTACTTTCAAGTATTTGAATGTAAGTCCAGTATTTCGAATATGCTCCATCATGTTTTTGAGAGTATGTTGGATTAAAGAGATGGCGCGATCGCTCTAGCGAATCACAGACCTAGAGAACGGAGAGGCTGTTTGGAAGTGGGGAGGAGCATCGTTTCCGGAGAGGGCGGCACAGGGCACGGGCGAAGAAAATGGTTCAAATGGCTCTGAGCACTATGGGACTCAACTGCTGAGGTCATTAGTCCCCTAGAACTTAGAACTAGTTAAACCTAACTAACCTAAGGACATCACAAACATCCATGCCCGAGGCAGGATTCGAACCTGCGACCGTAGCGGTCTTGCGGTTCCAGACTGCAGCGCCTTTAACCGCACGGCCACTTCGGCCGGCACACGGGCGAAGAGTCGCGGAAGGACTTGGAGAGCGTGGAGCGGTTTCCGCGTGGTCGCGAGAGATAGAAATACTTCGGAGTGCCGACTTGTGTACTTACGAGATTTCCGTGGCTTCCACTGTGAAGACGTAGTGTGCGTTTGGAAGTGAATATCTCTTGTCGTTCCTAACTAATTACGTGCAGAATGAACCTATTGTTTCCCTGTTATTCAACTTATCGTTTATTTAATTTCTGGGCCATTGACACCAATAAGTGTTTGCAGAAATATACGGCATTTTCAAAAGTACTTCTACTATCGTATTCATCATTTAAAGTAGTTAAAATAGCACCTGCAGATTTTATTCAATTGCAACCTTTCATTTATAAATTTCTATATTAATTCGCAATTGCCGAGTGATAAGAACCTTCGACCATTCGATTCATGTGTGTATTCATATTGTATACTGCAGACTCAGCAGCTTTTGGCTTGTAATGTGGGAACTACGTATCCCAGCCTCTAGACAACGAAACCAGCCAAAACTTTTAATATTGCAACTCTGAGTCGGGGGGTGCGTAGTTATTTTTTGAAAGCCCACAGGAAGTACCGGGAATCGAAGCCGGGTCTTCCGGATGTGAGCCGCGCCGTGCGCTTATCTGTGAAGGCTCAAAGAACAGTACACTACGTACTTCCAAATATTCTAAAATGAACACTTCTTCCACAGATTTCGAGGCTGTTTTCACAGTCCCGCTTACACAACAATACAAATCGTCTAAATTAAAAAGTACGGTATATAGGGAGTGGATTAAAAATCTCCAAAACTAAACACAGGACACATTACCGTGCGTAAAACGATGCAGGGTACCAGTTGGCATTCAAAACAGCTTTTAGTCATCTCAGACTGGAAATACAGGTCCTGTGTGCTTTTCGAGAGAGTGCTACACGGTTCGTCCTACAAAATAGTGGCAAGTCCAGGTGACGGAGGTCGATAGCGATAACCGACCTCTCTCTCCAAAGGTCGGACACAGAAAGCTGAGCAGTACTGAGATTTGGTCGCTACGGTGGCCAGAGGTGGCGTGACGGGTCACAAAACCAGTCGCGGACGATGTGAGCCGAGCCGTCTGGGAACACAGCTCCAACCCTGGGGAGGGAGAGAACACTGTGCCACGGGATTGGTGTGGTCGGCCAGAATAGTCGCACAGGCCTTCACAGTGACGCGACCTCGCAGAGCAGCCGTGGAGCCCGTGGAGTACCACGTCCCGGCTGCCCATGTCATCACTGTACCACAGCCGTGTCGAAAATTGGAGAAACAGATATTATTAGTTAGTTTAAAGTCATACATTTTGGCTTCAAAATGTTGATAAAAATGTTAAATAAGCTCTGTTATTTGGTTCTACGTCAATGACGTTCTACAGACACTGAAATAGATATATCGCTACTTTCACTAAAGACTCACCACTCTCTCTCTCTCTTTTCATACATGTGACAGCATGGCGACAAATATGTCACAATGTTCCCTTTTCAGGTGTCTGTCTCACTCACAGTAGTAATACATGAGTGCCGACACAAATATTCTCGCAAAAGATGACTTTCTCAAACATAGGTAACTTCCATAAACAGTGACCGCATTCACTCAAAAATTATCTACAAAATGAATTACACAAATAATGATTTTAGCCTCGCTTTAGTATCTTCTCGTATGGTGCTCAATGCAATACATATTAACTACATCGGTGTGTTTGCTCCTAAAGTACGAAAGTGACTCGTACTGCATAATGGCATATCTCGTGCGATGTGCCATGTGGCCTCTACCAGAAAAAGTGGACAAGAAGAAGAAGAAGACAGAGCAAGCTGAACGTCGCATTTATTTAAAAGAAAAGAAAACACACAGACTAGGGACGTATTTCCCAGCAGCGATGAATGAAAACTTCCTATCTGTCCTCTGACCTTCAAATACACTACCGGAAAAAAAATCGCAACATCAAAAGTTATGTAATGTGGAGTAATGAAATTTCAGGAATACATTTATCTAACATAACTTATTTAAGTGATTAAAATTGCAAGGTCACAGGTTAATGTAATCGTGACATAACCCATTGCAAAAATGAAATTCTGCTTCATTAGTAACCGGTATAACCATCAGAATGTTGAAGGGAGACACGCAGACGTGTACGCAGTGTGTTGT
Organism: Schistocerca americana; assembly: GCF_021461395.2. NCBI lineage: Eukaryota > Metazoa > Arthropoda > Insecta > Orthoptera > Acrididae > Schistocerca > Schistocerca americana. The sequence continues at coordinate 34,675,634 of NC_060129.1, read as the reverse complement.
ACAGGTGCCGGATGTCAGTTTGTGGGACGGAGTTCGCTGGCAGTTTACACTTGGTCGGTTAACACAGCGACAGTTGACGCTGTTTGTGGATGACTCTGGACTCGTCGTCCGACGACCACCAGTATGTGCTCCATTGGAGACACACCTGGTGATCGACCAGGCCGATGCACTATGACTCTCTACAGAGCACGTTCGGTTACAACAGCGATATGTGGGAGAACGTCATCCTGTTGGAAAGCACCCACCAGAAAGGTGTTCACGAACGGCACCACAACAGGTCGGATCACCAGAATGACGTGCAAATTCCAAATCGTGGCGCGTGGGATAACCACGAGAGCGCTCCTGCTGTCATACGAAGTCGCTCCCCAGACCTCAACTCCACACGTCGGTCCTCCGTCTGTGTGGCACGCAGGCAATCAACTGGCTGCCTTCTAATGAGCGCACGGCCATTACTGGCAGCGACGCAGGACCAGCTTTCATCAGAAAACCCAACAGACCTCCAGCCTGCCCTCGGACGAGCTTCTTCTTGACACAACTGAAGTCGCAAATGGCGGTGGCTTCGGGTCAGTGGAATGCACGGTAAAGGGCATCTGGCTCGCACCGGCCCTTGAAGTAGGCGCTTTGTAACAGTTCGTTGTGTCACTGCGGTGCCAGCTGCTGCAGATGCAGTACGACGCGCCGCAGTCATACATCGAACACGAAGAGCTTCCCTCTCCGTAGTGCCACGAGTCTATCCAGAGGCCGGTCTTTATTGTTTGTACTCATTCCATGCCAGCCACTAGACGGCTGCGAGGCTGAGTGTTCTCGGCTGCTGTGGAGCACAGACCCAAACACGCGACTTCGCCGTTCTGTCGTCCTCCCCGTCCCCCGTTGTAACCCCACTGCCACTCCCCTTTCCCCTCCATTACCTCCATTAGCAAAATACCCATTTTCTGAAGTCAATGTCAGAGTGAATTTGCCATCTTCCGTTCAACGTTGGCAACACACCAACACACGTTATTTTATCAATATACACATAAATATAACTGGTGTGTTATGTTCCGTCTCATTCTCGTCGTGTGGAAATAAATCTGTGTGTGTTTGAAATCTTATGGGACTTAACTGCTAAGGTCATCAGTCTCTAAGCTTATACACTACTCAACCTAAATTATCCTGAGAACAAACACACACGCCCATACCCAAGGGAGGACTCGAACCTCTGCCGGAACCAGCCGCACAGTCCATGACTGCAGCGCCTGAGACCGCTCGGCTAATCCCGCGCGGCGGAAATAAATCTGTCGCGATATTCAGAGCTGTTCGTTATGCAGGGAGACAAGATTCCTTTACCAAATTTATTAATTTTTTCTACCTACCTTTAAGACGATAGTTGCAGTTTTGGAATAAAATACGTTATGCCATCTTCCGTTCCACTACGCAGTGCCAAATATCTTCTCATTTGCGTTTCATTTCCGTCGTGTATAAATTTTACACTAGAGTAACTGAAAAACGGTTGTGCACAGTACAGGTGTTCAGGTGCAGAATTTCATCTCAAGTAACCACATACCTACCCACCAAAGAGGAAGGTCAATAACGGTAAGGTATTTTGCATAAGCAGGCAAACAGAACACTCATTGATTCTGAAACGTCCCCTTTGAACAATTATACAAGACTGTGCTTAAACTGACACACAATATTTTGTTAGCGCAACGCAATCTGACTTTCAAAATTCCCTACAAAAGAATGGCCCTGACTAACATTAAACTATACCTTTCACAAATCACTTACCTCACAAAAATCTTCGCTGCTCAAGCTACTGCAATACAGCGTGCGCCACTACTGCCAGCTAAATAAAAGATTCAAACTACTGAAGGCACTAACTACTGATAGGGATAGTTAGCAAATGAAAGATATTAATAGAGAACAAACAATGTATTTACCTTGATATCATCATATATAAATATAGCAGTTCATGACAAATTTCAAAACTCCGCCATCTCTCTCCCCACATCCACCACTGCTGGCGGCTCACCTCCAACTGCGCAACGCTATGCGCTGTTCACATCCAGCTGCCGCTGCCCAACACTACAATGGCGAGTATTACAACAATGCAGAGCAGCCACAAACGGCAAACAGCACAGCAAGTGATTTTCATACAGAGGTGGCGTTACCAATAAAAAAACCTAAACAGCCTACTTACACAGCCCCCATGCTCCCGACAAAAAATTTTACAAATTGGATTGGGCAGTGGCCAATACAGATTTGAAAAAATTTTTTCATATTTACAATAACAAAGAAATCAAATGCACACACTTATTGATACTATATTGGTCAAAAGCTCAAATTTTCTCACAGTCTATAAAGACAGTCCTGATCGTTCATCACGGTAAAAATGCAGAGTTTTTCTCAAAGTCTGAGCAGTAAAAGAAAATGCACACAGAAGTAGTGGATTTCCATGCAGTTTTGAAGAAGTAGTGTTGTCCTTCCAACGAAAATACAATGCTGACTCTTGACATGCAGACAGGTAGTGGGCCACAACAGAGCAAACCCACAGCAGAATCAGTCGAAATTTTGAAGAGTATTGGTAGGTAGGTCATCACAGAGCAGACCCACTGTAGTCCTGGTAGAGGTTATGGTATTGGTGTTCCACCAGAGGTGCAGACCCACTGCAGTCCTTGTAGAAATAATGGTATTGGTGAGTCATCAAAGATGCAGACGCACTGTAGTCTTTGTAGAGACGGCCAGCAAGCATCTGTTGTGACTGTGCAGGTGCACAATCACCATCGAAGAGTCTTGCGGAGAATATAGCAAGTCTATGAACCACCACTTGTGCACTCCCAAAATTTTTTTTTAAATGTCCTTCGAACCAGCAATGCTGTTATCCAGTCCCTTGCTGAATTATTAACACACGTGCAAACACTATCAGTCCCTACTTCTCACATATTGTCCATATATTATGACCAACAGAAACGTGTGCAGTGAAATGTAACTTCCAAGTTAATAATATGATGAACTGGTGTAAATTACAATTTTATAACATGAGAATACAATTACAAAGGTACAAAATACATCATTAAAAACATAATGATACAGATAACATTTGTAGTAATAGGGGCTTTACAAAAGAATAGAAATAAACATATACATCAGTGTCACAGGAATTAGGACATGAGTACATAGATAAAAGATCAGAATAACTTTCGGAATATCAACTTCACACATGAGAACAGAACAGAATAAATAATGTCTCAACATCTTTACAAAGTAAATAACATAGTATTAGAAAAATTCTACAACATAGCTCTCATCAGCTAAACACATAAAGACAGGAAAAACACAAACACACAAGGGTACACAAACATATAGAGGGATGACACAAAAGGAAAGGACAGGGTTTGTTTTCAGTGTAACATTTGGTACTGCAGTCCTTGTAAACAAAACTTTCTTTACTTCTTGGAGATCTCCCTTCGTTCTTCATTATTTCAAAAGGTGCTATCTATACCTGCTTTCTGTATTCTATTCATATTTCTTTCAAAATAATTATTTCTCAGTGTACAATACTCATTTTGGCCCAAATCTTTTTCATATAACTTCTCAATGCATTTTTTCCCTATTGTCCATAATCAGTTTCTTATATAGTCTACCCCCTCTTAAACTAACTTAAATCTACTGAGCTCAGATGCTAAACTAAGGGATGAGACAATGCAGCAGCACAAAACAATTAACGCAAACAACAATAAAAAAATGGAAATTTGCAAAGCAAGCTACAGTAAATCGAAATTACCAAGCAATTCAACATTACAACTTATATGAGGCAATGCGCAGCAAACAAGAAAAATAAATCTGGCTTAGCAGAGTAACACAAATTGAAATTCAGTAGCACTATGCCTGGCAACCAACAACAGAAAATGAAATAACTTATACCTAAACATGACAAAGCTCAAGCAGAAAAAATAGTACACTAAAAATGGCCATGTCTAATACCTATGTCACATCTTAACACTAGAGTGATGCATCACAAGAACTTACACTAGCAGATAAGTTACCAAATCGTAAAGAAATTATTTATGCAATTCCTGTGAAGGGAAATGTCTATTTATGTGCCCTCGTTTTCTTGGAAGTAGATCATAAATTTCTTATTGACTGGATCTGTAGGCATAAAATAACTATATTAGTACATATATTAAATTTTATTTTAACCAATGCTGCAGTGCAGCTAGAAACTAGATATTAAACAAAATGAGTAAATATGTACAATGGACGGCATGAAACATCATTCATTAACCATATGGCATTTCATAAGGCAGTAAAAAATCTCTCAATTCTCGAGAAAAACGCTTGTCATAATCAGGTGTACAGATGTAAGTATCTTTCCAAGTAATGAGCGTGTCGTATTTGCGGTGCTTTCTACAAAGGAATGTCGATAGCGAGGATAATGGCCTCCCCTTTTTTTTTTTCTTCCTGTGCTCTGAAAAGGCACGCGCTAATGGCTTTTTCTCCAGGCGTCTGACACAGCTGGGTGCCCACGATGCATTACGTGCAGGTGGTCACTTAATTTTCTTACAGAAATATTTACGACAGCAGTTTCCACTACAGTGACAGTCTCATATAAAAAAATTCACGGGTTAAGAATTTGCGTTACAAATCTGTAGAAACAAAATCCTGTAAATATAACAGAGTCCAAAAATTTTCGCCAGCATTGTGATACATTCACGCATTTACACACATTTCATAACTCTTAAAGAACGATTCTTGGTTTCCAACAACCTTTTCCACAAATCAGAGTCCCTAAACACTACTCATTATTCCTTACCTCATTATACATATACATATTCATCGACACTTCTTCAATATTTCATCATGAGAAATACGTAGCATAATAAACATTCCTCAACAACATAATACACATCATCGTCATAATAATAACATCATAACACCTCAGTCAACTCTCAAAACCGTTGTAGCTTCCTCCAATAATTTCAAAACCTAAAGAAAATTCTCTGCTCATTTCAATAGTGTCATCTACCTCAAACGTACTTTAAAAATCATGCTCCCTCACCAAATGTATCATTCAAAGCTCTAATAGTATCACAATGGTTCCAAAAAAATATGAACAGTTCACAAAGTATAGACAAAATACAATTTCATAAGTGTGAAGTTACCCAACTGTGTAATTCCGTAAACATGTGTCACTGATGTAGTAAAAAATGTTTGTTTCTCTGTTAAACAATCAGGTAGCTGTGTAATTCTGTGTGGGAGAAATATGGTACCGATGTGTAAAGTTGTATAAGCAAATACCATATTAGCTAGGGCTCCTTGTGCTTGCCACACACATGATACACAAAGTAAGCGTGTACCCCCCTGAAGATTAATGTAATTATACCCTCAGGTGTTACAGATTACAGCAATGGAATGAAATGTATCACGGAAAACTTTCTTTGTAATTCAAATATCTTTAAAAAAAATGTTTTAAGTACAAAATTAATCACTCAAATACGTGTACTGTAGCGCTAAATGTGCGCCTTGTTGCAACATAATCTGTGTGGAAGTGTCGTAGTTATCGTCCTCCGAAAGCTAAGTTCTGCAGAAGTCAATGTACTTACCTCATAATACACAAAAGTGAAATGCTTTGCGTATAAATGTCTTAGTTATTACGCTTATTGCCGTGATGAGGAAAGTACTGTGCTATAACGTATTGTTGTGCTACGGAAAAGGCAGTCTCATTGTAGCTATACCACAAAAGTTACTACTAAAACCTGTTTTACTTTCCAGAATAATTCAGAAAAACTGTGCAGATATAAAACAGATATAGCGCAAAAGCAACATTGTAAATTGTCACTCATTAGTAGCGTCGTGATAAAATCGTGTATCTGTTACATAAACTAACCACTGTGTCATCTGGTATCTCACAGAAAGTACTTTTCAATCCAGAATGTATTTTCAAGTAAACCAAAATGTTGCACTAAAATCTCATTAGCAGTACTGGTAAATGTTCTAAGTATGTAAGCCTTGTAGTCGTTCCATAATCATGCAACTAACAAGCAAGAATGCACACACACAATAACACTGGGTCGTCTCTTCACAATAACAATGCATTCGTAATTTCTGTTTAAAAATGTTCCCTAGGTTCTTGATTGGATATTTAACTTCAAATATTGTTGCATGGTAACAGTTTCTAAATCTGACAATGCATACTAGAAATGTGAAGTTAAGAGTTTTATGGCAAAGACAAGCAGATTATCTCTCAATCAGCGGTTGTACATGTGAAGTGTGGTGCAATCCTTTACTCTTCATAGTACTCAGAGTTTGAACTTGAATGCAATTGTCATGCGGTATACGTCGGTGAAGAATACTGGAATTTTTCTTATGGTTAGCGTCTATGTTATTTTTCTCTGAGCCACCTGGCGCACGCGGCTGCCTGCTGTGCGAGTCATTGTCTGTCTCTTTGTTGGCGCGCGTCGTTATTGGGATTAGGAGACCTAACTTCTACAAATTCGCCTTGCCGAGAGGGCCCAGCCGTGTTAGAATCCCGCCAGTTCTGATGAAATTGTCGTCTGTCGTTATGATTATATCGTCTGTCGTCATGTCGGTAGATTCCGTAGTTTCTTCCTTGTCGGTCACGTGGTGGAGAATTTCTCCCTGAATCGTAACTCCGCGCTGAACTGTTGCGTCTGAAGTTATTCTGTCTCCCCTGGTAATAATTGTTTTGGTTCCCATATTGTCTGTTTCTGTGGTTCTCTCTGTCATATTCATTACTACAGAAATGCGATCTTTCTCGGTAACTATTATTACTCTGCCAGTGGTTGTCATATGGATGGTGTCTGTTTTGGTCACGATTTGCGTTGTAAGAATAGCCTTGTCGTGTCCAGTTATTGTTTCTGTCGTCACGGAATTGTGACGTATGTGACCTGTAGTGATTGTTTTCCTGTTTTCGCATCTCGCGACTGTCTGTGTCAATTTCTAATTCTTGTAACAGTCCCTGAAAAGCTTCAATGTCGTCTTTGCAACGTCCTGCCAAAATAATATGTCGTAAATGTTCAGGCAGTTTGATTAAGCAAATGCGGATGAGTTCTGAGGGGCTGTATGGGTTTGAAAGATACTGATTCTTATGCAACATGTCTTCAAAATATTTCATAAGACTGGAAAACTCAGATTGTTCGAAACGTTTCATCATTATGATGCTATGTTTTACTCGGTCTTGTGTGGCTTGAGACCAATATGCTGAGAGGAAGGCATGGTAAAACTCTCCTTCACTGTGGCAATCGTGAATTACCGATCGCATTCTTACAGCTGGTTCATTCTCCAAGTAGCCACACATAAATTCTAATCTGTGTTCTAACGACCAGTTGGGAGGAAAACAATGCGAGAATTGATGGAGCCATGCTTGTGGATGAATGCCGTTGCCAGAATTCTTAAATGTTTTGAATTTACGTGTAGTAATGAACAGCTTATAGTCAAAATCATCATGTCGGCGAGTAGCATATCGGTCATTGTCAGGTCTTGTCGGCCGTTCCATCTCAAAATTCGGTGCACATTGCCAATTTCTTTCATAACTTCCGAAATGCCCTGTGTTATTATTTTGTGGATGTTCCGTATTTCTGTGTCCCTCTTCCCGTATTGGGGCGGGAGTATCCTCTGAAATACGTAATTCTTGTATTACCTGTGTCAGCTGATCTTGTACTTCCCGGATTTCTCTTTTGTACTGTGTATTGATTTGATTTTGATTCTGTTTGAATTTTCTAATTTGATCATACTCTTCTGTGTCAGTGAAGGCTACAGGTCTTGTGTCATTCAGATTCAAGTTAGTGACCTGATCCGAAAGTTCGGCTACTTTCTCCGATAGTGAACACATTTCCTCAGTGTGTTTTTCTGAACCAAGTTTCAGAGTGTCCATTTGTGTTGAAATCGAATCTACTGTGTCCTTTAAGTTTTCCTGAGTTTTTGCAAGTTGCGTAACCGAATCGGTAGATGCAACTGAGTCAATTTTAGCCCACAAGGTCTCATGATTTTCATGAACAATGGTTTGCAGTTCTTTTATGGCTGCTTCGTGATTCTGTAATGCATTTTCATGCCGCGAAAAAATAGGTTGAAAATGCTCACAAATTTGTGTTTTTACGTCATTACAGACTTTTTGACATTTCGATTCAATGTTATGTAACTCAGTAGTTAAATCTTCACGTGTTTGTTCAAGTGTGGTGTCTAACTTTTGAAGATTTTGTTCCATTGTGTCTAACTGTTGCTGTGTTTGTGTCTGGTGTTGTTCCATTGTGTCTAACTTTTTAAGATTTTGTTCCACTGTGTCTAACTTTTTAAGATTTTGTACCATTTGTCTCTGATTTTGTTCCATTTGTTGCATTAATTGCAATAATAATGTATTAGTGTCTGGAATCTGTTTCTCTACGCTTTTCGGCAGTGCATTTGCACCGGCAACATTCACATTTTGACAAGCAGAAAATGTGTCTTGACTTATTTGAGAAAACGGTGATGACCCAAAACCTGAATCTACAGTATTTGCGAAATTGTGTCCTGTCATTTCGGATTCCTGAGGCGAGCTGTTGCCGACCGATCGATCGATAATGCTTCCCTGTTCACTACCTGTTTCACTGTCTACACCATTGTTTGCAGCCCGCTCCATTTCCCTATGCACAATTACCAAATTACTACTTTGAACATCAGTTAATTCATTACTCGGTGGCGCTAACACACTGCTTTCATTTTCACTGTCATTTCTCAGTTTACTTTGGAGCCTAGTATTACGTTTTTTACACGCCATTATTGTCACAGTATTTCACACGACAACACAGAAAAACACAATTTGAAGATCAAAAATAAGAGAACACATTAACATAGCACTGAAAATAATATCTAGTTAATTGCAGCTGCGAAATACTTGGTGCAAATCTACATGCATGCCACAACTGTTTTACTGTACAACAATGAAAGACTGCAACTACAAAGCAGATTTTCTCTACAGTTACGCGCTAGCAATAAACAATAGCTACACTAATTACACAAACTACAAGAAAAAATCAGAAGATTCCAGTGAGGTATCCTCGGCTAAGGGTCGACATATGAAACGTCCCCTTATGAAAATTTATACAAGACTGTGCTTAAACTGACACACAATATTTTGTTAGCGCAACGCAATCTGACTTTCAAAATTCCCTACAAAAGAATGGCCCTGACTAACATTAAACTATACCTTTCACAAATCACTTACCTCACAAAAATCTTCGCTGCTCAAGCTACTGCAATACAGCGAGCGCCACTACTGCCAGCTAAATAAAAGATTCAAACTACTGAAGGCACTAACTACTGATAGGGATAGTTAGCAAATGAAAGATATTAATAGAGAACAAACAATGTATTTACCTTGATATCATCATATATAAATATAGCAGTTCATGACAAATTTCAAAACTCCGCCATCTCTCTCCCCACATCCACCACTGCTGGCGGCTCACCTCCAACTGCGCAACGCTATGCGCTGTTCACATCCAGCTGCCGCTGCCCAACACTACAATGGCGAGTATTACAACAATGCAAAGCAGCCACAGACTGCACACAGCACAGCAAGTGATTTTCATACAGAGGTGGCGTTACCAATAAAAAAACCTAAACAGCCTACTTACAATTCGCTTGAATCAGTAACGAATGTAAAATTGTGGGCGCCCAGTGGAGGGCTATGTCAAGCACTCCCATCCGCTCATATGCCAGCGACGAGAGAGGTATTTTTATTTCGCTTACTTGATATGTGACAGCAGATCTCCCAGGAAGCAAGAGATATTGTTAGAAGTAACGTAAGTAACGTGTGAACCGTGTTTACTCAAAGCTTTTAGGCTCACCCCACATCTTATAGTCTTGAGAATGGAGTTTAATATTATGGCGAACATGACTGAGATTCTCACAAATGTATGCCATTCGTCACTGAAACTACAGATCGCATCTTACGTATTTTGCTAGTTCCAGTAAATACATTTTCATAATGTAAAAAATCAAATTTATTAATCGCAAATACAATGTGAAACCTTACCAAAAACGAACATCAAATGTGGAACATTGAAGAATAAAAATTTATTCACTAAAACAGTTCAGTACACGCGATGATGGAAGAGAAGTTGTACGGTTCTCGGCCAGATCAACACTTTGAAAAGAAGACAAACTCGAGTTCAGAAATATATGCTGCTCAGTTGATGCAGTAGGCGAGGCACTTTGTTCATAAACGTTCATGTCCACTGATACACTGATTTCTTCCCAAGGACTTAAGGAAGTCAGTCAATGTACTAGGCAATGCCGATGAACGTTCACCTGCTCTTGGGCTCTCTGCAGGGTAAGTGGTTTCATATGTGGAACTGCAGGGTGAACTGTATCGCCTGGGAGAACACGTGCTTGACGAGCGAGAAATTTGGTCATTAATTAAAGAGTGCTACAGTCCACTTCTCACAGGATGCTGCCACTGCCTGCCTCTTGTGGGACAGCATCATTGCCCACCTCACTCGGGACTTCACCCCTGATTGCCTCACATGAGACACCAGGAGTTCTTCAGTACTGCCTGAGCCATTAAAAGCTTCTGGGCTATTGTAATATATTGTACAGTTATGATGCTTTGACCATTTTGAAGATCCGCTCAGTTATCGTCTTCTGAGCTCTTGCTCTCTCAACCGATTCAATTAGCCATTCAGCTACTGGGTCCTTCTTCGCTGTAGGCAAAGTAACTACATGCTGTGTATATTGGGGTGTCGCCAGACTGTGGTTCATTACTAAGTATGAGGCAAGCAGTGGTGGGCTAAGTGGGGCAGCTCTTGCATGCTCAAGCGATTCAATTAGCCATTCAGCTACTGTGATTTTCTTCAGTACAGGCGAAGAGACCACCTGCTGCGCACAATGGGATGTCGCCAGATTGTGGTTCATCAGTGAGGACAAGGTAAGAAGCTTCAGCCCACACGAGGCAGGTGGTTTCAGTGTGTCATACGAGTCAGGTACTGCCAGCATACTGTGTGAGGTGGGCAGTGGCTCCGTCTCGAGTGAGGGGTTCAGTTGCAATGTCAAGAGCGAAGCAGGTCATAGCGTTTTACCACATGAGACATGCAGTCCTGGTGTCTCATGTGAGGCAATCAGGGGTGAAGTCCCGAGTGAGGTGGGCAATGACGCTGTCCCACAAGAGGCAGGCAGTGGCAGTGTCCTGTGAGAAGTGGACTGTAGCACTTTCTGGCACGAGGCAGGTGATGGTGGTGACCCAAATGAGACAAGTGGTTGCAGTGGCACAAATGTGGTAGGTGGTGTGAGTTGCCCAAATGAGTTTGGTGGTGGCACTGCCCTAAATTATGTGGACACTGGAAGTGGACCAAAAGAGGCAGTCATTCCCAGTGGTCCAAACGAGTAAGGTGGTAGCTATTGCACACACACAGTGGGCAGAAGTGGTGGGCCAAATGAGTGGGGCAACAGTGGTGGTGCAGATGAGGTGGGCGGAGGTTGCACAAATGAGGCTGGCGGTGGTGGCTGACCAAATGAGGTGGGTGGTAGTGGCAGAACAAATTAGGTGGGTGGTGGTGCTGGACCAAAGGAGGTGGGCTGGGTGAGCCACAGACGTTTGGTGGAGGTGGCATAAAGGAGTTAGGAAGGAATGGCACCTAAACATAGGGCAACAGTGGAATCCAACTAGAGCATAGGCGTGGGTCCCCACCCATCAGGCAGAAGTAGGTAGCCCAAGCTTGGCAGCAGTGGGCCACACACCAAGACTGACAGTGGGCCAGATAAATAGTGCTGCGGTACAACCCAAGTATTGATTAGCGACTCCATGGAGTGTCCTGTGCACCACGACCAGATAATGGGTATACTTGGAAGGAGAGACAGCATTGGTCGTATATTTTTGTTTTATTACCGCAAAATCGATTTTCGGTAACTTAGTGACCATCTTCAGTGCTGTAATATATAATTTAAATTGGTAAGCACTGGTGTCAACAAGCTTACAGCGATCACATGTGATACGACCAATGCGGTCTCTCCTTCCAAACAACCCAAGTAGTCGCAGGTGGCTGAGTGCACACGACGGTCGTCGGCAGAACTAGACTGATGGGTGGTGGCGAGCACCACATGATGGGAGGTGGGCCGACAGGTTGTAAATCGTAGAGATATGGTGGTGCAACAGATGTTGGCGGGATGGCAATAAATGGACTACCCACAAGGTGAGGGTAACAGTTTACCTGTGGTGCACATGTTGCCGGCACCACAGTGAAGACTGGCTGGAGCAAAGCTGGTTGCTGGCCATCAGCTTGATGCACTCCAGTGCTGCAGTCTGGGATATTCGGTCGCATGACGCCACTGTCGATTTGAAGGATGTTCGAACTGGATGCTTTGATGATGTTTCTTCAGTGTATCCTCTTCCTCGTTGTCTGTTAACAAAAATACTGATGTTTTACATACCTTCCGTAATTCTAATTTTGTTTCAACAAGTAAGTTTTTGATTACTTGAAAGTCATGTTTGTATAAGCAGTTTTGTGTGTGGGACCACTATGGGACATTCTGCATTGTCAGTGTTGCTTTGAGCATAGGTGCTCGCCTCACACCAGCACTATTTTCCTCCTGCTCGTCAACTTGTTGGTCACTTATGCAATTTTCTTAACTGAACACAATAAATGCCTAATCACTCTTGAAAGCTATTTGAATGTAATGTAAAACTACTTTTCTTAATTTTGTGTCATATTTCAAAATGCGTGTGCCTTTCTCTGCCTCATAGCAGTTAGATGAGGTAGTCGGTTCTCAAAGACACAGTCGGGGGGTGGGGAGGCAAGAGGGGACACTTGCCCGTTCCTGGAATTTGGATACAGACTTTTATTCATTGCACAGTTCTCTCGGATTTCTACCACTCACTGTCTGAGCCACCGGTAAACTGCAGACTCAATACTGCCGGTGACGACAAGAAATACTGCAACCTCATTGGTCCCTACGTAGCTTGGGTTTTGTTAGTTGTCGTTCGATACGTGGAAAATTATACCGACTGCTTTGCTGCACTGCAGTTTAGGAGTGGGTCTGCAGTCAGCCGTCACACACAACCATATCTATTTCAATTTTTTTCTGTCACTCTCTCATTCAGCCTTCAGTCACATCTCTCGAAAAAACTATTTCCTGCGTCAGAAGAGCAAAGAAGAGTGTGTGAGATGTCGAGGTTAAAAATTGCGCCCTCTAGTACTGGGACCTCCCCAGGGTCTGTGGGTGCGACGCAGCTACCCTTCACCTAACAAACCCAACAAATTGTCGCCCTCCGAACACTTTGCTCAACTCGTGTTACGGCATTCGACACTAAAATTCAGAAATCGTGAAAGCAATGCATTGTCGCGTACAGCTGTGAAGTTGTTTAAGCAAACAAAGTGTTACAGATGGCATCACTGTTAAACAAGATTTTCTTATAGTTTATTGCCTCGTTTATCCACTTTAAAGTTTATTAATGCGGCAGTTATATTGATGTGCAGCAGGATTTCCTCAGTCATTCTGATTTCTTTTCTTATTTCTGATTTCCTATTTTTAGTTTGAGTCTCACGTTGTAGTAGTACGAATAAATTGTTTTTGTGAATATTTTCGAACTTTTGTTTCAAAACTCGTATGGAGCCATGGTGAAGGACAGCTCGGTGACTTCCTAAGACACTTGAACAGCCTCCATGCCAACGTAGAATTTACATTGGAAGTAGAAAAGGATAAAAAACAGCCATTTCTAGATGTACTGGTCACAAGGGATGGCGAAAACCTGGGACACAACGTGTACCGAAAACCGACATACATGGACCGATACCTGCACAAACTATCAAACCACCACCGAGCCAGAAAAAAGGCATGATTAGTACGCTCGTAACGCGAGCAGGACGAATATGTGAGCCGCAGCACCTCAGACGCGAAACGCAACACCTGGAAAGTGTTCTGAGGAGCAATGGGTACACCACAAATTATATTAGAAGTGTAACAGAGCCAAACACTCGGCAGAGTAAGGAATCAGAAAAAGAAATGTCGGGTACGGCCTTTCTGCCATACATTGCAAAGTGACGGACAGAATCGGCCGTATATTGCGCAAACATGGCGTAAAGACGATTTTCAAACCGACAAGGAAGATCGGCAAAGGAAAAAAGGGACCCACTTGCAATGTCGGGAATATACCGTATACCATGCACATGCAGAAAAGTTTATGTCGGAATGACTGGACGATCAATTAACACCAGAATCAAAGAACATAAGCGACATTGCAGGTTGGGGCAGGTGGAGAAATCGGCCGTGGCAGTACGCAGTGAGTGAGACCGACCACGTAAAAAATTCGCCGACACCGAAGTTCTGGCTGTAGAAAAGCACTATCACACGCGCTTGTTCAGAGAAGCTGTAGAAATACAAAACCACGCGAAACTTCAACAAGAAAGAGGAAAGCCTTAAGGGGAACTGATCCTGGTTTACCGTACTGCAGCCAACGAACGTCGCAGGTAGCAAGAGAACCACACCGGAAATGACCTCGGAGAAGCCCTCGGACGTTGGTGCGCCAGGTACATATAGTCTGTGGCCGCGAGCTCGCCTCCAGTTCACCACAGGCAATGGAAGGTGAATCTTTGATAATGCCATCCACTCGTGGTGGCGAAACGTCAGTAAAATCATTAGATGAACGTCGGCCGAAGAACACGAGACAGAAGCCAATTGGCAGTTTGTCCAACAAGTGACCACGAAAGCCTTAACAATTTTCAAATAATAGCGACTTTGTGAACTGGTTGCATCAAAAGGATTAACATGTTAACAAAGCACTTAGGACCAAATTACACACCATAACTCAAAATTCTAGTGCTGAAGTGTTATCTCAGCACAACAAGACGAATATTTGTGTAAAAACAGAATTAGAACAAACTGAAGCTATGCTAAAACGTGATCTTCCTAAGTGGAATCATGACGTGGAAAAACAAGTAGGCAAACAGCACTGTGAGTTGTCAGCCATGCCCAGAAATGCAAGCAGAAACCCAGCAGCTGCGGCAACAAACAATCCACATATGTATTTACCGTCTCCACAGTCGTATAGTTGTACAGAGAAACACCGTACAACACTTACACGAATGTAGGATAACTACCGTGTAATACGGGGGCGGCAAATGCTTTGACTAACATCTTGTTGCCAGAGAGTTTGCTCAAGCATCTTCAATTTCAGATGTACATCCGAGACTAGAAAGGGGTCAACACCCTGTGGTTTTCATAAAGAGTTTCAGAGGAATACTCCCCAGATCCTGGACAGACACCCAAAGAATACAGTTCTTTGCCTAACGTGTACAATGTAAAGGTGCGCTGTGGGCATCAGAAATTATGCAGATATGTTAAACATATGAGCAATTCGAGAGAGCGTTTCTATCAAAGTACTAGCCTCCAGACCACTAAGTGAGATCAAGAAAAGAATTGTACTCACCTGAGGCTTACAACAGTAAGTAGGATACTCTATGAAAGTACTTTGAGAAGCATATCAGAGAGACAAGATACTGAGATGATCCCAGATCAGTAAAAGATGTTATTCGAATTTTAAATGCAAAATTCCCTTTAAATTTAAGAGAAAAGCTATTGCATGCCCCTGGAAATGACACTGAGCAGTTTATGTCTGTTGTTGTCTCAATAGACTTGTTACATGAGGACTCAAAGCAGACAATGGGCAGGCATCACAATAATAAATTTTTAGACAACATAGTTGCGTGGAGATAGCAGCGATTGGTTTACTTATAATCAATCAGTCAAAATGACAGTCACAATTGCGTTATTTATTGTGTCGCCAACAGGTTTCAGCCCGCGATGGGGTCATCTTCAGGGTAATTTACACCATTTGGTCGCTCGCTGGAGTTGTCACCGTGCCTGTGCACGGTTGGTAACTATATGGTGTAAATTGCCCTGAAGATGATCCCATCGCGGGTTAAAACCGGTTGGCGACAAAATAAATAACGCGATTGTGACTGTCATTTTGATTGATTGACCACAATAATAGTGCTAACGGGAACCAGAAACCAAACCAAAACAGTAACGGTGTCGGTAATGGGCATGGAAAAAACTGAAATACACCCCAGAAAGGTTATAAAAGTGACCATGCACAGTATGGTAACAACCAACAGCTCTATGGAAAGATAGGAAGGAATGATAATCGGTGTAATCCTGGTTATCGGAATAGTAATCACAGGAATAATCAGTGTTACAAAATAACGCCACCAACATTGGCAAACAACAAACAAACGAATTGGCAATCGAATACTGCGCAATGAAACAGTGGGCAGCAGCATCCGATACAGAATAACTATCCAAACCAAAGTAATCAGAATAACAATAATAATATTGTGAACTGGCGGGTACAAAACCAACCTGTGAGGCTAACTGAAGTGACCAAAAGTAATCATCCTTCAAACAGTCTGCCAATAAACTAATTTCAGTGTCATCGAGCCCTTAGATAGTGGTCGAGAATAGTGTAGGGGTAATTCGCAAAAACAGATCAGCCTGATCCGTTATAGTAACGCAGTTGATATACATGATGACTTGTTCTCTGAGGAAACTTCCTGCAGAGAGCAACATAATACAGTGGTACAGTCTGCATTTGAAGATGAAGTAGGTAAAGTACCAGTAGTAGTAATAATTGACACCGCTGCATTGGCGAATGCTATTTCTAATAATATATTTAAACAATTATGTGAGAAGAGTACACCTCCCACGTTACCAGTCCAGAATTGTAGAATTATTGGTGCAATATGCACCAGTGTGAAGAACATTAGCTGGCACGCTCAGTTGGAAATATTGACAGGAAATGGATCTCTTACTGCACGTTCCTAGTGGTTGAGGATTTCTCAGCCAACTGTAATACTGTTCTAGGATTCCTTCAAGAGGACGAAAAAATCGACTTCTTAGCAGGCAAATGCTGCATTACAGTTGTTGAAAAAATACAATTCTGGGTTTCCTCAAACAAAAGGTCGCCATGGCAAATTCTGCCAGCGAATGAAATCAACTTTGTAGGTATTGGACCCCCACTGACAGGTGGTAGTTCAACTGCTCTAGCTTATGTAGCCAAGTGTGCTAATGTTGACGACAACTAGAAAGATCTCGAGACAATCAGATTACTTAAGTGAGCAGCAGAGAAACGAGCTATGCAATGTCTTGTATAGATATCTATAGGTCTATGCAGAAAAACCAGCTACAATAAAAGAAACGTATATCACATGCAAGTTAAGTCTCTACTACCTGCCAGAAGGTAGTTTACCATTAGTGCTGAATGCACGAGTGATCAGGAAGATTACAACACCTTTAAAAACAAGGCCAGAAAACCTAGAACAACAAATACAGAAATTTTATGGTGTGCAATATCTATCTTCGACAGATTTACGAAATTCCTGCTGGCAGATCTTGCTGTCCGAGTAATCAAGAAAATATAAAGCATTCATTTTCAGTGGCAGAATTTTTATGAGTTTCGTGTACTACCTTTACGGTTAAATGTGACTGCTGGTGTGTTTATCACCGCTCTAGATACGGTATTAGGTCCCAAGTAAATGGGTTAAGTAACAGCATACGTAGACGATCTGCTGATAGCCACTGCAACGTGGAACGAGCATATTGAGTTACTTGAGAGATGCTTCACAAGTTCCAGAATGCGGATATCACTGCAGATTTGCATAAATCCAAGTTTGTAATGTACAAAACAAAATTCTTAGGTCATAAAGGTATAAAACCAGAACCAAGCAAGATTGAGGTATTGAAGAACATGGCACCTTCTTGTACTAAATAACAGCTAAAAGCATACTTAGGATTAGCTTGTTTCTTTTGTCGCTTAGTCCTGAGTCAGTTGCTTAATAGTGAAGCACTATTAAGCTTACTTCGAAAAAACACACCTCGGTGTTGGAAAAGCAGGTGCCAGATTGCATTGGATAAAATCAAATATGCTCTAGTATAAGCACAAATTCTGCATCACCTGGATATGAGCAGAGACTTCTGTCTGGCGACAGATGCATCATTCCCCTGACTAGGTGCTTGCCTATTCCAGACGGATCCTAATGGCAACAATGTTGACATTAGAGTCGTAGGGTTTGCGAGTAGGACTCTATCGCAGTGTGAAAGATCTTACTCTGCCACCGAATTCGAGGCATTGGCCATAATATGGTCATGAAAGAAAATTAATTACGATTTAAATGGTAAACACGTCAAGGTGTTTTGTGATCGCCAAGCCTTGAGTTTATTCGTGAGATGTAAGTTGCTGCACAGCGTTTGGCGGGCTGGTCATTGTGTGCTTCAAGAATATGACCTAGAGTTTGTTCACATTATTAGAAACGAAAACTTGGTAGTGGACGTGCTATATTGCCAACTGCAAGGATTGCGTGAGTATTCAGAACTTGTTGAACAGATTACTGAGTTTAAAGTACTGTTGCTCAAAGAACATACACACTAGAGGTCATAAGTGAACATGTGTTGTAATGTGCAGGCCTTACAGAGGGATGACACAGGGTGCAACGCAATTATTGAAGCAATAGCTCAGGGACAGTAAATCCACATTTTACTTCACACAATGGCATTCTGTTCCAACGTCGTGATACAGGAAAAGATGAATGGTGCGTGTGTATTCCATTGGAATACGAAGAGTCTTTGGTAAGGTGTACACACTATACCAACAGCCACTATGGCATAAACAATTTTAATCAGAAACTGAAACGTTATTGTTATTTTCCCAATTTAGAATGGTATATTCTCCAAATACTGAGAAAGTGTATAACATGCCAGAAAGCTGAACCCATGAATGTATGTTCTTGGATACAATTATGTGCAATATTACCAACTAAACCACTCGAGACCATGGCGATTGTCGTCCCAGAACCCCTGCCAAGGTCACGTGGGAGCGTGAAGTATGTAGTAGCTTTTATAGGCGTGGTCACAAAACATATGAAATTGTATGCTACAGAAACCACTACTTCTGCTCCTATAGCAGTACTTCCTGACAATTCCAGTAATTTCACCAGCCGTAAGAAGAAATCCTTTTTGAAAGAACAAAACATTAAGCAAATTCTAGTATCACGCTACCACCTGGAAGGGAATCCCACTAAAAGAGTATTTAGGGAATTCAGTAGATTATCAGATCTTATAGACCTCACAGACAGACCCTTCAATGAAATTACTGAGAATTTGCCACACTAATCCACCACTTTTACGCCTGCAGAACTTACGCTAAAGACATATGAAAATAATGAATGGATTGAATCCCTTCCACAAATGCCTAGAACAGAAATTGCTTAGGAGGAAAAATTAAAATGTGCTGAAGCTTCGTTAGTTCACTAAGCACAGGTTAGAAAACACAAATATGATAAAGCCTTGGGTAAGGTACAGAGGTAGCGCATTGGGGACAGAATGTTACTAAAAGCAATTTTAAAATCATTCTTATTGAAAAAGAAGAATAAGAAGTTTCAGCTGAAGTAAAATGGTACACGCTTAATTGAGGACATTCCTCATAAAGGAAGCTATTTACCAGCAAACTTCCTACCACATAAAAATACAAATTTCTTGAGTTGTTTAAACTCAAGAAATTTATTTCATAAATGTAACATTTGTATTGTATATATCTGTGTAAATATTTCATTTCTATCTTATGCACATAGTAGAGTTAGTTGTGAGAACAGATGTCTCAAAGCAGATATATGGATATTGTAAAGAGGAGGTGAAATGCATATAAAGACCACTAAAATATGATTGTCAACACTCAGTTTTACTTGTAAAGCCAAAACCTGTGTTATAAAGATACCTCACATAATAAGTTGTAAATTGTAGTATTGTTTACCAAACAGAATTTGTAGATAGCGTGTCAGTTTTAAGAGTATTAATTTATACTTTGTGTCGAAAATATGTGATTAGTTGTAAATAACTGTGCACTATTCATATCAGAAGTACATGTCCAACAAGCTAAAGATAAAAGTTTGGTGTAATAGTATATGTACTCAAGCATATAAATACCGAAGGACATATTTTCTGTAGGATGATGTCCTATGTCAGTGTTTAGCCAGCATGCAAGGGGGGGGGGCTCAGGTCATCTATCTTGCAATTAAACTGCATGCTTATTTCGGCACTTACTGATGTCCTTGGGGATTAATTTTCCATTTTAGTGTTGTTTTTATGCATGCTTCCTTATCAATACGGTACAAGACTGGAAATGGCCATTGAACTGGGTTTTCCTTGGAATAAAGAAATAAAGTATTTGCCAAATGCGAAAGAAACAAATACCTGTGAAGCATGGGCGCTCAACACATAAAATAATGGCCGAACAGTTTGCACCACAAATTTTCAAAGATATTGCAGAAACTGACGTAATTAACATTCATGTGCAGCCATGATTCCAATGTAAATGTTAAACAAGTAGTGTAAAGTGATTTCATTTCCAATGATTATCCAAACAGCAAACAAACAAGATAATTTGGATGTTATATGAAATGGATAGTTTCAGTATCAGCGTAATTGACTCAAAACACTAAGTAACTGCAAATGAGTAACAAAATGAAAGCCAAAGTCAGTGCTATTAAAGGCTTTCAGAGAACACCACAGTAGGTGGAATTTGTGTACAAATAAACAAAAATGTGCAACAGAATTTGTCTATGAGAAAAGTGAAAATATTAGTGTTTCAAATTATGCAATAATGTTGATGTTTAACTTCAGTGAAGTGTTCAGTCATGCGTGCAGGTGCAGCATCCTTTATACCTCTGCATCCATTTTCAATAAACTAGCACAAGAATTCAAAAATCTTAGCACTAATCCACATGCTTTCAAATCGAAACTGAAGAGTTTCCTCATGGGTCACTCTTTCTATTCTGCCGAGGAGTTCCTTGAAAAATTAACCTGATTCTTGTGGTATTGTTGATTGCGTTTACTGAAACTCATGGCACGACTTTTTTCAGGTTCATAAACATTTTATTTTTATCTTTTATTACTTTTATGTTGTAATTTCATGTACTTACACGTTCCATGACCTTGGAGATTTGCTCCTCAATTTGGTCCTCCAGAACTTGATGTAAACGTAAATAAAAATAAACAAATCTCTTAGGTAAAGCACAAGTAGCCATTCTAGGGAACTCGCACTGCTACGAACTGAGTGTACTCAGAGTGCACACCTCAACAACCTCCCATATGAAGCTCTGGATTGTTGAGGTGGAATGCAAGCCACGTGATTGCTCAGTACTCAGAGCAATTCAAAACATAGAGGCTTGTCACCGCTAAGCTATAAAAGTTCTTTTAATGCATATGGTGATAGTGTGATATGCCAATAAATAAACTACAATGCTCATTGCAAACAAACAAGAGTCATGATGCAATCGAAAAGAATTGACAATGTGGACAACAGTACAGCTATCGAAACTTCACTGTAACAAACAAAACGTAAACAAAAGAAATAAATGAACAGAGCGAACTGTAAACTATCACCACAAAGAGAATATACAATCATTATGTCCATCCATAGGACAATACATGTACTAATATATCCTCTTTCAGACAAACTGCACAATTATATGCTTGTATATTAATGGTTGATCTATTGTATTCCATGTACCCCATAGCTGAGATGCTTGTCCTGCGAAAGAACAACACCTAGTCAACTGTATCCAGTAACCAGCAGCAAATCCTGACATGTGTTCCAATGTTCCTGTCTGCACCTGATAGTCATGGCATCAACTCCCGTCTACCGGCAAGAATGATCGTTCCAGTAATCAGTTGGAACATATATCATCGCAACTACAAACCATTCTATTTGACGTTGTAAAAATGTGATAATTCTTAATCGTTCACAGTTTTGTAAAGACTTACGATTCTGATTAGTGAAAACGAACATTTATGACAAACTCACATAATGTGACCTTTAAATGAAAAAGCTGTATGATAACAGACTCTTACACTAAAGAATTGTTTAAAAACTGAACATTTTATTTAATAATCCCGCTTGACATGTGTTATCGTTGACGTTTTATGGACATCAGAATCTAATGTGTTTTCCAAATGACATGACAAAATGCCTGTGAATTTCTATAATATTTGTAACTTGTTAAATATTATTATCCTTTGCTATTCAAATTTCAAGTGATTTTCAATTAGAAAATAGACTGAGGATTGTACTCCATCCTTTGATTTTTTCCCATGTTTTCTTGGGACCACATCTGAATAGGTGGTCTATTAATTACAGTTGGGTACAAGTTAGAATACAGGCTGCAGTCAAATAACAATGGCAAAAATAATGCGTAAATGTGAATGTACTCAAATTATCGCACTTTTTCTGAAATGAAAGAAGTGGTATCCATGTAACGTGTCAAAACTGTGAACTTATCCCCTTTGTACTATGAAAACAGCAAATTAAGTGACTTTAGTTAAATGCTTATCTCCAACAGTCAAAACAGTATCATCTCAAAATTTATGGGGCATATTATAATGTCCACAACATTTACAAGAAATTTACCCAAAGTAATGTAAATATGCTCGAAAACTCTACATAATACATCGATAATCATGCAAAGATCATAACGTGTAAGTAGTATAAACAGTTGTCAAACAAGGGTGTCATTCTCTTTTCTCTTTTGCTCTTTTCTTTTTGCCATTGTGTTTGTCTCTCTTGGTTACCTTGATTCACGTTACGCATTTAATTCTGTGGATTCGAAAAATTGGTTGTAGGAGGTCTTTCTTAGATTGGTACTTAATTATTTGCAACTGTTATTATAAATCAGAATACCAAGTGTGTGCATTTGAATATCTCTCATTTCTTGTACAGGATCTTTTGTTTTCAATATTATGCTGTGCGAAATAGTGTAAGTTGACTTTTATTTCCTTAAAATATACTGTTAAAGTTTAATCATATTTCATTTATGAACCGGTCCTCCCTTTAGAGATACACAATTATGTGTGTTTTCTTAAATATGGAAGCTTTCCTTTTTGTTATTATATTTCGTGCACCATAGTCTTTAGGTTGTGAAATCTGATAGAATTTAAATATTACAAAGTCCGATAATCAGTTTAATACTAATTTCCACAACGGCACATATTTCAATTCACAGTCAGTAACAAATTTTACCAAAAGATTTGCTTTCCAAGCCAAAGCTGTGGGCCGTTGCTACTTTCAGAAGACTTTGCATTGTTGTTGTTGTTGTGGTCTTCAGTCCTGAGACTGGTTTGATGCAGCTCTCCATGCTACTCTATCCTGTGCAAGCTTTTCCATCTCCCAGTACCTACTGCAACCTACATCCTTCTGAATCTGCTTAGTGTATTCATCTCTTGGTCTCCCCCTACGATTTTTACCCTCCACGCTGCCCTCCAATACTAAATTGGTGATCCCTTGATGCCTCAGATCATGTCCTACCAACCGATCCCTTCTTCTGGTCAAGTTGTGCCACAAACTCCTCTTCTCCCCAATCCTATTCAGTACCTCCTCATTAGTTATGTGATCTACCCATCTAATCTTCAGCATTCTTCTGTAGCACCACATTTCGAAAGCTTCTATTCTGTTCTTGTCCAAACTATTTACCGTCCATGTTTCACTTCCATACATGGCTACACTCCATACAAATACTTTCAGAAATGACTTACTGACATTTAAATCTATACTCGATGTTAACAAATTTCTCTTCTTCAGAAACGCTTTCCTTGCCATTGCCAGTCTACATTTTATATCCTCTCTACTTCGACCATCATCAGTTATTTTACTCCCCAAATAGCAAAACTCCTTTACTACTTTAAGTGTCTCATTTCCTAATCTAATACACTCAACATCACCCGACTTAATTCGACTACATTACATTATCTTCGTTTGGCTTTTGTTGATGTTCATCTTATATCCTCCCTTCAAGTCACCATCCATTCCGTTCAACTGCTCTTCCAAGTCCTTTGCTGTCTCTGACAGAATTACAATGTCATCGTCGAACCTCAAAGTTTTTATTTCTTCTCCATGGATTTTAATACCTACTCCGGATTTTTCTTTTGTTTCCTTTACTGCTTGCTCAATATACAGATTGAATAACATCGGGGAGAGGCTACAACCCTGTCTTACTCCCTTCCCAACCACTGCTTCCCTTTCATGTCCCTCGACTCTTATAACTGCCATCTGGTTTCTGTACAAATTGTAAATAGCCTTTCGCTCCCTGTATTTTACCCCTACCACCTTTAGAATTTGAAAGAGAGTATTCCAGTCAACATTGTCAAAAGCTTTCTCTAAGTCTACAAATGCTAGAAACGTAGGTTTGCCTTTCCTTAATCTTTCTTCTAAGATAAGTGGTAAGGTCAGTATTGCCTCACGTGTTCCAGTATTTCTACGGAATCCAAACTGATCTTCCCCGAGGTCGGCTTCTACTAGTTTTTCCATTCGTCTGTAAAGAATTCGTGTTAGTATTTTGCAGCTGTGGCTTATTAAACTGATTGTTAGGTAATTCTCACATCTGTCAACACCTGCTTTCTTTGGGATTGGAATTATTATATTCTTCTTGAAGTCTGAGGGAATTTCACCTGTCTCATACATCTTGCTCACCAGGTGCTAGAGTTTTGTCTGGACTGGTTCTCCCAAGGCTGTCAGTAGTCCTAATGGAATGTTGTCTACTCCCGGGGCCTTGTTTCGAATTAGGTCTTTCAGTGCTCTGTCAAACTCTTCACGAAGTATCGTATCTCCCATTTCATCTTCATCTACATCCTCTTCCATTTCCATAATATTGTCCTCAAGTACATCGCCCTTGTATAGACCCTCTATATACTCCTTCCACCTTTCTGCTTTTCCTTCTTTGCTTAGAACTGGGTTTCCATATGAGCTCTTGATGTTCATACAAGTGGTTATCTTCTCTCCAAAGGTCTCTTTAATTTTCCTGTAGGCAGTATCTGTCTTACCCCTAGTGAGATAAGCCTCTACATCCTTACATTTGTCCTCTAGCCATCCCTGCTTAGCCATTTTGCACTTCCTGTCGATCTCATTTTTGAGACGTTTGTATTCCTTTTTACCTGCTTCATTTGCTGCATTTTTATATTTTCTCCTTTCATCAATTTAATTCAATATTTCTTCTGTTACCCAAGGATTTCTACTAGCCCTCGTCTTCTTACCTACTTGATCCACTGCTGCCTTCACTACTTTATCCCTCAAAGCTACCCATTCTTCGTCTACTGTATTTCTTTCCCCCATTCCTGTCAATTGTTCCCTTATGCTCTTCCTGAAACTCTGTACAACCTCTGGTTTAGTCAGTTTATTGAGGTCCCATCTCCTTAAATTACCACCTTTTTGCAGTTTCTTCAGTTTTAATCTACAGGTCATAACCAATAGATTGTGGTCAGAGTCCACATCTGCCCCTGGAAATGTCTTACAATTTAAAACCTGGTTCCTAAATCTCTGTCTGACCACTATATAATCTATCTGATACCTTTTAGTATCTCCAGGGTTCTTCCATGTATACAACCTTCTATCATGATTCTTAAACCAAGTGTTAGCTATGATTAAGTTGTGTTCTGTGCAAAATTCTACCAGGCGGCTTCCTCTTTCATTTCTTAGCCCCAATCCATATTCACCTACTACGTTTCCTTCTCTCCCTTTTCCTACACTCGAATTCCAGTCACCCATGACTATTAAATTTTCGTCTCCCTTCACTACCAGAATAATTTCTTTTATCTCAACATACATCTCATCAATTTCTACATTATCTGCAGAGCTAGTTGGCATATAAACTTGTACTACTGTAGTAGGTGTGGGTTTCGTATCTATCTTGGCCACAATAATGCGTTCACTATGCTGTTTGAAGTAGCTTACCCACGTTCCTATTTTCCTATTCATTATTAAGCCTACTCCTGCATTACCCCTATTGTGCATTGCATTGCATTAACTTTTCTAAAAGTTAATAATTAAGTTAGTCATTTAATGAAAGAGGCCCCCATTTCTTTTAACACTGTCGCCATTGCTTTTCATTTTAATATAAAAATAGTTCACAACCTGAAATTGTCTTCCATATTGTATACATAATTGTAACAATTTCTTGTTTGTAATTAAATGTATTTTCTGTTCCATGTATGAAACACATAAGTAATGTCTGCAATTGAGAAGCATCAGGAGAGTGAACCAAGAAATGGAATGATGAAAGCAATAACACGATAATAA
The DNA here is from genome assembly GCF_021461395.2 of Schistocerca americana. NCBI lineage: Eukaryota > Metazoa > Arthropoda > Insecta > Orthoptera > Acrididae > Schistocerca > Schistocerca americana. The sequence goes on along the minus strand of NC_060129.1, from coordinate 34,649,554 downwards.
GTCATAAAGTAAGGTATGGAAAAACAGTGATTATCACGCTAGAAATACGACAGTCTAATGTTGAGAGCACAGTGTCTCCCGTCTCCCACCGCCTCTCTCTCTCTCCCACCCTCCCGCATTCCTCCTTATTTTTGCAATATCCAGCAGAGTAAGAATAAGAACTATAAAAACTACACGAACGTAGCCTGGTAAGAACTCAACAACATTTTACCACATCTCTGCCTCCCGATATATCGGAAACAAATAGCTTCTGCTTATTAAATCGACTATATGTGGTGATCTCATTAAATATGTATGTATTGGTCCACTGGACCAGGGGACCAGTGACCAAAGTCGCTCCCATGGACCTGCGTACACAACTTATCTCCTTGCTGTAGCTCCCTGCAAGTAGCAGTGGGAATCAAGTCAGCATGCATAACTGTTTCCAGACTTTTGAGTTCCTGTCAACTGCTGCATAGCACGAGTCTGATGAGACATTATATGATGTATCGGTGTCAGACATTGAAATGTTTCCAACGTTCAGGTTTTCACTATATCCTTTATATGCTGCACTTGTAGAGTCTCACATAGCTACAAAACCACAACTTTTATCTATGTAGTTCGATTACTTTCATGCTCATCCCGTAGGAAATGGATGCATCTAGATAATCAGAAAGAGGGAAATTTGTATGAAATTTTTTAGTAGGTTGATGTACCTTGCATGTATGAAATAAAACCACACGTGGTTACCAATATGAGCATATGCAAATAGAAGAAATGTGGAGAAAAAGACCTGAAAACGGTAAAAAGTACGAAAATTGAGGGAAAGTACGTATAAACCCAGCGGCGATATGACCAAATGCGGGGAAAGTTGGGGGACAAAGAGAGAATTTACGTGTCTGTTTACTGCTGGCAAATTCTAGTACAGGGGAACGAGTGTGTGACAGCAAAAGAGATATGAGAAAAAAGAACGAAATGGAAGCTCTGGGACCCAGAGAAACAGTGATCATTGACTACAGTAAGACAGCTCGAATACACTGTTTAACATGGATGACATAGAAATGTAGAGTAACCACTTTATATTTGTCAGATCACAAGCCCTGGTTTGACCACGAAGTTATCTGTAACCACCAATCTTACAGATTTATATAAAATGTCTGGACATGTGACTACCAAAATCTTTTACATCCTCCTTACGTAATGAGTATTGTACTACCAGGTTTGGGGCTGCAATATGCAGCTACTGAATGGATTGTATGTTTGACCCTGTGGAATACTGCCTAAGCGTTTCAGACTCTAACTAACAGTATTTACAATGTGCTTATCTGTGTTCTCTAGCAATCATAACAATATGATCCCGGTAACGATTTAGCGTTACTGAACATTGATTTATTTTCAAAGAATATTCTTAAGAATTTATTTTATTTACTAGCGATTCATCAAGAACATTAACACATTTAATCACACTATGCAAGCATGGAAGTAGTTGCCAGGGAGTAACTGATGAAATCATAACCAAATTCCTTTTAACAAATGGGAATTTTATTCACTTTAATAGTGCCTAAAGGCATTTTTGAAAAGAAACATTTAAAATTATAATCAGAAAGCACCCTCTAAATATCAAGGTTACAATTTATTCAGAGCAACAAGAAACAAGTTTTGACTGTATGAGCTTTCGAGCTGAGAATCTTACTGCTCCCTTTTGACACGGCTGTAATTACGACCGCTCACAACAGCCTCTGAAAGAGTACACTGGTTCAAATCCACAACACACCAGATAACTTTAAACTAAGAGTTTTAACAATTTACACCATCACCAAATCTATGCACACCCTCCCCCCCCATAGGAGGTATGGAAATGGTATAGAACACTAACAATTAAAATAGTAACCTTGTCACCGTAGGTGTAACTTGATTTTGATTTCTAAGAAAGGGTGGCAACTTAATATACTAAAATGATCATTTAAATAAAAGCCCATGAAATGCGATCTTATATAAAATTCTACAAGTTTAGCCAAACAGTAGTTAAGATGCTCTACAGTAAACAGATACCGCACTCAAGATCATAGGGAATAATATCAAAGTTTCCAAAGATCAAAACATATTTCAGGTATTAGGTCATTACACTCCAAGTGATAAATTCGTTAACACACCAGATCCGACAAATACGACAGATGCAGCTACTAACGTACGGTAAATTGATAGTGAGATTACCGAACAACCTGAACTGCAGGTTCCTCTAACCCACCCCTACTCCACAAGGGAAAAACGGACCACCCAATTTATAAACAACCACCTTCCTGCGGGTGGTCAAACAGAGAAGAATGGTGGGACGACCCCAAAGCAAAACGTCTGGCGACCTCACCAAGAAAACAAATAGAATCTAACAAGAGTAAATCAAACAACACATCACCAATCACTCAACTTCTAATAAACTGCGATTTCTCGAGAAGACCTGGCGCAGCACTCCCAAATCGCTCTCCCAAACCGTCCGCTGCCAGCTTCTTCGACGGAAGCAGGAAGGTGCGCCGATCTCCCATCTCACATCGTCGCAGCTCGTACCGGCCAGACTGATGTCGTGGGTTGACTCCTGTTGCTCTCGTGTAGACCACGAAGCAACTACCCCTCGCTATACGCCGCAGCCCGCTGGACGCACATGGCGACCTCACATGCGCCGACGCTCAAGACGGACAAGTCATCTTGTGTCTCAAGTGCGCGACCGACCAACCGATCGATCCAACCTACAATGCGATTGCCTGAGCAAACTCGAGCAGACTGGCGACCTAACGTGCAGACTCACATGCAGGAACTATGCTCTGACCAGGCGACCACTCGTCGAGTTCTCTTACTGGCGGAGTGGAAAGACTCTCATTTTGACGGCTTTAAAGGTTGATCCGAACGACAGACATACTAGCACTCTGAACGACAGACCGACACTAAGTGCCTAAGAAAAGCGGACGAGAGACAGACTAGGAAGCTGGGGACGAGAGACTGACCCACACTGACTCACTGGCGGGCTCATAGCGCCCCTTAAATGCACGTGAACAGGCAACTTTTCCCCTTTCCCAACAGAGGGAGACACCAAAGCTGCGACTGCCAGAGCGGCGCCGTCGCCAGAAATGGAGGGCTGCTGTTTCACACTACGCACTGTGGCGCGCTCTTCAAAACTGCAATTTTTGCCACAGCTCAGTTACCTTACAGAAGAGTTGCTGCATTGTTTATTTAACAATATTATACAATATGTCTACTGAAGTGGTAGGACTACGTACAAACTGACTGCCATAATGGATGATTTTGTAGACAGTTGCTCAGGGTGTGAGAGTGCTACCTGCAATCGTTAACACCAAACCTCTCCATACCACAGCCAACAGAGAACTTCCAACGCATGTGTGACGAATCATGTCCACCAAACAGATGTAAAACCTATTTCAGCAACCTCTTTTAGATGAACGAAGATACACGTGAAGTTCGCCATTTCCTGGTCAAATTTTGGACATGAATCAAGTCGCTGTTTCATTGTTACTTTGTTTCTAAGTCACTGACAGGGTGTTTTTTAGGTACTGCAGGCCCCGTGCATACATTTGCTTGACAGTTGTGTGTTTGTGTGTGTGTGTGTGTGTGTGTGTGTGTGTGTGTGTGTGTGTGTATCTTTGTCAGGAAAAGAGAGAGTGTTCTGTACATGGAATTAGTGCAGCATATCCACCAAACCAATGGAAAACCTATTTTGGAGCCCTCCTTCAGATGCATACGAAGTACACCATTTCCCAGTCACATTTTGGACATGAATCGAGTCATCAGTTTCATAACTACTTTGATTATAAGCCACTGACATAGCTTTGTGAGATACTGCTAATCCTGTCTGTGCATTTGCATGACAGTTGTCCTGTTCACAGAGTTAGTGCATCTTGGTGCATTATTTCACATGTCAAATACCAATGCTATGCATTTGTCTATTTCCTCATAAGCCGCATTTTACATTGCTGGCGATCATTTTATAGGACTGAACTGTAATCGGTTGTGAACGGTGAGCGCTAGACACCCTGGAAAGTTATATCGCGCATGTATCACAAAAAATCTGTGTTTTTCTTTGTTATATAAGGAAGTAGTTTTATCATCTTAAAGTCTGTCAACGTAGTAAGTGGGAAAGAAAACTTGCAGGGTGGATGTATGTCTGATGTTGGACATATGTGCCTGCAGTAGAGCACTGAGACCATTGCTTACTGCACGACTAATACATTCCTGGAAATTGAAATAAGAACACCGTGAATTCATTGTCCCAGGAAGGGGAAACTTTATTGACACATTCCTGGGGTCAGATACATCACATGATCACACTGACAGAACCACAGGCACATAGACACAGGCAACAGAGCATGCACAATGTCGGCACTAGTACAGTGTATAGCCACCTTTCGCAGCAATGCAGGCTGCTATTCTTTCATGGAGACGATCGTAGAGATGCTGGATGTAGTCCTGTGGAACGGCTTGCCATGCCATTTCCACGTGGCGCCTCAGTTGGACCAGCGTTCGTGCTGGACGTGCAGACCGCGTGAGACGACGCTTCATCCAGTCCCAAACTTGCTCAATGGGGGACAGATCCGGAGATCTTGCTGGCCGGGGTAGTTGACGTACACCTTCTAGAGCACATTGGGTGGCACGGGATACATTCGGACGTGCATTGTCCTGTTGGAACAGCAAGTTCCCTTGCCGGTCTAGGAATGGTAGAACGATGGCTTCGATGATGGTTTGGATGTACCGTGCACTATTCAGTGTCCCCTCGACTATCACCAGTGGTGTACGGCCAGTGTAGGAGATCGCTCCCCACACCATGATGCCGGGTGTTGGCCCTGTGTGCCTCGGTCGTATGCAGTCCTGATTGTGGCGCTCACCTGCACGGCGCCAAACACGCATACGACCATCATTGGCACCAAGGCAGAAGCGACTCTCATCGCTGAAGACGACACGTCTCCATTCGTCCCTCCATTCACGCCTGTCGCGACACCACTGGAGGCGGGCTGCACGATGTTGGGGCGTGAGCGGAAGACGGCCTAACGGTGTGCGGGACCGTAGCCCAGCTTCATGGAGACGGTTGCGAATGGTCCTCGCCGATACCCCAGGAGCAACAGTGTCCCTACTTTGCTGGGAAGTGGCGGTGCGGTCCCCTACGGCACTGCGTAGGATCCTACGGTCTTGGCGTGCATCCGTGCGTCGCTGCGGTCCGGTCCCAGGTCGACGGGCACGTGCACCTTCCGCCGACCACTGGCGACAACATCGATGTACTGTGGAGACCTCACGCCCCACGTGTTGAGCAATTCGGCGGTACGTCCACCCGGCCTCCCGCATGCCCACTATACGCCCTCGCTCAAAGTCCGTCAACTGCACATACGGGTCACGTCCACACTGTCGCGGCATGCTACCAGTGTTAAAGACTGCGATGGAGCTCCGTATGCCACGGCAAACTGGCTGACACTGAAGGCGGCGGTGCACAAATGCTGCGCAGCTAGCGCCATTCGACGGCCAACACCGCGGTTCCTGGTGTGTCCGCTGTGCCGTGCGTGTGATCATTGCTTGTACAGCCCTCTCGCAGTGTCCGGAGCAAGTATGGTGGGTCTGACACACCGGTGTCAATGTGTTCTTTTTTCCATTTCCAGGGGTGTATTTCAGAAACCACATGGCTTTAACATTATAACGTGTGGAAGTGCAGAACTGTATAGCCTTAGGAGTGTATGTGTTTATGTTCTACAATCATTTTTCTCTTGCCAGTACCTTCTTGGTACTGACTCCAGAATTGATATCACAGTTGATTTACGTAAAACGTTTCAAATTCCATTCGCCTGGACCTCCATCATGCATAAACCACACATTTCTTGTTAACTGTCTGTTACATCACCACAGCACTCTCATATATACTATACATCAATAAGGGGTGCTCACCTCCTCGACATACACACATTTGGAGAGATCTTGTGGGCTTGCATGGATGCTGAGAGTAAGGTTGATATGGAACACTCTTTCTTGTGCAGCAGTTACATACTCAGCCCGAGCTCGCACAGTTCCTGCATGAGAATTGGAATGTAGTGGGTACCGTATCCTCCTACTTATGGTCAGTTGCAAATTAATTCGGCGACTGTGTTGCAGAGAGGGTTGGTCAAAGACAATGCAAAGAGCTCTTTCAGTCTCCAACTTTATTCTATAAATGAGAAAATACTTCATGATTCCCGTCCACATAGAGTAAGATGGCAAACTGTAATTAAATCTTACCAAATGTATGAAGTGTTTCGCCTAAGGAACGTAGTTATCGCACCCTCTCTCCGCAGGTGGGTATTTCCTACACAAAGAAGCAGCATTGTGTCATGTGATATTGGCAGTGTAACAGGCTTCATGATATATCCATACATATATAGTCCTCGCAAAGTAATTGGGGGGGGGGGGGATGGTTTTGCAATGATACATAAATTGAGAACCATACTGCAATGTCTTCGGCTGACAACATAGCGGCAGTGACGTGACGAGACATTTTGTTGGCTTGACAACTCGTTGAGGGTGGTGGCTTGGACCTTGCGTAATTGGATAAAATGTGTTAAAATTAGGGTAAATGTGGTACAGTTGCGAAATTGATGGAGAATACGTAATCACTGTAGAAGATGAGATTAAATGTAGAGGTCGTCACATTTTGACAGCTGTTTGGAAACATTGCACAACACCACAAACTCTTCCATTTTCCATATGTTGTAGTACCTTCCACATTTTTGTCAGTAAGAAACACCAACTCTGTCTCTTATTCCAACCACCCCATGTATTGTGGCAGGAGCATAATTTACAGCATTTGATGTCTAGTTTTTTGTGTGAGAGCCAATGGATCAAACGTGTTAGTGTTGGATCAAACCTGACATGGACCTGGAAATTATGGTAGAAAAACATCGTGCATGTCTGTGTATATTGCTGTAGTCATACACTGCTTCAGTGTCTTACAGCAAAAACAATGTATCAAATTGCTTATGAAACAACAACACAAGAACCCTCTCCTTAGCCAGCCATTGTGGCTTTAGTCCTGAACCGCGCGACCGCTACGGTCGCAGGTCCGAATCCTGCTCGGGCATGGGTGTGTGTGAAGCCCTTAGGTTAGTTAGGTTTAAGTAGTTCTAAGTCTAGGGGACTGATGACCTCAGATGTTAAGTCCCATAGTGCTCAGAGCCATTTGAACCATTTCAACCCTCTCCTTACGATTGATAGTCTGTGGGCTAGGATCTTCGTCCAGTACACGCGGCGAAACTTTACTCAGATCCGTAGAAACGTCTTCGATCGCTAGCCACCTGGTCCAGTGGACCAAAACATGTATATATAATGGGATCACCTCATATGGGCGATGTCAACAAGCATACAGTATTTGGTTCAAAAATGGCTCTGAGCACTGTGGGACTTAACTGCTGAGTTGGTAAGTCCCCTAGAACTTAGAACTACTTAAACCTAACTAACCTAAGGACATCACACACATCCATGCCCGAGGCAGGATTCGAACCTGCGGCCGTAGCGGTCTAGCGGTTCCTGACTGAGCGCCTAGAACCGCGAGACCACCGCGGCCGGCCATACGGTATTTGTTTTTGAGATAACAGGAGAGAGAGAGAGGCGGTAAAATTTTGTTCAGTTCTCTACCGAAATTTTTATAGTTTATAGGTTTACTCCATGGATCTTACAAAAATAACGAGGACAGAGAAGGGGAGAGAGAGAGAGAGAGAGAGAGAGAGAGAGAGAGAGAGAGAGAGAGAGATACGATGTGCTATCAAAAAAGATTTAGAGATCATTGCACTGTCGTATTTCTGATGTGGTAATCATCAGAATACGATAAAGGAATTAGGACATGTATCGGGGATATGTGTAGATAGCTGAATTTCTTTGTGCAGTCCATGCACACTCTGCTTGGTTGTGAATTTCCTCCTGTACATTAGTGTGCAACTTTTCTCGTTGTGATAGCTCTCTGCCTAGTCATTGACGGGTGCAGGTGTAGACAGCCTTCTGACTAATGGAATAGAGCTCTTGGAATGTGATTACCAGACAAACAGCGGGCGTCTGTAACTTGGCAGAGGACATTCCTTGCTCTCGAAATCAGGTGTACACAAATTGTATTATCGAAGACTGGAGGAATCATGAGAATAAGACAGATAAACGATAATCTGACGAAACACATTACAACCTCTCACATACATCTCGAGAAGTGACTGCAATTAGAAAATTAGGGGCTAATACGAACATTTCTACAGTGAGACAGTCAGCAGCAGAAGTTCTGTCTTTGTTTTCTCGATAAATTAGAGGCGACGTTCTTCCTTAATTATTTAGTGTGCCTGTAAATGGATGAACTGACATCTTAATATGTATATTAAATTTACATCTACGTCGATATTCATACATCACAAGCCATTGTACAGTGATTGGCTAAGGATACCCCTGTACCATTACTGCTCATTTCTTTACCTATTCCACTTGCACACAGGGTGAGGGAGAAAAAGATGGTCTACATACCTCGGTATAAGCGCTAATTTTTCTTATCTTATCTATACGCAGAATGTATGTTAGCCGCAGTATAATCCTTCTGCAGTCAGCTTCAGATGACGATTCTCAATAGATTTCCTTGAAAAGAACATCATACTCCCTCTATGGATTCCCATTTCGGAAACATTTCTCAGAACGTTTTGGTTTGCAGAAGAGGTGAGGAGGAGCATGTTGTTGAGCATCCTGGTATTTACCCCAGTGACATTTAACCTCACACTCCTTCAGAGAAAGATAGGACAACTTTAGCACGCATGGAATCAGCTGCCTGACACAGTGAGCAGTGGGTTGTTGGACAGGAGCAATAGAGCCCTGATACGAGGGGTGGGAGTGACAGCTGTTCACATGCAACCCAGTGGCAGGGTGGTGATGGGGGTGAAGGCTATGCGGGACTGGTGAGAGGAGTGAAACATCCTGCTGCGCCCATACACCGACAGGTCTCAGCACGACTGGTTTGGGAGTGGGAAACCAGGATTCTAAGTCACTTACTTCCACCAGCATGACAAGGCAACCGAGAGACAGACCGTAGTTAGAGATGGATATCGTCAATTATTTTAAGACAGCGTAGCATCCATATTGGTATCAGAGGAAGTAAGTACCTAGCCTGTGGGGAGCCTCCAGAGACGCCACAGGAGCGTCTGCAACAGTTACTTAACGAGTGTAATCTGACTGCGAGAAAAAAAATTACTGACCATGGAAAGCGACTCTCATGATCAATTTAATTAATTCGTCAATCAATTTCATATCAATGACGTGCTGCTAGGAGGGTGGAAGCGAAGGAGAAATTACCACAGATATTATTCGAGAGTTGAATTGGTAATCAGACGTTTTTTCTTTGTGGTGAAATTTTTTAACGGAATTTGAATCTCCCAACTACACAGGGACAGATGATTATATTAAATTTGGGTACAGTACCGAATTTACAAAGTGATATGTAGTATGAGCCTGATATTTACAACTCCTCTGTGCTGCTACATTGGAAGACTTTGTAGGTGACGTGGCATTTGGTTACTTTAAGATAGTTCGAATAAGAGGAGACATCGTGAGACAGAGGTAGAGAATGCTTTCAGCACCCCATCAGGAACCAAAAATGAGCTTAATATTCTAGTCTTGTGAAGCAGGACGGGGCGGATATTAAACTGATATTAACATTTTTTTGTACCTCATGAGAGCATACTTGGGGAAATATAGTCCGTGCCACAGTACTGTACAAGATTTTCATAACAAGTGGAATGATGGTGTTGGCAACAACACAACTTATCCAGTTTGTGGAATGACAGTGATTTGAACTGTGGTCTGTGGTCCATTGTGATGTGTACCAGGCTGTCAAACCAAGTGGGTCATGTAGCAAGAAAAGTTCTGGCTGGCCTTTCCACAGAAATGTACATAATTTGAGTCATATCAGCCCAACAGGTGTATCTCTCAGTTGCCTTGAGGATTTACCAGAACAATTCTGCTTGAGGCAGTGGGCACATTGAGTCATTGTGTACATAGGAAAAACGCTACGTGGAATCAGAAAAATGACCTATTGGCCAATGTACATAGTGGTTGCTTTCGCTGAATGAAGTGTAACACATGCTCTAGTGCATGATCAACAGCCTTTCCTAGCAATCGGACAAGTGTATCTGTCCTTGGCAAGTTTAATTGTGGTATTAGCTACAGATTGCGTGTTTTCGTACGCTTTGATGAACACTTGCTTGCGAAAAACAGCAGCAGGCACGGTAAGGTGTCTCACATCCATGGCAAATTGACTAATAATAACTCTAACGGCCAAAATCACAAAACTACGTCAGGGAAAGGTTTCCTTAGGCCTCGTAAAGCGAAAGTAATGGGCTGGTTGTCTGTATAAACTGGAAACAGTGTACAATGATAACCCAAAAACAGTGTCACTCAGAAGGTAAAGCCAGCTTACCTGTTACCTGGTGACCTGCTTGCACCCTGGCACACAAAAAGCAATGAGCAATTTCATTGAACCACAGATGACAGCAACACCTTCGCCACCATCCACTACTGAGGACACCCTTCGTGCTACACAGCCCCTGACACCTGTTTATATAAGCGTCGTTCATCAGGTTTGCCACAAAGTCCCACACATTTGAAATTCTGCTCTATGACAGAAAGGGAGTTGGGGGGTGGGAAGGGGTTAGGGGAGTGGCCTTGTGGGAGTAGATGTGACGAGAGATTGACATACAGCATTTGTCAGGCACATTGCATCTCTGTGGTGCTTAAATCAAACTATCAGCTCTCATTGGTACACATACACAAACTGTCTCTCTCATTTGGTACAAGTTAATGCTGGCTGCATATTTGCAGGTTGTGAATAAATTTTCGTTTTTGCTAAGCATTGTTATGGTTAAAATACCTACAGTTATGGCCAGTGACATGTGGTAACATTAAGTAAATTACATCTAATGAGAATCTGGGGTGTTTAATAATATGTTACCATTACCTAACATGCACTTGATATGTAACACGTGATTAAGATTTATATTTCATTACAGAATGTGACTAGAGTACCCATACAGGGTTGGTGGCTCTTGCATTGTGTGCTGATGGAAATTTATTGATGCTGGCCATAGGCAATTGGATGGCAGTATATGTAAACCAATAAGAATCACTTAACATAATTATTACTTTCAGTAGGTGGAATGAATTAATTACATTAGTTTTAATATGCAGAGTGCCAAAATAACTTTTATGTGTCTGGTTATCATGCATTTTAGGATTTGTTACTGATTTTCATAGTTGTTTGATGAATGGAAAAACTAGATTAGTGACACAATGACCTTTAGTGAAGCCTGAAGCCTAGGTTAGGCTGGAGTTTGAGACTTTGACTGTGAGTTTGCGAAGCCAACAAATGTGAATGGAAGGAAACATAGGTGTGTTGACATTCTGACCTGCAGAGTACTAGTAGCGCAAGACCTTGAAACGGTGGAATGTGACAGTTCAGTTTTGAGTTACAAAATCAATAAAGATGAAAGTACTACTGAAATAAAAAATTGATGTGTACTGTAGCCTGAGACATATGTTCGTCATTGCAGTAATCTACTTGTGTATCTTATTTCCGATTTTGCCAAAAACTGTGCCTAAGTGATTAAATTGTAACCTAACAGAATAAAATACCATCTAACTTTATTTAATGCCATAGAATATTCCGAATGAGCTTCCAGATTTGCAGTTGACAGCTGGCTTTGAAAGTGCACTTTTATCTAGTGTTTTAATTAATATGTATTTGCCTGCCTGCTGTCATGCAACAAAGAAGACATACGGCATCCAAACTGTGATTTTTATTTCACTGTGTCTTGTATCAGCAGGTCAGTTTTGTCACTATAGTAGTAGACACTACAACCAACTTTTATTTGGTGCTTAATTGGCACATATATCTCTTAAGAAAAGAAACTTCATTTTATTTGTAAATTGTATCGAGCCTAGTATGAGTAGCTTTGTGATATGTATTTTGCACTGAGCTTGAGCGTGAGTACTTTTTTAAACACTACAGAAGGAGGAAACCCTATAGCCTGTCCCAGAAAAAGAAATTAGGTAATTCAGTATAGATGTATTATCAGTTTATCCATCCAGTTTTATATTCTCATTTCGGTTTCAGTAATCAGGTTATTTAAGGAGAGCAGGTGATTAGTCCACTGCTTCCAATTGCCTTGGTGGGGCTGCCGCCTTATCGCCCAGGCACTGACGATTTGCCAGATGTACGGCATATTCGCTTGGCATTTCCTCCGCACCCCTATTCGTGGGATGACCACCAGAATCTGTTACGTGGGGGAAATGAGAAGGAAAAGAAAAAGTATGGGCTAGGGATGGGAAGAGGATAGGAGACAGGTTTTTGATTGGCGTATTTTAAATGTGAGATGGCCAGATAAAATTACAAAAGAAGATCTTTAGACGGAGACAAATCAGCAACCAATCAATATACAAATCAAAGAAAGAAACCGGAACAGGATTGGGCATACATGGAGGAAACCAGATGGAGCTGTTGAAAGGATGGCATTATACTCGAACCCTCAAGGAGTTAGAAAACGTGGTCGTCCCAAACAGACATGGAAAAGGATGATCGAGAGAGAAGTTCCAGAGGATGGGAAAACCTGGAGTGAAGTGAAGAGACTTGCTAGAAATCGTACCAGGTAGAGGAATTTCGTCACAGCCCTATGTTCCAGAGGGAACGACAGGAACTAAGTAAAGTAGTATAGATGTAGCTGATGTTGCAACTTTCTATTATTGGATTTTGATTCTAATTAACTAATGAATAGACACTGTTTTAACATCTTCTCTGAGCTATCATTTTTCAAGTATGAAATGCAAACAAAATTTTAGTTAAGTGGCAAAATAAACTTAAATTTTGTGAAAGGAATCTCATTCTATATTTCAGCAATTACTTTCAATAGATGCTTGCTAGTTAGGTAACACAGTTCCATTTTCCTCACCGAAGAGTGACAATAATTTTAGAGAACATTCAGTACAGGCAAGTAGATATTTACATTACTGCACAACTATCAGTATTTTAAGATATCATAATTCCAGTATAGTAAATTCATTTTCGTGTTTGGTCACAAATGTTATAATGAAATATCAACACAAAATTTATTAGTGCTTTCACATATTTGAAGTTAATCTGAAGTGACATCAAATCGCATCAGAACGAAAAACTGTTCTTATAAACACAAACGTCAATTTACTGCAAAATGTCCTATGCATAGCACTTGCAACTTCCAAAAATTCTCAAAAGGGCATTTTGTTTCAAGCTGATATAAATTTAAAACCTAGGTGAAAGATTCTTCGAATGACGATACCATTGTTAAAATGGTATCAAGTTTGTTTTACTTGAAATTCTTTAAAATCTAATAGATGCTTCCAGATAAAATGTTAAGCTCAGTTATCATACCTTAATCCACATTAAACTATGTGTAGGTTATATCCTCTATTTTGTCGGTAATATATTTTTTAACTTAGCATTATTTTTTTGTGATATTTTTTCAATTGACATTTTCAGATATTGCTGGCTGCTTTGAATAAGGCTGTTTTTACTAGTGTGGTCATTGTGTCTTTAGCTGCTGTATAGATATTCATAGTATTTCAACCAATCTTTACAACTGCTAAAAAATATATCGTCACATTAATACAATAACTCGATCTTTTGCACCTTTGAGTCGTTACTATTATTCATCCCTCTGCTACAGCTAGGTATCTCTCAGGATTTACTGTTGGATCGCAATACTCACTTCAACAAATATGTAAACATTATGTCAGTGAACATTTCTCTGTTACAAATAGCTATCTTGAATTGCGCAGGTGTTTCTTAATACGAACTACTAATGGCACCATAACTGTAATGCCTGAGGCAGATATTTATATTGGCAACAACGTTTGGTGAGCATTTTCCCCCATTCTTTCTGGTTTTTCCTATTTATGCCATAAAGAGTTAAAAAATCAGGGACGTTTGTTTGATTTCAGAGCTCTCATGTATTGTCAATTTGTTAGTTATGAGTTCCAGAGGAAAATATGATGGAATTTGTTCTATAGAATTTGCAGTCTCTTGCTTGTATGTATAACAATAGTCTTCTGAAATACCGTTGCTTTGACATCAAATTTCAAAGCTTTATTTCTTTTTTCTGTTCTCTTAATTTTCTATGGATGCAGAATGGAAACCTTTTCTTTTTTTTTAATTTTTGCAAAGCTGGAGGGTAAGGGAAGTATGAAATACAGGATACACAAGATACAAGACTTTGTCTCTGTTCTTCTGTACGTTGCCTTGATTCTTCATATTTCCTGAATGAGATACCACTCAAATCAGACACTTTCCCTATACTTTCCTTGCAGGTTACAACAATCATGATTCACATTCGACATCGGATATCTCTCGTCTTATTTTTGAATACCAACCGCCATCTGGTAATGAATCAGATGAAGAGCAACAAAAATAATGAAATCTTAATTTGAGGCCATTAAAGTCGAGTGATGGTAACAAGGTTCAAAGCTATTGTAGACAGCAAATGAAGGTGACATTACTGATGGGCACCCCAGTAAAGAACAGAATTTAGAGACATAGGAGAAACACTTTCAAGGACAAGCAACGCCATAAAACATATATAAATATTGAGAACACAGGGATATAAATGTTTTCAAAATCAGATACCACTGCAAAGAATCCTACACTTCACTCAGGGAACTCCATGTTCCAGGAGCTTACATGAAAGATTCACATTGAGAAAACTGCAGAAGTAAATGTCATAAGAAGTTTATTCATGCAGAAAATGCTGAACATTTTTTAAAGATATTACAAATTAGAGATGTATGAGAGAAAAAGGGGCCTTATTTGCAGTAACTCAGGCAAGATCGTTAAAAAAACGCTAGCATATGAGTGAACTCAAAAAGGAACTTCACTGTTATGTTCTACTTGCTACGAAGAACAGAGTAAATCAACTTCTGTAAGACCATGTTTCTGATTAAACTTGGGCTACGTTAAGGTGTTGTGGTTATAGCGATGAAGAAAAGAGCATTCAAAAACACAAGTGAAGAAGGCAGAAGGACCATCATCTAAGAAAATTTAGTTCACCAGAACTTTGGGATGGAGAGACTAATGAAGCTGAAAGTTTTCAATGGCTCAGTCTTACTACTTTCACTGTGGAAAAAAAAAAATTAAATTCCTAGGATTGTCACTTAACATCACACTCATGTAATCCCTGTACAAATCTGATCATACAGACCATATTTACAGGAAGAAAGTTTCATAGGATTATAGTCTCCATCAACATAAAAAAGATCAGTGACATAAAAAGTTCTCAGTTTACTTGCCACGTCAAATTTGGATAACATTCCAAGCTTTCGATGACTACCTCCTTCAAATTGGCTGGATTACGTCACGGTGAAAACGGCGCGTACTGAGGTGGCGGCCACTATATCTATAGATTTTCTTTGCGCGCTTTATCCAGCGTTGCTTGCAACGCCATCCATCGCAACAGGTGGAGAACTGCGAGGAATGTCGGAAGTCTCCCTCTGCGTTCTCTCTTTATCAATTGCGCGCTTCCATGCATTGCTGAGTGCATAACCAGTGTCTCTGTAGAAGTTATTTTCACAGAGTCTAATTTCAACTGCTTCCCTGATGACAGAGTCCCAATAGTTTGAAGCGTGAGCAAGTACTCTTGTTTCATCGAATAAAATCTTATGTTTATTTAGCAAACTGTTCTCAGCCACCGCCGATTTTTCTAGATACCTGTTGTTCAGGTGACGCTGATGTTCCACACAGCGATCGGCAACAGTTCTTATAGATTGGCCCACATAATTTTTGCCACACTCGCAAGGAATGCTGTATATTCCCGGTACTCTCAGGCCGAGATTATCTTTCACGGGTCGCAACATTTCCTTAATCTTCCTGGGTGTCCGGAAGACTGGTCTGATTCCCTGCCGGCTCAGGACCCTGAGGATCTTGCTGGTCGTTGCACAGCAGAATGGTAGCGCGCGATGTGTTGGTCCTCTTCATCTGCTCGAACAGCGCCATTCCTAGGTTTCTTCTCCAGAGTAGATACGATATCACGATCGGGATATCCATTTTTTCTGAATACCGTCGTCAGATGGTTAATCTCGGAGCCGAGGTGATCCTTGTCCGAAATAGTCCTTGCTCTGTGTACCAAGGTATTCAGCATAGCTCTCTTCTGAGCTGGGTGGTCAAAACCATGTGCGTTTAGATATAAATCTGTATGTGTCGGTTTTCTGTACACAGAATGTCCGAGACGTCCATCTGATTTGCGTTCCACCAGCACATCTAAGAAGGGTAACTTCCCATCTTTCTCCACCTCCACTGTAAATCGTATGTTCTGATGTATACCATTCAAATGATCAACAAACTGCTGCAGTGCCTCATTGCCATGTGTCCAGATTAAAAATGTATTGTCAACGTACCTGAAAAAGCAGGATGGACGTAAGGGAGCACTGTTCAACGCTCGTTCTTCGAAATCCTCCATGAAGAAGTTAGCTATGACTGGTGACAGTGGCGAACCCATGGCTGTTCCGTCAGTCATTTCATAATATTTTCCACCATATAAAAAGTAGGTGGTCGTCAAAGTGTGTCGAAATAACTTCAGTATTTCAGGAGAGAAATGACCAGCCAACAGTTTTAATGTATCTCTCACCGGTACCTTTGTAAACAAATAGACCACATCTAGGCTGATCATGATGTCACTCGGACCTATCCTCATCTGCTTTATGATGTCGACAAACATTTTTGAGTTATTAATATGATGGCTACAGAGGCCGACTATCGGTGCTAATAATTTGGTTAAGTATTTTGCCAACCGATATGTAGGAGACCCAATAGCACTAACAATGGGTCTCAACGGGACCCCATCCTTATGGACTTTGGGTACACCATGTAACCTGGGTTTCCTTGGTGCTCTTGGTCATAGATTCTTGACTAGTTCTTCTGGGAGGCCAGAGTTCTTCAGTAGCTCCCCTGTCTTCCTGCTAAGTGCTGCTGTAGGATCCCGTTTAAGAATTCGGTACGTGGCATCTTCCAATAATACGGCCACTTTCTTATGATAATCGGTAGCATTGAGGATAACTGTGGCATTCCCTTTGTCGGCTGGTAGTACAACTAACTCTTCATCCTTCCGCAACGATTTCAATGCCAGTTTCTCCACTCTGCTTACATTGGACATAGGAGGCTTGGCTGTTACTAATATCCGACTAGTTGCAAGCCTTACCTCATCTGCTGCCTCTTCAGGAAGGTGCAGAACCGCTTGTTCTACTCCACTGATAATCTCGGCCACTGGTAGCTTTTGTGGAGCTGGAGAAAAGTTCAGTCCCTTACTGAGAACTGAGATGATGGCGTCATCAATTTCCTTGTCGGAGAAGTTGATAACTGTGCGATGTGCGTCGCTGGGCCCAGAAATTCCTTTTCCCCGGTTTAGGCACACAAATTTATCAGCCTGTTTTACTGTAGTCTTGCTTAAATTAGCACGCTGATGTGCAGCCAAGGTCGTGTCTACCCATTCCCAGTCCCATAGAGACAAAACTGCGAACATAAACAGATGGCAACTATATAAGGAGTTAGCGTTGGCATCCAGTTCATACCTCGTATGGTGTATCCTCTCCCTGACGATCGCAAGACTTGTCTTCCGCAAAATTCTATCCACTGTAGCAGTTCGGATGTGATGTTTGACAACTGCGAAATTTGGTACAAGATCTTTGTCACGACAACGTTGTAGAAAAGCCAGATTAGTCAGCAGCTGTGACTGTTTTAAGCGCAGCTTCTCCAGCCGACGAACGCTGCGCACTACATCCTCCCCGTAGAGGAAACTAATATGACTACGAAGTCTTTCGGGATGGAGTCCTTGAATAAGAAGTTCTCCGTTTACTTGCTTATAAAAGTGGAAGCCTCACTGGTCCACAACAGTCAGTTTTACCCCTGACGAAGATGACGGAGGTAGTCATCGAAAGCTTGGTATGTTATCCAAATTTGACGCGGCAAGTAAAATGAGAACTTTTTATGCAAGGACTCCGTCGCGAAAGACTTCGTAGTCATATTAGTTTCCTCTACGGGGAGGATGTAGCGCGCAGCGTTCGTCAGCTGGAGAAGATGCGCTTGAAACAGTCACAGCTGCTGAGTAATGTGGCTTTTCTACAACGTTGACATGACAGGAGGTTGTACCAAATTTCGCAGTTGTCAAACATCACATCCGAACTGCTACAGTGGATAGAATTTTGCGGAAGACAAGTCTTGCGATCGTCAGGGAGAGGATACACCATACAAGGTATGAACTGGATGCCAACGCTAACTCTTTATATAGTTGCCATCTGTTTTTGTCTGCAGTTTTGTCACTATGGGACTGGGAATGGGTAGACACGACCTTGGCTGCACATCAGCGTGCTAATTTAAGCAAGACTACAGTAAAACAGGCTGATAAATTTGTGCACCTAAACTGGGGAAAAGGAATTTCATGGTCCAGCGACGCACATCGCACAGTTATCAACTTCTCCGACAAGGAAATTGATGATGCCACCATCTCAGTTCTCAGTAAGGGACTGAACTTTTCTCCAGCTCCACAAAATTTACCAGTGGCGAGCTTATCAATGGAGTAGAACAAGCGGTTCTGCATCTTCCTGAAGAGGCAGCAGATGAGGTAAAGGCTGCAACTAGTCGGATTTTAGCAATAGCCAAGCCTCCTAAGTCCAATGTAAGCAGAGTGGAGAAACTGGCATTGAAATCGTTGCGGAAGGATGAAGAGTTAGTTGTACTACCAGCCGACAAAGGGAATGCCACAGTTATCCTCAATGCTACCGATTATCATAAGAAAGTGGCCGTATTATTGGAAGATGCCACGCACCGAATTCTTAAACGGGATCCTACAGCAGCACTTAGCAGGAAGACAGGGGAGCTACTGAAGAACTCTGGCCTCCCAGAAGAACTAGTCAAGAATCTACGACCAAGAGCATCAAGGAAACCAGGTTACATGGTGTACCCAAAGTCCATAAGGATGGGGTCCCGTTGAGACCTATTGTTAGTGCTATTGGGTCTCCTACATATCGGTTGGCAAAATACTTAACCAAATTATTAGCACCGATAGTCGGCCACTGTAGCCATCATATTAATAACTCAAAAATGTTTGTCGACATCATAAAGCAGATGAGGATAGGTCCGAATGACATCATGATCAGCCTCGATGTGGTCTCTTTGTTTACAAAGGTACCGGTGGAAGATACGTTAAAACGTTGGCTGGTCATTTCTCTCCTGAAATACTGAAGTTATTTCGACACACTTTGACGACCACCTACTTTTTGTATGGTGGAAAATATTATGAAATGACTGACGGAACAGCCATGGGTTCGCCACCGTCACCAGCCATAGCTAACTTCTTCATGGAGGATTTCGAAGAACGAGCGTTGAACACTGCTCCCTTACGTCCATGCTGCTTTTTCAGGTACGCTGACAATACATTTTTAATCTGGACACATGGCAATGAGGCACTGCAGCAGTTTGTTGATCATTTGAATGGTATACATCAGAACATACGATTTACAGTGGAGGTGGAGAAAGATGGGAAGTTACCCTTCTTAGATGTGCTGGTGGAACGCAAATCAGATGGACGTCTCGGACATTCTGTGTACAGAAAACCGACACATACAGATTTATATCTAAACGCGCATAGTTTTCACCACCCAGCTCAGAAGAGAGCTATGCTGAATACCTTGGTACACAGAGCAAGGACTATTTCGGACAAGGATCACCTCGGCTCCGAGATTAACCATCTGACGACGGTATTCAGAAAAAATGGATATCCCGATCGTGATATCGTATCTACTCTGGAGAAGAAACATAGGAATGGCGCTGTTCGAGCAGATGAAGAGGACCAACAAACACATCGCGCGGCTACCATTCTGGGGTGCAACGACCAGCAAGATCGGCAGAGTCCAGAGTCGGCAGGGAATCAGACCAGTCTTCCGGACACCCAGGAAGATTAAGGAAATGTTGCGACCCGTGAAAGATAATCTCGGCCTGAGAGTACCGGGAATATACAGCATTCCTTGCGAGTGTGGCAAAAATTATGTGGGCCAATCTATAAGAACTGTTGCCGATCGCTGTGTGGAACATCAGCGTCACCTGAACAACAGGTATCTAGAAACATCGACGGTGGCTGAGAACAGTTTGCTAAATAAACATAAGATTTTATTCGATGAAACAAGAGTACTTGCTCACGCTTCAAACTATTGGGACTCTGTCATCAGGGAAGCAGTTGAAATTAGAATCTGTGAAAATAACTTCTACAGAGGCTCTGGTTATGCACTCAGGAATGCATGGAAGCGCGCAATTGATAAAGAAAAAAGCGCAGAGGGAGACTTCTGACATTCCTCGCAGTTCTCCACCTGTTGCGATGGATGGCGCTGCAAGCAACGCTGGATAAAGCGCGCAAAGAAAATCTATAGATATAGAGGCCGCCACCTCGGTACGCGCCGTTTTCACCGTGACGTAATCCAGCCAATGAGATGCCATCCACTGCTTATAAAAGCGGAAGCTCACTGGTCCACGACAGTCAGTTTCACCCCTGACGAAGATGATGGAGGTAGTCATCGAAAGCTTTGGATGTTATCCAAATCTCATGCGGCAAGTAAACCGAGAACTTTTTGTGCAAGGACTCCGTCGCGAAAGACTTCGTAGTCATAAAGATCAGTGATGTCTGTACATGGCCTGGAGTCAATAAAGATGCATTTACACCTAATTATAATGCTCACCTTTTAGAAGAAGACAGGGCTCAAGAGGAGAAGGTACGAGAGATGGAGTGGGCCCAAAACTTATATAAAAGAATTGTAAGCTGCAACTGCTGTTTCCAGCAAGTTTTGTTGACAATAACTGATCTCATGAACAATACTTTGTTTTATAAGCAGCGACTGATTTTTTTAAATTTTTTAGACAGTGCCATAAAGTCAAAATAAGAAGACTGTTTCATGTGCTCGGAAATATAGGGAAAACGAGTAAGATGCGAGATAGAAAGCTGTTTGTATGGATGCTGAAGTCTCTACCAACAATGGTAAAGCTCATTTTAGCGATTGTTGCGCAGGGCAGAATCCAAACAAATTTGTTGCTGCGACATGCTCGTCCGCTATTCAGGAAATATCTAACCTAGAATTAATCAAACACTGGAAAAGCTAACCTAGAATTCATTGATTTAAAATTTGTGCTTATTCTCACAGTGAAATGGAATGTATCTCATTGCCTTTGGCAATAACTACAGAATTTTAAAAAAGTTGGTTAAAGTGAACTGGCTTGCTGACTGGAATATTGTTGGTGAATATGCGACAAGAAGGGAGTGACTAACCTTATATTGTTCATCAAACAACCCGTGAGAAGATTATCAACTGGCTGTATCATCCGATTCATTACATTGCTGTTACAAAAGAAGATTTGAAAAGGAAACCAGTCAGATTACTAAGACCGATTACTGGACTCGCAATTGGAAGAACGATTGTTCAAACCAGTATCTGACCATAGAGATTTAGGTGTTGCGTGACTTCCCTAAATGGCTCGAAGCAAAAGCCAGGATGTTTTATTTGAAACGGCACAGCCGATTTCCTTCCCCATCCTTAACACAATCCGAGCTTGTGCACTGTCTCTAATTACCTTGATGTCCATGTGGCGTTAAATACGATCTTCCTTCCTTCTTCGGATGGGAATGTCATAAAACAGCGTCCATTTGTTATGTGATTTAATGAAAACTTTGACGAAGTGTTTAGAGCTCATAACTCTAACGAGAAAACAACACGGAAAATCAACAAGACTCTCTGTCAAGCACCCTGTAGATGCGCGTGCTCCCTGTAACAAAGGAAAATTACAATCATGTGATATCCCTGTTCAGATCAGTGTTCCCACACAGTACAGTGAAGATTTAAAAGTCCAAGAAATTTTCAAACGGATTCCTTCAATAACAGCTATTTTATGTTATCTAGTTGTTGTTCTAAAATAACGATACGTATTTACCAAAGAGATTGAATATCCTATGGAATTTAATTTTCGCACTTTATCTTTTCAGTTCTTTGATACTGCTTCTGTCACAGCCCACAGCATAGTGCTTTGTCTTGCTGCAAGCTCATTGGTTTTGCTCGTTCGTGTATGCAATCAGCTGCAATCTCTTGGTTTTGCGGAAATTTGTGTGTGACATACTCCAGGTAATCTATAAGCGTTTATAAACTGCAAACAAAAATTAGTGAAAAAAATTGTTTCCGAAGTAAATTCACATGGTACTTCATTTCTATTACCATAACAGTTGAGTATGATGAGTGTAATAGTTCGATGATATCCGTTGCAGACGCTGTGGTAGCTATAATTGATGCTGCTGTCTTCTTTTGTTTTATTCTTTATTTAATTGTGATCAAATCACCTATAGTATGCTTGGTGATGGTGTGTGAATGTTGTAATTTTTTCAGGTTATGTTCATAACAATCAAATACCTGATTTACTAGTGCTTGCTGTTTTGGTCTGCCCGGTAAAATCATTACGTGTATCTTCATAAAAGTATCGGCTAAGATTGTGACGTGTTGTCAGGAGCAGTTTGTCTATGCAATGATTGCCATGCGTGACATACGAGGAAAGGTGGACAGTGAAGTTCGAACAATCACTATGTTAGTACGGTTATGTTGACTTAGGTGTAATAACGTGTGTGATGATAATTTGCTGTGATCTGATGTAGTCATACAGCGGCTCCAGATTTTAGGGCTAACGTAAGCATTTTTTTCAGATGCCAACAGTTACTTCCTCATTTCATGGTTTGAGTATGTTTGCTTGAAAGGAAATGCTGTAATTGTGTTGCATTTTGTTAGTTTACACTGTGCTTTGATTATTCGTGTCGGTAATATTCGTCTAATCATGTGTAAATACTAGTGTGTTGTAGTGTGTGTGTTTTACTGGAGTTCTGTGTAAGGATTCTTTAACAATATTTAGGAACTGGCGAAATGCGAGGTACAGATGAACTTAACTGTAATTTGTCTAACATAAAGCATTACATGTCATCAGAACTTAGGTCATACATAATATATACAGATAGTGGGAAGTCGTTTCAGTACATCAGTTTTGTAAGAAAAAACTAACCAATCTTTAATCTTGATAGTAATAAAAAATGAGAAATTCCGCATTGCAGGTATGTGGTTTTCTTTAATAGCATGTAAAGATTCCAAAATAATGGTGCCTACTGTAAATTGGGTATACATCCGTGAATGAACACAGAGGAAGAAAGGGGTCGACAGAAGCGTCCGATCCCACGCGTCGGCTTTGACCCGTGACGTAAGGGTGTTGTGTGTGACGTCATGACGGCGCGGAGTTTGGTTTGAGTGTGTGGCATGTTTGTAGATGTCGTCGTGTTGTGGTTTGTGGTGCTCTCTGGTGGTATATTAAGAGTTCTCGTTTGTGTGGTGTAATGGGCTCAGTTTGCTATTGCTCATTATCCATAACTGTTCGAGTGTCGGCTGTTTGTAGTCGAATTCGTTTCAGTGAGTTAACGATTTTGTGTGAAGGTTAATTTAGTGTTGTTCGCTGTACATCTTGTGGTAATTTTAGTAAAATTGATCGGTTGTTGTTTTCGTTCAGGAATGAATATGATGGATAAAATTGACAGTGCGCAGGTATCGGGAGATGTTTTTGTGCTATATAGGTCAAGGGAAGTGTTTGATCCTAATTTATGGGATCGCTAGCTACTGTTGAGCTATATAGGTCAAGGGAAGTGTCCGATTCCAGATGATATTGTGTTTAGTGGTATTTGTGGAGTTTTGTGATGTCGGTTTTTTTCGTCGTTTTGTTTTGTATGGGGGTGAGTGTCTAAATTTGTTTATATTTTGTCCCCACCCAAAAACCCCTATATCCCGCGCTTGTCCCGTTAGTCATTAGGCTTTTTGTGGAACGTGTCTGTGTTTTCCGATGTATTTTCGCCCTCATAATGTGTACGTAACGACTTTATATGCGCCATATTGGAATCGTGGTTTATGGTCGTTTCCGCCATATTTGTGACATGCGTCGAAGCAGACGGGCGGGATCGGAAGCTTCCGTATTTTCGGCTAACGTCATCGCATTTCTTCAAGTGCCCACAGCTACTACACCATTTCACGGTTTGAGCATGTTCGTATGACAGGAAATGCTGTAGAAGTTATTAAGTCTGTTGCATTTTGTTAATTTTCACTGTGCTTTGGTTATTCGTGTCGTTAGTATTCGTCTAATCATGTGTAAATACCAGTTTGCTGTAGTGTTAGTTTTAATGGAGTTCTGTATAAGAATACTGTAACATTATTCAGTAACTGTCGAAATATGAGGTTCAAATTAACTGTAGTTTCTCTAACAAAAAGCATTCATCAGAACTCAATAGATCTTCATCATAGTTACAGTTAGTAGGAAGTCGTTTCTGGGAATCAGTGTTGTAAGAAAAAACTCAACAATGTTTAATCTTGATGGTAATCAAGAATGAGAACTTCCACATTGCAGTGTGCAATCTACAGTACAGGTATATGTTTATCTTTAATAGCAGGTAAAGATTCCAAATTGTTTACTGTAAATTGAGTATACAATTGTGAATGAATACAGATGAAGAAAGTTTCAGTAATACCTATGTTGAAAACGCACATTCGCTGGTAAGCAAACAATCCATACGTCTGGATTTTCATCATGTCCCTATGAGACTGAAAATAACACAACGAATAAAGTATAGAATTAAATATTTGGTGATATTCAGTAATTTCGCTGCAATCTATTGACTGCTTTGTTGGTAATGCCAAAGTTAGTGAATGCACAAAAAAAAATACGTATCTTCCATAATTGTCACAATAAGACAGTATCCATAAGCCAGTGTTACAAAGGAGCAGTAGCAACTGTAACTTCTCCATTTCCAGTGCATAGTATTTTATGATTGTACCCACCCTTCATGACCTGAGAAATGTAAATCAATTTGTCACTGAACACACTTTTCCTCAACCACTTAGAATCAGTTTCCTGTGTAATCACCCATTTACTGCACCCAGTAGATGAGTGATAATACTGTCTTTGAGCTATACCTCATGGTAACAATGGAAACTGTGTACAGCTGATCTTATCTGATTGCTTTTCTTTCCCCACACTGTAGAACTGAAGCTATGTACCAGGTGCCAACAATGTGGATTAAAAAAGAGGAAACAGATGAAGTACAAACTGAGTTACACTCCATGGTAAGTGGCTTACTTGTATTTCTTCAGTGTTTTTCTGTGTGTAGTATCATAAGTGAATACATACAATTCATGTCATACTGCTGGAAACATGAGTAATTGACTTTTCTGAGATGTCCCGTTAGCAGAATGGAGTCTATTTGAAACAAGGGACTGATGACCTTGCTGTTTGGTCCCTTTAACCTCAAACAACCAACCAACCAACCAACATGAGTAATTCTGTTTACTAAAAAACTGATGAACTGTCTTATTTGTAAAATTTTGCACAGTGCATTGAAATTAGTGTTGTACTAAACCTCGCATAGAATTGAGCAAGAGTTTCAATTTGATGTTCAGTAAACATGGAAAATTTTAATGCACAACCCAATTATACTGATAAAGTGGGTATATTCTGCTCTGTATACACTTCTTTTAAATAAGAATCTTAATGTGCAACTTACGAATAACTATGACTATTGTGAATGTGAGCAGTGCCATTAAATTTATATATGTTATGGGTGCAGTTAATGCATTGTTACAGTGTGTCGTGCAATGGAATTGTAATTTATTTATTGATGATGTAAAACAAATTATTTGCGAATAATTTTGAAGTGACATTCACATGGTCAATAATCTGAGTAGTACATTTTGTAGTACTATTAACATTAGGTGTTGACTTTGAATATGTGAATAAAGTGTAAGTAGAACTCTCAGCAGTAAATATAAATTTCAGGCAAAGAATACATGGAAGCATAAATTGTTACACAGCCTGTAGGTGCAGAATGCAGATGCCGCTAGTATTTTTATTCTGACGATCAGAATTGAGGGTCCTAACACAATCACACAAACTACTTGTGAACTATCTGTGCTGAACATTTATTTGTTTCGATATCCATGTCATTTCGGTAGCAAAGGTTTGGTGAAGCTATTGAGTTATACATTAAATATTGACAGGTTTGTTCATAACCACTTTCTGCATTTGCTGCACATTGTTACACATATTGTTTGTAAAATTACCAGGATACTCCAGTTACTGATGGAAATAATCTGACATATATTTGTCACTTAAAATCTGATGCAGTGCAACCATTTGTGGGGTATTCAGCTGTCAGCAGTCATACAAATTCACTTCGCGCCACTAGTATATTTATTCTGTAAAACAGAATTGAGGGTCCTGACTCAATCATGCAAACTACTTGTGAACTATCTGTGCTGACCATATTTATTTGTTTCGATATAAATCTTGGGTGCAACTGCAGAAGTACTGTGATAGCATTAATGCCACATTTGCGTTTGAATATATGTGAGTGATTCATTATATTTCATTCAAACTTCGTGAACAGCTTGCAATTAATTTGACTAGCAGTATCACAACAGTAATCCTAAACCATCACTATGAGAATGATAGAAAGTAAATATACTAAATTTTATGAAATACAGTAAAAGAGTGGTTAGATCCAATAAAGTTCAGGCTGTGGCTTTGACCCCTGATGTAATGATGGTTTGGCATATGGAATATGTATGCACAACACATATTGTGTGAATGAAAAGCAGTTTGAACAGTCATTGATCTTGCACCTGAATGTGAGGACTATTCAAAAGCTAAAAGTTTAAAATGGGGTTTAGGATCCCATCCCCCCTTGAAACATATGTTGTGGTGAGAAACTGATCCATAGTGTAGCTCAAGGCCTAGCCTAGGTTGAAAGGTGGCAGTGTAGCTGTGAGCTGAGAAACCCAAGAAATATGAAAGCCAAATAAAGGATGTGGTAACAAATTGACCAGTAGCACAGCCTAATGTTTACCGAAAAATCCAGATGGTGCCCAGAATGTAACTTATACCCACAAGAAGTCTTCTTCTACATTGTGTCCTGTGTTAGTTAATGGACTGAACTTCCCTATGACTTCAAGCGATGCACGTTGACATTATATAAATTGAAAGCCGTGGTCTTTGTCTAATTAATTAAAACTTAAATTTTATTGGTGTATATTTTGGCCATGAGACTTGCTGTAAAGTAATGGCTCAAAATTTTTATTTGAAAATTATTGAAGCATTTTAATCAAAACAAACTTTATAAACATTTTACATTTTTATTCTTCATGTTTATATATTTATTTCAAACATAGTCGCCCTGGCAGTGAACACTTTCCTCCCAATGAGACATCCTAGTTGTTGGTGTCATCACTGTAGAATCTTTGACTTTGTTGGCAGAACCCCAGCCTCACCTCTGCCCACACCAATTCATCACTATTATCCTTGAAGGTGTTCTTAAAGTTTTGGAAACAGTTGAAAATTCATTGGGTCAAGCTGGGACATTATGGAGGATGATCGATAATAATGAATCAAAGGTTGCAAGTGCAGAAACACTTCTGTATGGTCTGGCATTGTTATGCTGAAGGAGAGGGTGCTCCATGTGTGGATGAACTATTTGAATTTGTGCTCTGTTTTCTGAGGGTTTTCTCATGTGCCAACACAGTTAAATAACACACACCTATGTTACAATCTGCAGTTCAGAACTCTCCAGCAGGAGGGTGGTGCATATTGTGTCAGGAGAGTGGAAACATCGACAGAGCAGTACACATGACAAGTCATACTTCACTGATATTAAGAACAGAATAAAAATTTGGACTCATTGTTTTCCAGCACACAATTGTAATAAATCAATGCATTTGACAATTGCCTCGAATGTTGCAGAATAGTTCCCTTGGCATTGCCCAGCATTCATTTGGAAGTGGTAATATTATATCCATATTCACATCAGTCAAAACATTATAATCACTGATAGAATGGGGAATGCACATGATCAGAGTTTGACTGAGAGCAGATTTTGCTGGCCGGAAGGCTTGGCATGAGTATTTTGGAAAGTGCACAACTTGTTGGGTGTTTGATGAGTGCTGTGGTGGTTGTCTTCAACACATGGTGAAACAAAAGTGAAACCATGTCCAGACATTGTGGGATGGGACAAGCACCCCTCATGACAGGTGGTACATATCATAGGCTAGGCAGACTGGTAAAACAAGACAGGCAGCAAACTGTGGCATAACTAACATCAGACATTAATGCTGGGCAGAGTAAAAGTGTCTGCATGCACAATGCTCCAAACACTCCTAATGATGAGTCTGTGCAGCTGATGACCCATCAGTGTGCCAGTGTTAACGCCACAACATCGACAATTACAACTGAAATAGGCATGTAACTATTGATGCTGGATGTTGGCACAATAGCAGAGCATTGCCTGGTGTGATGAATCCTGATACCTTCATCATGCCTTTGGGAGGGTGCATTTCTGTCACCCACAACAGGACCAGCTCCTTGACTCGTGTACTGGCAGGGCCTACATTATACTCTGGGAAACGTCCATGTGGGCATCCATTGGTCCAGTGGAGCTTGTGTGAGAGACTGTCAGAAAAGGAGTATTGTAAACTGGTTGCAAACCACACCCACCCCTTCTGTTGTGATCTTTAGTCCTGAGGCTGGTTTGATGCAGCTCTCCATGCTACTCTATCCTGTGCAAGCTTCTTCATCTCCAAGTAACTACTGCAACCTACTTCCTCTTGACTCTGTTTAGTGCATTCATGCTTTGGTCTCCCCAAACGACACTTAAATCAGTGCTTGATGTTAACAAATTTTCCTTCTTCAGAAACACTTCCCTTGCCATTGCCAGTCTACACTTTATATCCTCTCTATTTTGATCATCATGCGTTATTTTGCTCCACAAATAGCAAAACTCATCTACTTCAATTGTATCATTTCCTAATCTAATTGCATAAGCAGCACCTGATTTAATTCATCTACATTTTGTTATACTCACTTTGCTTTTGTTTATGTTCATCTTGCATCCTCCTCTGAATTCACTGAACATTCCGTTCAACTGCTCTTCCAGGTCCTTTGCTGTCTGACAGAATTACAATTTCATCAGCAAACCTCAACATTTTTATTTCTTCTCCCTGGATTTTAATTCCTACTCCATATTTTTCTTTTGTTACCTTTACTGCTTGTTTAATATACAGATTAAACAACATCGAGGATAGGCTACAACCCTGTCTCACTCCCTTCCCAACCACTGCTTCCCTTTCATGCCCCTCAACTCTTATTAATGCCATCTGGTTTCTGCACAAATTGTAAATAGTCTTTCGCTCCCCGTATTTGACAACCGCCACCTTCAGAATTTGAAAGAGTGTTCCAGTCAAGATTGTCAAAAGCTTTCTCTAAGTCTACAAATGCTAGAAATGTAGCTTTGTCTTTCCTTAATCCATCTTCTAAGATAAGTCATAGGGTCTGTATTGCCTCGCATGTTCCATTTCTACAGAATTCAAACAATCTTCCCCGAGTTCAGCTTCTACCAGTTTTTCAATTCGTCTCTAAAGAGTTCATGTTAGTATTTTGCAGCCATGACTTATTAAACTGATAGTTAGGTAATTTTCGCACCTGTCAGGACTTGCTTTCTTTGGGATTGCAATTATTATATTCTTCTTGAAGTCTGAGGGTATTTTGCCTTTCTCATACCTCTTGCTCACCAGATGGTAGAGTTTTGTCAAGGCTGGCTCTCCCAAGGCTATCAGTAGCCCTAATGGGTGTTGTCTACTCCCAGGGCCTTGGTTCGACATAGGTCTTTCAGTGATTTCTCAAATTCTTCATGCAGTATCATATCTCCAGTTTCATCTACGTCCTCTTCCATTTCAATAACATTGCCTGCAAGTACATTGCCCTTATATAGACCCCTCTAACCCCTCTATACAGGAAGAGTCACCTAACATTACCACTGGATATATTTCGTAAACCACATCAAATACTGACGAATCGATTCCGCAGACCGAACGTGAGGAGAGGGGCTAGTGTAATTGGTTAATACAAACCATAAAAAAATGCACGGAGGTATGTTTTTAACACAAACCTATGTTTTTTTTAAATGGAACCCCGTTAGTTTTGTTAGCACATCTGAACATATAAACAAATATGTAATCAGTGCTGTTTGTTGCATTGTAAAATGTTAATTACCTCCGGAGATATTGTAACCTAAAGTTGACGCTTGAAACCTCCGACGTTCAGTTGCGTGTTGTAACAAACACGGGCCACGGTCGGCGAGCAGCATCTGCAGGGACATGTTTACGATGACGACTCATGTTTACGATTGTGGCTGTAGTGCACTGTTGTGGTTTGGTCTAGCTGTCGCAGTGTCCGCATGTATTGCTGCTATTGTTATTCTGCATTCATCTCCGCACACAGACCAACTGTAGTACACGGTGTTACCAGACGTCTGTGATAGTGTAGTGTTGTAGGAACTGTGACCATGGTGTATTCGAACTCTGCAATCATATTGTTTTCATTATTAAACCTACTCCTCTGTTACCCCTATTTGATTTTGTATTTATAACCCTGTATTCTCCTGACCAGAAGTCTTGTTCCTCCTGCCATTGAACTTCACTAATTCCCACTTTAACCCATCCAGTTCCCTTTTTAAATTTTCTAACTGAACTGCCCAATTAAGGGATTTGACATTCCACTCTCTAATCCATAGAATGCCAGTTTTCTTTCTCCTGATAACGAAACCAAGCGAGGTGGTGCAGTGGTTAGCTCACCGGACTCGCATTCAGGAGGACGACAGTTCAAACCCGTCTCCGGCCATCCTGATTTAGGTTTTATTTGATTGCCCTAAATCGTTTCAGGCAAATACCGGGCTGGTTCCTTTGAAAGGGCACGGCCGATTTCCTTTCCCATTCTATCCCAATCCGAGCTTGTGCTCCGTCTCTAATGGCCTCGTCGGCGGGACGATAAACACAAATCTCCTACTCCTCCTCCAGCAGCTTCTGCAACACCTCTCCCCCTGATGCAGTTGGTACTAATCACCAAGGGGTTTCCACACTGCCATGCAGACGAGCTATAAGTTTGATAAAACTGTCCTTACGTGGAAGCTGACACTTTTAATTTGTAAACTGTTGCTTCTTCAATAAGGGCAATCCGGGACAGTCACAGGACCCAATGTTCAGCAGCATCTCATGATGAATGACAGTACTAGGATACCGCCACCCTTTAGTTTCAGGAAAATAACTGTCCTCTGTTAGCAACCAAACAAACATCCAGCAGGAAAAGTGGAAATTAAGTGGAAGGACTGGACAGATAGGTATTCACATAATTCACTATAGTTTATTAAAATGTATTTATTTAAGAAAAATAACTAAAATCAGATACATTAGCAGAATTACAAACAGCACTCTGAACTTTCCAAATTTAAGACATTACACATCTTAGTTTACTACCAATTTAAATGAGGCAATAGTTAGACAAAAGCTGTTTTTGACACCAGTTCGTAGATTTTAGATTCAAAATTTCCACCTTCACAAACTGCAACTAGGCAAATGCTTCAACAAATGAACAAATAAATATTTGGAGACAGATGGCTCTTTAAGACAACACAGAAGGATAACTCATCTCAAATGTTAAAACTGAATAGCTATACTGGAAGAAAGAGTAATTTACAGCTGCCTTGGGACTACTAGAACGAGGAAATTCTTAAAATACACGTCCAAGGTCATCTAGATAATTTAATAAAGTAAACAGGTGCACTGATTTCTAGAGCTGCCTTCAGGCAGGCAGAGAGAGTCTCTTTAAATCTTGCCCCCAGTGAGCAGTTAAGTAATTAATAAGTGAATGAGGGTGCAAGATTGATATACCTGGCTTCAGACACAGTGAAAATACTATTAAGGTATACCATAGAAAATGCGTGAGTTATTCAATAAGTGAATGTACATGCGTAACAGTTCAAGAACGCAATTTAAAAAGGAGAACCAGTAATTAGTAGTCTGAACCACCTTGTAGCAATAAATAAATAAAAGGTGAGAAAAGGTCACTCCATGACAACTTTAAAATAAGTTGAACAATTGAATTTAGTAAGCAGTAACTAGCCTTGACATAGAATAAATTTCTTTTACTCTCCAGCTCACAAGTGCTCAGTTAACGAACATACAAAAAACCTTCAGAACTCAGTAACACTTGACTGTTTTACACACTTTTGCTTTTTCCAGTCTGTGAACCTCAAATGTGCCAGTTACCAACAGGCTATACTTTCGCAAATCTAGATGACATCTGAATATGACACGTGTGATTTACATAGAACCGATAAGCATGTGGCCATGCTAACAGGGATCAACACTATGAACAAGAAGAGCACTTGACTCAACAAACCTCCAAACTTCAAAATGTACAACATTTTAGTACAAATTTCAAACAGTAAGTTACATTACTTGGGTGAAGGCAGCCCA
Organism: Schistocerca americana; assembly: GCF_021461395.2. Lineage (NCBI taxonomy): Eukaryota > Metazoa > Arthropoda > Insecta > Orthoptera > Acrididae > Schistocerca > Schistocerca americana. Next base: position 34,617,118 of record NC_060129.1, on the reverse strand, counting down.
AGGGTAGCTTGCAGTGGCAGTCCATGACGCTGATGTACAGAGGCAATGTTATCACCCACACTATGATGATGAGCACACAGTGAGTCAAGGTCCAAGACAGTGTACCACAACAGTAGAAAATTAAAACAGACTAAGGGAACATCTAAATTGCACTGTCATTCTCACTTAATACAACCACATGACCAAAGTAGTTCTGCAGATCAATGGACTTGTCAGATGATTTTCATCAAAAACTCGGTCTAAAGCTAAACATGGTCACACTTAAAACAGTGTTCAGGATTACCAAATCATTGAATCCACTGCTCAACATGGGGAATTGAATAGGAATAACAAGCTTATCTGGTTGCTAGACATTACCATAACCCCTTCCAAGGCAACACCACAAACTATTGTGTCGTGCAATACAACCCAAACCAGACAGTTTTTGAGTTAAGAAAGCTCCTTGCATAATGTGACCTTCAGTGAGAAGAACCAACAGCAAATACAGATAGCCGAGACCACACAAATGTTCTGTCTTTTTTTAACACCTGTGCCTACAACTATTAACTTGACAAAATGTTTAAAGAGCTACAAGTCGCTCCATTCTGTCAAGTTTGGCTGAAAGGTAAATACTGTCTCTGTACCCTGCGTGGCTCTACAATGCCACATGGCATCAGAAGCTCCGAGCAAAAGAAGTGACATACACCAGTGTGGGGTGGGAAGTCAAAGAGGGAGCCGGCCTGGCCTCAGGCAGTGATAATAATAAAATCGTTATCATTATTTGCACTATTATATTAGTATTATTGTAGGCAGTTAATTAATACAAAGATCAATTAATAACATGTTGCTGCGTTCTTTCTATCTTCTACCCAAAATATCTCTTCAAAGCATCCTCTTTGCATACATCATCTTGCTTCATTATTTTGTTGGTATACTCTTTCCAAAATTTAAGTGGTCTACTGTGTTTCTAGCCAAGCCAACTAGCTCTGCAGATGATGAAGAAATTGATGAAATGTATGACGAGATAAAAGAAATTATTCAGGTAGTGAAGGGAGACGAAAATTTAATAGTCATGGGTGACTGGAATTCGTCAGTAGGAAAAGGGAGAGAAGGAAACATAGTAGGTGAATATGGATTGGGGGGGAAGAAATGAAAGAGGAAGCCGCCTTGTAGAATTTTGTACAGAGCATAACTTAATCATAGCTAACACTTGGTTCAAGAATCATAAAAGAAGGTTGTATACCTGGAAGAATCCTGGAGATACTAAAAGGTATCAGATAGATTATATAATGGTAAGACAGAGATTTAGGAAACAGGTTTTAAATTGTAAGATATTTGCAGGGGCAGATGTGGATTCTGACCACACTGTATTGGTTATGAACTGCAGATTGAAACTGAAGAAACTGCAAAAAGGTGGGAATTTAAGGAGGTGGGACCTGGATAAACTGAAAGAACCAGAGGTTGTAGAGAGTTTCAGGTAGAGCATAAGGCAACAATTGACAGGAATGGGGGAAAGGAATACAGTAGAAGAAGAATGGGTAGCTCTGAGGGATGAAGTAGTGAAGGCAGCAGAGGATCAAATAGGTAAAAAGACGAGGGCTAGTAGAAACCCTTGGGTAACAAAAGAAATATTGAATTTAATTGATGAAAGGAGAAAATATAAAAATGCAATAAATGAAGCAGGCAAAAAGGAATACAAACGTCTCAAAAATGAGATCGACAGAAAGTGCAAAATGGCTAAGCAGGCATGGCTAGAGGACAAATGTAAGGATGTGGAGGCTTATCTCACTAGGGGTAAGATAGATACAGCCTACAGGAAAATTAAAGAGACCTTTGGAGATAAGAGATCCACTTGTATGAATATCAAGAGCTCAGATGGAAACACAGTTCTAAGCAAAGAAGGGAAGGCAGAAAGGTGGAAGGAGTATATAGAGGGTTTATACAAGGGCGATGTACTTGAGGACAATATTATGGAAATGGAAGAGGATGTAGATGAAGACGAAGTGGGAGATAAGATACTGCGTGAAGAGTTTGACAGAGCACTGAAAGACCTGAGTCGAAACAAGGCCCCGGGAGTAGACAACATTCCATTAGAACTACTGATGGCCTTGGGAGAGCCAGTCATGACAAAACTCTACCATCTGGTGAGCAAGATGTATGAGACAGGCGAAATACCCACAGACTTCAAGAAGAATATAATAATTCCAATCCCAAAGAAAGCAGGTGTTGATAGATGTGAAAATTACCGAACTATCAGTTTAATAAGTCACAGCTGTAAAATACTAACACGAATTCTTTGTAGACGAATGGAAAAATTGGTAGAAGCGGACCTCGGGGAAGATCAGTTTGGATTCCGTAGAAATGTTGGAACATGTGTGGCAATACTAACCTTACGACTTATCTTAGAAGAAAGATTAAGAAACGGCAAACCTACGTTTCTAGCACTTGTAGACTTAGAGAAAGCTTTTGACAATGTTGACTGGAATACTCTGTTTCAAATTCTGAAGGTGGCAGTGGTAAAATACAGGGAGCGAAAGGCTATTTACAATTTGTACAGAAACCAGATGGCAGTTATAAGAGTCGAGGAGCATGAAAGGGAAGCAGTGCTTGGGAAAGGAGTGAGACAGGGTTGTAGCCTCTCCCCGATGTTATTCAATCTGTATATTGAGCAAGAAGTAAAGGAAACAAAAGAAAAATTTGGAGTAGGTATTAAAATTCATAGAGAAGAAGTAAAAACTTTGAGGTTCGCCAATGACATTGTAATTCTGTCAGAGACAGCAAAGGACTTGGAAGAGCAGGTGAACGGAATGGACAGTGTCTTGAAAGGAGGATATAAGATGAACATCAACAAAAGCAAAACGAGGATAATGGAATGTAGTCAAATTAAATCGGGTGACGCTGAGGGAATTAGATTAGGAAATGAGACACTTAAAGTAGTAAAGGAGTTTTGCTATTTAGGGAGTAAAATAACTGATGATGGTCGAAGTAGAGAGGATATAAAATGTAGACTGGCAATGGCAAGGAAAGCGTTTCTGAAGAAGAGAAATTTGTTAACATCGAGTATAGATTTAAGTGTCAGGAAGCCGTTTCTGAAAGTATTTGTATGGAGTGTAGCCATGTATGGAAGTGAAACATGGACGATAACTAGTTTGGACAAGAAGAGAATAGAAGCTTTCGAAATGTGGTGCTACAGAAGAATGCTGAAGATAAGGTGGGTAGATCACGTAACTAATGAGGTACTGAATAGGATTAGGGAGACGAGAAGTTTGTGGCACATCTTGACTAGAAGAAGGGATTGGTTGGTAGGACATGTTTTGAGGCATCAAGGGATCACAAATTTAGCATTGGAGGGCAGTGTGGAGGGTAAAAATCGTAGAGGGAGACCAAGAGATGAATACACTAAGCAGATTCAGAAGGATGTAGGTTGCAGTAGGTACTGGGAGATGAAGATGCTTGCACAGGATAGAGTAGCATGGAGAGTTGCATCAAACCAGTCTCAGGACTGAAGACGACGACAACAACAACAACAACAACAACAACAACTGTGTTTCTGTCAGTAAGGTGATTTACAATCAGAAACTATTCTATGGCTGCTAATTAGCTAATGTTTCCAACAAATGTCTATACCTGTTTAATGATTTCCTTTTTGTGTTATCACTGATTCAGTTGTCTTCATTCCAGAACGTAGATCAACTTTACAGGTTCTTTCAGTCTTGATATGTTGATGCTCCTTCATAATGTTTCCAGAACTCTGCCTTCTTTTGAGATTAGCATGTAAAACCCATCATCCTGATCCATAGAATAGGACTGGTTTAACATGTAGCCTACACTCTTATCTCACAGCTAGAAATGTGGTTGTTCCACCAAAAGGATTTCATGAAGTTAGAACACTAGTAAATAGTGTGCCAAGGTAGGGGGTCTGTGTTTTTTAATAATATTATTGTAAATAAGTGTTCAGTGAAACAAAAGCTTTCCTTGTAACTGTTCTAGACATTTTATGTTTCTGATGGTAAAAGTAGTATGAGTGACATGGCACTTGACAGTCCAGTTCCTGCTCCCTCACACAGTTCGTGTGCACTGTATTGTGTCGTTTGATATGAACGACATTGATGTCAGTGTTTCAGGTAGTGGCTGTGTTATTTCATTTGTTTGTATATGCAGATAATGAAACTAGAAAATATGATTGAAAATAATAGCATAGGGAGAACGCTGAAGTCCAAGATCATAATCAATTTTCAAAGGTGTCTGTAATCAGTCTTACAATTTTTTATTACCTCCCATTGAAATAGACCATAGTGAACGTATCACCAGAATGTCAAACTAAGAACGTTTATCCAGAACTACTATTTAATTCTTACGAAGTCTGACAGTTGGGCTTTGTACATATGACACACTTATATTATATGAGAGGACTGTGACTGCTTAAATGCACTTATTACAGTTTGTTATTTTTACCACAGGCTCAGGTTTACCCATTCAGCATGAATGTAAAAGAAGAGTAGGAGGAGGGTGAGAATAAAGAGGTAATTTTAGAATTTATGACTGCATGGAATTAATCATTGCTGAGTTGGGGTGAAAATAATGAGATGGTTGGCAATTGTGTGTCTATTCACTTTAGCAGTCTTGTTTTTACTCTTAGGGTAAAGATGACAACACTTACAGAATTTTTGTGTGTCCCAGGTTGGAAACAAGGAAACAGGTAAAATAGAATATTTTGTTACACTTAACCCCATGTGGATTTAAACACTATCTTTGAGCAGGTGAAATAGTTTAGCTTGTAAGTTTGTAGAATAGCTTCTGTACATTATAAGCACAAACTAGAATTGAATGAGATTGCGTTGATGAAGTTATATGAAAATTGGTACCTAGACTCAAGCCATGATCCTGTTTTAATGGGCAGTTAACTTAATGGTATCATGTATGTGAACTCCAGCACTGGATGTTTTTATTTGCTGCGTGATACTGCTGTGGCAATTACAGAATCATTCAAGGGGAACCTAAACAAAGTAGTGCAAAAGAAGCAGGTGATCCTAACCTACTGAAAGGGGCTAAGACGTCTGTGCATACATTGCAGGTGGTATGGACAGGCAGTCTTTTAAAGTACTTTTGAACAGTTTTCTTAAAGCTGTTGTAAACTGCTAGTTTAACAACCCACACAGAATTGAAAGAGGGCTTAGTGATCATGATGCCAGCACAGCAACAGTGGTAAATGAAGTTAATGAATTCTTCAAGAAGGCTAGGAGAAAAGATTTTCTAGAAAGAGCAGGTAAGTAGATCTTAGCATCCCATTTAAACAATGAGTGAATGTCATTTAGTTTGAGTGTGATGTATGTAGAGGAATATGGGCAAACGTTAAATGGACTGTAAATCACACACTGAATAAGTATGTGGTGAGTAACTGGATTAGAGACAGAAAAGACCCTCTGTGGTGTAATGCCAAAATTTGAAAATGCTGAGGAAGCAGACTGTTCTACACTAAGTACAGAAAAGAATGCAGAATGGTGACAGGCGAGAGTTACTGGAAATTTGTGCTTTTTGTAAAACTATCACTGCATGAAGTATACAACTACCATCGTCATACATGAGCAAGAGATTTTACTGAGAACATGAGACATTTCTGGTTCTTCATAAAATCATTGAGTGAAAGATTTCTATTCATGCAGTAATTGACCAGTGTGGTGTGGCTTTCAAGGAAAGCTGGAGTTTTAAAGTTTGTGCAGGAGGATAATACAAACATTGAAATAACAATGTCGCACAGACTCGTGTATTGGGGACATAGTAATAGGCTCCCTGGAGTAGAGAAACAGCTGGAAGAGTTGAACTCAAAATAGTTGCCATGTCCAAACAGAATCACAAATCATTTCTCCAGAGAGTAATCTACAGCATTGGCCTCTTACTTAGCTTGCATTTATTGCAAATCTCTCACTTAGTGCAAAGGACCAGGCAGCTGGGAAGAAGTTCAGGTGGCTTCTGTATATAAGAATGGTAAAAGAACGTACCTGCAAAATTACAGACCAATATCCGCAACACTAATTTGCTCCAGAGTTCCTGAATAAAATTATTTTTCTTGAGACAGAAAAGTTTCTGTTCACAAATCAGCATGGATTTTGTGGAATACTCATCTTGTTCTTCTTTCAAATTATATACTGTGAACCATGGATGGCGGGCAACAGGCTGGATTCCACATTCCTACATTTCCAGAAAGCATTTGACACAGTGCCCCATGGCATGCTGTTAATGGGGGTGTGAGCATATGGAATAGGTTCCCCGATATATGAACTGCACAAAGACCTCTCAAGTTACAGAGGCCATTATTTTGACCTCCACAGAGACTGTTCCTTAGAGACAAGAGTATCATCAGTAGTGCCACAGAGAATAGTGCCATATCTATATATGAAATGATCTGATGAGCAGCATTTTGTCGGTTTGCTGATGGCATTGTGTGTGGGGGAAGGGTCATCACTGAGTGACGACGAGGATACAAGGTGACTTGGACAGATTTTTATTTGCTGTGATGAATGGCTGGTGTAGAAATCTTCAAGTGGATGTAGATGAGTAGGAAAAAGAATCCCATAATGTTAGAATACAACACTGGTACTGTACAGATTAACACAGTCTGGTGAATAAAAAGTCAAGGCATTATATTGCAAAGTGATATAAAATGGAACAAGCACATAAGGATTGTAGTACGATGGGGAATGATCAACTTATGTTTACTGAGAAAACTGTTGTTCATCTGTGAAGGACACCACACATAGAACACCATACAAACACCTAGTAGTAGTAGTAGTAGTAGTAGTAGTAGTAGAAGGTACCATCCATCATGCACCATTTGGTGGCTTGCAGAGTTTTTATGTAGATGTAGATACACAGCAACCAGAAAGAGGCTAATCAAATTGCAGAGTCCATGTGGAAATCGTTTTCATCCTTTTTAAGTTTGGAAAGCCTGAACGCTGCTGAACCTGGGAAGAAGTATCTTCAGCTGTTTGCAAACTGAGGGCAGCTCCTCCATCTGCACACAGCATGCACACATTATATCCTATGTGCTACTACTATTCGAAAATTAACTATAAAAACACACAGAGAAGGCAAACCATCTAACTTGTTACTGTTCCGATGTTTCACCAGTGGCAGCTAATGAATTACTGCGCTCTGTAGCTGTTAGTTCAAAAGAATTGACAGCTTTGAAACAGACTGCGAATACACCTTAAAGTTACTAAAATATGGGATGCTCCTCCTGACAACAAAAACATAGAAGGAATGTAATCATAAAATGAGAGAGAGAGAGAGAGAGAGAGAGAGAGAGAGAGAGAGAGAGAGAGAGAGAGCCCGAGCGAGCGAGCGAGTTACATATGTAACTTGTTTCTGAAACATCCCTGATTAAGTTATGGTATTGTTAGCTGTTGAACATGTACCAGCTTAAGCTTGGTTTTAAATAACTGTAGCCTAATGCATACATGTTACTTCGTTTTGACTGCTATGGATGTTTCAGTCAGAAATTGGCTGCTCAATAAGGCTACATTCAGGGTGTAGAGATTTTTGATTAAACAAGATCATACAAGTTAGCCCAAAGGAAAGTTACATATTTTTGCTAAACATAAATGGAAGGAGTCACTATCATTGAAAAATAAATTATTATTCATATCTAATCTTGACACATCAAATATGCGTGTGTTGTCTATTCTTTTAGACATGTTCAAGGGGACAGACAGCATTGTGATCCTGCAGCCACAATGACTCAGCAAAAAGGACATAGATACATTAGTTGTCTGGGCGTTAATTTACATAAATGGAGAAGATTGAAAATTTGTACTGGACCAGGATTGGAACCTGAGTCGTGCTGACTAGGCGAATGCACTGACAACTAGGCCATCTGGACACTGTGGTCATCACATCTGCATGGACAGTTCTAGCATTCTACCTGTCAGACGCAAGTTCTCAACTTAATCACCCGCTACCAATACAGTGCTCATGCTCATGATCCTCATTACACATGGTTCCTGTAAGAGTTCAAACGTGGTGTGAATCTATACAGAAAGGATCATTGGCTGACATCACCTTAATTATGTATGTGGTATCTGTTCTTTTGGACATGTCAATGTATTGTCACATCCTGTTCCAACAATCAGAACATGTTTTCCGTACTGCAATCATTTGGCCAGTGTTGTGGACATGAACGTGTAATACTGGCATCCCATATTTAACATAATTTCTTGGTGAAAGCAATTTTCACAATATGATATAACTTTGGGTTGCTGGGGTCAACCCACAACATTGGGGACACACATTCAGCCAGTGATATATTACTCCTCTCACTGTGCCATTACAATCAACACTCTGTTGTGGAGCTGCATCACTGCATCTGAAAGCAGCAACAATGCATATTGGGAGCATTAAGTGATTGACTACCAATACCTGGTATCTTCTACTGGTGTGAGTATAATATGCTTATCTTTCAGTAGGCAATAGTGCATTCCTTACAGTGCTCTGCTGGTGTGTCACATACAGCAGTTTGAATCTTTCTAAACTGAGAGAACCAGTTTCTGGTCATTCAAAACAAAAGATAACTGTGCAACAGACTGAACGAATCTACAAATTACAGTTTTGTAAACATACTAACAGAATATGTAGTGGAGATCACAAAACCAATAAAAGGTCTGATCTGAGTCTTAAGCTCTGCTCCAATTGGATGATAGTAGTTCATCCATAACTTGACTCTACAAATTAAAAGGTATTCTTTTGCCTCACTAACAAATGTTCATTGCCTCTTCAGCCAACAGCAAAAAAGTGAGTGTAGGATGTCCTCTGAGCCCAACCAACAAATTTTGTCATTGCACATGAGCCACAGTTTGGAGATGGCCAAAAGAACTTAAACCAGATCTCATATGAGACAGTGGCGGATAGAGAAAAACCACGAGGACAGGGCGCTAAAGATATCTTGAACTACCTTTCCTTTTATGGAATAAAAAATTATCAAGTCACATGCAAATTTTGAGAAAGTTTTATTTAAACTGATTATAGACAGATACAAGACAATGCCATCTTATGATATTAAAAAGTTACAATTGTGGTTCTCTTCCTTAATGTGCGCCTGTTCTTCCTGGAAAATTGGTTAATTACATCGTCAATAGGACAATCGATGTTCGGGTGAATGTCCAACAGAGCTAAGCCATGAAGTCGATCCTCCTTCATTGTTGACCTCTGCCATGTCTTTGTATGCCGCAATGTTGAGAAACTTCTGTCTAGTGTAGCAATAGATGCAGGTAGACAAGCAAATATTTTGTACAGTGTGTGCAAAGCAGGATAGTCAGATCTAGGACAGACAGACATCACTTCTGTAACAGAATCACAATCATTAACGACATTTATTCTCCCTTACTTGTGTTGAAGAATCTCTCCCATTACTCTCTTTTTAATCACAAAGTGTGATTCTTCTTCGGGGAACGGTGGTTCAGTTAAGCACTGATTCAATTTATGTGCCAGATCATTACTACCGTGTTTCAGTAGTTATGAGGGCAAAAGTATGTTGAATTTTAAATGATAAATGTTTTCTTCAGCAAAATGTTCTCTCATGTCAGTCGTAACATGCTCCAGTGTTAGAATAAAAAACAGTTCTTTTCCAATATGTCATAGCATCATCATTATGATCGCAGTTTTCCCTGTGTCTTTGTCTGCCTGAAAACAAGGAACACTCATCTCCACTTCTAACTCTTCCACCAGTGCCTTCGCCACATCAACAATATGAGCAAAGTGGCTATCAGCATTAGCCCTCATGCAGATGTACACCTTGAGCGTTGAATCTAATTTTGCTTTTGCCATTGCGATGTCCAAGATAGGGGCCTTGTAAGATTTTGCTGTCTGGATATGTTATACACATAACATCACTCAGTGTAAAGATTGTGATAAGAAACTTGCAATTAGAGAGAGCTTGAGGAAAAATATTGTATTTTGCAGCCGTTGTTCTATCCGTCCAACACTGTATTTCCTGAAGAACTTTGCAAACTGTTCAGAGATCAACTGTGAATTGAAAAACAGCATCATGTTGCTCAACCCATCTCATTTGACAGTGTGACTGCAGTGAGTGTTGTAGCCCTCAAGGTTGCAAACCGCTTGCTAGATGCTGTAAAGAATGATACTCCTTCTTCAATAGTACCAAGTGAGTTTCTCACACTTGCAACTTTAAACTGTGAGAGACGGTGAGGTTGAGCTGAAGACTTCGATACAGTGCTACTTGCACATTGATAGCTTTCTTTTTTATTCTAGCCACAGCTCCTCTCAATTCTGACGTATTAACTGAGCAACTGTACAGCCTATACCCACACAGCTCTCCAGGGACAGAGAAAGGCTTTCCATTTTCCTTAGAACCTTAGTACCTGATACTTCACCAGTAGTGCTATGTTCTTCATCTGGAATTTCGTGAAGTTCGTCGATGTTCCCACTGCAATCGTTGTCTTTATTGATGTCAATGATATGTAAAAATCTTCGTGTAATTCCCCATCATGATCAACATATATTGCAGCTAAACTCAGCTGGGCGATGAGTGCTATGCCTGCAGTCTCATCAAAGATTATGCTGTAATAACGAGAATCTTTGATTTCCTCAATATTCTCGATAACATCTCTGTTTCACAGCATGAAATAAGTTAGTTACATGTTGTTTTATGTATGTAAGTGGCATTCGCTTTAGTGGTCTCAAGGTGATGTTTCAGTTGCAAGTCACCAGTGTCAAAGCTGGATCGTAGAAGAGTTCTAAAGTTTCCCTTGTTATGTACTATACTTTCACTATAATTTTCTTTTTATAGTAGATTCGCATCATTTCTATGCCCTGCAGGGGAATATTTTGCTTTACATAAAATATGATTGTTTATGTTATAGGTTTTCCCTAATACTTTTCATTCTCTGTCTCGACAGTTGATTTATCGCATAAAGTTTGCATTCCTCTTCTTGTCAAAAATAATTTTGCATCTGTTGACACTTCAACATGGTACATGAGCTGAGAGTGAGTCTCAAGGTCACCATCTTCACAAGTAAGTTTGGCAAACTTTGTTAGTGGTTCAGTCACAAATTTCTTGACGATAATGGTTTTCTTTCCTCCAGCCATTTTATTATTCATAAAAGTTGAACAGTTAATGCAAAGAAGGCCCATTTTAACTTGTGAGAACATCAGCCATGGATACTTATAATGAATTCTACTCTGTAAATGATGAAAGTCTATATGAATGCAGCTTGCCGCTAACTTGGTGTAATGTTTTGTCTGTACAGAAGTGTATCTGTCGCCTTTATCGCTCTTTCACCCTCACACATAAATCGGTACAATAAAGTCAGGGCTTCGTGTTTTCTTATTAGGCTGATCCGTGAAAAGACAGACAAACAATTATGCTAATGGAGGATTCTGAGTAATTTCTCGAATTCCATTCACTCTCTCTCTCTCTCTCTGTACTTTATCTGTGTACAGTTTGAAAATATTAATTACGTGAAATCAGCCTAGTAGAATCTCTGGTGGAGCCCTTCGTCTTAATGTTCAGCGGCTGGCTTGCTGGAAAAGATCTTTACATTTGTTATTATTATTAAGCGCTGCATTCAGTTGGGAAAATCGATCGTTGGAACAATTCGTTCAGTTTACGACAGATCTAAAATTTCAGATGTGGACGAAGCCTTTTGGACGATTTATAAAAAACTCAGATTGCAGGCTCTCTTCGTCACAGCTGAAACTTCCCAATTAATTACAGGGCCCAGACAATCATCAATGTTTCAGACAGAGAACTCATTCGTCATTCACTCTAGAATAAAATGGTCACAAACCTTATTTCTGAAGAAAATTGTATATTGAATCCATTTCCGTACATGTTCCTTTTTCTGTTGGTTCCAAGTCTCATGTAATTTTCTTTTACAGTTTTTTTTTTCTTCTTTACTTATCACGCTAGCGGCACAAACTTTCCTAACTCGCTTTAGCGCGAAGAAGAGTAAATAAATCTCCTTTAGCAATCCCACAATCTTCCAACCGATACTTCCGAAGCTGTTCCTGTCTCTCTCCATAATAACCATGGAGCATACATCTCTGTACCTCTGTTGTTCCAAAGAATAAACGTACTAGAAAAATACCTTGGCGTCGACGAGCTGTCGGCGCATATATTACTAGAAAATCTGATCAGATACTTTTCAAACGTAAATACATGTGGATGATTTGGTTGACCATTATTAATTATTGCGTGGTAGAGGGTAATTTTCCGTGGGGAGATTACAATGCCCCTCGCAGCGAGCGGAGTTTGTGAGCTCAATTTTGATTCACCGAACACACTTCGCGAGCTATCTATTAGCGTGAATAACCCGGAAGTGATGATTGTCAGTCCTCCGACTGAAAAAGAATATTATATTTGAGACAGATGAAGAAAAGAAATGTTGAACACACAAGAAATGAAGACAGGTACCGCGGCTGTATTGCTTTTACGTGCATCTAGGTGTTATGTTTGCTGTGCACAACCAAGGAAGATGATCTTTTATGAACTGATGTCAGGGTCTACCCATTCGGGAACTTTCTTAAGCAGGGAAGCCTTGGAAAACCTCTTAAGCCTAGACCCCCAGCCTACGGTACATAGAAGATAGGAAAGCCTATAGAAGAACAAAAATAATTTTGAAATTCATCTCTAAAGGAAAAACAGGGATCAATTTGTATCACGATTTGGAGAAGAGTGGTTTGTGCCTCTAGCAAAAAAAACGTTTTACAATGAATAACGTGAATTCTCGTTTTACAATCTTGCTCCTAGTACAATATCTTGCGGTGCTAAACTCCCCCGGGTTTTGCATGTCCCCGGCGTCCACATTTGTAGTCGGTCTTCTACGCGGCCCCCTCTGTAGTTGATCTTCTACGCGGCCCACAATGGGAAGAGTAGAAGGAACAGGGATACTCGAATTCACATGCAACATTCTTTCCAAAAGAATTAGCAATGACCAAAAGGAAAACTCTTCCTGTAAGAGAACTGATTAGGTTGCACCGTCCAAGATTCTCCTTTTTGAAAGCAAAATCCTTATGGCTTCATGGATCCTTTTTGTTACGACGTACTTCAAGGAATTCAACCATTACTTAATGATGTTGCGAAAAGCATCATCCGATTTACTCCCTTTTGAATACTCCTTTTGACTTTGTCTCCCCACTTGTGCTTATAAGTCCAAAAGTTCTAACACATTTTCTATCACTGATTTGTTCTTCGTAATTTAAAGGATTCATGTAACTTACTATAGATTTTGGATTCAAATCATCGAATAATGGAAAGTGTAGTTCATTTTATACCAAGACATCATCCATATTTCCTTGATAAGTCATATAATTTAGCTATACTCAAAACTTTTTATTCTAAATACATATATTTCTTCGCTTGAGTGCTGAAATGTAAAAGTTATTAGCATTGAGGAATGCGGATTTGCTTCTTTCAATTACTCTCTGATTCATACGGTGTTCATCCATACTCAAATATGGAAATGGATTTTTCACACAAAATCCCCAAACGAACACGAACCATTAAATTACTACTGAATCTATGAATATTACTTTCTTTAATCATTCATTAATAAATTAAAAACTCTTAACTTCTAATTATAACACCTATTCCTTTTAAAGTTCAACATGAATCAGTTTATCCTCGCGTTTGGTGCGAGTCTCTTACAAAGCATATCTGTATCGTCTATATCGATTTTAATTCTCGCGCCGACGTCAACTGTTTTGCGCGGGAAATTATCTTTGCGGCGTTAACCGTCACTCACGATTCACTACCACAACACATCCCTTCACACGTTTACACATCTAAGCGTTCACATGAGATTATATATGAATATTCACTCGGAACCTCTTTTGATTATTCAGCGTCATTTGCGGGAAACATTTCATTCTTCTTGAAGGTCAGTTAGATCCTTAATCATTCTTGATGACATTAGCAATGCTAAAGTTCTATATTCACCCTAACACAGGTGAAGCCTATCTCCACTATCTTCTTTACAACACTTGATATTAATAGTTAGTCACTATTTCTACACTCTGTCACTGATTAACTATTTCAATTTAAAGGTTTCTATCACTACACACACACAGTTTATTATTATGTTTTTTACGAGCGTTCATTTCTGTCAATCGGAACACCATTCCTCACTATCTTCTAATCTTCATTATATTTTTTTAAGTCGTTATGAGAAAATAACCCTTTTATTTTATTTGATCCCGGGTATGCTAACAGATAAGCCCCCAGATTCGGAATTTGTAGGATAATGTATGGTCCAGTATATAGTAACTCCCATTTCTTGTTACTTTTCTTTATTACGGATAATTTGGTATGTCGTTTGACTAGTACCTTCTCTCCGACATGGTATGTCTGGACCCTTTTTATTAATTTGTCATATCGTTGTTTTCTTTGATCAGCCTTTTTCGTCATATTTATGATAGCTTGTCTTATTTTTTCTTCCCAAGGCATCTCAGTTTCCTGAGTTTTGGGGATATGGTCAGTCCAGAAGTTTTCCTCTTTTGTTTCGAACATCAATTCACTAGGTGTATATCCCGTTGAGGAGTGGGGCATGTTATTGTATATTTACTCAAACTCTTCCACATAATATGCCCACGCAGTTTGCTTATTATGGCAATACGTCCTCACAAATCGATTGAATTCTCTAAAAATCCTCTCAAACAAATTGTCTTGTGGGTGGTAAAATGATGTTGGTATATGTTTCACACCGACTTGAGACAAAGTCTGCTTCCATCGGAGTCCCGTGAATATTTTAGCATTGTCTGTTATGATCGCCTTAGGTGTACCAACATGTGGAAGATAATCCCTTATCAATCTTAATACAATTACTTTGGCTGTAGCCGCCTTTATCGGGTATAGCTTTACGTATTTCGTACACACAATCGAGAAATGCCAACACATATTTAACACCACCTCTTGAAGTAGGTAACGGTCCACACAGATCACATGAAATTAATTCTTTTGGTTCTTGTACTAATATTGAGCATAATGGGTGCTTAGTCCCTTTTGAATCCGGCTTTGTTTTTTGACATATTATGCATCTCTTTAAGACCTCATGCACTCTGCGCTTTATGTTGGGAAAATAACAGTAACCACTTATTTTGTCTGCACATTTTGTCGCACCGAAATGTCCCCAGGTTAAATGAGTGAACCATACAAGTTTCTCTATTTGTGCCTCAGGTATACAAACACACCAACGGACTTTGTTTGGCCTTCCACAGCGGAAAAATAATACGCCATTTACCAGCTTGTAATAGTTTGCCATTTGATCCGAAGGTTGCTGTTGTAACCTTTGAATGACACTTCCCCATTGAGCATCCTTTTTCTGTAACTGGGCCATATGCACACACAAATTGACGTAGTACGTCTTAAATGGATTTTCCTGCAGCAGCAATACAGGGAATTCTGAGGAATTATTTACTTCAATCTCTTTGGTTAAAACCAGCGGTGACCTTGATAGAGCGTCAGCAATAATGTTTTGCTGCCCTGAGACATGTACGATCTTAAACTGGTATTGTTGCAGAGCGAGCGTCCATCTAGCCAGTCTGGGGTGTAACAGTTTACACGTTTGTAAAAACGTTAATGATTGGTGATCGCAATATACGATAGTCTTCGACCCATATAAATAATAATGAAGTTTTTTAAATCCCCAGACGACCGCAAGAGCCTCTAATTCTGTCGTCGTGTACGTTCGTTCACAGTTGGACAAAACACGACTAGCAAACGCAATAGGACAAAAGGTAAGCTGTCCATTTATCTCGCGTACTTGGAAAAGGCACACTCCAAGACCCACATTTGACGAATCTGTTGACAAGTAGAATTCCTCTTGCATGTCCGGATGGTACAAAAGCGGTGCATTTACTAGTTGCTTCTTTATCTCTTCGAATGCTTCTTGACACTCTAATGTCCAGAGCCAGGGCACATCCTTCTTCAGCGAACTATTTAGAGCTGCTGCATTCATGGCCTGATTCGTTATAAATCTTCTAAAAAATGAGGCAAGACCCATAAACCCTTTTAATTGCCTCCTATTTCTTGGTGTTGGAAACTTACTAATCGCAATTAGCTTCTCCTTGGTTGGTAAAATTCCCTTTGCGTCAATTATATGCCCCAGGAACTTGATTCTGTTTAGTGCAAAATGTGATTTCTGTAGGTTAGCAGTTATTCCCATGGTTTTGAACACGTTCAACACCAGACTCAGTAAGGTAATATGCTCCTCCCAGGTCTTCGATGCAATAAGCATATCATCAACAAATACTGTTATCCTGCTTCTTAGTTCTGGGCCTAGTGCATAATCTAGAGCTGCTATAAAGATTCCAGCACTAATGTTGAGTCCGAAAGGAACTACAGTAAATTGGTAACTTCTTCCAGCATAAATGAAAACTGTATATTTCCTTGATAACTCATCCAGCTTGACCTGCCAATACGAACTCCGCAAATCGATGCTCGTCAAATATTTGACATCCTGGAACCGTTGTATCAATTCGTCTATGTTTTCCGGATGTGTTCTCACTGGAATTATGATTTTATTTATTTCCCTGGCATCGACTACCAGTCTCACAGTTCCATTTGCTTTTGGCACGACCAACAATGGGGAGCAGTATGGGCTTGTAGAGGGTTCGATCAAACCCCATTTCAACATGCGATCTACACTCCTGGAAATGGAAAAAAGAACACATTGACACCGGTGTGTCAGACCCACCATACTTGCTCCGGACACTGCGAGAGGGCTGTACAAGCAATGATCACACGCACGGCACAGCGGACACACCAGGAACCGCGGTGTTGGCCGTCGAATGGCGCTAGCTGCGCAGCATTTGTGCACCGCCGCCGTCAGTGTCAGCCAGTTTGTCGTGGCATACGGAGCTCCATCGCAGTCTTTAACACTGGTAGCATGCCGCGACAGCGTGGACGTGAACCGTATGTGCAGTTGACGGACTTTGAGCGAGGGCGTATAGTGGGCATGCGGGAGGCCGGGTGGACGTACCGCCGAATTGCTCAACACGTGGGGCGTGAGGTCTCCACAGTACATCGATGTTGTCGCCAGTGGTCGGCGGAAGGTGCACGTGCCCGTCGACCTGGGACCGGACCGCAGCGACGCACGGATGCACGCCAAGACCGTAGGATCCTACGCAGTGCCGTAGGGGACCGCACCGCCACTTCCCAGCAAACTAGGGACACTGTTGCTCCTGGGGTATCGGCGAGGACCATTCGCAACCGTCTCCATGAAGCTGGGCTACGGTCCCGCACACCGTTAGGCCGTCTTCCGCTCACGCCCCAACATCGTGCAGCCCGCCTCCAGTGGTGTCGCGACAGGCGTGAATGGAGGGACGAATGGAGAAGTGTCGTCTTCAGCGATGAGAGTCGCTTCTGCCTTGGTGCCAATGATGGTCGTATGCGTGTTTGGCGCCGTGCAGGTGAGCGCCACAATCAGGACTGCATACGACCGAGGCACACAGGGCCAACACCCGGCATCATGGTGTGGGGAGCGATCTCCTACACTGGCCGTACACCACTGGTGATCGTCGAGGGGACACTGAATAGTGCACGGTACATCCAAACCGTCATCGAACCCATCGTTCTACCATTCCTAGACCGGCAAGGGAACTTGCTGTTCCAACAGGACAATGCACGTCCGCATGTATCCCGTGCCACCCAACGTGCTCTAGAAGGTGTAAGTCAACTACCCTGGCCAGCAAGATCTCCGGATCTGTCCCCCATTGAGCATGTTTGGGACTGGATGAAGCGTCGTCTCACGCGGTCTGCACGTCCAGCACGAACGCTGGTCCAACTGAGGCGCCAGGTGGAAATGGCATGGCAAGCCGTTCCACAGGACTACATCCAGCATCTCTACGATCGTCTCCATGGGAGAATAGCAGTCTGCATTGCTGCGAAAGGTGGATATACACTGTACTAGTGCCGACATTGTGCATGCTCTGTTGCCTGTGTCTATGTGCCTGTGGTTCTGTCAGTGTGATCATGTGATGTATCTGACCCCAGGAATGTGTCAATAAAGTTTCCCCTTCCTGGGACAATGAATTCACGGTGTTCTTATTTCAATTTCCAGGAGTGTATTTCTTTTTGAACTTGAGCCTTTAACCTCCAGGGAACAGGATAGAAAGTTCTACAATGTGTTTCGTGCGGCTTAACGTAGAGATGGCATATGTATCCCTTAATAACTCCTGGCCTTTCATCAAACACGTTTTCATACGCTAATAATAATTCTTTGAGCTGCTTCTTCTGCTCTTCAGTAATACAGTCGGATTCATTTAACTTCTCACACACTGATTGACCGAAATCTCCTTTGACTTGGAACTCATTACTTACGTGCTGTTTAGACTTTTGTGCAGTCCTGATTACTTGCACACTGATCCCACTATTATATTTTCTGGTAAGGCTTTCCTTTTTCAACAAGTCCAACTCAATTTCTTGTTTATTTACATTTAACCAAATTTTTCCGGTTTTAAAATCTATTCTGCATCCGTATTGACGTAGGCTGTCGACTCCGATAATGCAGTCTACCACCAAATTTTTCACAACAAGGAATGTGCTTAATATTGCTACATTTCCGACTTCTACACTAAGTAGTGACTGCACTTTTACATTAGCCGATCTAGCCCCAACGGCGCCTATTATTCTACAATTTTGAACTGGATAAATTGGTACTCGTCTTATATTTCTGATCTTGTTGAATAGAGCCTCCGAAATAACATTCGTGGTTGCAGCTGTGTCCAAAACCGCCACTATAGGTACAGTCTCCAAAATGACTTGCACTTCGGCTACTGCCACCTGTTCCTTATCCTCATCTTGGAGTTCTAAGTCCTCAGTCAATTCATCTGCCAGTAATCGTCCATCATTATACGTTAGCATGGGTACACATATCCTGTTGCCCCTCAACCAATTGTTGACCGCTCCTCCGGGGCACGAGTGGGTCCTTACAAGTTTGTTGGATTTTGATTCGCCTGGTGGTTGACATCGTCCGTCACTTCGGTAATTACCGGTTGATTCGTAGATGTCCGTCCCCACTGATGTTGGTTATTTGAATTTATTCCCCCCGGTTGATTCCACTTTCTATTACCGTTATTGTTCCAGGCTTGCGGTCTGAAATTCCTTTCGTTTCCCCATACGGGATTGTATCGTTTCCCATTCCTGTTGTTCCTTGGATAGCCCCTCGCAAGACTATTGCCGGTATTATTATTGAGATTTTGAGGGGTTTCTCCACTATTTATCGATCTCTGTGCGTTCCCTTGCCTACCATTTGGCGGAGGTTCAATCTCCCTATATTGGAATCTGTTGTTACGTGCTTTCTGGTTGTTCTCTTCTATAATGTCTATATGATCTAACGTCGTGAGGAACGACTCCAAGTCTTTATCGTTCCCGTAAATTAATTTATTTCGGATGTTAGTTGGTAATCTCGCCTTAAATATGTTTATTATGTCTGGCAAAGGCATAGGTCTGTCCCAATATCTAGTTTTATTTATATATTTTTCAAAATACTTCCTACGGCTTCCTTTTGAAAAAGAGAAAGGCTCTGGGTAGAGCACCTCCTGCCTTAGGCGTTCCTGTACCCCTTCTGACCAGAATTTTGCTAAAAACGCTTTCTCAAAATCGTCATAGGTCGAGCAAACAGAAGTCATGTCGGAGGCCCAGATCGCCCCCGAACCTTGTATATACCCAGTCACGAAACTGATTTTCTGCCACTCCGACCAATTTCTGGGTAGCACTCCTCTAAAACTTCTAATAAAAACAATCGGATGGACCCCCCCCTTTGTCAGTGTTAAAAATCTGAAATTGCCGATGCTCTATCATTTTTTCTTCAGCATGGCAAAGACTTTCGTAATCTCCGTCAGATAAAACTTCACGCGAACAACTAGCTCGTGGCAATTTAATATTCGAGTTACTCACACAAGTCGGTATCGTGTGCGAATGTGCAGTAACTGGCTCTACAGACGCTGCCAACTTCTGCTGCTGGCCGGTATTCATTTGTTCTGAGCCTTGTTGTGAAACGCGTATCGACTCTTCCATCGTTTGTTTCCAATGCCCGAAATCAGCCCGTAACTGCTGTCGCACTTCCTCAAGTCCTTTCGCAAACAAATTCTCTTCCTGTTTGCCACATAGACTCTGGAATGCTGTTTTAACATGTTGCTCAACGTTTTCACACATTAGCCTTTTGTTTTCTAATGTGATTTCGGATAATTTACCCGTTAATACATTCATTTGGTGGTCTATAACGTCTTGACGTTCTGTCAGATGTTCAACACTCTCCTTTAGGTTCGTCTGCGTACGTGCCAATTCAGGAAGTTGCGCAATTGCACATGACATGGCATCTTGCTTTTGTACTAATTGCGGAACCATTTCCACCTGTTCCCGTATGGTATCTATCTTAATAGCCACATACTCCTTCATTTCTACACGTACGCGTTGAGTAGATTCCTCACATTGAGCTTTAACCAATTCTATTTGTGCAGTTAATTTTCGTTCCGTCTCTTCGGCCTGATCTTTAAGTTCCTTTGTCTTCGCCTCTATCCGCTGCTCTAATTCGGAAAAACTGTCGTGTAACTGCTGCTTAATCTCAGCTTTCAGATTTTCCTGCCCCTCCGTAACTGAGGCTAATTTCGCGTTCAAATCATTTTGGCCCTCAGTAACTGAGGCTAACTTCGAATTCAAATCATGTTGCCCCTCGGTAACTGAGGCTAACTTCGCATTAATGTCAATTTTCAGATTTTCTTGCCCTTCAGTAACTGAGGCTAATTTTGTATTCAAATGATTTTGCCCTTCAGTAACTGAGGCTAATTTCGCGTTAATGTCGGTTTTCATATTATTCATACTCTCGGTTATCATTTGCATCTGTCTCATGATAATTACTAATGGATCTAATCCATGTTGCATACCTGCTGTTACATCTCCAACCGTGTCTACAGGGCGTTCTATTGCGCTATCTGTAGCGATCGGTTCTACAACACTTCTTACTACATCATTATCATTAGTGCTAACAGCTGAAGGCTGTTGTGTGTTGCTCTGCTCTGCTTGACTCATCTTAAACATTGCCCTAGTTAAAACCATATAAATGTCCTACAGTCAATATGTATATATCTCTCCCTTCACACAAGTATACTTCCGTGTTTACTTTCTTATAGTACTTATACAGGCAAATGCAACTAGGGCAGGTCAATCAAACTACGCCTGGCATGAACACAATTAGTAAATGTTCAAATCTACGTCTACTTCCTCAATACTAACTAGCAAGCTTTAATAAAAAATTATAGATCTGGCCTTATTTCCGAGCCCAGCGTGCTGCTTTTATCTGTAGATGGACTTAATTTGCCTGCGAGTATTTCTTCTCTTTTCCAAGTTAAGTTGTCTCCTCGTAGTTCACATGAAACAGAGAACAAAATTATTTTAACAACGTCCAAAAACGTGTCCTGTCACGGTCGCCATTATAATGAATTCTACTCTGTAAATGATGAAAGTCTATATGAATGCAGCTTGCCGCTAACTTGGTGTAATGTTTTGTCTGTACAGAAGTGTATCTGTCGCCTTTATCGCTCTTTCACCCTCACACATAAATCGGTACAATAAAGTCAGGGCTTCGTGTTTTCTTATTACGCTGATCCGTGAAAAGACAGACAAACAATTATGCTAATGGAGGATTCTGAGTAATTTCTCGAATTCCATTCACTCTCTCTCTCTCTCTCTGTACTTTATCTGTGTACAGTTTGAAAATATTAATTACGTGAAATCAGCCTAGTAGAATCTCTGGTGGAGCCCTTCGTCTTAATGTTCAGCGGCTGGCTTGCTGGAAAAGATCTTTACATTTGTTATTATTATTAAGCGCTGCATTCAGTTGGGAAAATCGATCGTTGGAACAATTCGTTCAGTTTACGACAGATCTAAAATTTCAGATGTGGACGAAGCCTTTTGGACGATTTATAAAAAACTCAGATTGCAGGCTCTCTTCGTCACAGCTGAAACTTCCCAATTAATTACAGGGCCCAGACAATCATCAATGTTTCAGACAGAGAACTCATTCGTCATTCACTCTAGAATAAAATGGTCACAAACCTTATTTCTGAAGAAAATTGTATATTGAATCCATTTCCGTACATGTTCCTTTTTCTGTTGGTTCCAAGTCTCATGTAATTTTCTTTTACAGGTTTTTTTTTCTTCTTTACTTATCACGCTAGCGGCACAAACTTTCCTAACTCGCTTTAGCGCGAAGAAGAGTAAATAAATCTCCTTTAGCAATCCCACAATCTTCCAACCGATACTTCCGAAGCTGTTCCTGTCTCTCTCCATAATAACCATGGAGCATACATCTCTGTACCTCTGTTGTTCCAAAGAATAAACGTACTAGAAAAATACCTTGGCGTCGACGAGCTGTCGGCGCATATATTACTAGAAAATCTGATCAGATACTTTTCAAACGTAAATACATGTGGATGATTTGGTTGACCATTATTAATTATTGCGTGGTAGAGGGTAATTTTCCGTGGGGAGATTACATACTGTTCAAAGTGATTATGGTACACTTGTCTGCATTCAACGCATCCTCTATTGTTGTGCCCGGAAGTAGGAAAGATAAAACATTTATCAGGTTTCCTTGGAGCTGTGAAAAGCTTGTGTTTTATCTTATCACTAAAATTTCCTGATGCTAATATATCCAAATAATTGCCCATATCTGTGGGATTAAAGGAATCAGCTGATGAACTTTGTTGTGGAAGTTTCGACAAATGCTGGGCTCTGCCATTACATCTGGTGGTGGTTTTTGTGGCTCAATGGTGACCAGAATCTTCAAATGGTTTCTACTTTTTTTCGTATTACATGACAATCTATTTTAATATGTTGTTACGATGCAAGTAAATTGGGTGCCAATTATTCTTGAATAAACAATTTATTTACACTGGAAAATATTGGTTTCCATACAGAAAAATGCAGTAAAAGAAAATTATTAACACAAATATATTTGTGCACCTGCTAATACTGCCACTGCAGAAGAGCTGTATTTGTCGCACACATTGTACTGCTCAATTAGCTTTTTTATTTTAATTTTATTTGCAGCAAATGCTAAGAGAATCATGGCCCAAAAACTTAATTTGTTGTGCCACTGCTTGTGTAGGTATAAATTTGTGATACTGGATATGGTGGATGCAGAGAAAGTTCACACATCAGGTAGGAGATATCAATCATGGAAGAACAAATTCTGATGTAACAAGAGGGAAATTGTTGTAAACTTAACTTTGGGGGCATATCTAGACATTCACTGACATATATAATTGTACCAAGGGTGTGGCTGTGTCATTGGATCATTTGACTAGGAAAAGTGGTGGAGAGTAAACCAGTTGCGAATTTTTAGTCTACTGCACATAAAACAAGTGGTCACTGCGTTTTACGTCAAAGATCATTCCTTGTGCCTGTTCATTATCATGGAAAATTTCTCTTTAATTTAGGATTACTAGTACAACAACCATGTGTCCAGATGGCATATATGTGAGTTGTTTTCTGTGACTTCTGAAGGCTTGCTAGTGGTGCAAGCAAAACGATTAAATTTATTTTTATTTGTACAGATTTAGAACAAATTCACAATTTAATTGAAATGTAAAATAACATAAATTTGTAACTTATGTAGCCTCCATAATTCACCACATCACTACTGTGACTGTGACACTGGAGAGAAACAAAGTTGTCATGATCTCTTACTTTGTACAATAAAGATATGGCATTGTTTTTCATAATGAAGGAACTTTTATTTAAGGAAAACTAGTTGACTACTAGGCTTCACCTGGCTATATATTTACTCCACTTCTAACCTACTCCACCCCTATTATCTGTGGCGGTTAAGTGTCTGGATTTGGGCATGTCTTCGAATTGCAACACGAGCCTCATCTGTAGAGATTGTGGATGAGTACTGCATGCAAATGACCCATGTGCCTCTCACCCCATTTGTGTCCACTGGTGGAAAGCACTACACTCCCTGAAACTTCCTGGCTGATTAAAACTGTTTACTGGACCGAGACTCGAACTTGGGACCTTTGCCTTTCGTGGGCAAGTGCTCTACCAACTGAGCTACCCAAGCACGACTCATGACCCATCCTCACAGCTTTAATTCTGCCAGTACTTCGTTTCCTACCTTTCAAACTTCACAGAAGCTGTTCTGTGAACCTTGCAGAACTAGCACTCTTGGAAGAAAGGATATTGTGGAGACATTGTTAGCCGCAGCTAGGGAGGGGGGGGGGGGGGGTTTCAAGAATGAGATTTTCACTCTGCAGCGGATTGTGTGCTGATATGAAACTTCTTGGCTCAGTTGGTAGAGAACTTCCTGCGAAAGGCAAAAGGTCCTGAGTATGAGTCTCGGTCCGGCACACAGTTTTAATCTGCCAGGAAGTTACATATCAGTGCACACTCTGCTGCAGAGTGAAAATCTCACTCAGGTAACACCCCCCAGGCTGTGGCTAAGCAATGTCTGTAATATTCTTTCTTCCAGGAGTGCTAGTTCTGCAAGGTTCGCAGGAGAGCTTCTGTAAAGTTTGGAAGGTAGGAGACGAGGTACTAGCTGAATTAAAGCTGTGAGGATGGGTCGTAAGTCGTGCTTGGGTAGCCCAGTTGTAGAGCACCTGCCTGCAAAAGGCAAAGGTCCTGAGTTCGAGTATCAGTCCAGCACACAGTTTTAATCTGCCAGAAAGTTTCATATCAGCATGCACTCTGCTGCAGAGTGAAAATCTCATTCTACTACACTCTCTGCTCACCAGATTATGCTATTTTCTAGAGAGGGAAGAAGATAGAAGAATACAAGACTCAGGACAAACCTACTGACAAAGAGGCCAAAATGAAGTGCAAGCAGTTGCCCCCCCCCCATCCCTCCCCAGCATTTACAACAATGTTACATGCTACAGCTACAAAGATATTTCCACTTTGCTGATGGTACTCCTGCATGTTACTCTTTCTGTAGTGGTCCCTCAGGGCCACTCAACCATCCCTGCCCCCCTGATTGTTTGGGGATCAATTGCTTCCCATCCACCAGGGACATTTGTCCCCACCCCCAGCCTCAGATGAATAAGCTGCTTCTGGCTTCCCTTGCCAGGAATAGGTCCTCAGGGACAGTTCCTTCTTGGGTTACATTGGTCTACAACTGGACAGCAAGTTGCTGAAGGATCCACAGGCTGTTGGTCGCCATGCTTCAGGATAATTTTTACGTGAAACTGATTCAGAGAAGTTCTTGCCATCATCAAATCCTCTAAGAAGAGGAAACACAAGAAAAGTGCTTCACCGAGTAGGACCTTCCAGTGGACCTCCACTCCAGCAGATCCCACCTGTTCAACTCCTGTGGCCAAGGCAGAGATTCCAGCAACCGCTCAGGCCCCAGTTTGCATCACTCAGTGGAACCCGGAACAGAGTTTGCACATGTGTTCTGGATACACTCTATAGCAAACTTTTGCCTGTAGATACACCTTTGGGCAGTTGGGGTAAGTGCATTTCAGGGTAGTACTGTCTGCAGTCTTGACCTCCCTCCCGATGAAGCATCTCACGATATATTGTTTGCATTGGTGTCTCATCTCCCCCCATCTTTGCTAATCTTGGGCAATTTCAGCACCCATAACCCTTTGTGGTTCTTAACCACGATCACTAGCTGGCACTTACTGGCACAACTTGAACTTTGACTCTTAAATACTGATGCCCCCACACACTTCAGCATGGCACACAGAGTTTTCTCAGCCATTAACCTTTCCACTTGCAGCCCTTGGCTTCTCCCATCCGCTGGGATGTTCATGATGACCTGTGTGGTAATGACCGTTTCATATCTTCCTGTTCCTCCTTCCACATCACTACCCTGGATGCGTGCCCAGAGGGGCTCTCAACTTTGCTGACTGGAGTGCTTTTGCCTTTGCTGTCGGCCTTAACTCCCCATGGCTTCGAGACATCAACAAGGCAGTCTAGAATGTAATTACAGCCATTCATTTGGCAGCTGATTTAGTAATCCCTTGTTCCTCATGCCTGCCCTGACATGAGAGTACCTTGGCAGTAATCAGAAACTACAGAGGCCATTAGCAATAGCAGCTGAGCTCTCCAGCACCGTAAGTGGCACAAATCGATGGAGCATATCATCCACTTTAAATGGCTTCGTGCCCGGGACTGCCACCTGATAAAACAATGTAAACAAGAATGCTGGGAGCTGCATGTTTCAACCATCGGACCACACACCTTTCTTTCGTGGGTTTGACCTAAGATGAGATGTCCTACATATACTAGTAGACGCTAGAAGGTGTATCTGCTATTACCTTGAAATTGCACTGTCTCCACTGACCCAGATACGATTCCTGAACATTCTACTCTGCATATGCTCGAGTCACAGCATCTGAGAATTATCTTTGTGTCTTTCATGTTCTCAAGCAATGGGTGGAGCAAAAGCAATATCTTTTCCTACATGCCACGTGGAGATGAATAAAGCTCCATTCACATAGTGGAATTCGTCAGTGTCCTAGCCCTTTGCCCTGATACAGCCCCAGGTCCAGGTTTCATCCACAACCAAGTGATGAAGCACCTATTCTATAAATATGACGCCCAGTATACAGTGGAACGACACATCGCTCTATCACAAAAAGGGAAAAAACAATGAATTCATTGTGTGAATAGTGCAACAAGTGTGTTATGAAAGGTATCTTACACGTAAAGTGCAATTTCTGGGTGCATGAAAAGTGCGCAAAAGTTAAATCTAAAACTCGTAAACGACGATTCTCTGTGGACATGCCCAGTACGTTTACGAAGTGAAACAATCAACCTAGAAAGTATGATCAAATTGAAGGACGAATTAAACTGCTGCAAAATGATATTGAATCGCTTAGGAGTGGAATTGTGTGTCTCAAGGAAGCAAACGCGAAGTTACTAAGTGGTTTGGCACCCTGTGTTTGTGAAAATCCAATACCAAACACAGAAAAAAAATGTGAAAATTCTTGTGTGCAATCTTGTGTGCAAAAGGAACATTGAAAATTCTCATGGGAAAAATACGACCGAAAAAGATGCAGAGTTTTTAAACTGTTGAAAACCTGTAAGTAAATACACCTGATAAACAGTGACATATAATTAAAGGGTGAAACGTAAAATTTCTTCACAAAAGCAGATTAACGAAATGAATTCTTTGTTATTGGCAATTGTATACAAAAAAATGTAATTTCACCAAACTGTGAAATCGATGTTCGCCGTGGTATCTGACCTCATTAGCTGAACAAACATTTTAAAAATCTCTAAAGTGCAAAACAATCTACCACTAAAAATGGAAAGGATCCAATGACCAATTACAATGGTGTATTTAATCACTCTGTGATGAATTCAATACAAAGCAGCACTCAGGAAGAAATTCTAAGTGAGACAAGAAACATCATTTGTTCAGCCAAAAGCATTGTACACAAACTCAAGACTGGTTATAAGTGGAATTCTGCACAGAAGGTCAGTAAACAGTTCTTATATAAACAACATAAACAGTGCTATCAGGAAACAGTGTGACGAACTCGGCACGATATTTGTTAAACCCAACAAATTTTTAAGTGGCAAATGCTTGGGAAAGGATGGTGTGCATTTAAACAGACTAGGCTCAATGAATTTCAGTAAAATGATTACAGACATCTGTAAAATCATTAAGAACAAAAGAAACTGATACCATATGAAGGGGGTGAAAATTAAAAAGTGAAAATTGAAAATAAAAAGTATCTTCCAGGCAGAAATTCCAATATAAATACAAGTACTAAGGACAGTAAGTTTCAGAACTCGTTTTTAACTCCAAACTTGACGGTATTTCATCAAAATGTACAATTGCTGTCCAACAAAGGAAACAAATTTTGTATTTTGTTAGAAAATGACATTAAAAAGACTTCTGTATGATGTTTTACTGAACATTTTGCTTGACAAAGAGAAACTTCATATGGTATACATTCCAAATTTTGTATTGGGTAGTTATTTTTGTTGGAAATTGGTTAAAGATGGTGGTAGTCACATTTATGTTAAAATAGCATAAATGTTAAATGTATGCCTTTCGTAGAAAAATAATTCATAGAGAAAGATATTGAAGTACATGGAATTGAAATCGTGGATGAAAAAATTGCCATAATTTGTCTATACAGGATGTCAACTAGCAATATTAATATCGTGTTAAAGAACCTTGAAAATATCTTACACAAGACTACACAAAAAAATAGAAAACTAATTATATGTGGGGATTTCAACACTGACTTTGCACCTGAGGCCAAAGAAAAAACTGCTTTAATGAACCTCTTAGCAATTTTCAATTTAAAGGCTACTATAGAAACACCAACACACATAACAAAAGCCTCAGCCACAATCCTTGATCAAATATTTACAAATGTGCCATTGAAATATTCAACTCAAACCCACAATACAGGCTTTGAGGACCATACAGCCCAAAAAATTAGTTTAAGAATAGGAAAACAGTTTGGTTCAACTGAATGTCTTAACAACTACATCTAGGAAGTATAATGACCAGAATATACAACACTTCCTTAACTATCTGATTAAAGAAACTTGGGAAGACATGTATGAATGTAAAAGTACAAATGATAAGTTCAACAAACTCCTAAATAGTTTTAGCTGTCATTTTGAATTTTTCTGCTCCATAAAAAGACAGTAAAAAAAAAAGGATCTGAAAATAAAATTGGTCACAACAGGGATACAAACATCTGCGAAGAAAAAGAGATTACTTTATGAAATATCTATATAGCACGTCACATCCCCAGAATTTTATTCCTATTTTAAGAATTACAAAAAGATTTTAACTACAGCCATAAATGAAACAAAAAGAATGGCAAATAAATTAAAAGCCACATGGGACATTGTAAGGCATGAAACAGTAGTAAAATGGAGATAATATCATAATATCAAACTGAAAGAAAACTCTTCTGTTATATCTGATCCCTAGCAGATTGCAAAATATTTTAACTAATATTTCTCTCAGACAGCTGATATTCTGGTGGAGCAAACCTTTCAACATGCTGCCAGCGAAAATCAGATTAAAACTATTCCTAGTACCAAGTCTCTCTTCCTACACCCAACAGATGAAAAGGAAATGCTAAAAACAATAGGGGAGCTAAACTCTAAATTTTCCTCTGGTACTGACAACATACCAGACCATATCATTAAAACATGTGCACCCTTAGTAGTTAGACCCATGGTAAACATATGTAATAGTTCACTTTGTAAGGGAATCCTCCCAGAAAGGGAGCCATTGTACAACATGGGTGAAAAACAGGTATAACAAATTATAGGCCAGTCTCCCTACAATCTGTTTTTTCTAAAATAATTGAAAAAACCTTTTATAAAAAACTCGTAGATTTCATTGAAAAAAATAAACTTTTCTCAGCTACGCAGCATGCTTTCCGAAAACGTAAATCCACTGAGACAGCTATTATCGATTTTTTAAATGAAGCTTTAAATGCATCAGATGAAAAAGAACACACAGCAGCAATATTCCTAGATCTTTCAAAAGCATTTGACACCATTAATGATGGTCTGTTGCTTAGAAAGCTAGAAAATGTTGGCGTCAGAGGCCCAGGTTATGAGTGCGTAAAGACTGTTACACAAAAATCTTGAAATTGTAAATAGCACCAAATTTCTGGTAATTTGGCTTGAGGATGACATAAGATGGCAGAAACACACACAACACCTATGCGATAAATTAAATACCATTTATTATAGTATAAAAATTCTTGCTGGATGCACATCAATGCAAGTCATAAAAAATGTGCACTATGCCCAAGCAGAATCACTACTAAGATATGGGTTAATTTGCTGGCGAAATTCGTCACCCAGCAAAAGGTGTTTCATTGCACAAAATAAAAATTATAAGAGCCATGGAAGGCACAGCACCTCGATCTTTATACAAACCCTTATTTAAAAACCTTCATATTCTTCAATTACCATTCCTATTTATCCTAGAAACAATAATATTTATGAGGAAAATTGTAGATGAAAATAGCAAGATTGACCAAAAAACCAAAGTATCCATTGATACAACACAAGGAATAATCAAGATTTACATATGCAATTTTCAAATACAACACTATAACAAAAAGGACCCTTGCAAGCAGGAAAAAGTTGTATAAGAAACTACCTAAAAAAATTAAAGCAATAACTGGCGTGCATATATTCAAAACTGCAGTGAGTGACTACTTGCAACAGAATTACTGCTATAGTGTTGATGAATATTTATCTACAATGTAAATATGTGAAAAATTTAAATAGTTTATACAATTACGGCCAAAATAATAAGAGTGTGCATGTAGATTTATCTGTGTATTATCTGTGTATTATATGTGGTCTATAACATATATGGGTGTGTCCGTATAATCAAGGCTGAAAGTAAGAAATGCATATGTGTAAAATTTTTTTGTTTCTTTGTGAAATGTTATTCCCACATGTTAGACTCATATTGCTATGTACTGGAAACCATAAAACAGTATTCTGTTAAACTTTATTGCAATCATTTGATGTGTCCTATATCATTATGTACGTTTGTACAATGTTTATCTAAAAACAAAGATGATGTAACTTACCAAACGAAAGTGTTGGCATGTTGATTGAGAAACACACACACTCACACTTACAAACAAAATACGTAACCTACTTGTACAATGTTTGATTCACAGGACCAATAAATATCAGTGGAATGTCAGTATAATATTATTGTCATCTTTAACTGGTTCTGGAGCTAGGGTCAGTTCCCATCGCAACAATTACGAAGCATCATTGCCACAGTGCTGAAACTGGGTAAGCATCCTTTAGAGATGGTCAGTTATCGCCCAGTAAGTTTCACCAATGTTCTCCGTAAATTGCTTGAATGTGCAATGAGCTGGCAGCTGTGTGGCTCCTTGAGTCTCAGGGAATTCTGGCCCTGTCCCAGGGTGGTTTTTGCCAAGGCTCTTCCACTACCAATAATCTGGTTTCCCTGCAGTCTGCCAGCCAATCAACTTTTGCCCAATGTCAATGCATTATAGCCATCATCTTAGACATGCAAAAGCTGTATGACACCAGGAGGTCACATCATATCCTTGCTACCTTAAATGAATGTGGTCTGTGGTATCCACTCCCAATTTTTATCTAGAATTTCATGTCACAGTGTATCTTCCAGGTTCAAGTTGGTGCTTCCCACAACACTCCCCATATCCAAGAGAATGGAGTTCTGCAGGGCTCTGTACTGAGTGTCCTTGTCATTCTACGAACCATCAATGGTCACCTCCAACTGTGGGGTCATCAGATCACCCTCCTCGTATGTTGACTACTTCTGCCTCTTACTATTTCTTTTACAGTGTGGGTGTCACTGAATGCAGACTGCAAGGCACCATATGAAAGACATGGTCATGGGCACTCACCTATGGCTTTTGGTTTTCAGTTGACAAGACTCATGTCATTGTTCTCCGTCAAAGTCATATGGTTCATCCACAATCAGAACTTTATCTTGATGATGAACTACTCAATGTGGCAGGAACTTGCATCTTTTTAGGACTGGTCTTTGATTCTTAGTAGACATGAATTCACAATCTTTGCTAGTGTAAGAGAAAGTGCTTGCCGCAACTCAGAAGACTGACGCCTGAATAACACCAGCAGGGGGTGCATAGTGCACCACCCTTCTGCAGCTTTACTAAGCTATGATACAACTCTGTCTCGGTTATGGAAGTCTGGCATATGCTTCGGCATCACCCTAAGCATTGTGGATAGTGGATCTGATACACCACTGAGGGGTTTGATTTACAACAGGAGCCTTTTAAACTAGTGCTGTGGATGGATTACTCATGGAGGCTGGGGTCCATTCATTGTGTACCAGGTGCCAAGAACAGCTTCTCTGTTGCACTACCTATGTTTTTAACGCCAAACACAGCAAATCATCTTCCACAATGGTGGCCCAGATCAGGGATTATGATCGCAATCCCCATCCTGTCCCTCTCCTCTGGACTCCAGTTATTTCTTCCTGCACCTCTCCTCTGGGCCCACTCGCATACACCTCTGTGGGCAACCCTTGGTCACAGCTTTGTCTTGACCCATCATGAGGTCTTAAAGACACGGTCTCTCCTGAGGCCCTCTGCCACCCATTTTTCTCCATCCTTTGTACATCCTGGAATTCAGCAGTAGTCTATATTGATTTCTTGATGGTTGTTGATCACATGGGCTTTGCTTACTCTGTCACAGGTATACTGAACTGACTTCCTTCCCAGAAGCTGTAGTGGTGGTAGCTACCTCAGATTGTCTCGAGAATGTCCTTTCCTCCACTGGTGGGTGCATCCTCATCTGTAGCAACCTCTTGACCTGTTTGAAAGCTCTCAGCCAGTATTGCCTTCAGCATCCCTTGGTCATTGCTAACCAGTATTCCAAGCATGCCCATGAGCAATGTGGATGCTCAGTGACCATTGTTTGGACTCTGGGTCATGTTGGGATCCCTGGGAATGAACTTGGTGATAGCTTGTTCGAATTGGCTACCAGTAAACCAGCTCTGGTGATCAGTATTCTGGAAACAGAACTCTGATTGGTAATATACCATCAAGTTTTAGGAACCTGTGAATGGATGGCTCTGACTTCAAACTACCAGTGATACAGGAGACTACAAATCTGTGGAGGTACTCCATGCAGGCCTCTCACAAGGATTCTACCATCCTTTGCCAGGTCCACATCAGCCGTACCTGGCTGACTCCCGGTCATCTCCTCCAGTGCCACCCCACTGACTTCATTCCCATTCAACAGTGGTCTACATTTTGCTGTATTGTCCAACCTAGCACCCTGTAGCAGAATCTTGCTGACATGCTACCCCTGGTGTTAGGAGATGATGCCTCAGTAGCTGACTTTTATGTTTTATTAATGAGGAGGGCTTTTACTGTTCTCTTTAAGGGAGGGCAACTTAAGCTTATCAGCCCATTGAGGGGTTGGCAGAACACTCTGTGGCCTCCTCTGCCCAGACCAGTCTGTAGTTTCTGGGCTTGGTGGTTCAGCCCGATTTTCACCCTACCTGCTAATTTACTCTTTTCCCCCCTCTTGCATGGTTTGTTAGACGAATTAATCTTTTTTCTCTGTACTTATCTTGTCCTGTCTGTGGTGCTAGTCTTTCCTAGGCACTGTGAGGAGAGTACCTCTGGTAAGTGGTGATGACTGTTGGATGTGTCCCCTCATTGCAGTCTGCCCTCTGGTGCTTCCGGCTGCTCCCTAAATGGGGTTTCAAGCCTGTCTTTTATTCTCTGCCTCCCTTTTTTCTCTGTCTCTTATATTGGTTTCACTAACCTTTCATATACATTGGGGTTTTCTTCCTCTGGATTGTGTGTGGTAGGCTCTGCATTACCTACAGTCATGTAGACCTGCCTGCCTGTTTGAGGAAGAAGGGATGGATGACCTATTAGTTTTGTCCCTTTAATCATTCAATCAGCCAACCATCTCTGTTCATCTGCTGCCCTCTCCCTGTCCATCTGTTCCTGACACCTCTCTATCTGTTCCTTCCCCTCCTCTCTCCACGTCATGCTGCCCACCTCCATTTTAGTGTAGATGGTACGCAATATGTGTACCTGGCTTGGCTGAATTCGAAAAAGTGGTTTAGGAGGTGATGTAAAACACATCCACTTTCATGATATGTACATATGGTTACTGTGTATGCTGATTGCTGCTTGGCATGTAAGAAATAATTTTGATTGATATTTCGGGGTCAGTTGCTTACTGTTGCACTCCCTGCGGGTCCGGAGTAAGAATAGGCCCGAGGTATACCTGCCTGTAGTAAGAGGCGACTAAAAGGAGTGTCAACCGTTTCGGCCTTCCATGTGATGGTCCCCCTTGGGGTTTGCCCTCCATTTTTCAAAATTCTACAGAAGTATGAGCCTTTTGGGGAAGGATGCCTTACGTGGTGTACCACTGGTCCTCAGTGCACTAAGATCTTGGCACTCAGCATTGTAACGGCGTTGTAACCATACCCACTATTCTTCAAATTGGGCCTAAACGCCTGATGGGTTGTACAAGTTACGCCCATAGTGCGTCCCCATCTGCACCTACGATCATGATGGACTTTCCATGGCACCCGAAATCCGGCACGGTAGCCAGCCCGTTGTGGTGGGGTCGTCATGTACCCTCTAGGTTGTAGCCCCCTGACAACACAGGGATTTTACTGCCGATACCTGAGCTGCACCTTCCCCACGTCGGCCAAGGAGTAGATGCTCGTCTCCTTGGGGCATCAGGACTCCCGGCAACGGTCATCCTGCCAGGTGGCCCTCGCTGAGGCTGGGTGGTGCCCGTGGGGAGAGCCCCTGGTCGGAGTGGGTGGTATGGGGGCGGATGTTTCGCAGATGAAACGTCAACATGTATCAGGTCGCTCTGCGGCTGAGTCTTTTAAAAAGAAGGGTACTGTCTCTGGTTCTGGTTCTCCTGCCCTTTCCCCCTTGGCCACTTCCTGGGAGGGAGGACAGGCCCGCTGGCTTGGGGCGAAGTACTTCCCCCGCTATTTGGTCTGTTCTCGAACCGATGGGGGGACGTTCGCCACCTCCAAGCAAATGTTCTTTGTTCAGCGCATCGAGGACATCTTTGGGGAAATCGAGGCTCTTAGTAAAATGCGTTCGGGGTCCGTTCTTATAAAGACCACCTCCGCCACACAGTCGGCGGTGCTCCAGGCGTGCGACCGACTAGGGGACATCCCAGTGTCCATTGTCCCGCATCTGGCACTGAATAGGATGCAGGGGGTTATTTTTCATCGGGACCTCCTGGTGCAATCTGATGAGGAGCTCAGGGCCAACCTGGAGCGCCGAGGCGTGCATTTCGTCCGGCGAGTCCAGCACGGCCCGAAAGACCGTCGCATCGACACCGGGGCCTTTATCCTTGCCTTCGAGGGGGATGTTCTCCCAGAGAAGGTAAAGGTGATGTGCTACCAGTGCGACGTGCGACTTTACGTCCCACCTCCTATGCGCTGTTTTCGGTGTTTGCGCTTTGGGCACATGTTGTCACGGTGTGAGGCTGAGCCCCTTTGTGGCGATTGTGGATGTCCTCTTTGTGAGGAACATACATGCACCCCACCACCTCAGTGCGTTAATTGTCCTGGCATCCACTCGCCTAGATCCTTAGACTGCCCCGCTTATCAGAAGGAGAAGAAGATTCAAGAACTCAAAACTTTGGATCGTCTCTCTTATTCTGAGGCCAGGAAGAAGTATGACCGCCTCCATCCCGTGACGTTGACCACTTCGTTTGCCTCAGTCGTGTCCACTCCTTCCACAGTATCCTCACCCCTATCCTGTCCCCCCTCCACCTCCTCCCCCCATCCGGGGTCTATGCCTCCACCTCCCAAATCCCTCCCTTCCAAATCCTCCTCCCCCGCGGCCCCCGCCCCCTCTGCCCCAGGGGCCACCCTTCCTCCTCCTCCTCCCCCCCCCCCCCCCCCCCCCCCGCTGCCTGAGAAGCGATCCTCTTCTCAGGCGTCCATCAGGGAAACGTTCCGGACCCCAGCTTCTGAGGTCCGGCGTTCCAAAACGGACCCCGCGCGTGAGGACCTTCTTCGGGTCCAGCCCACCATCCCTGTGCCTCCTCGGACTTCCAAGAAGGCCTCCAAGAAGAAGTCTCTATCCCCCTCTCCCCCCGGCGCGTTTCGTCTGACGCTCCATCCGTGAGTCGCTGCTCCCAGCCGTCCTCAGTTTCGCCGGGACGCTCTGCTGCCAGGCGCTCAGCTGGCCTCTCGTCGGCAAATGATGCTGCCCCTCCTACACAACCCGGGACAGCGGCCGCAGCTGGCGACGACTCGATGGAGCAGGATCCACCTCCCGCCGGTTGTAGCGTTGTTCCCTCGAAACCTGGCACTCCGCGGCCGTCGAGGTGACCAGCTCTCCCCCCGTCTCGTTCCCCCTCTTTTTTTGACTAGCGATGGCCTTGTTACATTGGAACATAAGAGGTATTCGATCTAATCGGGTGGAATTACAACTGCTCCTCCGCCTGCACTGTCCGCTCGTCCTTGGTCTCCAGGAAACCAAGTTGCGCCCAACTGACCGTATTGCCTTTACCCACTATACCTCGGAGCGGTATGACCTCACCCCTGTGGACGGTATCCCATCTCATGGTGGGGACGTGTTGCTCGTTCAGGACGATGTCTATTACCATCCCATCCAATTGACCGCCTCACTCCAAGCAATAGCTGTCCGTATTACTCTTTCTGCTTTTACTTTTTCAGTTTGTACCATCTACACTCCATCGTCATCAGCAGTTAGTCGGGCTGATATGATGCACCTGATTGTTCAGCTTCCTCCGCCGTTTTTATTGTTTGGCGACTTCAATGCCCATCATCCCCTTTGGGGCTCTCCTGCATCCTGTCAAAGAGGCTCACTCTTGGCGGATGTCTTCAACCATCGCAATCTTGTCTGCCTCAATACTGGCGCCCCGACTTTCCTCTCGGTTTCTACTCATACCTACTCCCACTTGGACCTTTCGATCTGTTGTACCACTCTTGCCCGTCGGTTCGAGTGGTATGTCCTTTCTGACACCTATTCGAGCGACCACTTCCCCTGTGTCGTTCGTCTCCTGCACCACACCCCATCCCCACGTCCTTCGAGCTGGAACATACCGAAAGCTGACTGGGGACTTAACTCCTCCCTGGCGACCTTTCCGGACCATGATTTTCTCAGTTGTGACAGTCAGGTCGAATACCTCACGGCTGTTATCGTCAATGCTGCCATATATTCCATTCCTCATACTACCTCTTCACGTCGCGTTTCCGTCCCCTGGTGGAATGAGGCTTGTAGGGACGCTATCCGTGCTCGACGACGTGCTTTACGCGCCTTTCGCCGCCATCCTACGTTGGCGAATTGTATTGGATACAAACGACTCCAAGCGCAATGCTGTAGAGTCATCAAAGACAGCAAAAAAGCTTGTTGAGCCTCTTTCACCAGCTCCTTTAACAGTTTTACTCCCTCTTCTGTCGTTTGGGGTGGCCTGCGCCGGCTGTCAGGCATTAAGGCCCACTCCTCGGTACCTGGCCTGACCTCAGGTAATGAGGTCCTTGTTGATCCTGTGGCTGTCTCCAACGCCTTCAGCCGCTTTTTCGCGGAGGTTTCAAGCTCCGCCCATTACCACCCTGCCTTCCTTCCCAGGAAAGAGGCAGAAGAGGCTTGGCGACCTTCCTTCCACTCGCTGAATCTGGAAACTTATAATGCCCCCTTCATTATGCGGGAACTCGAACGTGCGCTTGCACTGTCCCGGTCCACTGCTCCGGGGCCAGATGCCATTCACGTTCAGATGCTGGCACACCTTTCTCCGGCAGGCAAAAGCTTCCTTCTTCGTACCTACAATCACATCTGCACCGAAGGTCAGGTCCCCATGCGTTGGCGTGACGCCGTCATTGTTCCTATACCCAAACCTGAGAAGGATAGACAGCTTCCCTCTAGTTACCGCCCCATTTCTCTTACAAGCAGTGTCTGTAAGGTGTTGGAGCGCATGGTTAATGCTCGGTTAGTCTGGATTCTTGAATCTCGACGGCTAATTACCAATGTCCAATGCGGCTTTCATCGCCGCCGCTCCACTGTTGCCCAGCTTGTGACCTTGTCGACATTCATCATGAACAATTTTTTGTGAAGGCGCCAAACGGTAGCCGTGGTCTTCGATTTGGAGAAGGCTTATGATACCTGTTGGAGAGGAGGTATACTCCGCACTATGCACAGGTGGGGCCTACGCGGTCGCCTGCCCCTTTTTATTGATTCCTTTTTAACGGATCGAAAGTTTAGGGTACATGTGGGTTCCGTATTGTCCGACGTCTTCCTCCAGGAGAACGGAGTGCCTCAGTGCTCCGTCTTGAGCGTAGCCCTTTTTGTCATCGCGATCAATCCAATTATGGATTGCATTCCACCCAATGTCTCAGGCTCTCTCTTTGTTGATGACTTTGCGATCTACTGCAGTGCCCAGAGAACATGCCTCCTGGAGCGCTGCCTTCAGCGTTGTCTAGACAGCCTATACTCATGGAGCGTGGCAAATGGCTTCCGGTTGTCTGAAGAGAAGACGGTTTGTATCAACTTTTGGCGATATAAAGCGTTCCTTCTGCCATCCTTACATCTCGGCCCCATTGTTCTCCCATTCATGGAAACAACTAAGCTTCTAGGGCTCACATTGGACAGGAAACTTTGTTGGTCTCCGCATGTCTCTTATTTGGCGGCCTGTTGTACACGTTCCCTTAATGTCCTCAGATTTCTTAGTGGTTCATCTTGGGGAGCAGATCGCACTGTCCTGCTTCGCTTGTATCGGTCCATAGTCCGATCGAAGC
Source organism: Schistocerca americana (assembly GCF_021461395.2). NCBI lineage: Eukaryota > Metazoa > Arthropoda > Insecta > Orthoptera > Acrididae > Schistocerca > Schistocerca americana. Next base: position 34,578,884 of record NC_060129.1, on the reverse strand, counting down.
TGGATTATGGGAGCTTCGTCTACTCGTCTGCTCGGCCATCCCTCTTACGCCGTCTCAACTCCATCCACCATCGGGGGTTACGTCTTGCGACCGGAGCCTTCTACACTAGTCCCGTTGAGAGTCTTTATGCTGAAGCTGCCGAATTACTATTGACCTACGGGCGTGACGTACTGCTGTGTCGGTATGCCTGCCGGCTGTTGTCAATGCCCGACCACCCCTCTTATCGGTCCTTCTTCGCCGATTCTCTCGACCGTCAGTACAGGTTGTATGTTTCTGCCCTGCTGCCCCCTGGAGTCCGCTTCTGTCGCCTGCTTCGACAATTGGATTTTGCCCTCCCTACCACCTTCAGAGAGGGTGAGAGCCCGACACCACCTTGGCTCCAGGCTCCGGTTCATATTTATCTCGACCTCAGCTCACTCCCAAAGGAGGGTACTCCGGCTGTAGTGTATTGTTCACGATTTGTCGAACTTCGTGCTCGACTTGCCGGTCACACCTTTATATACATCGATGCCTCCAAAACTGACGATGGTGTCGGCTGTGCCTTTGTCGTCGGGGCCGTCACCTTTAAATACCGGCTCCTCGACCAATGTTCCAGCTTTACGGCCGAGCTTTTTGCTCTCCATCAGGCCGTTCAGTATGCCCGCCGCCACCGCCATTCATCGTATGTACTCTGCTCTGATTCCCTCAGTGCTTTTCGGAGCCTTGGAGCTCCCTATCTGGTCCATTCCTTGGTGCAACAGATCCAGCAGTCCCTCCATTCTTTCGCTGATAATGGTTCTCCTGTCAGCTTTCTGTGGGTTCCCGGACATGTAGGAGTGGCTGGGAATGAGGCTGCATATGCTGCAGCCAAGGCTGCAGTCGTCCTGCCTCGGCCAGCCTCCCATTGTGTCCCGTCATCTGACGTTCGTGGGGTTGTTTGTAAGAGGCTTGTGTCGTTGTGGTGGGATGCTTGGTCATCCCTCCAAGGAAACAAGCTCCGGGCAGTAAAGCCGCTCCCAACTGCTTGGACATCCTCCTCCCGACCATCTCGGCAAGAAGAGGTCCTTCTGACCAGGTTGCGGATTGGGCATTGCCGGTTTAGCCACCGCTACCTGCTCTCCGGTGACCCGGCCCCGCAGTGCCCTTGTGGTCAAGCATTAACAGTGCGCCATGTTTTATTGTCGTGTCCCCGCTTTAGTCAATCTCGTGTTGTCTTGTCCCTGCCATCTACTTTACCGGATATTTTAGCTGATGCCGCTCGAGCAGCTGCTCGTGTTCTGCGTTTTATAACTTTGACTGGCTTGTCCAAAGACATCTAACTTTTTTACGTATTTTATCTGCATCTTTGTCAGGACTTTCAGGTGGCCCCCCTCCCCTTGAGTTTTACTAGATTCCATGTGCTCTAACAACTGTGACCTCAGTAGTTGAGCGCCCTTAAACCCCACCAAAAAAAAAAAAAAAGCTTACTGTTGTACCTGCCTTCAAGAATAACCAATGCTTTGGTTTCAAATATCTGAATTGTAGCACCACATATTCTCGCTGCCTGGTTCCAATTGATGAATATGTGTGAGTAATTGCTTTCACGCAAGATCGATCTCTCTCTCTCTCTCTCTCTCTCTCTCTCTCTCTCTCTCGTGTGTGTGTGTGTGTGTGTGTGTGTGTGTGTGTGTGTGTGTGTAACTTTTTTTATTTTGCTTTTTCCAGTTTCTTGAAGACCAATTAAACACGGAAGGCACTAGTGTTTCAGTAAAGCAAGATCCAGAACTGAAACAACATGCTGATGGATCTGAGCATAATGTAAGTTTTCACACAAGCACTGTATTGTGGAGGAAGTGTAGTAAGACTGTCATGACACAATTATGGGGCATTCAAGCTAAATTACCATGGATGTTCAACATTTGTAACCTATGATACCAGCTGTTTTCAAGAACTTTTGTGGACTGTCAGTTGACTCTAGTTACATATGTTATTTGTTGGCTATTACCAATAGTATTTTAACAGAACTTGTAACAAGCATATCATTATGAACCATTACCGTTTTATTAATTTTTTATTATGGTTCTATTTAATGAATGCCTTAAGTACATATTTGGTATTAACGGAGCAATGAAGGCTTCCTCTTGGAAGTAATTGTTAATCTTGTTATGTGCCTTTGTGTCACAGTGTCGCAACAGAGGATTTGGCACTTACGATATGTTGTGAGTGTATATTTTAGAGTTGCCAGTCACTGTTCACTGTAATATTTACATCATTACTGAAATCCTGCATTGGCTGTATGTAATTCCTTATGATTTTCCTCCCGTACACATGACCTAAGTTTGCATTGTTTCCTAAAGAGCAGGCACTGAAAATACATGTTGACAGAGCAAGAAGCTGTGTAAATAGCATTAACTTTGGTCAATTTTGACGATAATGTGTGGAATGCCATATTCATTTGATTAATGGCCAAAATGTCCTCTTGTTTATGGGTTTACTGCTGGAAGATTATTTGCATCTCTATATTATCTGAGTGTAATTTTGAAATGTTGCCACACACGTGTATCCAGTTTGTATATGGGAGTACGACCACCCGATAGAGCAGGCCATGGTGCCTCTGAAATCAGAGTGGATTATGTGACAGGAATAGGAAGTGAAAGCATATCAATATAAATATTACTCAATGGCTGTTAGCATAATCAGAGATGTTAGAACTGATTTGGATGCATTCTGACTCTCGTCCCAAGTGATAGGAATCTGTGCAAAGTTGGATGATATTCATAAGAAAGGAATATTGAGACCAGTGTCATACATACAGAAGTTAATAAGCAGCTATAATTCGCAGATTGTTTTCTTCTTTCAGTCTGTTAAAGATCCATTGGGAATATCATGGCCCACTGATTTTATCAAGGAGGATCCTGAACTAAATTTGGAAATGAATGTAACTGAGAATATTGTAAGTATTCACATCTCTGATGTATTGCATGTAGTCAAGTAAAAAGTCGTCTGTTAATAGTGTAGAATAAAGGATGCATTGCAGTGGAGTTGGCACAGTGTGTCAGTTTCCTGGAACTTGTTGCTGTTCACATTTCTAGAGTATTTTTGTTCTCGTCCACTTAACTTCCACATCACCTTTTACATGCTGACTGTTGTAAATAGAAGTGGATGGGGACTGGTGGTTGGTATAATCCTGTTTTCTGTAGCCCTTGTTGATGTCAACTATATTTTATAATGGCTGTGAGTGATGGACACAAAATTCACATTTAGATGAAGTGGAAGTTCTAATAGCATAGGTCACTTGAGAAACATTCCTCCTTTCAATAAATCCTGATCAATACAATTCAAAAGAACAGTGGCTGGTCTTACCTTTTTTGTGAATCATAGTTATTCTTCAGTTTGTCCTAAAAATTTTTTGGGTTTTGGAAAAAAGAGATAAAATTTGTGTGTTGTAAATCAGCCCTGATACATTTTCCACAACCTGTACATATTGTGGCAGCTTGTGTGGTACCTGTTGTATTAGCTATATATTTTTCAACTATAGAAAAACTCTGTATGGCTTTTGGTGAATGATTGTTCACAGATGAAGCCATGTATGACCTCAACATTTCAGTCCTGGATGATCTAAAAAAGAAAGATTAATTTTTTGAATACACTTTATGACGCTGCTAAGGGAAAGCGATGTTAACATTGATAAAAATGTCACAGGGTTTAAAATTAGAGAAAGAGGGGGGGAACATTCAACGCACAGTTTCAGAAGGTTAGTTACTGGCTCTCTCGATCTCATTGTTCATAAACAAACTTGCTGTAGTTATAAAGGATTCTTCAGGCACTGAAATGTTTGGTGATAATACAAGCACACAGATCAAGGAACCAAACTATCATACTGGGGGCAGTTCTGGCAGAATGTAAAGGAGTATAGCTGATTCACAGCTAACAGGCCAAGACTTAATGTCACACAGACTCACATTATGCCATTTTAAACAAATTAAAGGGATGCATTGGCATTACAAGTAGACAGGATGGTTGTTGTTGTGGTCTTCAATCCTGAGACTGGTTTGATGCAGCTCTCCATACTACTCTATCCTGCGCTAGCTTCTTCATCTCCCAGTACCTACTGCAACCTACATCCTTCTGAATCTGCTTAGTGTATTCATCTCTTGGTCTCCCTCTATGATTTTTACCGTCCACGCTGCCCTCCAGTACTAAATTTGTGATCCCTTGATGCCTCAAAACATGTCCTACCAACTGATCCCTTCTTCTAGTCAAGTTGTGCCACAAACTTCTCTTCTCCCCAATCCTATTCAATACCTTCTCATTAGTTACATGATCTACCCACCTTATCTTCAGCATTCTTCTGTAGCACCACATTTCGAAAGCTTCAATTCTCTTCTTGTCCAAACTAGTTATCGTCCATGTTTCACTTCCGTACATGGCTACACTCCATACAAATACTTTCAGAAACGGCTTCCTGACACTTAAATCTATACTCGATGTTAACAAATTTCTCTTCTTCAGAAACGCTTTCCTTGCCATTGCCAGTCTACATTTTATATCCTCTCTACTTCGACCATCATCAGTTATTTTACTCCCTAAATAGCAAAACTCCTTTACTGCTTTAAGTGTCTCATTTCCTAATCTAATTCCCTCAGCATCACCCGAATTAGTTTGACTACATTCCATTATCCTCGTTTTGCTTTTGTTGATGTTCATCTTATATTCTCCTTTCAAGACACTGTCCATTCCGGTCACCTGCTCTTCCAAGTCCTTTGCTATCTCTGACAGAATTACAATGTCATCGGCAAACCTCAAAGTTTTTACTTCTTCTCCATGAATTTTAATACCTACTCCAAATTTTTCTTTTGTTTCCTTTACTGCTTGCTCAATATACAGATTGAATAACATCGGGGATAGGCTACAACCCTGTCTCACTCCCTTCCCAACCACTGCTTCCCTTTCATACCCCTCGACTCTTATAACTGCCATCTGGTTTCTGTACAAATTGTAAATAGCCTTTCGCTCCCTGTATTTTACCCCTGCCACCTTCAGAATTTGAAACAGAGTATTCCAGTTAACATTGTCAAAAGCTTTCTCTAAGTCTACAAATGCTAGAAACTTAGGTTTGCCGTTTCTTAATCTTTCTTCTAAGATAAGTCGTAAGGTTAGTATTGCCTCACGTGTTCCAACATTTCTACGGAATCCAAACTGATCTTCCCCGAGGTCCGTTTCTACCAGCTTTTCCATTCGTCTGTAAAGAATTCGCGTTAGTATTTTGCAGCTGTGACTTATTAAACTGATAGTTCGGTAATTTTCACATCTGTCAACACCTGCTTTCTTTGGGATTGGAATTATCATATTCTTCTTGAAGTCTGAGGGTATTTCGCCTGTCTCATACATCTTGCTCACCAGATGGTAGAGTTTTGTCATGACTGGCTCTCCCAAGGCCATCAGTAGTTCTAATGGAATGTTGTCTACTCCCGGGGCCTTGTTTTGACTCAGGTCTTTCAGTGCTCTGTCAAACTCTTCACGCAGTATCTTATCTCCCACTTCGTCTTCATCTACATCCTCTTCCATTTCCATAATATTGTCCTCAAGTACATCGCCCTTGTATAAACCCTCTATATACTCCTTCCACCTTTCTGCCTTCCCTTCTTTGCCTAGAACTGGGTTGCCATCTGAGCTCTTGATATTCATACAAGTGGTTCTCTTCTCTCCAAAGGTCTCCTTAATTTTCCTGTAGGCAGTATCTGTCTTACCCCTAGTGAGACAAGCCTCTACATCCTTACATTTGTCCTGCTTAGCCATTTTGCACTTCCTGTCAATCTCATTTTTGAGACGTTTGTATTCCTTTTTGCCTGCTTCATTCACTGCAATTTTATATTTTCTCCTTTCATCAATTAAATTCAATATTTCTTCTGTTACCCAAGGATTTCCATTAGCCCTCGTCTTTTTACCTACTTGATCGTCTGCTGCCTTCACTACTTCATCCCTCAGAGCTACCCATTCTTCTTCTACTGTATTTCTTTCGCCCATTCCTGTCAATTGTTCCCTTATGCTCTCCCTGAGACTCTCTACAACCTCTGGTTCTTTCAGTTTATCCAGGTCCCATCTCCTTAAATTCCCACCTTTTTGCAGTTTCTTCAGTTTCAATCTGCAGTTCATAACCAATAGATTGTGGTCAGAATCCACATCTGCCCCTGGAAATGTCTTACAATTTAAAACCTGGTTCCTAAATGTCTGTCTTACCATTATATAATCTATCTGATACCTTTTAGTATCTCCAGGATTCTTCTAGGTATACAACCTTCTTTTATGATTCTTGAACCAAGTGTTAGCTATGATTAAGTTATGCTCTGTGCAAAATTCTACAAGGCTGCTTCCTCTTTCATTTCTTCCCCCGAATCCATATTCACCTACTATGTTTCCTTCTCTCCCTTTTCCTACTGACGAATTCCAGTCACCCATGACTATTAAATTTTCGTCTCCCTTCACGACCTGAATAATTTCTTTTATCTCGTCATACATTTCATCAATTTCTTCATCATCCGCAGAGCTAGTTGGCATATAAACTTGTACTACTGCAGTAGGCATGGGCTTTGTGTGTATCTTGGCCACAGTAATGCGTTCACTATGCTGTTTGTAGTAGCTAACCCGCACTCCTATTTTTTTATTCATTATTAAACCTACTCCTGCATTACCCCTATTTGATTTTGTATTTATAACCCTGTAATCACCTGACCAAAAGTCTTGTTCCTCCTGCCACCGCACTTCACTAATTCCCACTATCCAACTTTAACCTATCCATTTCCCTTTTTAAATTTTCTAACCTAGCTGCCCGATTAAGGGTTCTGACATTCCACGCTCCGATCCGTAGAGTGCCAGTTTTCTTTCTCCTGATAACGACGTCCTCTTGAGTAGTCCCCGCCCAGAGATCCAAATGGGGGACTATTTTACCTCCGGAATATTTTACCCAAGAGGACGCCATCATCATTTAACCATACAGTAAAGCTGCATGCCCTCGGGAAAAATTACGGCTGTAGTTTCACCTTGCTTTCAGCCGTTCACAGTACCAGCACAGCAAGGCCGTTTTGGTTAATGTTACAAGGCCAGATCAGTCAATCATCCAGACTGTTGCCCCTGCAACTACTGAAAATGCTGTTGCAGGGGCACAGCCCCTCTTCAGAAACCACATGTTTGTCTGGCCTCTCAACAGATACCCCTCCGTTGTGGTTGCACCTACGGTACGGCCATCTGTATCGCTGAGGCACGCAAGCCTCCCCACCAACGGCAAGGTCCATGGTTCATGGGGGGGTAAGGATGGTAAGTGAAATAATAGTAGTGTTGTTCCACAAGAAGGGTTTTAAAGAAATGAGAACACCACACTTGTGCAAATGAGGAGCTTGGCCAAAACAATGAACTGTAGGGTGTTGAAGAGCATAGCTGTAGTTGTCAAAACAGCTTGATTGTATTTGGTGACCACTTACCATGAAAATATAAACGGCAATACTGGCCTTCATATGCAGCGCAAGAGATCATGTAGTACAAGATGCCTCCATGGCATCAGGGCCAGAGGTGCAGAGATAGTGTCTCCTTCATGGAGTGTTGCTCCCGATGCAAGTGTGTAGAACAGTGTGTGGCTAGTTGTGTGGCCTAGAAAACCATGTCATATTGTTGGCACTGAAATCACTGATGTGTACCGCACTTGTTACTTTGAAAATGCATAACTTAGATTAAATAGTGCTAGACATCTGAGCAAATCTATGAATAGGATGTGTGACCATAAGTGATCCTGAGTAGCACATACAGCTGTGCAGTGAACACCTTAGCTGTCAGCTGGAGTGACATGAAATTTTTGTGGTCTCGTGAGCATAAAATGCTTAATAATAATGCATAAAAATAGGGCTGATTATTTTGATACTGGCACATGGCCAACAAGATTGTTTATTAATTGTGTAACTCGAAATTATAGTTGGTAATTGCGTGAGAATCTTGAGCAAGTCTTGGTTACTGTACTCCTAGGTATCTCATTTACAGTGCCCACTGTCGATCTTTCCTGAAAACCTGTCCCAACTGCTTCCTACATCAGAAATTTGTTTGTCAGGCTTAATTTTGATATGCATTCATTGAATATTATTATTTGCCTGTGTTTAAAGATTTTTGTGATTGTAATTGCTGTCATATGTGAAGATAGTATTAGAAAGATAATAGTAAGAGACCTATTACCTAGTGAATTAAGTCATGAGATTAGATGTAGGAATCAAGACATTGCAGTGCTTTTTATCACTTGCATGCTGTTAAACATTAATTATCGGTTGTTTGAATTTCTGTGAAGGTTTGGTGATCTTTCAGACCAATATGTATGTGTTAATAGTTGAAAGCCCATGTCCTACATTAAGGTTCCATCAGCTAAATGTCATGATGGGCTGATGTGGTAGTGCTTGAAAAACTGAAAGGGAAGGTTGGTTTGTAATGGCACATGATTTTAGAAATGTAAGATGTAGTCTCAGAAATTTTTATTGGAAATCCTGGTTACGTATGTTTCATCCACTCGTTGCATGGTACAGTTAAGGAGATAGAGTGCCGATGGCTGATTTTTCTCATGTAGTGAAATTTAGTCAGCTTTAATGAAGTTACGGAAAATTGAGATTCGGAGATGTGATTATTGAGATGGGAGAATCATCTTTTTGAACCATCAAGTATCATAAGGGAAAGTGGATGGCAAAAATGTGCGTTGGGATCAGGTGTCCTGGGAAGGAACCCTGAAGGACTATGCAGTGTCTAATTAGAGAACACGTAGAGTGTCAGACTGTTGTATGTTCAGATAACTGGGAGTGTTAAAACCTCCAGCCAGTTCCATTAGAATACAGCTAATTTCAGAATAAGGTGTTATACAGTGCAGTGACATTGCAAAGAAGTAGTGAGCTATGGGGTGAGATGAGAGCGTGCAGTGTCGTGCAGAGTCATTTGAATGAATGCATATGGAATGAATACGTAATTAAGCATGGGTATATTTTTCATTCACTGAGCTGGGTTCCTTTGTATTGTGTGTGTAGAGTATTAGGGCATAATTTTGCTGTTTTGATTGGTTGTAGAGTGGATGAACAAGAATATTTAGTTTCCAGCAGATATCATGTATCTAAAACAGAGTTCAGTACTAACTTATTAGTCACTCTTGTGCTCAACAGAATATTTTGAATCAAGGATGCAAGTTTCACTTTAGTTTTTGTGTTGAATGGGTTTTGACTTCGACAGTAAGTAGACAGCTGATATAATTTCTGTGTAAAGGTGTATTAATTGTTTATTCGAGAAGCAATCCAGAGACAGGCTGCTAGATTTGTTACTGGTAGGTTCAAACAACCCACAAGTGTTGTGGAGATGCTTCAGGAACTCAAATGGGAATCCCTGATGGGCAGGTGATAATCTTTCAAGTAACACTATTGAGAAAATTTAGAGAACAGCCATTTGAAGCTGACTGCCAAATGATTCTGTTGTTTCCAACATGCTTTGCACATACGGACTATGAAAATAAAGTATGAGAAATCAGGACTGATATGGAGGCACAAAGGTTTGCGAGGTGAGTGGGAAAGGAAATGACCCACAGGGTTATGGGGGACCCTTTGCCATGCAGCATTAGGTGAATAGTGGAGTATTGATGTATGTGGAGATATTAAGTAAAATAAGTAGCTGACTAATGTAGTAGGGGTAACAGTAATATTTTTCATGGTAGTAAGTGTACATATACATACATAGAAAATAATCTGTTAGCAGTTCCATTAAGTAATAGTGTGAGTAGATTAGCACTAGTCACAAACAGCTGGTTGTCAGTATACTTCAGAGGTAAATTCCTGTGGGAGCTTCTGCCTTAAGATTTGCAGCCTGGCTCACCCCACTTCCATCCACTTCTTCATTTATGGAATGCAATGTGTAAAACAAAGAATGAACAAACTAATAACCTTCATACCCCATCTCTAGCCAGAGCAGAGGTTACAGTGATGAAAGAAAACTTAATTTTATGAAAAAAATACTGAAACGTTCAATAATAAATGCAACCCATCAAGACAAATTAAGGTTATATTCTACTGAAAACAAATTATGCCTACATAAGCAGTTCCTCAGGGTGTTTAAAATCATCAGATTTGACAAGGCTATAACTTTGCCATAAATAAAGATACAGAATTGGAGTAAAATTTGTGCCTCATTACATACCTGCAAAGCCTTTATTTACAAAGGAACTGTATGATTTTCCCGTTGTGTATGATTTATATGGGTGCACATACAACATTCAGGTGCCTTTCACAGCTGTGCTTAGGATCAGATTCATCATTTACTGATCACAAATATCAAATTTCATTTCAATGCCTTTAAGCATCCAGGCAATAGACTTGATCCAAGCAGTTGCAAGCATGTCACTTTAGGAAACTCACTGCTGTTCCCATGTAGCATCATAGTTCATCCAAAGTAGTTGGAAGAGGAGACAACTAGGTGGAGCCTTTTACAATCTCCCACAACTAAAAAAGATACCAGGTTGTGAGACCTGCAGCCCCTCATAGCTGATAAATTCCTCAGGCAGCTTAATGTTCAGAAGTGCTCTTTTGTGAAGGTTCCAATGCAGTGGTACACCATCCAGAAGAAAAATTATATTTCTGTAATTTTCCGTCTCTGCTGTTTTTGGTCCATTTATGTGTTTTCTAATATTGTCTACTTTCTTCAGTTTGTTAAAGAATTCCCTATTCTTCAGATTAAGTTCAGTGTTAATCTCACTAACCTGTTCATCACATTACATGAGTTGGATAGTAAGTAATGATCACTACCAACAAGCTTCCTGTCCTGTATTGCACAGCACATTACCCTTATTAATTTTGCAGCAATCTGTTCAACTCTTATCCCTCAATGACTCATTTTATACGTTTTAAAGCAATGAGAAATGACCTGCTGGAAGTAGTACACATTTGGTCATACACTAAATGAAACATACTGCGTACAATTCCTTGGTGTCTGCTTGGATTTCAAATTGAAGTGGGGTCAAGAAATTGGTAAACTTGTCCAGCTAATCCACTCAGCATAACTCACCTAAAGGCAATTATGATGACTTCTTTTGGATTTTCACTTGTTTTTGGAATTATCTTTTGGGGCAGCCAACTAGAAATAAATAAATAAAATATTTATATGTTATTTAATGTAGAAGCCAAGAGAGTGTGCCCTAGTGACACATAGGTTCAAGATGCCCTAGATCAATGAAGAGGTTTATGCAAGGTGTTCAGTTGTTTAACATCACATCACAATCCTACTAGAAGTGTCTATAGGATACATACTTATTTGTTCATAGTTGCTATGCGCTATAAGATTATCGTATAGGATAGTACTGATTGGAAGCATGCTAGGAAGCATTCCTGCAAGGTGACACTCTGGAGGAACATTTATAATTGCAAGGCAGAGAGATACTAGCTTTTTGGTTAAATTATTCTCATGCTGGTGTCTGCTTAATTTACGCTACTGGCCATTAAAATTGCTACACCACGAAGATGACGTGCTACAGACGTGAAATTTAACCGACAGGAAGAAGATGATGTGAAATGGAAATTATTAGCTTTTCAGAGCATTAACACAACGTTGGCACCAGTGGCGACACCTACAATGTGCTGACATGAGGAAAGTTTCCAACCGATTTCTCATACACAAACAGCAGTTGACGAGTGTTGCCTGATGAAACGTTGTTGTGATGCCTCATGTAAGGAGGAAAAATGCGTACTATTACATTTCCAACTTTGATAAAGAACGGATTGTAGCCTATTGCGATTGCGGTTCATCATATCACGACATTGCTGCTCGCATTGGTCGAGATACAATGACTGTTAGCAGAATATGGGATCAGTGGGTTCAGGAGGATCCCAATGTCCTCATATCACTAGCAGTCGAGATGACAGGCATCTTATCTGCATGGCTGTAACGGATCATACAGCCACGTCTCGATCCCTGAGTCAACAGATGGGAACGTTTGCAAGACAACCACCATCTGGACAAACAGTTAGATGACATTTGAAGCAGCATGGACTGTCATCTCAGATACCATGGCTGCGATTACCCTTGATGCTGCATCACAGACAGGAGCGCCTGCGATGGTGTACTCAATGACGAACCTGGGTTTACAAATGACAAAACGTCATTTTTTCGGATGAATCCAGGTTCTGTTTACAGCATCATGATGGTCACATCTGTGTTTGGCAACATCGCGGTGAACGCACATTGGAAGCATGTATTCGTCATCGCCATACTGTCGTATCACCCAGCGTGATGGTATGGGGTGCCACTAGTTACACGTCTCGGTCACCTCTTGTTCGCATTGACGGCACTTTCAACAGTGGCCGTTACATTTCAGATGTGTTACGACCCGTGGCTCCCTGTGAAACCCTACATTTCAGCGGGATAATGGACGACTGCATGTTGCAGGTCCTGTAGGGGCCTTTCTGGATACAGAAAATGTTCGACTGCTGCCTTGGGCAGCACATTCTCCAGATCTCCCACCAATTGAAAACGTCTGGTCCATGGTGGCCGAGCAACTGGCTCGTCACAATACGCCAGTCACAACTCTTGATGAAATGTGGTATTGTGTTGAAGCTGCATGGGCAGCTGTACCTGTACATGCCATCCAAGCTCTGTTTGACTCAATGCCCAGGTGTATCAAGGCTGTTATTATGGCCAGAGGTGGTTGTTCTGGGTACTGATTTCTCAGGATCTATGCACCCAAATTGCGTGAAAATGTAATCACATGTCAGTTGTAGTATAATATGTTTGTCCAAAGAATACCTGTGTATCATCTGCATTTCTTCTTGGTGTTGGAATTTTAATGGCCAGTAGTGTATTATCAATCTGAATGTCCAAGAACTTCGCTCATGTATCCTCATTCAGTGTCTGTTATTGATATCTCCTTGTATCTATGAGTCTTTCGGATTTGTATGGAAATGCACGATGTGTGGTTTTGTAAGTATAAAGGTTGAATTTTTGTTCTCTTTCCTGTAAACCAGTTTCAGGTATGTTTCATTATTCACCTGGCTGTTTCTAGTTTGAATGAGTTTGTCAGTTTTTAGTGTGCTTGTGTCATCAACAAACATAGCAGATTTTGAAGGCTCCTCCATTGGGGTTAGCACTACATTAATGTGGGTCAGGATAAGTCAAATGCTGAGCCCAGTGGGACATCATATGTAATTTTTCCCCATTCTATATTCAGTTTTCCTCCCAGGGTATCGTTTGTTACTAAGACCCAGTTTTTTGTTGCTAAGCTAAGATTCAGTTCTTGTAAGTATAATTCTTTTAACACCATAACAATGTAGTTTCTCAAGTAAAGGGATATCACGAGTTTAATTTGGTGCCAGTAAGTTTTCTCCACTTGTACTGCATATTTCTCATTCTATAAAGTCAGCACAATATTTTAGTAATTAGATTGTTACGATCATAACAAGAATAATTTCTGCTTCTGTCACCAGACGATTCTTGTGATTCATTTGACCATTCACCTGATGAAACTGATGTCTGGTTGAGTATACACTTCCTGACTGAGTCTGATGGATCTAATTTCAATAGTCATTTTTTCTCCTCAAATGTTTTCAGCAACTGTTAAGAAATTGTTTTCATGGGCTGATATTTTGTCAGTTTTTCTAAATATTAGGCTGGTGCGTAAGTTGATAGCACTTCCGTTTTGCATGTTGATATTCCAGTTGCTGAGGTTTTTTTACCAATAGCTATTTTTTATTTGTAGTTCATTGTTGCTATTTGAGTTTACATGTATTTGAGTTTACACATTGTCATTTTGTCATCTGGAGATACTGAGTGGGATGGTGGTCACTAGAAAGTGGAGTGCCAAGTAGAGGAATTGAGGCACTGTGGACATGTTCATCTCTAAGGGATCAATAGAGGGTAACTAGTGGAGGCAGCCAGAAACATTGTTGTACATCTGGTGGGACAGGGACAAAGTGGTTTACTATGAATTGCTTCCTCAACATGTAACCACTGATTACTGTTGACATTTATTGTCAATAACTCAACATGTTTTGCAGATGCAGTACAAGAACAATGACCAAGAAGTCGCTACTCCATGATAACACCTGCCAACAATTTGCTAGACTTACAAAAAACAGTATACAGGAGTTGGGGGTTTGAACTATTACACACCCCCCTTCTTCACTTGAACTTGCACCCTCAGATTTTCCCCTCTTCTGCTCTTTATTGAGCAACGTTCAAAGAACTTTATTTCCAGATCAAAATGCACTCTGAACCTTGGTCAACGAGTACTATGCCATAATACAACATGATTTCTACAATTACAGAATGAAAAAGTCGCCCCAGCATTGGGAGACTGCTGTAAATAGTGAAGGAGAACATTTCACTGGTTATTAAAGTCTCTCTTATTTGTTTCTGTTGTGCGTATTAAACTTCTGGAAAAATACCAACTGATATTTACTGCAAATAGATACATATGCATAACTTCCTTTCATTGTGCTGCTAAACTTAGTTTCCTTTCGTCTCTGTCTAACCAGTATGTATAACATTCAAAATTACACTTGGTCTGTTAAGCCCAGTGTCTGGGTACAGATATTGCAAACATGGATAGGTATTGTACATATCTTTTGCAATACAATTAACTCAGTGCATGTGTCCTAAGTGTTCGAGGATGAATCATATTGTTGTTGGTTGTCAAGTTTATAAAGAATTTCACATTCTTTCGAAACAATTCTGATCCCCAAGTGAGGGTATATGTGAGTAAATGTCAGAAGAGTCTTAATTTTGTGTCATAAAAGGATGTGGCTCTGTTGAGAGTTTAATATAATTCGTGCACCATTGATTCTCATAATATTTGAGTAGTAGTGTGTGGGTCAGTTGTGTTATGACAGTTATCCAACATAAAAGTTGATTACTCTTGTTCTGAGGTATCAGTTTAGGTAATTTTGATGAACAACTCCAAGGATGCATTGAAATACTTTGTAGGTTATCAACAAATGAACATAGCTTTTAAAAGTAATTTTGTATGAAGCAAATGCAGTGAAGAAATGACAGAACCTGTAAATTAGTTAATAAATTTCTTTAGTTCATTGTAGAAAGGACTGAGGCACTCAGTAGTCCACCAATTGATGTTGGAAATAATTTGAATTTGTTTCATGATCAGTAGGCATGGTAGTTGCAGTGGATAGAGATACAATTATATCTTAATGGTATTCAACAGTATACTTACTCATTAAAGGTCAGTTGAATCAAAAGTAAAATTCAGCAGAGGAAGGAGTGATTCCTAGTTTCCTCTTGGGCAATCACACGTATGAAAGGTTGAGTTTTATTAATTGTTACAGTAACATATCCTTTTCTAAATGATTGATAATGCATTCACACTGTAGGCTGTGTGGAATTAAAGATAGCTCCTGAAAGAATTTTTTTAAATCATGTTTAAATCGGAAATTATTTGAATTGTTCCCTTCCTTTAAATACAAGTACATAAGGAATGTTACATTAGGCATGCAGTAATTGTATCTAAAACCTGAAATCTTGGAGATAAAAGTAAAAAACTAATTGCATTTGGGACACCATAGATTGTACACACAGCTCGCACAAATAGTGTCATTCGTAGCGCAATTCTTGATACTCTAAAAAACTAAAACTATATATAAATCATACATCTCTCTCAATTTTTCATTATATTTCATTTCCTTATTTAAAATAGTTTATTTATCTTGCAGCAGTCATAGGTCCCAATTCTAAAGACATAAGTAATATCAATTGCTTTTTTGAATAATCATTGGTCATTTATTAATGTTCAAATTTGTTCTATTCTTACAAAAAGAGCTGCCACTTTTGTGTTGTGTGAATAAATTGTAGCCTTGGGAATGGGATTCAAAAACATTACCATAGCTTTTCCATTTCCAGAGATTCCATGGAAATTGTTTTATATCTTCCTCATTTGAAATATGTACATTGACAAACAATCCAGGGTATATCAGATCAACGTGCATATCCTTGCCAGCCTCTGTTCCAATTGTCTTTACATGTGCAGCAAGAATCATGTTACACTTCTGAATACCCAGCACATCTTTGATGGGTTGCATCCTCAGTTATGAGATTTTTTTTTTTTTTTTTTTTTTTTTCAAACTTCAGGGTTGTTGTGACAAGAATATTATGATAGCTTAAGGCAGTAAATAATGATCATTTTGAATATGAGCAAAAAGTTTGACCTGAATGGAAGTTATGATCACTCAGTTGCCCAGAAACCATTCTCTCGTTCCATAAAATATGCTTTCTGCTCGAATCTGAGTTTGTGCATATTCATAAAAATCTGTAGCTCAGCCAGCATACAGTTTTCTGTATTTCATCTGGTTCCACACTCCTCTCATTGTACCACCAATAGCATCCATCACAACTTTACTATGCATGCAGCAAAGAATATCACAGTCCATTTCCACTTCAAATATTTTCGAACACAAACTGGATAGTGTGTACTTGTTTTCAAATAGGGAGGCACAGCCATCTCAACTAATTGTCATTTTTTTGACACACGAGATTTTCTTCTTTACATCAGCTATAATTTATATGAGAACACAGCAACAGAAACGGTTTCATGTGTTGATCTCATTATGATGATGTCAGGATAAAATTTTTCTGCGGCATCCAGGCACAACCTGTGAAGCGTGTACTTGTTCATGTGATGAATGAGCACTTTGACTTTTGTCTTCATTAATCAGAGAAACATTATCTACAAAGTCTGTCGATAGATCATCAGATTTGGGAGATCCATTTTGCATATATCCCAAATTCAGCAGATTGTGAGGTTTAATGAAGCAGTGAAATATTAAATATAAAATTTGCCTATCAATTTCTGAGACTACATCAGCGATGGTACCATTAACTTCTGCATATTTTTGTAGCCTGTCAACATCAATCCAGTTTTTTCCATTTTATTTCTTTGTCAATCAACTTCCACATTTATTGTGGAGTTACGGTTTCTATGCTTTATGCATGAGTTCATAGTATACATGAATTTGACAGTAGACTAAATGTTCCAGGAACTCCTCATCTCATGGAAAAAATGCTCTTTTCAGTGTCATTTTTCAGTACATTCACCAGATAATCAGAGTTGGCATGATACCTTCACACATACGTTAAGGTGTGTTCAAAACCAACAAAATGTGTAATGAATGAAAGTGTTTTTTATTTTTTTATTTTCCCCATTTCCGTGTCTGCTAAAACTGCTTATAAGCTCCATGAGGTGAAAGTACTATGTAGTGTTTTTGCAAAACTCTTTGCATCTTAGTCTTGCGATCTTTAAATAATTTGGTATCCCATCTGTCAGGTGCTTGATAGATTGTCATCTGTTCTAAAAAAAATTAAACTTTTTTTTTAAAAAAAATTTTTAGGCTAAAGTTAACTAACAAAAAATGTAAACTTTCTTCCTGACCTAACTTCTGTGTAGTAAGAATCCTTGCTGTTAAATTCTTCTTCGGATGTCAGAACTTAATCAGTATTTTTAGTTTCATATCTGACATCAAACATGATGAATTTAAACTTAAAATGCCTCTAACACTGTAGCCAAACAAAATGTATTTTGTAACATGGTTTACGCAGTTCAAATCGGCACACAGGAAGTGTCATACTGATCAGTAAGTTAGGTATGTAATGTGAAGACAAAGATTCTTCATATTATTGTAACCTCTACTTGTACCTTTCAAAAATTAGACACGGGAAATTATTTCCACTGTTCCTCCTCAGACAGGAAAATAGATACTACACATAAACTCTGATGAAAAAACAAAGATAAGGTTCAGAAAAATATATTTTGCTCTTGTGCTTACATTCTGGAAACTTCAAAATTGTCACACAAAATGGCTGTCCTTCACTTCACTGCAGGAGGGGAAACTACAAGTACTGACAACACATGCTCACAAATGTACAAGAACTTCCCTACCTTTTGGAAATATAAGTTGTGTCATCTGGAAACAGTTAGGAATAGATACATGAAGGTTAGGAAAAAGGACAGGTCACTGAGACCCAAAGAGTGTCAGTCACAAGGAAACATCATCCATTTGACCTTATATTTTTGAGACAACAAAAGTATATCATATTTTATGGAGTATGACACCTTTTCTTCGAACAATTACCTACAAATTCCAGGTGCATTTTATACTCAAAACTACTATAAAAGTCCAGTGTTTGATTTGAAATTGCTGTCAGGCTTAAAAAAGGTCATATTTCTGTGGAAAACGTCTCTCTATCTGGCAACACTGTATTCAACTGGCAGCAGTAGTGCACTGATACAATGAACATGAGTTTTGGGGCTTCACAAGCTTGCTAACACTGTCCCCCTCACGCCCTGCCATCACAAAACCAGAACCCTGTCTAGCCTTTGATGTGTCAGTGCAGTCTACAGTGCCAGTGAACCTGAACTGAAAGTGATTTGTGTTATTGGTAACAGAAGAGTATTTTCTTTAGTAATTTCCTAATGGAAATGCAGGCTGTAAATTGAAAGTAACATCATATGGAGAACAATATGGAAGCATAGCAGCTGAGTGGCATTTTGGTCCTCCTCCAACAGAAAGACCCATTAGTTATTGGCTTGTTAGTACGCAAGAACTGCAAAAGTGTAGAAGACTACATGTGCAAATTGATGATTGGATGCAAAAATGCCAAAACTACACTTGTATCCAAAATTAAAGTAACAAACAACTACTTTTCTGTTCTGTGTTTAATTCACAATACAATCCTACAAACTGTCAACCAGATGTCCGTACAATCGTGTTCTGCATGGAAAATGGCGTTCTGGTCAACTGGCAACTATTCCAATGATTTCAGGGCACCTATGAGACGATTAGTGTTTGCTGGGTAGCCCCATATCCACAACCGCCATGTACACAGCCACATACAGTCCACTAAGACAGAGAGAAAATGCCTACCAGACTAGACGGTGGAGCGCCATAGAAAGGAAGCAGAACAGTCGCAAATTGATGTGGCCTGATGGCTTAGTGTGAATCGTTCTGTTTTTCAGATGTGGCAACACTTTATAGAGACTGAAACTGTATCCCAAAGTCCAGGGCTGGATTGCATGTAACTTAAAAAGAGATTACCATTATTTGGTTGTAAGGTCACAACAGTGCATGGCAACTGGCATGTGAGTTTGCAGCATCCACTGGACATGTAATACGAAGGTAAGCTGTGTGCAGATGGCTTTGGCAGTGTGTCCTTTATTGTCGGAGACCTGCTATATGTCTACCTCCGACACATCTTCACAGAAGGAAACATTTAGAGTGGGCAGGTGGCTTGCTTGTGACTCAGGGCAGGCTGCAGTGTCTTGTATTTGAATGGTGACGCCATGCTACATTCCACAATGTCGCTCTGGGTGTCACAGGCTTGTGGCATAAGCTGTGATGGTGGAACAATTAACAACTGCTTTGTTAATCCTGTGCCCTGTATGCTAAAATGATATATATATAAACAGGTATTGTATGGTATCCCTGTTAAACAAACAACCCACCTGATCTAATACTTCATACTCTTCTAATGGTTCCACCACACACAAAGTTCTTACCAGCAAGCTAGACACAGCACTGACCTAAAGTCATTTCCCAGTACCCTTAGGTATGTAATTATGTGAATCAAGTCTTAGTATGGTTGTTCATGGTTTAGTTGGTTCATCTTTTGCAACAGACGTTCCTTGCCACCTCTCTACCATGACTTAACCTAACTGAAACATTTTTCGATCAAGGTAGAAGTTGATTATGGCACAACACTGATATAAGAAATCTAATCCCAGACTCATGTTGTAGCCGTCAATTGCATGTGACACAATCTCTAAATATTGTTTAAATTAAGCTGTATCCAGGTGGATCTCTGTTCATTGTCCTAATGGTGTGACGTCTTTATTCCCATTCTGTGCAGCCTGTGCTGTGGTGGGTCCCATTGCTTACATTTCACCAGATCACTACTGGAGACTGGAACATGCTCCCCTGTGTCCAATTTTTTCTACTATTATTCTTATCGCATACAGTTCGTATCACATCCACTTCTGAATACAGTTTTGTAACATCTGATCATACTGGGAACCACCATAGGTTCCTCCCTGGTCCTCTACTTTTAAAACATTACTTCTTCTTACTTTATTCACATCACCCTGAGGCTGGCGACACTTCATTCTTACATGGCCAGTTTTTCCAAACTTGATATGTTTTATATTAGCTGTAAAACACTGTCCATTTGCCCTGCATTCCAGTCGACAAATTTGTCTCCTCACACTATGTAGTTAAGTGCACTGCTGTGAGCAAATCTATAGGATACCCTGTCTGCACACATTTTGACATTTCTGCATGCAGCCCTCTTAAAAAAGCATCGAACACCCTCTGCTCTGCTTCTTGTGAAATAATGTCATTGACGTCAGCATCCTGCCCTAATGCATAGGTGCATCCGTTAATTTTCATTATCCTATCTGCAAATTGTTCCACAGTTTTTGTATTTTTCTTAGTTATTACCGCTAGTTGTTGCAGCTCACTTCTACTGTGGCGTTTTTTTTTTACCAAATGCGGTTGACATGATACAGATTAAACCCAACAAAGACTCACACAAGAGAGAGCACTGAAATGACCTACAATCAAACAAGTGTGTCAGTGGAAAAGACAGTCATGGTCTAGAGTAAGAGAAGACATTGTCAAATCTTTCAAAAAGTGCAGCATAAGTAACATTCTGGCTGGCAGTGAAGACCATCATTTATGAAGAGGACAATGGTCGTGAAGGAGAAGTAGTTCAATTTTGATTTTCGGGGACCTTAAGGTCAGTTTGGTTTAATAGACTAATAATATTTTTACCCTGACTTTGCAATCTAATATTAAAAATTGTAAAAATTGTACTTTTTAAGAAGTGCTTTTAGATTAGATTAGATTAGATTTACTTTCATTCCAATTGATCCGTAGTGAGGAGGTCCTCCAGGATGTGGAACATGTCAGAAAAACATTTGTCAAAAATCTTTCTCTAAATCTACAAATGCTAGAAACGTAGGTTTGCCTTTCCTTAATCTTTCTTCTAAGATAAGTCGTAAGGTCAGTATTGCCTCACGTGTTCCAACATTTCTACAGAATCCAAACTGATCTTCCCCGAGGTCAGCTTCTACCAGTTTTTCCATTCGTCTGTAAAGAATTCACGTTAAACAAGCAGTATACATAACTATTTTAGGTTATGTTTTGAATCATATTTTTATTGTAATATTCTGTTTTATAGCATTTTCATTTGTACTCAGTTACTAATTATAATCATGTAAATAAAAAAATTATAGACATGTGTAGCCTATCACCTTGGGAGAATTTCTTGGAAAAGGTAGGGGCAGTGCCTAAAGAGAGATAGTTCATTTCGTTTTCTTTTCTTTTTTTGAGGTACGGTTGAAGTGGTGTCACCAGGTAGTAGTAGATTTGATTTTCATTTCTTTTTATTGGGATTTCAGCTTAGTTAGATAAAGAGATAGCTCCATAATTTTGGGATTTCAGCTTAGTTAGATAAAGAGATAGCTCCATAAACCCCTAAACATGAGCAGTATCTTTGTTTAGTAATAAAAACGTCCTCGGTCCCAGGTTCGAACCCGCCACCACTTAAATTTTGAATAATAATCAGCATTGGCGGCCGAAGACTTCTGGTAGAAGAAGTCGCCCTCATTTGTCAAAAGCCTTGTCAAAAAGGACAGAAGAGCAGACAGAGGTTTAGGGCACTCGCTTGCTCTTGCTGCGGCAATCAGTCTCTAAAGGTGGAAGAATCAGTAATGATCAACAGCATGAGGATGCAGAAGGCAATGAAAACCACTACATTAAAAACACATAATGTGTATTCAGAAAACATGTGACCTGTAATTGAAAAAAGTGTCATGATAATCTCTCCATTGGCAAAAGATTCCAGAATAGTCAGCCATTTGGATCTCTGGAAGGAGACTGCCTAGGGGGAGGTCACCATGAGAAAAAGATTGAATAACCAATGAAAGGATAACATTCTACCAATGGGGACGTCGAATATCAGAGGCTTGAATGTGGCAGCGAAGTTGGAAAGTCTGAAAATGGAAATGCAAAGGCTCAATCTACGAGGGTTGCCCAGAAAGTAATGCACTGCATTCACTTTCTTCAACAATTCTTTGTTGAACATGAAAATTGCACATACGAAAGAATGGTATTTTATCTACACACCCTATTTTTCACGTAATCTCCATCCCGTTGTATGGACTTCCTCCAGTGTGAACCAAGGGCGTGTATGCCTTGCCGGTACAATCCTTGTCCTGGTGACTGAGACAGTGCTTCACTGTGTGTGTCACCTCCTCATCGTCCTGAAAATATCTTCCACGAATGGCATCCTTTAATCTGTCCTCACGAATGACAATATCAGCTCGCTGCTACATATCAGCTGTGACAGCCGTGGATGGTCTCTGAGATCGCTGCAAATCGTGGAGCTCAGCCGAACCGCCTTCTGATGACCTCACCCTCCGCGCCCAGCGACTAACTGTACTTCTGTCGACAGCAGCTGCTCCATAGACTTTGCACAAGGGTTTGTGAATATTCACTACAGTTTCTTTCTCTGCAGTGAGAAAATCAATGACGACACGTTGCTTGTAACGTACTTCACTTACAGGCACCACTCTGAAACTGTCCTGCAGCTACACTTTCTGTCGAAAGTGACAGAAACTTCGCGCGCTCATTCAGGAAACTTCAAAATGAAAACTCAAAAATGAAAGTTAGCCTTATAGCCCATAGCATCTTACAGTCTATAAAATATACTGAGGGTCTTACTGAAGTCTTCACAGACCACAATTATCCCCCCAACCTTGCAAAAAAACAAATCTCTCATGTCTTATCTTTCCAGTCTCCCACAGTCTGGTCACAGAACAGCATTCCCCCTGGAATTCATTACCACCCAGGACTGGAGCAACTGAATTACATCCTCCACCAGGGTTTTGTCTACCTCTCACCATGCCCAGAAATGAGAAATGTTCTGCTCACTATCCTTCCCATCCCTCCCACAGTGATATTCCACCATCCACCAAGCCTACACAATATACTCATTCTTCCTTACATGACTCCTGCTCCCAACCCCTTACCTCGTGTCTCATATCCCTGTTATAGACCTATATGCAAGACCTGTCCCATACATCCTCCCACCACCATCACAAACATCACCTATCCCATCAAAGACAGGGCTACCTGACAAACCAGTCTTGTGATGTACAAGCTAAGCCGCAACCACTGTGCTGCATTCTATGCAGGCATGACAACCAACAAGCCATTTGTCCATATGAGTGGCCACAGAAGAAAGTGGACCACCGAGTTGCTGAGCATGCAGCCAAACATGACATCCTTCCTTTCAATGACTGCTTCACAGCCTGTGCCATGTGGATCCTTCCCAATAACACCAGAATTTTCTGAAATGCACAGGTGGGAACTTTGCCTACGTTCCTGTAACCCTCCTGGCCTCAATCTTTGTTAGTCACTGTCCTCACCCATCCAGCCTTCCTGTTCCCATTCCAGCACTGCACAGACCTCATTCCACCATTGTACCCAGTCTTTTTACTTCTCATCTTTTCCAGTACCCCCATCGCCAACTCTCCCCTGCCCACCGTCTTACCTCCTGACAGCACATATCTGCCCTACCATCTTTCCACCTCATCCCTGCACACTCCCCAGCCGCACTCCACTGTGTGCCACTCCTTCCATATTATTTCTCCCACCCCCTACTACCCCAGCTTCCTCCTTACCCACACCCAGTCACCACTCCCATCATGCATCGGTGCTGCTGCTCGGTGTGGCTACAGTTGCTTGAGACTCTGTGTGTGTGTGTGTGTGTGTGTGTGTGTGTGTGTGTGTGTGTGTGTGTGTATATATGTGTTTTTGACTAAGGCCTTATGGGCTGAAAGCTTAATTTGTGACAGTCTTTTTTGTGCCTGTTTGCAACTCAGCATCGCCATTATATGGTGTCAACTTTCCTCTAAATAATATTGTTATATTCCATTCTGTATTTTCCATTATTTGAGTCTATGAAATATGATACTTGCAAGACATCAGCGCTGCAATTGATCCCACATTGGAATTTGGGCTATAATTATAATATTTTGCAGTTGCAACCAACTGAAAGACAGCTTTTAAAGATGTACATGCACCAGTTGTCTGTTACGCCACCCCAATGGAGCCACGTAATGCCTGAGCAACAAATACTACACTGTCGAGTGGGTAAAGGGTTGTGAAATAATGTTTTGGTTGTGCTCTTATGTTTTATTCATTTTGAGTGTGTGGTTTCCGACCTGTAACTGGTGATAGAGGTCTCTTTACTTCAAATATTATTATGTTGCAATTCACAAGTGCAGTGTAAATGAATGAATGTCTTGTTGCAGTAGTAGTATAGCTCTCTTTGTTTCTTTAGAATATACCACTGGCATTGTTATATTGAAGGACATTTTGCAGGACATGCACTGTTCTTAATGTAATTGGCATGATCAAAATGTAGACCAAAAATAGATAACGTCAATTCATAATAATTCTGAAGTTGACTGGGTTATTCATTTTGATCTTCAAGTGCGTTTATAGCTGCTCCAGAATATGGATACAGTAATATTGTTAAAATAATACACTACTGTTTCTACAGAGTAAAACATTCAGAAGCCATGGTCTGCAGCATGCCATGGTAAGAGGATTGTAGAACAGTAGAGAAATATTACATGATTTAAATAACAGAGAGGTGGTGTGCACATAGGTCCTGTATTGCCCTCCTTTGTATGGTCAAACAGATCACTGTTACACAGCACTCAGTTGTTGCAGAGATGTCATACGAAATAGAAATGCATAATCATGTGAAACTATTCCTTGCCATGGTCAAATGGGGCAGAATTAATGGTTGCCAGAAGGCAGCTTTGTCATTCTGTGATGTGGCTCATACAAAGCCTGCAGCATCAACAATAAGGCAGATGTGGAACCAGTGGAGACGGTTACTGGAGAACACATTGTGACGACAATGTGAGATGACCACAATCTTGTCTGCTTTCAAGGTGTTACAAGAATGGCAGAGTGTAGCAAGGTGATGCTTACTGCAAGTGGTTTGAAATGTGCAAATAATGCACAGAAAAGGAAAATTATCTTGGGTGATTGGCAGGATATATAGAGAAAAAGATTTCATGACACTGGATTGGAACATAAATCGTGAAAGGAAAGGTAATTCTTCAGAACAGCCACCAACGCAGATGAGTGGAATAATGCTGGATTGGTTTTGTAAAAGGACATGTGTCTGTTGAATAACATGTGTCCTGAATGGCAGCATATGTGTCCTATAGAGTACATGGCTCTAACAATATACATTATGTGTATCTTCTGACATAAGTAAACTCTAAATGTCTCTTAATCAGAGCCCTAACGTCATTTTATATGGCTTGTTGCATGCTGAAATGTTTTCCTCAACTATCTTCAGGAGTGGTAACTCCACTTTTCAGTTTCTGTCTTTGTCATTGATGAAAAAGTAAAATACACAGTTATGTTATCAAGAGAGTGTGGAATATGATAACTCAGTTGAATATTAGGTAGTAATATTGCCAGCATGATTCAGGATCACGTATGCAATGCAGAAGTATGTTCAAAAGCAGGATGCAAGGACACAAGCCTGGAAATTAACTTACAGCTGTACGAAGAATATCGTGCCTGGATGCACAATCAACAGTCAATTTACTTGATAAACTCCATGTAAATAGGCATGCCAGCCAGATGAAAGGAAGGTAAGACAGACAATACGTAGAAACAAAGTGCTTTCAGATATGATGCCTAGTCAAAAGAACTGTCTAAAAACATTGCTTGACATATTCTGCATCATCCAACAATGAATACATTCTCTTCAACATAAACTGAAAAGTGGAGTTACCACTCCTGAAGATGGTTGAGGAAAACATTTCAGCATGCAACAAGCCATCTAAAATGACGTTAGTGCTCTGATTAAGAGACATTTAGAGTTTCTCAAAGCAGGAATAAATCTCCAAAGAATGTCTGTGCTCCAACCTCAACCTCTGCAGAATGTATAGATTGTTTATGATCGCAGCTTCAGATGAAATAGAAATGCACGACATATGAGATGGAATCCAAAATTTTCGGGACTGGTGCTGCCATCCGGAAAGGAAGAATAGTAGATCTTTGCACCGCTAGGTGGCGAGAACTGCATATCTGATGAGTCGGTGTGCAGAGTGGCATTCAGGTGCAAGGACGTGTTCTGTGTCTATAGTGATTTCCGTAATACTATGTGTTTGGTTTGTGGCAATTTTACAATGGATCAGCGAACAGAACAGTGCGTGTGTATCAAATTCTGTGCGAATCTCGGGAAAAGTGCTACGGAGACCCTTTCAATAATTGAAAAAGTGTTGGGGGGGACAGAGCATGAGCCGTACATGTGTGTTTCAGTGACATGCTTGGTTCAGGGCTGGCCATACAGACGTCGAAGATGATGCTCACACTGGAAGGCCCGTTAGCCACACATTGCCAGACATCATTGCTAAATTTCAACAATTGGTCCTTGCAGATCGATGTCGAACCATTCAAGACCTTGCAGATGAAATGGGTATTGGTTATGGCAAATGTCAACGACTGTTGAGTAATGAATTGGGCATGCATCGTTTCGCCACAGAATTTGTGCCAAGGATCTTGAGTGCCGATCAGAAGGCACAGTGTGTTGAAGTGTGCACGGACATTTGTCAGACCGCAGCTGATGACACAACCTTCTTGTCATGGGTTATCACCAGCGACAAGAGCTGGATTTACGGTTATGACCCAGAGACAAAGCAACAATCATCCCAGTGGAAGAGCCTGGGCTCTCCATGACCCAAAAAAGCGAGACAGGTGAAGAGCACGATCATCATTTTCTCTGATACCAAGGGAATTGTGCACAAAGAACTCGTCCCACCCGATCAAACAGTGAATTCTGCATACTTCCGTGACGTTTTGTGACAGCTCTGTGAAAACATGCGGTGACAATGGCCCGAAATTTGGCGTCAAGGGAACTGGCTGCTGCATCACAACAATGTGCCCTGTCACACATCCTTACTCACCAGGACCTTTTTGGCAAAAAACAACATGGCAGTTGTACACCCATGCACTCTACTCGCCAGATTTGGCACCTTCCCAAAACTGAAACTCAAGATGAAAGACCATTTGTTTGACACTCTAGAGAGGATTCAAGAAGCATCGCTGGCAGTGATAAACACTCTCAACAGACAGGACTTCGAGAAAACGTTTGACCAGTGGCAGAAGTGCTGGGACCGGTGTGTATGTGCAGATGTGAACTTCTTCAAGGGTGATGGCGACCATTAGTCCAAAGGTAAGGTTTTCAACAGATGGCAACACCAGTCCCAAAAATTTTTAATATCACCTCATAGAACTTACGTCAGTTACGTCATGCAAAAGAAGGCCAAGCATACAGAGTGACAGAAAAATTTACAAAAATGGCTATAAACGAACAACAATATAAATGTTACATCTGTTGATGTACAACAGGTTTTACTATGTCATACATTGACACATTCCATGGCATTCTGCTGGAGACAGCTGCCGTCCTATAATTTCATGGTTCATGACTTTGGTACTTAACCAACACTGTAAACTTGTGGGATGGATCTGGTGCAAGGTGTGGTTTAGTCATAATAGTTTCCTGCCTGATAAATTTGTGATGCTTGAAGAAGGTATGGAACACAGACTAACTATATGGACTGATCACTATGTTGGGCAGAACAATAACTGGAGAGTTCCTGGCAGATTAAAACTGTGTGCCCGACCGAGACCCGAACTCGGGACCTTTGCCTTTCGCGGGCAAGTGCTCTACCAACTGAGCTACCGAAGCACGACTCACGTCCGGTACTCACAGCTTTACTTCTACCAGTACCTCGTCTCCTACCTTCCAAACTTTACAGAAGCTCTCCTGCGAGACATGCAGAACTAGCACTCCTGAAAGAAAGGATATTGCGGAGACATGGCTTAGCCACAGCCTGGGGGATGTTTCCAGAATGAGATTTTCACTCTGCAGCGGAGTGTGCGCTGATATGAAACTTCCTGGCAGATTAAAACTGTGTGCCCGACCGAGACCCGAACTCGGGACCTTTGCCTTTCGCGGGCAAGTGCTCTACCAACTGAGCTACCGAAGCACGACTCACGTCCGGTACTCACAGCTTTACTTCTACCAGTACCTCGTCTGCTACCTTCCAAACTTTACAGAAGCTCTCCTGCGAGACATGCAGAACTAGCACTCCTGAAAGAAAGGATATTGCGGAGACATGGCTTAGCCACAGCCTGGGGGATGTTTCCAGAATGAGATTTTCACTCTGCAGCGGAGTGTGCGCTGATATGAAACTTCCTGGCAGATTAAAACTGTGTGCCCGACCGAGACCCGAACTCGGGACCTTTGCCTTTCGCGGGCAAGTGCTCTACCAACTGAGCTACCGAAGCACGACTCACGTCCGGTACTCACAGCTTTACTTCTACCAGTACCTCGTCTCCTACCTTCCAAACTTTACAGAAGCTCTCCTGCGAGACATGCAGAACTAGCACTCCTGAAAGAAAGGATATTGCGGAGACATGGCTTAGCCACAGCCTGGGGGATGTTTCCAGAATGAGATTTTCACTCTGCAGCGGAGTGTGCGCTGATATGAAACTTCCTGGCAGATTGAAACTGTGTGCCCGACCGAGACCCGAACTCGGGACCTTTGCCTTTCGCGGGCAAGTGCTCTACCAACTGAGCTACCGAAGCACGACTCACGTCCGGTACTCACAGCTTTACTTCTACCAGTACCTCGTCTCCTACCTTCCAAACGTTAGAGAAGCTCTCCTGCGAGACATGCAGAACTAGCACTCCTGAAAGAAAGGATATTGCGGAGACATGGCTTAGCCACAGTCTGGGGGATGTTTCCAGAATGAGATTTTCACTCTGCAGCGGAGTGTGCGCTGATATGAAACTTCCTGGCAAATTAAAACTGTGTGCCCGACCGAGACCCGAACTCGGGACCTTTGCCTTTCGCGGGCAAGTGCTCTAGCAACTGAGCTAAAGTTTGGAAGGTAGGAGACGAGGTACTGGTAGAAGTAAAGCTGTGAGTACCGGACGTGAGTCGTGCTTCGGTAGCTCAGTTGGTAGAGCACTTGCCCGCGAAAGGCAAAGGTCCCGAGTTCGGGTCTCGGTCGGGCACACAGTTTTAATCTGCCAGGAAGTTTCATATCAGCGCACACTCCGCTGCAGAGTGAAAATCTCATTCTGGAAACATCCCCCAGGCTGTGGCTAAGCCATGTCTCCGCAATATCCTTTCTTTCTGGAGTGCTAGTTCTGCATGTCTCGCAGGAGAGCTTCTGTAAAGTTTGGAAGGTAGGAGACGAGGTACTGGTAGAAGTAAAGCTGTGAGTACCGGACGTGAGTCGTGCTTCGGTAGCTCAGTTGGTAGAGCACTAGCCCGCGAAAGGCAAAGGTCCCGAGTTCGGGTCTCGGTCGGGCACACAGTTTTAATCTGCCAGGAAGTTTCATATCAGCGCACACTCTGCTGCAGAGTGAAAATCTCATTCTGGAATAACTGGAGAATTTTAGCACTTTATTTCTATCTGGTCAACTGCAAGTACTGTGGAGAAATACATAAAAAGTTTTTATGTTCCATTCATAGTTTCGTACCTTGTGACAGGAACTTCACAATGATTGAGAAAAGACAGTGTCAAAAGTTATGGCTCCTTTAGAATAGAAGCATGCCATAGCTTAGGCCTCTGTAGAGCCTTCAAAACTGTCCATTCAGGAGATGATGGAGGACTTAAAGAGCATAGATCCATTGAGCTGGTTCTCAAAACGCCACCTGCTTTGAAAATAACTGGTGTGCTCTGGTTGAAGTTATGCAGTGAAAATCCTTGAGGCATATGCTTGCTTCATCCACATGAAAGACAATTTATTTTGAAACATGGTTGTGAACATGAAGCAAAAGAAATTGTTGCCTTCTCGGTTTTGGTTGCTCTGCAATGGGGTACTGAAACTTGTAAGGAGAAGAAAAGCGATCTATTGGATGTGACGAAATACATGGAATCAAAATACAGGCATTTCATGAAAACATGCAGTGTGCCAGCTGAGTGTAATGTACCAGCTTTGTGTCTCAACTTGATGATAAACTCATGTTATATTTTTTAAGTCCAAAGTAATCAGTTTACAATAAATATTAGTTTGTATCTTGATATAAGTTTCTCACTTAAAACTTTCAGATTCTAGGCAACCTTATCATTATAGTAGAGTAAGAATGACCTGCAGTAATGCTGTATATCAGTTGCTATACAGTGTTTTTTTCTATTTTAGTAGTTATTTTCCAAAACCTATCCTTAGCACAAGTCAGCCGTGGTGGCAGAGTGGTTCTAGGTGCTTCTGTCTGGAACCATATGGCTGCTACGGTAGCAGGTTCGGATTCTGCCTCAGGCATGGATGTGTGTGATGTCCTTAGGTTTAAGTAGTTCTAAGTCTAGGGGACTGATGACCTCAGATGTTAAGTCTCATGGTGCTTAGAGCCATTTGAACTTTAGCACAATTTTAAAAAACACTATTTTCAACAGTCCACATGCACAAACAATACATATCTGCTATTAATTATTGTTAAGGGTTTTTATCGATTTCCTGAAAATGGCAAAATATGCCATATAGCATTATTCGTGCACACACTTCATTTTGCTGTGATTACGTGCATCTGTGAGGTGATACTAATTGAGAGTATGATTGATTGGTGCCTTCTTCCAATCAGTCGGAAACTTTCATGACATCAGAGATGTTTGATAAGCTGCTGTGGGAGAAGGAACAAGTTCAGTGTAATATGAGCAGTATTGTACAGGTATCTCAACTGGTCCAGGTGCCCTTTTTTTCTATTAAGTGGTCATGCAGAAGAAAATAAACGGAAATTGATCATGTCAAAATCTGTCCTTTTGATGTTGAGGCCTGTACTGAAAGGAGAAACTGCATTATGATGATCCATGATGAAATAGATTTAGAAGAGCAAATTGAATATTTTGGCCTCGTGTCAGTTATCTTCAGTTTGTGTGCCAGTAGGGGCATCGATAGTGATTTCAGTGCAGCTACTGACACTGTGAGCTGACCCCTTACTGAGAAAATTCACTCAACATGTATAATGTTAATGTTCTGAAATTGGTCCTATGAAGTATTGAGTTTCAGGGTAGTGAAGAAAGCTGATGTCGGAATGTACCTCTACAGTCCCATGTATGGGTCAGGGCCTTCCATCAATGAGCATGTAGCCTGATAAAAGCACCAGCGGTCTACACTAGATTTTGTTAGTCAAGCAACATCTAAAATTATGAAGTTAGGCATATATTGCAATAGTTAATGCACAATTAAACAAGTCATTTAAACAGATTTTAAATGCAGTGGAAAGGAAATAAATAAGGAAATGTAAACAGAGTGCCAAAGTTAAACTGAATGCTGTATGCTGTCAATGTAAGACGCTAAAATATAAATGGCCATACTTGTAATCAATAAATTGAATTATATAGGTTTACATAGGAAGCTTAAATACTAAATACAGTTAAATTGTGTGACTAAAAGTATTTGGCAGATTTCCCAGTTACATAAGCTACTGTGAAATCAGAACTAAAATCTAAGTTCCAACTATGTGTTAATATTATGGTCATCAGTGATGCTGTGTCATTTGTCTGTCAAAGTTGATCACAAAACAGAACTATCAGTTGCGTAAAGTGAAAGTTCGTCAATCAAAAAACACACAACAATTGAAAGTAGTGAGAAAATGCGAAAATCCTCACATATTGCTCAAAATCCTATTGTCCATGCAATTTCAGAGAGTTGAAATGGTTGGGTGCAAAGAGACTTCTGTACAATGGCTGTCAAAACCTACCCAAACTTAACAGTAACTGTTCGCTGGCCTAGACCATGTGAGAAACACAAATATATTACCAAAGGCTGTGAGGCACAGCAGCACTGCTTATTTAAAACCTCATAAAACCATACAGTGCTAATCATTTTAAAAAGTCTTACAAATGTACATTAAAATAACAATGATTAAAAGTACACTGATTTTATTGAAACTAAATAACTTGAAATAAGCACAGCCCCATGCTGGTCACTTTAAAACCTTATGAAACATTCTAAGATAAATATCACATTAAATATCTGTGGAAGTACTTAAACTGACATCATATACAACTGTTAAAATAAACAAATACACAGAAATATTTCTATACAAACAAGTGTGTCATATCAAATGAGATTATTATGTCCTGCTCATTTGCATGGTGCTTTAGGTTACTATCTAGCACATACCAAGTTTGAATTACAACCAACTGAACTGGACACATCTTGATCACACTGCATAAGAGTTAATTTCTCAAAAAAAGACTTAAACACACATTCACTAAGGATGAAGGTAAGGGTGTAGTGTAAAATATGCTGTCTTTTTGGTATATGGGATTGATGAGTATATTTAGCTGTGGTCAAATTGAGTAGTTTTTAGTCAAATTGGTTTGATGTATTGTTTATGCTTGTGGTAGTTCTGGCTTATCAGTAGTACAATTTAGCATTATTGTAATCAGTGTTTACGAAAATTATTTAATGAAAATCTGTACAGTGCTATATTTAATTACAGAAGTTGAGATGCACAGTTTGATAGAGTACTGTTGAATTCAATTTTAGTGTTTTTCTATGTAACATTAGTGAGCAATATTTTATAGTTGGAAAGTGACAAATTAGCAATTGGCTATACATCTGATTTTTTTTAAGAGATCAGTCAGCAGAGTTGCGAATACTTCATCCATTGAATCCTTCTTTTATTGCTGTTCCTCACTTAATTTGGTTGCATTCATCTCTTATTTGCCAGTGAGTTAAATGTGTGACAAATATTCTGCTTGCTATCATAGCATTGACATTGGAAAAGTCCTAAAATTCCTCAAAGATACTAGTGCAAAAGTTTTATGAATGTGAATTTAAATTCTGCCTCACAGTTGTTGGCCTTTTCTCACATGAAAGTATTCCCAATGGCTGGCAGGTTCTGGGCACCTCTCTCGGGTTAAGAACAACATAGTTCACCAGAGCAGAATATTAAATGTATATCTGTCTGTGTTTCAGTGTTAAGTGGGAAATGTTTAGTGTCGAACAATCCTTTGTATTTGATGTTAGATTCACATGACTATCTTAATTGTAATATTCGAAAGTTTGAATGCACGACGAATTTTCAGTTACCTTAATTATTTGTTCAAACTAATTTCCAGCCCTGCTTACAAAGACTTGATACCTTATATTAAGGATTATAAAATGCACTTGCTTCTTCAAAACATTGCCTCTAAAACTGAGGTGTGTCCTCTACTCGAATTTAATATAACAAGTCCAGTGTTTGAGTCAAGATTCTTGGTTGCCTTAAAAATGGACATATATTCAGTGGTGCAGGAAATGTATTTCTATCTATCAAGATTGGATTAAATTGGTAGCAGCAGTGCACCAGTGCAAAGAACATGAGATGTGGGTACTCACAAGCTTGCTAACATTGTCTCCCTCCTGCCCCACAATCACAAACCTGAACGCTGTCTAGCTTGTGATGTGTCATTGCAGTGTACAGCACCAGCAAACTTGAACTGAAAGTGATTTGTGTTCATGTGGCCGAGCGGTTCTAGGCACTTCAGCCTGTGACCGCACGCCCGCTACGGTCACAGGTTCGAATCCTGCCTTGGGCATGGATGTGTGTGATGTGCTTAGGTTAGTTAGGTTTATGTAGTTCTACGTTCTAGGGGACTGATGACCTCAGATGTTAAGTCCCATAGTGCTCAGAGCCATTTGCACAATTTTTTTTTATTTGTGTTATTGGTAACAGAGGAATATTTTCTTCAGTATTCATATGATGCAGGCTATAAATTGAAAGTAATAGCATAAGCAGAAGGTGGCACATCAGGCCACAGATTTCCAGGTCTTTTTATTAACTGGCAAACCATGTAAATGGTGTGTTATGAACCTCCAGTAGACTAGCTATAGTAAAGAAGCGAGAGGCTTACCACTGACTTTCCAGCACTTGTCGCTAAAGTCGATACCATTTGGAACACTACGTGTAGAATGTTCTCTATTTCAGATTGTTGCCACCCTCAATGACCTGTAAATTGTAACAGTATAATTGCCCGATGAAATGTTGCTGTGTTGTATTTGTGAACAGATGGTTAATAACAGCAAATGGACTTAACATGTAAATGTATTATGTAACATGATACATGATCACAGCTGTTTTCTACGTGTTTTGAAAGTCATTTTTCTTAAGGTCACATTACTGAACTACAACAGCCTTAATTTTATTTCATACTAGATGGTATTTAAAATTTGACATGCCAAACTTTCTTGATACAGTAAGCAGTGAATTGAGAGTAAATTTGGCAAATTCCATTCCTTCTTAATCAGTGCTATCAAACCATTGTTGACACTCATCACTGACGGACAACCACCTGTACATACTGATATTAATTTGGTCACAGATAAGTCTTTTTTTTTTTACAAAGTCTTTAATTGCATCCACAAAATCACATCCTTTTGTGTGACCTTTCATGGTTATAACTGCTAAAAAATCTCTATTACCCCATCATTTGTGCAGTAACGCACAAATAATGAAAACTGAGCCATCGAAGCTAAATCTGTAGTGGAATCACATGCAAGACTGAATATTTGTATAGTGTGACTTTATTAATTACTGCCTCAAACATATATTTTGAAATATCGTCTATATGATGTCGACAGGTAGATTCTGAAAGTGTGAGCTTATTTATTTCAGCTGATATTAGTTTACTGTTGGTGAAATTTTGAAACAAAGTTTCAGAAACAGTCATCATACATCGCTTCACTAATTCAGCATCAGTGAAAGCTTTCCATATTTCGTGGCAGAATATTACATACTTGGTATGATGCTCTTGTGACAGCCTCACTTTGCCCAACTGCTGTTAACATAACGTTTTGTTGACGACGAATGGTAGATTTTAGATCAGCAATTTTTTCCTTCCTTTCATTTGAATTCAAAGAAAAAGCTACTGTAAATGAATTTTTCTTATTTGCGTAGTAGCGAAATAAATTGTATCTCTTCAGACCAACAATCGTATCCCGGCATATTAAGCAATTAGCAGTCCTTTCTTCGTGTCGACTTATAAAGCAAATCTCTTCTTCCCATATTTATTTGAAACTTCTCTTCACATATTTTCCTCTTACTCACTGTTCTTTAGGGTACATCAGACATTATTAGTTCCACTAATAATTATAGCACCAAACATGAGCACAAATTCACTCAATATGCGACGAACGCTCAGGGGCAGTGAAACTTAGTTCCTGACTGACACCATCACGAAAAAGCTAACAATGAGGTGGCTGTGGGACAACCCCACCACCAACAAACGAGCGGCCGTGGGCACACGGCGCATTTGATGCATGGCTCACATTGTTGGTTTTAGTGCTGCGGAACACCAGCAAGTGGCGCTTTAAATGAAAGTGATGGATGGTTTTCAGTTACCTAATTACTTCTCAGACTTTAATCACAATTCTGTAAACAAAACACCACTACACCAGACAAGTAGATAACCAATGCTACCTGTGCGTAGCCGAGGAGGGTCGCGGGCTGTACCAAAGCATGATCTTGGCCGCATGCGGCCCATGGGCCACAGTTTGATGACAACTGATATAAATGGTATTGGAGTTACTACAAAAAATGACTCAAATATATGCTTGGAAGCTAGTGCTCTAGTGTAAAGTAAGTTATAAATGGTGGAGTTGGATGGTGCTACACGTTTATGAAGTGTCATGGACTTAGCATGTGAACCAAGGCCAAAAATCTCATAAAATGCCACAAGAGTATGAAGAGGAAGTAGTATCCTTCCATCACATTACTATACAACATAGAAAGAAAACCAATGTGGAACTAAGCCAAATAGTGAATATGGACTTGATATAGCAAGTAACAAAATTGTGGTGCCATGAAAGGTGCTAAAAAGGTAACTCTAAAAACAAGTGAACATGAAAAAATACACTACATGTTGCCCTTTGATGTTGTGCTGACGATACTAAACTTAATCTGACGATTATTTCCAAGTGCTAAATAACGTCAAAACCTACTGAAATACTGCCGCTAGGTGTTGTTCACGTGTATGACAAGGGCTGGATGGACAAGGCTGATATGAAATTATGGATCAAGAGTGTTGAAGCAAGGGAAAGGCACTTCGTTGAAAAAGAGTTCTCTTCTTGTGCTAGATCACTTTAGTAGTCATTTGTAAAATTCTGTGCAAGAGAAATGGAGACAGTTAAATACAGAGCTTTGTATTATTTCACGAACTGCAGCTGCTTGATGACTTGACAAATAAACTACACTGAAACCCAAAGAAAGACTAATATCCTGTATGGCCCCAGTGAGCATGCAAAAGTGCCGCAACACGACATGGCATGGACCCAACTAATGTCTGAAGTAGTGCAGGAAGGGACGGGGGGGGGGGGGGGGGGGGGGGAAATTGACATCATGCAGGGCTGTCCATAGGTCCGAAAGGGTATGAGGGAGTGGAGATGTTTTCTGAACAGCATGTTGCTAGGCATCCCAGGTATGCTCAATAATGTTAATGTCTGGGGAGTTTGGAAGCCAGCAGAAGTTTTTCTCAGAAGACTGCTCATGGAACCACTCTGTAGCAATTCTGAATGTGTGGGTTGTCACATTGCCCTGCTGGAATTGTGCAAGTCTGTCAGAATGTACACTGGACATGGATGGATGCAGGTGATCAGACAGGATGCTTATGTAAGTGTCACTTGCCAGAGTCGTAACTAGATGTATCAGGGATACCATATAACTCTAGCACATGCCCCACACGATTACAGAGCCTACACCTGCTTTAACAGTCCCCTGCTGACAAGTAGGTTCCATGGATTCAGGAGGCTGTCTCGATTCCCGTACACATCCATCCACTCAATACAATTTGAAATGACTCATCTGACCAGGCAACATATTTCTAGGCTTCAACAGTCCAGAGTTGGTGTTGACGGGCCCAGGTCAAGCGTAATGCTTTGTCGTCCAGTCATCAAGGGTACACAAGTGGGCCGTTGGCTCCAAAAGCCCATATCAGTGATGTTCTCTTGAATGGTTTGCACACTGGTACTTCTTGATGGCCTGGCATTGAAACCTGCAGCAATTTGCCGAAGGATTGCACTTCAATCACGTTGAATGATTCTCTTCAGTCGTTGGTCCCTTTCTTGCAGTATCTTTTTCCAGCTGCTGCAGTTTTGGAGATGTTGTGTTTTACCAGATTCCTGATACTGTGTACTTTTTAAATGGTCATATGGGAAAATCCCCACTTCATTGCTACCTCAGAAATGCTGTGTGCTCAATTAAATCTTAATTACCTGCCATTGTCACAGCAGTAACTGATATAACAGTTGCGCCAGACACTTGTTGCCTTATGTAGGCATTTCCGACTGCAGTGTCATGTTCTGCTTGTTTACATATCTCTGTCTTTGAATACGCATGCTTATACCAGTTTCTGTAGCACCTCAGTGGATTTGAAGTGTATATGGGAGAGGAATGGAACAAGTGGATGATGGATTAAGTCCAACATGAATTCATGTCAAAGGGAGTTATAAAACAATCTACAAACAAAATTGTCAGTCAATAAAGCAGTTGTGGTCTAGAGTGAGACATAATATCATTGTTAAATCTTTCAGGAAGGGTGGCTTAAGTATTCCTCTCAGTGGTGGTGAAGATCATCTTATATATATGAAGAGGACAATGATTCTGAGGAAAGAGGAACGTTCAGATAATGAATTTCAGTGATTTTGAAAGTCATTTTGGTTTTATGAACTAAGATATTTTGTAGTTTGACTTTGCAATCTAATAATAAAAATGGTAAAAATGTAATTTCTTAAGAAATTGCTTGAAAATTAAGGTGCACCTTACCGTCCATTAAATATGGTAGTTGTTTTCTTTGAATGAGTTTAGATTCAATCTGATGAGCTCACATCAAACAATATACTTAAGGATTGTTGCTGTTGTCCAGAGGGACATCAGTTTGCTTATAGTGTTCTGCAGAACAAAACAGTAGTTGTACTCAGCCACTGCTGTTTACTATCTGCTGCTTTTATCTCACCCTGGGTCTAAATACAGTCTTAAAACAGTAGCACTCAAAAATATTCTATCAAAAGCGTTAGTTACAATTACATAAACATAAGTGTGTAATAGAAAAAAACTGCCATTGGATAATTGGAGAAGATGAAATTGTCATCTATTTAGTAAAAGTCTGCGTATAGTTTAAACAAGGTTATGCTACATCAAGAGAGAAGTAATTCTTTTGACTCAAAAGTAATTAGTAGGTCTAAGTATACAGGGTGTTACAAAAAGGTACGGCCAAACTTTCAGGAAACATTCCTCACACACAAAGAAAGAAACTATGTTATGTGGACTTGTCCGGAAACGCTTACTTTCCATGTTAGAGCTCATTTTATTACTTCTCTTCAAATCACATTAATCATGGAGTGGAAACACAGCAACAGAACGTACCAGCATGACTTCAAACACTTTGTTACAGTAAATGTTCAAAATATCCTCCGTTAGCAAGGATACATGCATCCACCCTCCGTCGCATGGAATCCCTGATGCGCTAATGCAGCCCTGGAGAATGGCGTATTGTATCACAGCCGCCCACAAAACAAGCACAGTGTGTCTACATTTGGTACTGGGGTTGAGTAGAAAGAGCTTTCAAATGCTCCCAGAAATAAGTCAAGAGGGTTGAGGTCAGGAGAGCATGGAGGCCATAGAATTGGTCCGCCTGTACCAATCCGTCGGTCACCTAATCTGTTGTCGAGAAGTGTACGAACACTTTGACTGAAATGAAATGTGCAGGAGCTCCAACGTGCATAAACCACATGTTGTCATGCTTGTAAAGGCACATGTTCTAGCAGCATAGGTAGGGTATCCCGTATGAAATCATGATAACGTGCTCCATTGAGTGTAGGTGGAAGAACATGGGGCCCAATCAAGATATCACCAACAATGCCTGCCCAAACGTTCACAAAAAATCTGTGTTGATGACATGATTGCACAATTGCGTGTGGATTCTTGTCAGCCCACACATGTTGATTGTGAAAATTTACAATTTGATCACATTGGAATGAAGCCTCAGCCGTAAAGAGAACATTTGCACTTAAATGAGGATTGACACATTGTTGGATGAACCATTCGCAGAAGTTTACCCATGGAGGCCAATCAGCTGCTGATAGTGCCTGCACACGCTGTACACGGTACGGAAACAACTGGTTCTCCCATAGCACTCGCCATACAGTGACATGGTCAACATTACCTTGTATAGCAGCAACTTCTCTGATGCTGACATTAGAGTTATCATCAACTGCACGAAGAATTGTCTCGTCCATTGCAGCTGTCCTCGTCGTTCTAGGTCTTCCCCAGTCGCGAGCCATAGGCTGGAACGTTCTGTGCTCCCTAAGACGCTGATCAATTGCTTCGAACGTCTTCCTGTCGGGACACCTTCGTTCTGGCAATCTGTCTCAATACAAACGTACCGCGCCACGGCTATTGCCCGTGCTAATCCATACATCAAATGGGCATCTGCCAACTCCACATTTGTGAACATTGCATTGACTGCAAAACCACGTTTGTGATGAACACTAACCTGTTGATGCTATGTACTGATGTGCTTGTTGCTAGTACTGTAGAGCAATGAGTCACATGTCAACACAAGCACCAAAGTCAACATTACCTTCCTTCGATTGGGCCAACTGGCGGTGAATTGAGGAAGTACAGTACATACTGAAGAA
This sequence comes from Schistocerca americana, assembly GCF_021461395.2. NCBI lineage: Eukaryota > Metazoa > Arthropoda > Insecta > Orthoptera > Acrididae > Schistocerca > Schistocerca americana. The sequence continues at coordinate 34,539,140 of NC_060129.1, read as the reverse complement.
ACTAAAATGAGCTCTAACATGGAAATTAAGCATTTCCGGACACATGTCCACATAACATTCTTTCTTTATTTGTGTGTGAAGAATGTTTCCTGAAAGTTTGGCCATACCTTTCTGTAACACCCTGTATAAGAATAAAACTATTTTGGAATATGAAGAACAAATCAGTATTCGTTGCATACCAATGATCTTTGATAACAGCAGCACATTAATTTGGCATGGAATCCACAAGCTTTTGTAATAGGCCAATTGGGAGTTCTGACTATGGGTCCAATAAGATACCAGCAAACTGATCTGTGTTTGGGTAGCTTCTACCATGAACACATGAATTCAGTGCATATCAGAGGCATTCAGTTGGATTTAGATCCAGGCTCTGGTTTAGGCACTCCAGAAGTTTCATTTTTTAGACTGAAAAGAATTTTTTTGAAGATAGACAGAGATGTGTTCTCAATCGTTGACCTGCTGAAATATCCAATTATGACACATACTCTTTCTCCCACACAGAATCATATCCTTTTCTAAAATGTGACTGTACGGCAAACATCCCTACACCATAACATTTCCCACACCATGATTAATGATCTGTATCTGATACTGTTGTGGCCCTTAAGCTTTTTAGTTCTGTATATGCTTCACACCATCAGAAAAAATACATTACATTTATTTTTGTCACTCTGTAAAACCTTAGACCCATCTGTGGCATTCCAAATTCGGTGTTCTTGCCATTGACTGTGCACTCATGTTAGTAGTTGTGATATGCCATAGTCTGTATAAGTGCTAGGCTGCAAAATCCCAATCTTGAAGACGTGCAAAACAACTTGTCTCACATCAAGCAAATGTTCTGTTTTGGTATACTTCTAGTTCTCTACAAGTAAATACCATATCATCAAGGCAAAGGAATATATATATTTACATTGCTGTAGTATGATGTTGATCGTTAACTAGATATGTAACCACAGCAGCATAAAGCTGTTGATGAAGCGACACTTCCATATATCGCTCGTTTGTGACTGCATGAAGGCAGTACTGACAGCATAATGACGCAACTGCAAAATACTTCTGATCACTGCTGTAACCTAACAGAACACTCGAAATACTGTTATCTGCATATTATCAGAGACTCTTTGACCTCGTTAATGTAATTTGTTTTCAGTGCATATACCAGCAGTATGCTTTCCTGAGAAGGTATTACAAATGTGGAACAAAATTTTTGTTCATGCTCCTCCATTACAGGCCAGCTAAGGTTTCATGTTTCCTTATGCTACTGCTTCATCTGTCCACTTTTTTCTTTCCACTCACTTGATGTCCAGTTTCTGTCTTGTCTTTTTGGAACTATTTTGCTGTGGAGAATTTACCAACTCAGTTATGTTTCTGTATTCAGTTTGATTTTGAATTTCTTGCATATTTATACTCATTAGCCTTCTTTTCCAAATTTTGTCTTCAGTGTTTTCCTATGTATCTATATTTAGCCTTCTTTTCCAAATTTTGTCTGCAGTGTTTTCCCATGTATCTATCTATATTTGTGTATAGTTTTTTAATTTAAATATTTGTGCTGGTGTTCTGTTTCCTAATACCTTTCCTTTTTTTTCACAATTTACACTATCTTTTGTTGATTCTAAAATTAGTGTTTGTGGTGCAGATGTGTGTTCTGGCCAAATGACTGCCTTGCTAGTCAAAGGTTCTGCAATTGTGGAGAATGAATTTTTGTGGCTCCATTTTTCCAACCATTTGGTTATATGACTTCTCATGAGTCCTCAAATTTGTCATCCCCTGATACTCCCATACTTCGTATTTGATTTGGATGTTGCAGTCTTGTTATAGCCAGTACCTCTTTTTATCTGAGGAGATGTGTCGATGTGCTTTCTCTACCGTTTTTTTTTCCAGTCTGTCTTTGTGCTTTCTCTACACTGTCAATATTGCTAAATTGTCTATAAAAGTTGAACAGACGATTTTAACATTGTCTATTTTCTAACCAAGTTGTATTCAACTTCTGGCATTAGATTCTGACAACTGCTCCATCTGTTCAATGTTCACTTTTTCAAGTATGGTCCAAAAGAAGAATGGAGTTAATCCATTTCCTCGGCTAAAGTCTGTTCTTATCTCAAATAAGGCTGTAGTTCTTTTAAGAGGACCCGTGTTCTCTTCTGTGTTTCAGATTCTTTCAGATTCTTGAAGAATTTTCAGTAAATGCAGTCTTGGTTTATAGTCATAAGCCTAATAAAATATTACAAATGTATTCCAGTATTGTTTTGCTCCGTTAGTCCTTGATCAATTTTTTCCTTCACAGTGCCTCCATGTCCTAAGCCATTGCTGATACATGTTGTAGTTTTGAATTTCTGCTGTTTTTCCTTGGACTTCTCATGGAATTTCTTTGAATCTTCTGGGAATATGGTTATTAGTTATTCTAGACCAGAAATTTTACTTTTATTATTCGGTGGTAATGGTCAATTTCAACATGTATCTATGTATGATATCTATGTATGACTCTGAAAAGCATTATCTTTTTGGAATTGTGCTTTGTTATTGGCACATAAGCTATCTGATATTCTCAAATCATATTATTGTTGACTTCATCTCCCTTTAGAGATGTGTGTGTGTGTGTGTGTGTGTGTGTGTGTGTGTGTGTGTGTGTGTGTGTGTGTCACAGGGGTGGGAGAGGGGTGGTTCTGCTGCCAATAATTTTGTTAAATGTTTTTTCTTACCATTTTTCCTTTTTTCTTACATCCACAGATGGGCAGAAATTTATAAATGGAAAAAACTGTTTCGCCCTGGACTTGTGATGGTGCTCACATGCTTTGTTTCTTTGTTGTTCTCAGTGTTGACGTACTGGCTGAAAAATTATGGGGTGGAAGTGCAACTACTGTCTACTGTAAGTGATGTAGTCAACAGATACACAGTTGTGTTTCACAATTATTTACTATCACTTTTTCACAACCCCGCATATATACATTTAATATGGCCAGTGTACTGTTGTTTAGCTTTCGATAATTCTCATAGGTTGCAGGCAAACATCCACATATTGCTACAGTGGTTTATTGTTGCATATCTATGAGCAGTAAAAACCTAACCATAAAGTTCAAAGTTCTTGAAGAATAGAAAGGTACGTATGGAGCAGACAGTGTCATTGTTTTTACACACGGCCTAAGTGTCTAAACTTACTTCACAGATGCATTGTTGTTTATCTAACCAGTACAGGTTCCTCATCTGAAACTTGGCCGTGGACTGACTGTCTCATGATCAAAAACCAGTTCCTTATATATCCTCACAATAATAGGTCTGAAACTACAAATTGTTCAAAGTTAAATGTACAGAAACTACAATTAAAACTTAACTCATTAAATTAACTAAATACATCGAAAACTTGCTTCTTTTTAACTGTTTCTCACACTGCAGGGGTTAAGCCAAATTATTTGTTTAAATTATGAAATTAACATACATGGTAAAGTAAACAGAACTTTTGACAAAACTGTTAATTATTTTGGCATTAAGGGCTGGCTTTGCTAACATGTTTTCAAATAGAGCCAAATAGATATCTTAAGATTTCGAGTATTTTGTCTTCCAAATGTTTATAATTAGTACAGAATGTATATTTGCTTATACGTCAACAACAGAATTTAAGTTACGAAATAATTACTGATTTCACCCTATAATAAAAGACACTAACTATGAATAGTCAAAATAAATTAGAAAATCTATTACATATTCTTTCTCTTTATGTTAATGATAATTAGACAGGAAAAAATGAATTTTAAGGAGGCAGACTGCAAAACAATAGGGGATGTAAAAATATCCCAGCTTGCTTTGTCACAGACTGTTAGTGAATGTATTATTCAAAATTGTTAATTTGACAGTTCGAAGATAGCTCAGTTTGATGCCTGAATGCTTTATACTTTCTTTTGTGACAACACTTTCCTTGCATTAACTATGTTTAGGAATGACAGGAGTCATTGTCGTCTGTATCCCTACACAATGATAGTACTTCATGTAATAATTTCCATCGAAGTCATGTCACACTGCACATCTTAATTTCCACTCCCTATGCACGAGGGGTGACATTTAATAACTTGACTTAGTTCATAGTAATCTCTCGCCAGAGAATGGTGTAACAGTCAAAATTCCAGTTGTGAATAAATACATTTAATAGCAGTTTAGGCAGAAAATGTTTTCACCTGCATTCTGTACAAGTTTGAGGATTAAAACTTAATAAAATTTTTATGTTTTCCTATGGCACTTCATTAGATGCTTCTCATCATTGTTCTTAGGACTGTTATACTTTCTGCATTGTTCTTGTTATCCTGATATATTGGTGCATGTGCATTAATTATTGTGTACCTCTCATCTAAATACTGAATTATTGCAGGGAGAGTCTTCCTGGAGGTGATGAAAAATTTGGTACCAATTGAAACATTGATTTGCCATTGATGAAAGCAGAGCCTAGCTCTGGAGTATTTTCCGAATTTCTTCCCTGTGTTCTCTGTGAAAAATCTACAGTGCTCTGAATGTGGTATTTCTTCATCTGTGAATGTGCTATTTTGTAATGACAATTTTAACTTGTTCATTTACAATGTCTGAAATTATTTTGAGTTTTCCAATATTTATTAATGTTTGTATATTTAATGGTCCATGCCTGTATGCAGTTCTGGATGTGAACTTATGGTTGGGTTTAGAAGTCACTCCTCACCTCTGCAAGTTGGTCTGGGCTGCCTATATCACAAAGACCTAAACGTGTCACTTATGGTAGTGGATTTATCTCTCAGCGAATGGCAGTTTTCCTAAGGTCACTTTTTTTTCTGAAGTATCTAGTAGGAAATATGATTACAACAGAAAAACTGGCTTGCATAGTTATTTACAGTACTGAAGAGAAAGTGAGGAAATAGAGTGAATTCTTACTAACATTCTGTTTCAGTAACTGCAACAGTTTATCATGTCATCTGTAATGATGTTTTCAAGCTTCAAATACAGCATTTTATGGACCAAACACATGTTGGTGGGTGTTAATAGAATTGTATTTATTTACTCTCTCACCAGTTGTAAATCACTGGCAATTTCTTGAAATGTTGCAGGTGGCAGTCTCAGAAAGATATGCATCTGATAGTGTGCGGTAAGTTTTCGTAATTCACTGCAGAACTTCTTGAGAAATATAAATTTTTATTTATTAGTTGTGGAGGTACTTAAGTTATAAAATGCACTTCTGTAATTATTCAGTATTATTAAGCAACAACATTACAATGTAGTATGGTCAGTAAACTATCCTCTGCAACAACCATTATGTGACTTCCTAAATAAACAGAGCGAACTTTTAATATCCATACAAGGAAAAAAAAAGTTCAAGTAAATGTAGCAGCTGTATTGTGCTTAATGCAGAACATCACTTGAAAGGCACTGAAATAGAATAGCTTCATCTTGATGGACACAAGCTAATGTCATATTGCAGTAGAACAAGGAAGAAGAAAGGGTGAGTGGCTGCATATCCAAAACTTGGAGCTGATTCCCAGCCATTCAGATTAACAAATATAGTGTTGAACTGCTCTTTCAGTTTTGTGTGACAGTGGTGCTCAGTAAATGTACAAACTTGTCGTAGTGACGGTGTATGACCCACCATCAAGAAGAATCTTAAGTAGCTGGTGCCAGTTTCAGTAAGGTTGTGAAGACTTAAATGGTGAATCTTCATTGATTGCAGAGATACTATTATGTTTCTATGTCACATAGAACTAACTGAGGACACGTGGAAACCATGAAGTCCACTATTGAAAATCTGCCACAGGAAAATTGTCTATACGGTGACTAGTGTTGTTGCAGCAAAACCAAAGGCCACTGTTTCAATTGGTCATGCTAATCAAATTTATACTAATTCTGGTACCACGCACTGTGGAATTTGAATCCACACCAGATGTCATAGACATCGAAGACCCCTAGAGGTGTCTGCACCACCGCGCCATAAGCTGTGGTGACGTGCGCCTCCTGCCGCGTTTTCTGTCATTTCAACCCTGCAACCGTCCTGGTCGCAGTTACAACACTAATTATCAAGTGCAGATCACAGGAGGAAAGTATGTTTTCTCAGAATAAAAGAAAATCCGCGCAATGGGACTCACCACCCTTTGGCAAGTTCAAGCTTCACTGCCATGGGACCCCAGCCTTTGCAGCACCTTGTTCCTTTCAGTGCCCATGTCTATGCTCCTGCTGTTCTTTCTCCCCTTGCTTGAGGAACACATTTTGCATAGTTTCAGGAATGTGTTCTGATATTTCAATGGCCTAGCTTGGGAACAGTCCATGATATGTTTTCCTTTCTTTCTTTCTTTCTTTCTTTGTTCTCCATCTCCTCACCTTACTGGCATTTGAGGTTTCTTTGTTTCTCCTTCCTGTGTGTTCCTGAAGGTTGGCCCATGCATTACACACATAACAGGTGACTGGGTAATACAATTACCAGTCCCAGGGCAATGGGTAAGATTTGCACATACCTCCTGATACAGGCCAGGCCCAGAGAGGGGTGACTGCCTGAGCTGTTACCTTCCCAAATGGCAATTGGTCCCTCTGTCTAGAGTTTGGGAGGTGTGACCTGAGGTGGGAACAGTCATTTATACCAGGTGAATCCCCCTCCAAGGGGGCCCCCAGTTGGAAGGAGCATGCCATTAGATATTTTGGTGATCATGGGGGATTTTTTTGCCTCGACTCAATCACCATCTTAGTCTGTGTCTACTAAACGTAAACAGAATGAGATTCGAGAGTCGAAAACACTCCCAGCTGCACATCGGTTCCTCATAGTATCATGTACCACAGGTGGTCAGTCCTTTGTTATGGTTAATGCTTGCATTATTCTAAAAGTTGTTGCATTTGCAGGCCCTGTGAAACTCTGTTCTCATTTATGTAAAGGAACTTTTCTTATGAAGACCACTTGTGATTTTCAAGCCCAACATCTGCTGACAGCATCACTCCTCCATAGCTATCGTACTCGTGTCGAGGACCATTATACTCTGAATTGTTAACGTGGTGTTCTTTACATTCAGATGCTTGATGGCCTCACCGAGGAAGAAATCAACACTTATCTCTCTGATCAGGGCATCACTGTGGCCCATTGGGTAATGAAAAAGATGAATGCAAACTGAGTGCCCACATGCTCTTCTTTTCTACCAATTGCTCGATTAGTGTTTGCCTCAAAGATTAAGGCAGTAATCATGGTCTAACCGTACATTCCAAATCAGATGAATTACTACCAGTGTCAACATTATAACACCACACGTGTCCTGTCAAAACATTGCCAAATGTGTAACTCTTCAGGCTTTCCCGGCGATCTAATGACATCTTGGGTTGTCGGGTGTTCTGCCGGATATCAGCGTCGTACTTGCACGATATTTCGGTCACGTAGCTCGAGACCTTCATCAGGTGCGACCTGAGACTGCTCCTCGAGTGGACCTGGCCCAGTATTTATGCCTATGGCCTTCCCCCTCCACCAACGGCTGCAGGCGCTTCCTATGTGGTTTGCGCCCATTCCCTGTGACCTGCAGGAGCGTTGCTGCTCCGTTTTCCGTCCGCTGCGGTTCTAGGTGTTCCCTCTGCGGTCGGCGCCCACCAAACCCGCTCCTGGGGATTTCATCTACGGTCTGGGGTACCAGGCGTTCCCCCTGCGGTCCGCGCCCGCTCACCACGACCTGTTGGAGCGTTGCCGCTCCGTTTTTCGTCTGCTGCGGCTCTGGATGTTCCCTCTGCGGTCCGCGCCCACCAGTCCCACTTCTGGGTGTTCCATCTTCGGTCTGGTGCTCCTGGCCGTCCGTCAGGGGCTCGTTTACCATCTCCATGTCTCTGGTTCTTCTGTTTGTGTAGTGTTGCAGCTTGCCCCATTGCTCCTTTAACAATTCCAGAGCCAGATCCCAGGCTCTGCTTAGCTGGTACCCTGTGTCACGATTCATAAGATCGTCAGCCATTTTAATCTCAATCGATTCTCTTATAACACTGTCCCAAAATCTGGGTGTTTGTGCTAGAATCTTGGTATCCTTATACTTCATGACATGATCTAGTTCTAGACAGTGTTCAGCAATGGCTGACTCAGTCACCTGTCTTAATCTAGTGTGCCTCTGATGTTCTTTGCACCTGATCTCGACAGTTCTTGTCGTCTGGCCAATATAGGACATGCCACATTGACAAGGTATATTGTAAATCCCTGGTTTTCGTAACCCCAGGTCGTCTTTGACACTCCCCAGCAGTCCCCCGATCTTGTTGGATGGACAGAAAACACACTTGATATTGTGTTTACGCAGGATCCTACTGATTCTGGCAGAAATAGAGCCACCATAGGGCAGATATGCCACCTTCCTTGCTTCATCTTGGTCTTCTTCAGGAACCTGTGGTATAGTGGCTGGTCGGAGTGCCCTGTCAATTTGTCTGTCCATGTATCCATTCTTGGAGAAAACTGTTTTGAGACGTTCTATCTCTATGGGTAGATTCTCTTGGTCTGATAGGGCACGTGCTCTGTGGACCAAAGTCTTCAGAACCCCATTCTTCTGTGCAGGGTGGTGACAACTGCTGGCCTGCAGATGTAAATCAGTGTGTGTAGGTTTTCGGTACACACTGTGGCCAATTGATCCATCTGCTTTCCTCTGGACTAGTACACCCAGAAATGACAGCTGGCCATTCTTCTCCAGTTCCATGGTGAACTTGATATTAAGATGTTCAAGAAATTCATTGAGCCTGTCCATCCCATGTGGCCAGATCACGAAGGTGTCATTCACATACCTAAAGAAGCATGTGGGTTTAAATGTGGCTGTCTCTAATGCCCTCTCCTCAAAACTCTCCATAAACATGTTGGCAACCACAGGGGACAGTGGGCTGCCCATAGCTACACCTTCAGTTTGCTCGTAATATTCGTTTCTGTACAGGAAATACGTGGATGTCAGTGTATGACTGAACAGGTCCAACAGAGCACCATCAAATTTCTCTGCAATCAGTTCTAGTGAGTCCTTCAGTGGGACCCTGGTGAACAGCGATACCACATCAAAACTAACCATGATGTCCGAATCTGTGATGTGCAGTTGCTTGAGGCGTTGCAGGAAATCTTCTGAGTTGCGGATGTGGTGAATACATTTCCCCACATACGGAGCCAGGAGACCTTTCAAGTACTTGGCTGTTGTGTACATAGGTGCCCCAATATTACTGACAATAGGACGTAGGGGCACACCCTCCTTGTGTATTTTAGGCAGACATACAGTCTAGGTGGCACTGGCGCTTTTTCCCGTAGTTGTCTGATGATTTTATCGGGCATCCCTGTTTCCTTCAAGAGAGCACTAGTCTTCTTGGCCACCTTGTCCATGGGGGTCACACTCCAGAATTCTGTATGCAGGATCCTCCAGAAGTTGGCGTACTTTCTCATCATAATCCACTCGCTGCAAGATGACAGTGGAGTTCCCTTTGTCTGCTGGCAGTACCACAATGCTGTTGTCTTCCCGTAGTTTCTTGAGTGCAAGCCTCTCCTCGGTTGTGATGTTCGATTTCGGCGGCCTGGCCTTGGTGAGAGCCCTGCAGGTCTCTCGGCGGACTTCCTCTGCCACATTAGGTGGAAGTGTGGCTGCAACTTGCTCTACTGCACTGACGAAACCTGAAATGGGTACGTTTCTAGGGGTCGTAGCAATGTTGAGACCCCTGCTGAGTACCTTTAAGGTTGTATCATCAAACTGTATGCCACTCAGATTCGTCACAGTGCGTGTCTCTTCCATCTGCTGTGCTTTCTTGCTCATGCGGTCAAACTCTGCAGATTGGCAAGATGAGGCATTCCTTCTAGCACACTCAGCTAAAGACCAGTAGGCACGGTCTACCCAATCCCAATCTTCTCTTGTTAAGGAGGCTGCCATGTACAGATGAATGTGTAACAGCTCCCTGGCCACAACATCTAACCTGTGGCGCATATCTAGAATCCTCTCTCTCACCAGTGCCTAAGGCCGCTCTGGAGTTGATGTGATGTTTAATTGTGGCAAATACTGGTACCACTTCTCCATCTCGACACCTCAGCAAAAAACTGAGAGAACTCAGCATCTTCCCTTTCTTCTGCCGTAGCTTGTCCAGCTTCTTGATATTCTGATACATCTCCTCCCCATAGAGACTTTTGATGTAACTCTTCAGGCTTTCCCGGCAATCTAATGACATCTTGGGTTGTCGGGTGTTCTGCCGGATATCAGCGTCGTACTTGCACGATATTTCGGTCACGTAGCTCGAGACCTTCATCAGGTGCGACCTGAGACTGCTCCTCGTGGATGTACTAGTCCAGAGGAAAGCAGATGGATCAATTGGCCACAGTGTGTACCGAAAACCTACACACACTGATTTATATCTGCAGGCCAGCAGTTGTCACCACCCTGCACAGAAGAATGGGGTTCTGAAGACTTTGGTCCATAGAGCACGTGCCCTATCAGACCTAAAGAATCTACCCATAGAGATAGAACGTCTCAAAACAGTTTTCTCCAAGAATGGATACATGGACAGACAAATTGAGAGGGCACTCCGACCAGCCACTATACCACAGGTTCCTGAAGAGGACCAAGATGAAGCAAGGAAGGTGGCATATCTGCTCTATGCTGGCTCTATTTCTGCCAGAATCAGTAGGATCCTGCGTAAACACAATATCAAGTGTGTTTTCTGTCCATCCAACAAGATCGGGGAACTGCTGGGGAGTGTCAAAGACGACTTGGGGTTACGAAAACCAGGGATTTACAATATACCTTGTCAATGTGGCATGTCCTATATTGGCCAGACGACAAGAACTGTCGAGATCAGGTGCAAAGAACATCAGAGGCACACTAGATTAAGACAGGTGACTAAGTTAGCCATTGCTGAACACTGTCTAGAACTAGATCATGTCATGAAGTATAAGGATACCAAGATTCTAGCACAAACACCCAGATTTTGGGACAGTGTTATAAGAGAATCGATTGAGATTAAAATGGCTGACGATCTTATGAATCGTGACACAGGGTACCAGCTAAGCAGAGCCTGGGATCTGGCTCTGGAATTGTTAAAGGAGCAACGGGGCCAGCTGCAACACTACACAAACAGAAGAACCAGAGACATGGAGATGGTAAACGAGCCCCTGACGGACGGCCAGGAGCACCAGATCGAAGATGGAACACCCAGAAGTGGGACTGGTGGGCGCGGACCGCAGAGGGAACACCTAGAACCGCAGCGGACGGAAAACGGAGCAGCAACGCTCCTGCAGGTCACAGGGAATGGGCGCGGACCACAGAGGAAGCGCCTGCAGCCGTTGGTGGAGTGGGGAGGGCCATAGGCATAAATACTGGACCAGGTCCACTCGAGGAGCAGTCTCAGGTTGCACCTGATGAAGGTCTCGAGCTACGTGACCGAAATATCGTGCAAGTACGACACTGATATCCGGCAGAACACCCGACAACCCAAGATGTCATTGCCAAATGTGTTACTCATTTCAGAGATGCTCACAACGGCAATTGTCCACCTCCTCCCCACTATATCGATTAATCATATGAATATCCTGTGTGTCTTAATGAGCAAGCCTTCCAGGAGATCTGAATGAAGGAAATCGAACCCCAACCTGCCACTTGCAATTGTTAGCTAGTCAAAAGCCGTGCATTGTACTATATGGCATTTACAGTACTGTTCTTGCTATGCAATGCTTAACAGAGGATATGCCCACCCAGACTTGCAACGTCCAATTAAGGATTGCAGTCATGAAATCACGCAAATCACAGTAGCGTCCCCATCTCCTCCCACAGCTGCTCAACAAGCCATCACATCTTTGCCCCTGGTGGCGAAACCACCTGCTACACAGCTATCAGGCTGAAAAGACAAAAGCAACACTCCTGCAAAGACTTTCTACAGTTAAAAAAACAGTCCACATCTGCCAACTGTAAAGTTCTAAGAAATCAAACAAAAACAAATTATCTTCTCCTTCCCCAACTGGAAGAACCTCTTCAGTGGTGTTGCCACATAATACCCCCACCTGGCTGACCTCTATTTTCCTGGTGCCCACTGCTTACCGATTTTCTGGCACAGAATACACAGGCTGAACTAGGGAGAATGCCAATGCCTTTGTAGATAGCATGGAACAGGATTCTCCAGCCTCCACTGCCTGTAGCATTGGGTTTTTGAAGGCTGGCACTCAGCAGCCACGAAGGTGACTAACCTTCATTTGCTCCCTCGTCCCCACTCCCCATAATTACTTTTCTCCAGTGGAACATTCGTGGCATTAGATCCAACAATGAGGAATTACAGCTGCTCTTGGAATTGCAGTGTCCACCTGTTTTGTCCTCCCAAGAAAAAAAATTGTCCTCACAACCCCTTTGACCTCTCATGTTTCCTTCTGGTCCTCTGTGACCTTACCCCCAAGGGCAGCATTCCACCTCATCTGGGAGCCATGCTGGTTATCCATGTCATTTAACACTCGACTGCTAGCTGTTGCAGTCTGCATCTTCCTCCCTCATTTCACCTTTTCTCTTTGTAACATCTACACCCCTCCGTCATTTGCTGTTGCCAAGTCGGACTTACTCCAGCTCATTGGTCAGCTCCCTCACTCCTTTTTGCTGCTTGGCAGCTTTAATGCTCACCATCTGCGTTGGGGCTCTTAGAGAACCTGTCCAAGAGGTTCCCTCTTAGCTGACCTTCTGAATCATCTCTCTTACCACTGGAGCACCCACATTCCTTTCAGATTCCATGCACATTTATTACGATTTTCTCATTCTGCGCTGTCCAGCTCGCCTGTCATCTTCAGTACCCGATCCCTCTGACACATACTCAAGTGATCACTTTCTGTGCGCTATCCATTTACCGATTCCTACCCCACCTAAATGCAAATCCAATTGGCAGCTTTCTAAGGCCGACTGGAGGCTTTACCCCTTCCTCACGACCTTTACGAAGCTGCGATGACTAGGTAAAGTGTCTTTCAAACGTTATCTTTACTGCTGCAGAATGTTTGATATCATGCACTTCAAGTTAACTGTAGCATGTCCTGTTCCCTGGTGGACTGAAGCAGGCAGTGATGTGATTAACTTGTGGAGATTTGCTGTTCACATTTTGAACCATCATTCTGATAAATCTGCTGGAGGGTTGGTATCCTCTGTAGTCCATACATGTGGGGCTTCAGGGGCCATCTGCTCATTTACTAGAGGAAGTTTTGAAAGATGTTTTCCCAAGCTTTATATGCTTTGGCCTTGTCAGACACACATATCCAGGAAAATGGGGTGCCTGAATCCTCGTCCTGAGTATCATTGTCTTTGCTATCCCCAATAACCATATTATGGACTGCCTCCCATCAGTCATCTGTGGCTCCCTTTTTGTCAATGATTTTCCAATCTGTTGCAGTTCTCCATAAACTTGTGTCAATGAGCGGCGTCTGCAGTGCCGTTCCTATTGTTTTTACTCATGAAGTGTAGGGAGTTGCTTTCACTTTTCCATGGCCAAAACCTTTTGTATTAATATTTGGTGATGGTATGAATTTGTTACAATATCTTTACATCTTGGGCCTGTTGCTCTTCCAACCACTGAAACTAAGAAATTCATGGGGCTCATGCTGGATAGGAACCTTCCTTGGTCCTCCCATGTTTCTTACCTGGCTGTACATTGTACCCAGTCCCTCAGTGTCCTACATCTCCTAAGTGGTACTTTCTGGGGAGTGGATCAGACCACCCTCCTCCATTTTTTTCCGATCCCTTGTCCATTCAAAACTAGACAGTTGGTGTTTCGTTTAGTCCTCTGCACCTCTTCCCATCATATGCTGTTTTAACACAATCCACCATCATGGAACACAATCTAAGTGCCAGATCAGTCTGTCTGATGAACAGGTTTGGGTGCTGTCTGAGGCTGACGAAGTCCATGAGCCAGATGAAATCGTTGCCATGTTCCAGAGGAAGCCTCTCAGCATGCAAGACTGGGCATTTGCAGATGGTAGTATTACTGGTAATTGGGAGCTCCAATGTTAGGTGTGCAATGGAACCCCTTCGAGATAAAGCTGCATAGGAGGGGAAGGAATCCAATGTGCATTCTTTGTGCGTACTGGGAAGACTTTCCAGATGAGGAGTGGGGGCTTCCAAATGCCGTGAAGAGTGTGGCAGAGCCAGTCTTGCGAGATAAAGGTGGAGCTCACCATGTGTAGCATCATGGGCAGAACTGACAGTGGTCCTTTGGTACAGAGTCGACTGAAGGTCTGAAGCAGAATGACAGACAGTTTTGCAGCTATGTAGGCTGCAGATGCCTCGACTAGCGCCAAAAGATGGTGGATTTACGGGTTTTGCTAAATAGGTCAGAAGTCCACTACACAAAGGAATCAATTACACGAGTATGGCAGATGTGAAGAGTAGATGGGACTCTTTTTAGGTTAGAGGGTCTCAGGAAAGTGCAGAAAGGGCTTTAGTTTCAAAGCCTAAAAGTAGAACACCAAAAGATAGTAGATAAAACCACAATAACTATTTTAGTTATAAATTGTAGTAGCTGTATTAGAAAAAAGTCAGGGCTCAAAGCGCTAACAGGAAGCACTGAATCTCAAATCATTATTGGTATGGAAATAAGTTCAGCTGAAATTTTTTCAAGAGGCCTAACCATGCTCACAAAGGATAGATGAAATACGGTTGATGGTGCAGTGTCCATTGCTGTTAGTAGTAGTTTACATTGTAGTGAAATTTAAGTAGATAGTACCTGCGAGGTAGTACAGGTAGAGGCTATACCTGACAACTGGAATAAATTAATAATCAATTCCTTTTACTGATGTTCTGACTTGGATGATACGGTTGCTGAACAGTTCAAAGAAAACTTGAGTGTAATTTCAAATAGGTATGCCACTTGTACAATTATAGTTGGTGGATACTTCAGTCTACCCTCGATATATTGGTGAAAATACATGTTTAATGTCAGTGGTAGGCATAAACCGTCATCCAAAACCCTACTGAATGGCGCCCTGAAAATTGTTTTGAACCAGGAGTTCAGGAGCCCACTAAAAGTGGAAATGGTTGTGCAAACATATTTGACGTCTTGTTGACCTTGACCAGACAGAGAACATAACAGCAGATGCAGATATTAGTGACCACAAGGTTGTTGAGCCATGAAGAGTTCGCAAGAGTGAATACTGTAACATCCAAACTCACCAAAATAAACGCAAAATACTTTCACTTAAAAAAGCAGATAAGAATTCACTTGACTCATTCCAAAGAGACTGTCTCCAGTCCTTCAGATACATCTTTCTAAACATAGACCAGATGTGGTTTGACGTCAAAGAAATAATATCAATGGTAACTGAGAGATACATGTCAAATAAATGAATAAGAGGTGGTACTGATCCTCCATGCTACACAAAACAGGTCAGAACACTGTTGTAGAAGCAATAAAAAACGCATGCCAATTGAAAAGACCACAAAATTCACAAGACTGGCAAAGTTTCACAGAAGCTCGAAATTTACTGCAAACTACTAAAGCAGAGTTACTGAAGACGGTTTTCCTAAATCCTTAACAAAAAAGCAAAGTAAGTATTCCAAAATTGTAATCAAGAATAACTGCCTACATGAGTAACTTAGAAGTGGATATCCTGAATGTAGCGAAGCAGCTTAAAACACTTAAGGAAGGCAGTGCCTCCAGTCTAGAAATTTTTTGTGAACATACTTGGAACATTTAGCTATACATTGAGCCTACTCAATGTAGCCTCCATCAGCTGTGACGCATCTGGCCCAACGTTCATTTTCATGATGTAAATGCACTTTGGTGAAATTCTGGGGATTGACTTTTACACTATCGGTTGACATAGGAAACAAGGTCTTTCTGAGTATCAAATGTTTTACTGGCAGGTGGGCCTTCAGATGTCCATAGCGCTAAAAATCAGACCGAGCCAGACAGACTGTAGGGAGGATAAGGAATAATTTTACAACCAATTTTCCTGATTTTCTCCTTAGTCATAAGGGCTGTCTGGGGTTTGGCATTGTCATGATATAGTCTGATGAGCTGATCTTGAAGCTGTGGTCTGTGGGTGTTGATGGCACATCGCAGCTTGTCCAATGACGAACATTAACGGTCCCGGTTAATTGTGGAGCCAAGTTCCAAAAAGTCTATGAAAATGACAACACACACTTCCCAGAAGAAGGAAGCCATCACCTTTCGATCTGCTGTTTGAGAAAGTCTTGGTTTCTTCATCCAAGGGGAACCCAGATGACGCCACTCCATGGACTGGGTATTGTTCTCAGGTTCGGAGAAAAACAACCATGTTTCATCCTTGGTAATGACTGTCAAAACACTGTCTCTACTCTTCAATAAGGATCTTAATGAGACCCTTGCACACATTCTTCCTCATCGTTTTCATTTCTCTTGTCAATAACCTAGGTGCCCAATGTGCACAGATTTTTGTGTATCCTAGTGACTGTACCAGCGATACCACTCTAAACAAAGAGAAATGAGTGGTTTCAGCAAGCTGTCAAGTCGTCACACATCTGTCATTTGGGATGATTTTATCAATTGTCGCCTTATTCACATCACTCACTGCAGTCGATGATCTACTGCATCGTGGATTTCCAGTGACAGAAATCACCTTCCTTAAGCCTCTGCAGCCACCGCTGTATACTGCTGCGATCCAGTGTGCCCTCCCCATAAACAGGGAGCAACTTTCTGTGAATCGATGTGACAGTCATCGTCAGTCTTGAAGAGGAACTCCATCACTTACTTAGCAGACATATACAACTCTTCAACTGCAGAAAGATTGGTACCCAAAGAATGGAAAGTTGCACGAATCGCACCAGAACCCAACAAAGGAAATGGGAGTAATTCGATGAAATACAGACCCATACCACTAACGTCACTTTGCAGTAGGATTTTGGAAAGTATAATCTGTTTGAACATTATTTTACCTGTTTCCTGTTCCATCCAATATCACAACATGATCCTGCTTTGTTAAACCCTTGCACAATGATCCTACATCCTCTACCACATATCTAAAACTAGCACTGAGCTTGCAAAACTTGTTACAGGAAACGAGATTGCTTCTTTGCATAAAGTTGGTGCTTCTCTACATCAGGGAACAAGAAGTGGTGCTTGAGGGGATTATGTCAGTTTTCACAACCTCCATTACTTGAATGACAACTAGGAGCCATTGGCCTATTTTGGCTTGGTCCATGGCTGCTAGCTAATACTTTTGCTACAGTGCCGTTTCCACCACAGGAGCCTTCCAAGTAACATAATAAGCAATGGCTACCAGACAGACAAGGTCATGTGGTGAAGTTGTGCTTAGTTCATGCTGCTGTTGACATGGTTTTGTAGATTTTTTGATACTCACTATCCAACATGTGCTTGCGCATACTGGACAGAAGAATGTGTCTGCAAAGAGAGCAGTGATTTTCATAGGTTAGTATAGCAATTTTTATTTCCGAGTTAGGATGACTCAGTTCTGAAACACACAGAGCCGCAAATAGTGTTATATACAAGGTAAAGTTATTTATTCATAACCTTAAAGACAATGCCAAACCAGGCGAAAGCTTATCAGGACTGCAGACTTCAACAACATAGGCATATGGTGTTTGACCATGAACTGTATTGAGAATATTTGCAGAAGTGTAGTCGATGGAAACCTGTGTTCAAGAAACTGAGTTTGTCCCCAAGGAAAGACATTAGTAGAAGAACACTGATTTGGAAGATCTACAGAGAGATGTTCCTCAGTGTACTATATTGGAATTTTATTACCATGGTGAGTATCCTACAAGGCAAAATGTAGATGTTTTATATTATAACATAGCTTTCACAGGGGGCCATCACTGGAGAGGAAGAATTCTGAAACCTTTGGGATACACACACAGCAAATGCAATGATGAAAGATTCACTCTGATGGAGGATCCAATACTGTAGTAACTTTAACCACTTCTTTGAGACAAACTCAGACTATCAGGAAAGGAAATAATCATTCCCCTATTTCTTATTTTGATGATATGTGACTCAATCAAAATCGTGCAATAAACAACATGTGACAGGGTTCAAAGAGCAATGAAGGGTTGAAAGCACTCTTTGGCAAAGGAAACACACATACTGTCTATCATGGAATAATAATACAAAAAGCTAGAATTTACATCCTGCATATCCAATAATTATTATGAAGTACCCAACAGTTATGTATCTGAATGCTTGTTTTTACTTTTATTGTGTGTATTCAAAGAGGGTGTCTGTCATCAGCAATGCTAGTTACAATTCAAGGATAAAGGAGAAATTTCCTAGTTCAAGAACAAGGAAGGAGAAAATTCCACATTACGTGGAAGAGAAAAGTAACTCCATTTAATGCTGCTAGTGATGAGGAGGGGCTAGAGGGAGGGGGGACGAGGCACAGAGAGACAGGATGGGAGAGGCAAATGCATTGGGGAGATGGAATGATAAGAGAGGAGGGGAAGCAGGAAGGGGGTTGGACACAAGGAGATGGGAAGGGGAACACAGGCATGTGGGAAGGGGGTGGAGGCAGGGATGTGGGAAGGGGGGGTGGAGGCAGGGAGATGGGAAGGGGGTTGGTGGCAGATATACGAGAAGGGGGGTGGAGGCAGAGAGGCAGGAAGGGGGTTGGAGGCAGAGAGACAAGATGGGAGAAAAGGGGGAATGAGGGAGGAGAATGAGAAGGGGGGAGAGGTTTGAGAGGCGAGAGAGAAGAGGGTGAGGGACAGAGAAGGGGAAGAGAGAGAAGAGGGGGAGATTGAGGGGAGACAGGAGGAGGGCAAGGTGGAGAGAAGAGTAGGAGAGAAGAGGGGGAGAGGGGTGAGTGAGTTGGGGGAGAGGGGTGAGTGAGTTGGGGGAGAGGGGTGAGTGAGTTGGGGGAGACGGGTGAGTGAGTTGGGAGAGATGGGTGAGTGAGTTGGGGGAGAGGGGTGAGTGAGTTGGGGGAGAGGGGTGAGAGAGTCGGGGGAGAGGGGAGAGGGTCGGGGAAGACGGGAGAGGGTCGGGGAAGACGGGAGAGGGTCGGGGAAGACGGGAGAGGGTCGGGGAAGACGGGAGAGGGTCGGGGAAGACGGGAGAGGGTCGGGGAAGACGGGAGAGGGTCGGGGAAGACGGGAAGGGGATATGGGAAAGGAAGAGAGGACCCTCCTGCCTCCTCCTTGCGCTTCTGCTAATTTTACTTGTGCCATCTCCCATTATGAGTGCCCCTCTGCTCTGCATTCACAGGACCAAGATTCTACTACAGTTCAGATGCATGTCACGTTTCACTGATATGAGCACCAGCATCCAACCATGAGAACCCCCACTCCCACAGCCAGTGCTCCAGCAACTTTCATGTAGCACACACTGCCACATTCAACTCGTGTATCTACATCTGTGATGTCATATCGCATTACTGCAACTAGTATGTATGAAGTGTTGCCTATGTTAAAATTGTTAAATATGCCTGTCTATGAAGTGAACGTCTAAACCTATAACTCTCATTATGTTTTGTTACTTTTATATCAGTGGCAGGTCGTAGGTTTTGTTTTAATATCTATGCACGGCACTCTTACAGCATTTGCATCTTGACCATTACTGATGAAGACTTCCACTGCAAGTATTAGAAACAAGAAAGAAATCTCACTGCTAAGCATCCAATTTTCTATACTCAGTTAATTTACTTTTTGTCCACAGCATGATGTAATGGCAGTGCTGATTAAGATATTGGAGCAACTTTCTGTTGTTGCTGTTGTATTCCAGAAAATGTAATGAGAATACTGTTGGCAATTGTGTGAACAGCAACTGGCATGTCACCTCTCGCTCTGAGACAATTATCAGCCACACCACCTAAACGTCCTTAGCTAACGAACAAAGACATACTGATGATGATGATGATGATGATGATGATGATTTATATCTACATGATTACTCTGCAATTCACAGTTAAGGGCCTCTCATAGGGTCATTGAAAGATAATTTTTAAGCTACTTCTCTACTATTCCATTGTGTGTGCAAGGAAAACTTAACACTTAACATCTTTCAATGGGACGTCTGATTTCTCGTATTTTATTATGATGATAATTTCTCCCTCACACTCTGATGACAAAATTCGTGATTGAAATTTCATGAGAAATTCTGGCCTAGCAAAAAACGCCTTAATTACCACCACCCCAATTCAGGTACTGTATCCATAGCACTCTCCCCCATATTTGGCGACAACACAAAATGAGCTGTCTTTCATTGAACTTTTTTGATGGCCCACATCACACTGCAATACTCCACAAGAGGGCACACAAGCATAGTCTAAGCAGCCTCTTTAGTAGAC
Source organism: Schistocerca americana (assembly GCF_021461395.2). Taxonomy (NCBI): domain Eukaryota; kingdom Metazoa; phylum Arthropoda; class Insecta; order Orthoptera; family Acrididae; genus Schistocerca; species Schistocerca americana. Next base: position 34,518,946 of record NC_060129.1, on the reverse strand, counting down.
CTGTTATGGTTTTAAAGTGTTGTGCCAATAAATCATTTTTTGGTTTACTTTCTCCAGAGCATGCTCCATGTGAACGTTAGGATTTAATTCATATGTAAGTGTAATCCCTATCAATGTAGTTGAGTCTACAGCTTTTAGCTTTTTATGATTTATCGTGTGAACGAAATTTAGTGCATTCATTTTAGTACTCATGTCGATGACTTCACACTTTTGCTTGTTTACAGCCAACTGCCAGTTCTCACACAATACGGATATCTTGTCTATCACTTCACAATTAGTTTTTATCGCCTGATGACTTCACAGTAAGGTAAATGACAGCATAATCTGCAAACAATCTAAGGGAGCTGCTCAGATTGTCTCCTGAATCATGTTTATAGATCAGAAACAACAAAGGACGCGTAACACTTCTTTAGGAAACGTCTGATATTACTTCTGTTTCGCTCGATGACTTTCTGTCGGCTGTTACTAACGGTGACCTTTCTGGTACAGAATCACGGATCAATTCACACAACTGGGATGATACTCCATGGGCACACAATGTAATCAGAAGTCACTTGTGAGGAATGGAGTCAAAAGACTTATGAAAACCTAAAAATATGGGATCATCTGTCCATATCATTCATTACTTCATGAGAATAAATAGCTTCTTGTGCTTCACAAGAATTATGTTTTCTGAGTATGTGTCGGCTATTTGTAGGTAAATCATGTCTTCAAGGTAAGAACAGGAAACAGTATTTATATGGATCAGGTCTACAATATTGCATATGACCTGCTAAAAGTCTCATCTGCCATGAGCCTTACAAATGTGGGCTTAGTTCCTGATTTCATGGGGTTAGATTTGCCCCAATTGAACAGCTTTGTCAGGAAGGTCAATATGGAGTCAGATCAGCTGTTTTGGGCAGCTATTTTTTCTGGCATGGGGTTTGTTCCTGTTGATGCTATTGGTAAGAGGGACTTCACTTCTGCATCTCAATAGGAAAAGAAGGGTTAATTGGTCGTGATGATAAAAGGTTCTAGAAACTCAGGAGAGAACTTCTTTTTTTAGGCTAAGATCAGTATCCAACTATTCAACGTTGAATGAGAATCTCAGACAAGTGGGTACTAGAGATATTTTCAGAAAAGAACAGTGAAAGATAATGTTAGTCAAATGCATCAGAATGTCTGGATTAAAAAATTAGAGTAGCTTCTTGTTCATTTAAAAGATGTAGAAACTGAGAGTGGAATAGATGTACCAAACCTGTGCGAACATCATGTTATCAAAGATGTGGAGAGGGTTAATGTAGGTGGCTATAAGGTTTCCGCATATGCAAGTAGGCACATTATGGAAAGAGCAGGAGTTGCCATACAAGAGTGTTCAAAAAAGTCTGGAACATTCGTAATTTCTCGCCAATAGCAACTTTGTGAAAAATGCAGTTGGTATCCCTGCACATGCTTGTGTTTAATGTGGGTTTGCCGGAAGTTTCCTTGTTGTATGTCAGTTACTGTTCAGTGCTGTATTAAGTAGAATGTGTCACACAGTTAGCGAATTTCGACATAGCAGAGTTAGAGAATCCATGAACCTGCATTAAATTTTGTATGAAACTCAAGAAAACCTTTACAGAGGCACATTAAATGATGCACGAACACTATTGCGGTAAGTGCTTACGTCATACTCGGTGTTACGAATAGTTCACGTAGTCTAAATGTGGCTGGACGGATGTTACAGATGACTCTCATTCAGGATGCCCTTCAACATGTCAGGAACATCAACTAAATTGCGCATGCCAATCGAAGATGGACTGCTGGAGAGATGGCAGAAGAATGTAACATTTCTGTAGGATGATTTCATTAAATCCTGACAGCATCCTGGAATGCATCATGTTGCCGCAAAGTTCATCCCATGGTTCAAGTCAAGACCAGAAAGACGTTCATCTCATAGTCTGTTAAGAGCTTTTGGATCGCGCAAACGAGAACGAGATGTTGCTTAAGAGAATCATTACTGGTTATGATACTGAGACAAATATTTACAATCGGTGGGGAACGATTCTTGAAGTCCCAAAGGATTAGTTCATCATGAATCTGTATCACAGGGACAAACTGTTAATTGACGGTGGTATCGACATGTCACGACACTTGGAAGAAAATCAGAGAGGGAAATGGCCTGAAATGTGGCGAAAAAATTCATGGCTCTTGCATCACAATCGCGCAGCCGCGCGTTCATCCCTGTTGGTGCATGACTAATGTGCAAAAAACCAAATCACTGTGCTGCTTCATCTTCTGTACTCTCCAGACCTTACACCTGGAGCTTTTTTTCATTTCTAAAGTTGAAAACACCATTGAAAGGAGGAAGATTTTCAATGATAGACGACATAAAAGAATATTCACAGACGGCACTTCACCGACCCAACAAGAGGCATACAAAGACTGCTTCAAGAAGTACAGGGCGTGTCAAAATTGACCGGTATATTTGAAACGGCAATAAAAACTAAACGAGCAGCGATAGAAATACACCGTTTGTTGCAATATGCTTGGGACAACAGTACATTTTCAGGCGGACAAACTTTCGAAATTACAGTAGTTACAATTTTCAACAACAGATGGCGCTGCAAGTGATGTGAAAGATATAGAAGACAACGCAGTCTGTGGGTGCGCCATTCTGTACGTCGTCTTTCTGCTGTAATCGTGTGCTGTTCACAACGTGCAAGTGTGCTGTAGACAACATGGTTTATTTCTTAGAACAGAGGATTTTTCTGGTGTTGGAATTCCACCGCCTAGAACACAGTGTTGTTGCAACAAGACGAAGTTTTCAACGGAGGTTTAATGTAACCAAAGGACCGAAAAGCGATACAATAAAGGATCTGTTTGAAAAATTTCAACGGACTGGGAACGTGACGGATGAACGTGCTGGAAAGGTAGGGCGACCACGTACGGCAACCACAGAGGGCAACGCGCAGCTAGTGCAGCAGGTGATCCAACAGCGGCCTCGGGTTTCCGTTCGCCGTGTTGCAGCTGCGGTCCAAATGACGCCAACGTCCACATATCGTCTCATGCGCCAGAGTTTACACCTCTATCCATACAAAATTCAAATGCGGCAACCCCTCAGCGCTGCTACCATTGCTGCATGAGAGACATTCGCTAACAATGTAGTGCACAGGATTGATGACGGCGATATGCATGTGGGCAGCATTTGGTTTACTGACGAAGCTTATTTTTACCTGGACGGCTTCGTCAATAAACAGAACTGGCGCATATGGGGAACCGAAAAGCCCCATGTTGTAGTCCCATTGTCCCTGCATCCTCAAAAAGTACTGGTCTGGGCCGCCATTTCTTCCAAAGGAATCATTGGCCCATTTTTCAGATCTGAAATGATTATTGCATCTCTCTATCTGGACATTCTTCGTGAATTTGTGGTGGTACAAACTGCCTTAGACGACACTGCGAACACCTCATGGTTTATGCAAGATGGTGCCCGGCCGCATCGCACGGCCGACGTCTTTAATTTCCTGAATGAATATTTCGATGATCGTGTGATTGCTTTGGGCTATCCTAAACATACAGGAGGTGGCGTGGATTGGCCTTCCTATTCGCCAGACATGAACCCCTGTGACTTCTTTCTGTGGGGACACTTGAAAGACCAGGTGTACCGCCAGAATCCAGAAACAATTGAACAGCTGAAGCAGTACATCTCATCTGCATGTGAAGCCATTCCGCCAGACACGTTGTCAAAGGTTTTGGGTAATTTCATTCAGAGACTACGCCATATTATTGCTTCGCATGGTGGATATGTGGAAAATATCGTGCTATAGAGTTTCCCAGAACGCAGCGCCATCTGTTGTTGAAAATTGTAACTACTGTAATTTCGAAAGTTTGTCCGCCTGCAAATGTACTGTTGTCCCAAGCATATTGCAACAAACGGTGTATTTCTATCGCTGCTCGTTTAGTTTTTATTGCCGTTTCAAATATACCGGTCATTTTTGAAGCACCCTGTAGAAATGGCGTTGGAAGTGATGTATCTATAATGGAAGAGAGTATGTCGAAGGAGATCATGCAACATAAGTGAAATGTAAGCACAGAAAAATTTTGCGGACAAAGTTCAGGAATTTTTTGAACACACTCCATATGTTGAAGTTAAAGACAATATGAAAAATTCAGAAACTGAAAGAAAAATTGTGTAGATCAAATTCAGAAGCATGTAGCTGCGAGCTGAAGCTAAATGGGACTTTCATAATTGTAGCTGTGTACAGGTCCCCATTGGGAAATTTCAAGCGATTTCTGAAAAACTTGGATTCCTTATTATGTTGTCTGGCAGTCAGAGATAAGCAAATTGTTTGTGGAGATTTCAGTGTAGATTTTCTGAAAGAATCTGATAGACAGGACGACCTTGAAGTATTACTTGGTTCTTTCAATGTGACATCAGTTATTGGTTTTCCTGCACAGGTTGTACAGGAAAGCAGCACACAGACTGAAGATAAACTCAATCAAAAACTTTTCCTTTCAACATTGGTCCTTATGATCATGATGCACACCTATTTATACTATATGACATAGTGCCATATAAGTAATGCAAAACACTTCAAATTAGTGCATTCAATTTAACAATTGCAAATCTAGCAATAGAGTGGGATGAGATGTACAGGGAACCTGATGCTAATTTAAAATTTAATGTGAAAATAGTTTCCCTAAGCAAACAACATAACGTAATTGTAAGAAACCATCTAAAAAGCTGTTGCTAACTAAAGAGATAAAAATATGTTGTAAACAGAAATGGGAAATGTATCTTACAGCCAGAAAGAGTAAATATGCAGAAAGAGCCGAACATTTCAAAAATTTTTTCACTGTATTACGAAAAGTTATTAAAAAGTCCATTAGTGTGTGCATTAGGTCTTGGAGTAGCAGCTCTGATGAAATTAAAACAATTTGGGATATTGTTAGAAAGGAAACAGGACAGTCAAAATCACAGGAGGGTTGTATTTCTATCAGACTCAATGAAAGGTTTGTTAACCAAAACCTGAAGTACAAAGTATTTTTAATAAACATTTTTTACATATTGTAGAGAAAATAGGATCCAGCTGTTCATTAGAAAATACAAGGCTGTATATGAAAGAAGCAATAGCTACGCAATTTGATAAAACTGAAATTAGGAAAATAATAAATTCACCCTTGGAATTGATGGCACTTCCAACACAATACTAAAAGCGTGTTGTCAACAGATAAGTACATTTCTCAGCCACATATGAAGTAGCTCACTGAAACAGGACACTTTTCCAGATAGACTGAAATTTGCTATTTTTAAACCATTGTGTAAAAAGGCAGATCAGTCTGATGCTAATAACTACCACTCAATCTGACTTCTGACAGCTCCATCAAAAGTTCTTGAAAAGTAACTTATTCAAGACTGCCTTTACCTATTCATAAAAAATGCAGTACTAAGAAAAGTCAGTTTGATTTTCAGAAAGGCTTTGCGATATAAAATACTATACATGCTTTCACAGCTGAAATATTAAATGGTCTGGGTAACTTTACATCACTCATTAGGATTTTTGTAATCTCTCAAAAGCTTTTGACTGTGTGAATCATGAAAATCTTATATATCAGCTTAAGTATTGTGGTATGAGTATGACATGCACAAATGGTTTAATTCATATTTAACTGGAAGAATGCAGAAGGCTGAAATTAACAATAGAGATAGTGTGCAAAAGTCAGCAGTCTTCTAACTGGGGAGATATCAAGAATGGTGTCATATATTGTGTGTGTGTGTGTGTGTGTGTGTGTGTGTGTGTGTGTGTGTGTGTGTGTGTGTGTGTGTGTGTGTGTGTGTGTGTGTGAGACTTGGCATTCTACATTAACCCTGAAGATCCAAAGCTATTCTTTTTTCTGATGATATAGTAATCACACCCAAGAAACAAGAATTAAGTGAGGAAATTATAAATTATGTCATTATGTCTTTCAGGAAATTAGGTGGCTCTCTGCAGATGGTCTCACAGTAAATTTTTAGAAGACGTAGTATATACTGTGCTGTAGAGTTGTAATCAGAATAATAGTTGGAGAGCACTCAAGATCACATTGTAGACACTTGTTTAAGGAACTAGGGACATTCACAGTACCTTCAAATTAGATACCTTCACTTACGAAATTTGTCATTAATAGCGAATCCCCATACAAAAATAATAGCAAAGTACAATGGGCTAAATCTGACTTTGGCACAGAAAGCGATGAATTGTGCTCCCACGTAAGTCTTTGGTCATTTACCAAATAGCATTAACAGTCTGACAGACAGCCAATCAGCATCTAAAAAAATTAAAATCACTTATGAATGACATCATTTACTCAGTAGATGAACTTCTAGATATGAAATTGTAGTGGTGAAAAAATAAATTACATTGTGTAATGAAACCTAATGGTAAACTGACAAGTGGCACATCATTACAAAATGTCATATTCATGGTATGTGGAACAAGTATCGATGTGGTGGAATGTAGTGTAATATCATGAAACCAGGCAAGGACCGCACATCTGTCTATAGTTACTATAATTTGTATCTTACCTGGTTGAGCAGTTCTATGCGCTACAGTCTGGAACTGTGCAACCACTATTGTCGCAGGTTCGAATCCTCCCTCGGGCATGGATGTGTGTGATGTCCTTAGGTTAGTTAGGTTTAAGTAGTTCTAAGTTCTAGGGGACTGATAACCTCAGCATTTAAGTCCCATAGTGCTCAGAGCCATTTGAACCATTTTTTTACGTGCTGTAAGAAAAGTAATTTGAAAAGTTTGGTCAGCATATGTTCCACCTGGGCCATAGAATCCAAGAAAACCCTGCCTGCCTGGGTTCAGATGGTATCACTCCACCTTGAACACTATTGGTAGCTGGAATGCACTGACCATCTGTATGCCAATGTTTCATTCGAGCATGGCGTGAGAAATTAAGCACTTGCCATCTGTGGATATTGAAAGCTTCAATCTTCTGAGTAGTATCTGAACTGGATTCACTAGACCTCTATGATGTGTTACTTGTCCTATCTGGAAGCAGGTGCATAAGAAATGTAGCTACATGAGTACCAGACAGGCAAATATTTTTTAAACACAGAATACAGAAACAAGTGGAATATAACGTTAACGCATTAACTTGGAAATTTGTATGTAAGGCCATGTAATTGTTTTCTTCTTAAATTAAAATCTTTAATTCATCATAGACACAATGTGTAACATCCTAAGTAGTTAATACTATTAAGCAATAAAGTGACTGCAAACATTTTGACCAATGACAAAGAAATATATTTGATTAGACATACAGACTAAATGGTTCTAAAGTGATATTTATGTACATGTACTTGGATGATGTGCATTGCCCAGTAAACCAACCTCACCAAAAGGAGAAAGTTTCAATCAGTAGTCGCTTAAATTTTCTCTTTACTACAAATTGTTTGTATGAAAGAATGAGAGAGGTAAGGAGGGAGTGATTCTGTGGGGGAAGAATGATGAACATTCAGTGATTTCAACTTCTTGTGTATTATGATACAAGAAATAATAACTTCACTTTCAACTTGGGCAGAAAGCCACACCAACATTTGTAATAAAATTAATCATTCAAATATAGATGGCAGTGCAGGATGTGCAGCCCAGTGCCCAGTCTCTCACACAGGAAACATACAGGGTGACAATTATTGAACTACATGAAAAAAAAATCGTAAATTAGTTGCAAACCATGGCATTCACACACTCTATTCAATATGTAAACGCACTGCAGGTATTCAGACTTAGGTTATGATATCTTTAATACGCATCTGTCATTGGCAATGATGTGGCACAAACAGACAGCAAAATTCTGCATGACCCACTAAAGTGTCGGAGCTTCGATGCTGTCAGTGACTCCCCAAGTGGCTATTTTCAGCCTGCAATGGTTTTGGGATTGCTGCTGTACATCTTTTCTTTAATATGGCCACACAAAAGCGACTCAGATCTGTTCAGATTAGGACCAGAGATATTTGAGAATTCCAGGAATGTTTATTTTATTTTTCCATTAAATTTTTTGTAATTTTGATTGCTACGTATGGATACGCTAATAAAAAATTACTTTAGCCCTCCACTGCAGAATAATAGTGCAGCAATAAAACATAAACGAGGGAATGTTGCCAAAATCTATAGTTGCAAAGAAAATGGGCGTTCACTACAACAAAACCAGTGTACACACAAACATCTTCCGACAGTAATGTTAAAGATTCTGCAATACTTCGTAGAAAGAAAATGCTTTCAGTATGTCTTATTACTGGGCCATTTTCATGAGTGACGTCACAACTGGTTACATTTCTAATGGACGCGGGGAAATATTGCGAATGCTGGATTCAGAAGCATTACTTTGAAAGTAAGTTTCCTTTTATGCAAGATGATGATACGTGTCAGAATTTTTTATGAATTTCTTAAACCATGGAACATTAGATTCTCATTCAAAACTTAATGCTGAGGACCAGGTATGCGCATTATTTTAGGTGTAGAAGACCAGCCATTTATGCCCTAATTTTATATTTTGGTGGCACACTTGCTTTTCATATATCTTGAGAAGGTAATACACACAAAAATGACCTGGTTTCGAGGTTAGTCTCTCATATTTATTTTTGTTCTTTCATTGATTACAGTTTATGCAATAATGCTGGCAAAAAGTGTAGTTGTCTTTAAAAAAAAATTGTGAAGTAAGTTCTTGAGCGATTTCACATGTAACTGGCTTTACTATGAAAAAAGTCAAAAGTTGTCTACAGAATATTATTCTGCTAGGTAACCCAAAAAGTGTCCAGGGCACGTCAGTCAGAAATACTCAGCTGCTGCAATTAAAGCTGGTGCTCTTAGTCCCGCCTAACAACACTCTCGGAAAAAACAGCACCAACTTTCCGAATGTCAGTACTATGTATGAAAACTTAGCTTTTCTTTTGGTTGTACTGATGTGTGTTAATTTAAACCATTAAATTTTTCTGTTTGTGTGTTTGCACGGCCTAAAATTCATGTTGTTATTAGCTGACATCATCATGTTTCGTATGATCTTAATGTCTGCTGTCACTGGCTGGCAATATCATGTGACATGAGCAATACTTGGCCAACAAAACCACAACACAATGTTGATTTTAGCGATTTGGAAGTACTGTGGTGTAATTGGTGAAATTTGTGTTAATACTTCCATGATACGAAAATAAGTTGTTTATATGTTTCTACGCATTGAGGAAATGTTTCGTTCTTTGCTAGGTTGAGATTCCTAAAGTGCCAGAAAGTTCTATATCTGTTCACAAATTCATCACCATTCAAAGGATTGTGGGGAAACAGTATCATTTTTTAACATTGAAAAATGTACTTCCACCGGGTAAATAGTTCATTTTCACCCTAGAAAGTGTTAACTGGGAAATATGGGAATTTTTTTTTCTTGTCCGGGTATACACCCAGTTAATGTTTTTGCCTTCCATATGAGATGAAATGATGTGGCTATTGAGAAAAAACGCCATGCAGTGGTGGTACAGTTGTTTTATCAGAACAGCACTGCATTGCAGGAATATAATTGAAATAAATGCCTGAGAAACGACCCCATGTCAATAAATGTAATAAAGAATACGATCAAGAAAATTGAAGGAAGAGGTGAATTGAGTGGTGCAGCAGATTCCAACAGCAGCTGTTGAAGTTTCTTTTAGCTGCAGCTGACCATGCAGCAGATGCCTCAACTTCTGCAGTAAGTGCTAGAGTTGTAACAGGATCTCTTTCTCTCTCTCTCTCTCTCTCACTCACTCACACAGTGTGTCTCTGACTGTGTGTCCCCCAAATCAAAAGTTCAACAGATTTTGTCGCACATTTTACACTAGTATCTCTATAAGCTGCTAAAGAAGCCCCAGGATAGGCTACAACACTTTCATTTTGCCTTCATTTTTGGCATGCATGGAAGTAAGTGACTTTTGGCTGGGGAATATTCTTTGGGTGGACAAGGCATATTTTACTGTGCATGGGGCTGTGAATGCACACAACTGCCGCATATGGAGCTGTCCTCCCAAACGTGCAGGAGCATCCACTGCACTCAGCTTATGTGACAGTGTGGTGTAGTTTCACAAGCGCCTTCATTCTCAGTCAGTGTTCCTTCGAGATGACATCTCGTGGGCCTGTTAGGTGTACATTGACGTGTGAACTTCAGAAGAAACTTGTTATGCAACTCGTGATTCAACATTTCAAGAACACGCTAGTATCTGCACCATTATTTTGATGTGAGATGGTGTTACATGATAATTCACTTGTCATGTGAAAGATAGGTATTGCAAAGCCTTTGGTATCAATTGCATTATATCTAGGCAATTTCAAAATGTGTGGTCTTCGAGAGCCCTCTACCTAAATTAATGTGACAAGTGGGTATTGAGATATTTGAAAGATTTATCAGGGATATATCCAGACTAATCCTGATCAGAAGGATATCGTATGACGACAATCAATCTGATTACACTGGATATGCTGTAAGCAACTGTAACCATGTCATGTTACAGATACAGCACGTTGCTGGGTCAGTAGACCATTTTGAACATGCAACTTCTTACCATATCCTAATAAATGTAACAGAACCACTGTTATCATTTTACTCATCGTTTCTTCCCTTTTTCTTGACCTGTCACCTCATTCTGACAGCTTGTAGCGCCATATTTTCACCTGGTGGCAGAAAGTGAAAAATTATTTTTCTGGGTACTCAGTGAGGACACCAGTTAATGAACATCCTACAGTGAAACTTCCTGGCAGATTAAAACTGTGTGCCCGACCGAGACTCGAACTCTGGACTAGTGCACACTCCGCTGCAGAGTGAAAATCTCATTCTGGAACATCCAACAATGTTACAGCATTCTGCAAAATAGAGCGCCCCCACTGCAGCACCTGGAACACAGTCAGTTTTATTATAAGCACTTGGAAGGTCTAGGATCAACATCTTGTTATGAAAGCAGGGTGCTACTCAGACAATTTGACCCTCAGTAAATTCTTGAAGAGATACCATGCTCGTTCTACTTTGGCTACTTAGCAGGGGTTTCTATCAACAGTTTGTATTTATTGCAGCATAATACTTTCGGTGACTTCTGTCAGTATCTTGTACAAGATGCAGTGTATGCCATGTCCTTCTGACCATTGAAACCAGCGTGAACAGACCTATTATTCTACCCAAGTTTTGACAGTAAGTGAACCATATTTCAATGTATATTTTGGATAAATGATTTATGAAGTTTTGGATGGCAGTGGTATTCATTAACATAACATGATAGAAATTGGTGATACAACTTCATGACGGACTGGATGATGCTGCTGATGATGATTATGATGATAGCAGGGGACATAGTCTTATCACCATGATTCCTGATTTTATGGTAGGGGAAACTCTTCCAAATGGAGAAATGCACAACCCAAGCAATGTGTGCACAAGGCAATATAATATTGCTTTGCAGGTTCCTGCCCTGTGACTTAGGGGTAATGTGCTGGGTAGGAATTGAGACATTGAACAAGGAATCAGGTGTACATTTCCCTCAAGGTATTTTAGATGCGATTCAACAGTGATGAAACAAAATTTTGACACTATGAAAATATTAATAAGAACATAACTTTTGTGCTTGTTGTTGATGTCTCTGAGATAAAAGCTTACATTGATAAAATTTCCTTACTAGGGGAACCAGATGTAATACTTTTCATGGTACTGTAAGAAACTGGTTTTCTTCATAATGACAGATCTCTGGTTTGAGACTCGAGATAACAAAGGAAGGTATACAGTAGAGGTAACAGATACAGTGTCAAAACTTTTAACAAATGTAGTGTAAACCATCAGCAGTGTTACTGTCCAGGCTGTAATATTTTTGTTGATAATATACTTGTTCACTTTCACCATCACTGCATGAATAGCTTACAGATGCACCTGTCACGAAAATTGTTGTGGGGTAACGATAAGGATATGACACACACTAGTACCCAGTATCTATACAATGCTTACATGGAGATGTCTAAAATACTTTATAAGTAATTAACATCAAAATTGATTTCTCATTGAAGTTTTCCAGAAATTCTGTTCCTCGTCCTTGATTGTTAATCAAAGTCTGGCATACCATACAAATTTTAATTGTAACTTTTATTTCCAGTGCTTTGAGAATCATAGAAAAGTATTTATTTGAAATTCTTCGATTTTCTTCATTATTAATATTCAGTTACTTCACTTCAATGTGTGTGAAAACACATGCTGTAACTAGTTCAGTTAAAAAAACTTGTTAAATTCTGGAATCTGACATACAGCATGATACCAGTTATGTAAAAAAATCGTATGATGCCAGTTACAGCTTAAAAACACTCGAAATTTGCCAGTTACCATACTAAACAAAACTATACATCTAACACAAAAAAAGTCAAGAGTTACAATCAGAACAGAAGGAAATTACTGGAGCATGCTTGCCCACAGTATTTTGTAATCTTTCATGTGCAACATGCTGCACATACTGGGGACCTGAAAGGCATCACACATTTCTGTTCTGTGAGAAAGGGTTTAATTGCAGATGTAATCATGGGACCCAGATACTACGGGGGTTGCTCATGCATCAGCTGTTATCACTGGCACTCAGTATGATGTCTCCTGCACTGAGGCTAATGGGTTATGTGGCCATTTATACAAGTGTCTTTCTGTCAATGGTGTTCTGCAATGCGAGGTGACCACATGCTGGAAAGAGGTAAAAGTTTTTTTAAAAAAAAAAAAGGATCACTGCAAATGTACTGGAAAAATTACACTCACTTCCAACTTTCCAGGCAATATTTCCATTTGCTTAAGGCTCCATATAAGTTGCAGTACCAAAAACACAGTCTTGGATTGAAACCATCTGTAAGTGTAACATTCAAATTCATTCATCAGTATGCAAATTTTTTTACCTTAAATGATGTGATATTGATACTTGTTCATGAACGGTTTTTATCTAGATGATAGACAACCATAGTAGATACCCAATAAAAATATTGGACCTTTCACTAGTTCTTGACTCAATGGGAATCAAACAAAAAAAAAAATTCTGTTTTACTAGGTGAAAGAGATTTCTCATTTCCAAAAGTGGAAGTGTTTCCAAAACAAAGATAAGGCACTTCCGGAGCTGTTATGATGGAAGAGGGCATTAAAAATTATTTCTCATTATTACTTTTAATTAAATCTGAAATACCTTGAACATAAGAATTATGAATTAAACATCTAACAAACATTTTTTGATACATTTAATAAACTGGTGTAGACTATTAACTTCTGGCGCCATATTTTAAAAATATTGTAATACTCCAAAGTGAATTATTTTAATTCTCATCTAAAAACTCCCAATTCAAATCAGTGACTCAGATTAATCGTTATTGAATCTCCTATGGTTATTTTCTTTTTAAACCAATTTTACTTCATCAGTTCTTTCCTTCTGGTAGAATATTTTAATTTTAAATTAGTAACTGTTATTGAAAATGTAATTTCTTATGCATTATTGTGACATGTGGCCTATAGTCCTGAATTTATGGACACTTAAATATTGTTCCCATTTTGTATATTTATCACTCTACTCCTCACTCTTCAGGTTGATTCATAGTACTGGTGGGAGCTGTGGCACATCATGTGAAGAAACTTGTCACCATGGACGGGTCCTGGATGACTTGGAGATAGACAGAGAGAAGTCACCACGCGAGTTTGGTAGACATAAAGAAGGGATTATGGATAAGGAATGCTCAGTTGCCACCATATATGACTGGAGTTTGAGGGGAAAAGGAATTTCATGTATATAGCTGTAACTTCAGTCTACAGAGCTTTCCTTCAAAATACAGACTCATAATGCATGTGTTTATGCACATTGATGGCATGCAGCCGCCTTTGTATGTTTGTAAGTGGTGTGGTGAGGTATTTCACAGTAATGTAAGCTTGAAAAAACATTTGAGAATGAGTGAGAATTATAAAGACTTAACTGCTGCCAATCATGAAAAATATGGCTTTAGTGATAAGCATCAAAGCGGTATCTTCTCAGATAGAGTGTCAGAAGTTCCTGTCACAGAACACAATGAGCTATCTTCATATAAGGAAACTTGGAAAGCTTCAAACAGGTCCTCTAATGACATATGTAACACACATATGACAAATGATATGGAGATAACAAATCATTATGGAAATTTATCTACAGCTGTTAATGTCGGTGCCCAGGCTGTTCTGCTTACTGCGAGCAGACACCACAAATGTGGTATTTGTGGTAAGTCTTTTCCTGTGTCAGGTAGGCTTAAGAGACATGAATTAATTCACACTGGAAAGAAACCTCACAAATGCGATATTTGTGACAAATCGTTTGCCCTGTCATCTAGTCTCAAGACACACAAATTAATCCACAATGGAAAGAAACCTCACAAATGCGATATTTGTGACAAATCGTTTGTCCTGTCATCCAGTCTCAAGAGACACAAATTAATCCACACTGGAAAGAAACCTCACAAATGCGATATTTGTGATAAATCGTTTGTCCTGTCACTTAGTCTGAAGACACAAAAATTAATCCACACTGGAAAGAAACCTCACAAATGTGAGATTTGTGGCAAATCTTTTGCTGTGTCAGGTAGTCTCAAGAGACACGAATTAATCCACACTGGAAAGAAACGTCACAAATGTGAGATTTGTGGGAAATCTTTTGCTATGTGAGACAATTTCAAGAGACATGAATTAATTCACACTGGAAAGAAAATGCACAAATGTGATATTTGTGGCAAATCGTTTGCCTTGTCATTTAGTCTGAAGACACACAAATTAATCCACACTGGAAAGAAACCTCACAAATGTGAGATTTGTGACAAATCGTTTGCCGTCTCACGTCGTCTCAAGAAACACAGTTTAATCCACACTGGAGAGAAACCTCACAAATGTGAGATTTGTGGGAAATGTTTTGCTACGTCAGACAATCTCAAGAGACATGAATTAATTCACACTGGAAGGAAACTGCACAAATGTGATATTTGTGGCAAATCTTTTACTGTGCCAAGTAGTCTCAAGACACATGAATTAATCCACACTAGAATGAAACCGCACAAATTTGATATTTGTGGCAAATCTTTTGCTGTTTAGATGGTCTCAAGAGACACAAATTAATCCACACTGGCAAATGTGATATTTGTGACAAATCGTTTGCCCTGTCAGGTAGTCTGAAGACACATGAATTAATTCACACTGGAAAGAAACCGAACAAATGCGATATTTGTGGCAAATCCATTGCTCTGTTA
This sequence comes from Schistocerca americana, assembly GCF_021461395.2. NCBI lineage: Eukaryota > Metazoa > Arthropoda > Insecta > Orthoptera > Acrididae > Schistocerca > Schistocerca americana. The sequence continues at coordinate 34,503,725 of NC_060129.1, read as the reverse complement.
GGTAATCTCACGAGACACATTGATTCACACAGGAATGAAACGTCAGAGATGTGATATTTGTGCTCTATCGTTTGCCTAGTCAGCCTATCTCAAGACAGATACATTAATTGACACTAGAATGAAACCTCACAAATGTTGTCTGTGGCAGAAGTTTCAGTCAATTGGGTACTCTCAAGACTCGTGCATTACTTCACATCAGAAAGCAAGTGCAAGTTAGTGTTAGTTTAAACAAATGGATTTCTCTGGTTGCTGCTCTCAAGGCCTATAAAATAATGGATGTAGCAGGGAGACAATAAATTGTAATGACTGTGAAATAACATTAAAATGTGGTAGAATTCTGAAAAAATGTGCAACAATGTGAACTACAGTGTGGTAGCAGATAATGTTACAATATGAAAATCCATATCTGTAGCTTAAGATGTCAAAAAATTGTATTACTGTATACTCCAGAAATATGAATCAAATGTGTTTTTGTCATTAACACTGCTTTTTTTCCTATCGATTTTGAGACAAGAAGATTGTGAATTGTGATATACACTCCTGGAAATTGAAATAAGAACACCGTGAATTCATTGTCCCAGGAAGGGGAAACTTTATTGACACATTCCTGGGGTCAGATACATCACATGATCACACTGACAGAACCACAGGCACATAGACACAGGCAACAGAGCATGCACAATGTCTGCACTAGTACAGTGTATATCCACCTTTCGCAGCAATGCAGGCTGCTATTCTCCCATGGAGACGATCGTAGAGATGCTGGATGTAGTCCTGCGGAACGGCTTGCCGTGCCATTTCCACCTGGCGCCTCAGTTGGACCAGCGTTAGTGCTGGACGTGCAGACCGCGTGAGACGACGCTTCATCCAGTCCCAAACATGCTCAATGGGGGACAGATCCGGAGATCTTGCTGTGGAGTGATTCTGGATATATCACGTGGACAGTTATCCTTCTGAAAAATGCCTCCCTTGCCCACTGCAGTTGGAATTGAAAATTTTGGTGGATCAGTATGGGAACATACAGTGACATGGAACACCACATTCAGCAATTTGTAGTGAATTGTGTGTTCCAAAACGTGTATGGCTACTCCAGCATTGTTTTCTGTCATCAGATATTCCACATATTGCCACGTGCCCAACTTTACAGAGCAGCCAAGGCTCTGACATCCATGATTTGTGATGTATAGATGTACTAAATATTTTCTTAAGGTTATGGATTTATCATCTTTCAGCTACTTTCCACAGATGTCTACAACAGTACCACAGAAACAGCCAACTAGCTTCACCACATTTGAGGCACAAGTTCCCAACTGCAGTGCCACAACAACATGCCCTTTGCTAAAGTAACTTATGTCATTGGATTTACACATTCGCAACACATCTCATTGGTAGAATAATTCCTTGTTAATCTCGGTTCTGCTTATATACTTGTATCCTGCTTACTGCATCATGTGCTTAGAACATGTGGCATTCAGTGTCCTGATGGGCAGTGTTCATGACATTTTTGCTCATCAGTGCACCTTCATGTAAGTGGGTCAGATGCGAAAATGTGTAATCTAACATACTCAACTTGCTTGGTTGCCGTTTACACCAGTGCACAGTAGCTATATTTTTTTTTGGAAACATTTTGGTGTTTCACAAAGCTGTGTGCATGACTCTTAATTATCTGTTCAGCATTTAATACTGCATAAGTTCTATGCAAAATGAAATAGGTAAACAAACATTATGTGTTAAAGTTCGATTCCAGTTATTTGTATACACAAGGACAACACTTGGTAGAGCTCAGAACATGAGTACTAAATATTAGTTGTGTTATGCGAGGGTCACTACAAAAGAAATGCACACTATTTTTTTAAAATCCATCTTTTATTCTACATGTTTGAAAGTTTTACAGTGTGTAGATACATCCTTTAGGAATAATATTTTCATTTCTCCACATAATTTCCATCCCTCTTAACTGCCTTACGCCATCTTGGAACCAGCGCATGTATACCCGCTTGGTAAAATTCTGGACCAACCTGTTGGAGCCATGGTTTGGCAGCATGCACAAGGGAGTCATCATCGTCAAACCTTGTTCCACGAAGAGAGTCTTTCAGTTTCCCAAAGAGATGATAGTCACATGGAGCCAGGTCAGGACTGTAAGGCGGGTGTTTCAGTGTTGTCCATCTGAGTTTTGTGATCGCTTCCTTGGTTTTTTGACTGATATATGGCCATGCATTGTCATGCAACAGCAAAACATCCTGCTTTTGCTGATGTGGTCGAACATGACTCAGTCAAGCTTGAAGTTTCTTCAGTGTCATCAGATATGCATCAGAACTTATGGTGGTTCCACTTGGCGTGATGTCCACAAGCAAGAGCCCTTTGGTAATAAGAAACATCGTAGTCATAACTTTTTCAGCAGACGGTGTGGTTTTGAATTTTTTGGGTGAATTTACGTGATGCCACTCCATTAATTGTCTTTTCGTCTCTGGTGAAAAATGATGGAGCCATGTTTCATCATCTCTCACAATTCTTCCCAGAAATTCATCTCCACCATTCTTGTACTGTTCCAAAAGTTCGCTGCATACCGTTTTTCTCATTTCTTTGTGAGCCTCTGTCAACATCCTGGGAACCCACCAGGCACACACCTTTTTTAACGCCAACACTTTCAGTATTCTGCAAACACTTCCTTCCCCTATCCCAACATAGCGTGACAATGTGTTCACTGTGATGCGTCTGTCAGCAGTCACCAGTTTGTTAACTCTCTGCACATTGTCTGGAGTGTGTGCAGTACGACGTGTGCTGCTGCGAGGACAATCCTCTGTATTGCTGTGCCCGCTTTCATCACATAACCTGCTTGCCCACCGACTAACTGTACTGCAATCGACAACCTCTTGTGGATGTTTCCCACTGTCTCGTTTTCACAGCACAGGAGTTCTATGACAGCACTTTGCTTCTGACGAATGTCAAGTGTAGCAGCCATCTTGAAGACATTCTGTGATGGCGCTATTCACGGGAACAGGTTGAAATAAGTTTGAAAACAAGCAGGTAGAATGTATCTACACACTGTAAAACTTTCACACATGCAGAATGAAAACTGTATTTTTACAAAAGTAGTGTGCATTTCTTTTGGAGTGACCCCCGTATTTCAAAGATGTTTCCATTGTGGATATTTTGTTAATTTGTGTAATTAAACGTAACGTTTTGGAAATGTGTACTCATGATTCACTTTTAATTTCAGAATGGTTATTTTTGATCTCCTACCTATTCATTATTGGTGAATGTAGTTTAGTGTGTCCCATCATACAGGTAACAACTGGAGATAGTTATAATTGATTGGCACTGTTCAATTTTGCTACACTTTATCTATGACACTTTGTAGTGATGTGATTACATTTCGTTCCATCTTTTTCATGATAGGACATCCACAACTTCTGTAACGTTTATTCATAATTGACAACATCCACATATATTTGTATTAGGTGTTTTCCAATAAAATGAAAGAAAAAACAGGTTTCTGGACAACAACATTATATTCAGATGAATCTGAAAATATACTGCTAAGTGTGGCGACTATACATATTATGAATCTCTAAGAAAAACACTAAAATTTGCAGTAACATGTTAAAAAGGGTACACAATATGTACTGAGTATCTATATGTATCAGCTAAAGATGGATCATATAGTTTGTCTCTGGTACATGAGATGTAAGCAGAAAATGAACGTAATAATCAGTACTTGTGTGGAAAACCACTCAAAGAACTGGGTCTATATAAACACAGTAGATACCCATGAATAAAAGATTGTAATTGCACCTAATAAAATCACAACCTAAGCTAATCATGACAAAATAAACTATTGAACAAGAATTGCCAAGGACAAGTCAATTGTATAATTTGTATCGCGGAGTACACTGAAATCGAGCACATTGTTAAAAAAAAAAAAAAAAACGATGGAGTGTGCTTTAAAACAAGTGACTGGTGTTTCTATCAGAACTATAACTCTACGGCCACTAACAGACTGAGGGGCATAGTGCCAGAGAAATGGATGGAAGGGCACATCTGGTCAGACTGAAAGCTGGTTCCCAAGAGCGAGTTAGATTGATCCCGGCTATGCTCTATAGCCACATGTGACCATTAACAGCTGTCTGATTGGTTGCTGGATGGTTTCCTACAAGTTTCTCCTCGCTAGTGACTTGTCGGAAGTGTCACCCCATCAGCATCCTCACTGTCAGAATGGTATGCAAGTGAACGGAGCATGGGCTGCTGACAATACACAGTGGTAGCTGATACAGAACCAGCCCCTGCCTAGCCACAGCTCTGCAGTGAAACATGTTTCATAAAGCTTTTTCCACTCAGTCCACCATGCACACTTCACTCTCCAGTGTTCTAATAGGGGAAAAAGAGAAATTCCAAAATGTAGTAAAAAATGTGGACAAGAATACAAAACTCAAAAGTATTTAAGAAGTTACAAATAATAGTACAATAAGTTACGAGTTCGAATTGGCTGATTTTTGGTTATTGTAGAAATATATGCAGCCAACTGAAATGATGCATTGATACAGTGGTGTGGTAGTACAGAAGCAACAGGTGTGCAAAACCATGTACTGAGCCAGCAGGGACAGCATGAGGGCTGCCAATATGCATCAGCCAGGCAGTGCCTAGGCTGGTGTAATGGTGATGCCTGTGGGCAGTGATGGAATACTGTGTTCAGGAATGACAACGTTGGGGCCACCAAATGTTGTTACCATTTGTGATGGTCTAAACTCGCAGATCATGGAAGACTGTAACACTCCATCAAAGGCTGCATCAGTGAAGGGGTGAGGTATTTTAATACAAAAGGAGGTTTAGCTCAATAATATTGATAACACTCATTACTTTTCCTATCATCTCTGCAGTTTGTAGTATAAAAATTAAAATTGCAAAGTTATTGAAGGATACATTACAAACTGGTTACATATCCATTATAAACTAATCTCATTAAGACAATAGTAACGCTATTATTGTTTTATTAAATCTTAATTCATGTACTTAATTGATACTGGCTGTTAAATCCTGTCATTGGTATGGTCCTTAACTAAGTGGCATGTAATGCTCTCCCATGTTACAAAATACGCAAAATGACAAAACTATACAATGGAAACAAACTAATACATATTAACATCCCATCTCCTAATGCTTAGTCATAAACGAAAGCCGTGATTTAATTGTGCCAGGTTCCAAAATCCACTTAAGTGTAATAATCACCCAACAGTTGCTGCTCGTGCATCAGTGGTTTTGATGAACTGAATAGTTCTCAATATTCTTGATTACATATGATCCATATAACCATTCTGAGGACGATTACAGTGTCTGTAAGTGAAATGACACTGGGGCAACCACTCTATGTAGGTATTCTATCTTACACCATTCAGTAATGTGTACAGTGCTGTCGTAAATGGTAACTTGTAATTTTCCATAGCTACTATTCATCAGTGGTTTGCAGGAGGCGAGTCTGATTTTTTTGCTAGTGTAGGGAGGCTGTCGGTTGGGTGGCGGTACAAAAGGTGTTTCAGGCAAATTAGCAGTAAAAGTTAAAAGCTATTGTGTCTATAAGTTAAATGAGCAGATAACCTAATAGTGGGTGTGATACATCATAATATGAACGTTGAATAAAAGTCTACCATTAGAGAAACTCGATAAGTCTGAAGAATAAATACATGATGATAGCAGAGAACTGCTATAATTGACTGTCGTACCAACTACGGTAATTTGTTCCCAGTGGGCACAAATAAAGGTTTGTGCATTGCAACAACAGTGCGAGAGCAAGGGAATTCTTTAGTTTCCTCGAAAATGAATGCAATTTCACAATTCACGACACTAATGAACAGTAATAAGGTAGTACACTTGTAATAATTTGTGTGAATGCACAGTTGAAACTCGAACTAATTACATGACAGTCTGATGGACAATCCTTGCTAACAACCAGGATGTCCTTCGTTTGCCAAACATTGCATTCATAAGCAGCTACACAGGCGACAGGGAAAGAGAAGGCGATATCACTCAGCTTTGCAACTGGTGCAAGCTATGGGCACATTTAACACATTTATAGATGATGACAGTTTATCTTAGAAGCAGTGTGATAATAAAGCAAGGTTGATTCCTACAAGGAGTAGATCATTGGCATGTGCACTGATGCATGAAATGAATTATTAGTTATGGTTTGCAGGTAAGTTTCAGCTGGCAGTAAGTTAGGGCTGATCCTCTGTTGAATGTGCAAGATGTTAGCAGGCAACAGTGTTGTGTGGGTGCTATACAACAAGACCTGTAAGGCTTTGGTTACTTCCAAAGTAGCAGTCAGTTTTCACAGTTCCCTGTTTATAGTTACTAAGTCGCACTGGATCAAGATTTTGAGTTCCTAATATTGCAGTAGTAGCACAGTGGCTATACTATGGGTTTGTCAATTGGTAGCCAAAATGTTGTCTTCGATTTGAGTGAACCACACATGCCAGCATACTGGAATTTCATGATACTGAGTAACAAAGAATGATGTCCACTGGGTGGCTTTATCACAGCGATCAGCATCAGTCTGTTCAGGGGTACCAAATTTGTTTTCAGCATAGCTGCATTTCCATTAAACCAAACTCGCATAGCATGGCGAAGTGGTTCTGTGACCAGATATTAACAGGATGAACAGTGAATATAATGCAGTGAAGGAGAATCAAATCAGTGTGAAAAGACAGAGATGATAGTAAACATTGTCTTATCGTTTCTGCTTGCAAGTTGCAAGAGTTAGCACTCATAGGGAGGCATTTGCAACAGGTTACCAGGGTTCGATGGCTTCGCAAACAAGATGATTGATCAGCAGTATTTATAGTGTGTTGACAGATGGTAGTTGTCTTGAAACTTCGCACAAGTTTAAAAGTTTATTATTCTTTCGAAAAAATAGTGATGATTTATGCTGAGTAGGGATGAATGTTGAGAGGACTGAATTCACAGCCAGTTGTGTTTGGCACGCCTTGGGAAAGAATAGAAGACGTTATGGCCTGACATATTGCAGAATTAGGTCAACAGTTAGCTAATGTGTATGATTTAGTGTAATTGTGCTAATTCTATATTTTGTTGTGAAACGAAATGTGATTTTCTACCTGCACTTTCCTGAAAATCTAATGCAAATGAAACCACATTTTGGAAGTGTCCATTATTAAACTGGCATGAATATGGAGATCTTAGCTTTAGGACAAGGGTGTCAAGATGGGAGCCAGTAGGCCCACCCAGTAGTGCTAACCTTCTTCGTGAACTATGGGAAAGAATACAGGGCTTAGCTATTACGAAAATGGTCAAACCAGCTTTGATTGTCTGTAACAAAATTAAAGTGAAGATTATATAATGTATTAATACACAACGGACGTTGCAATAAGCATAGGATGTGAACTAGGGAGGGAATCATGATCAACTGTCTGAACTCATGATGTCTCAAGCAAACTGACATGTTGTGCACCACACAGGGTAGCCAATGTAATGAACTGAAAACAGGTGTTCACAGTAGTCAGTTGTTGAAAAGGACTGTAGTCTTGTGACTGTTGATGAACATAACTGGTTCATGCCAGTACTAATTAAATTGGGTGATAGAAACAAATATCAGAACATGAAAATAGCAAATGAAAGACAGATATACAGAAACAGAAAAAGAGGTGACATCATGCACTACAATTACTGCAATTTACATTTAATCATAAAGGGAAGCAATAGTAAGGGCAGAAGCTTGTTACTAGATGAATCAGACGTTTTTCGTCATCTCATCAGCATATCAAGGTGGAATGAACTTAACGAGTGGTAGGAGTCAAAATGAGTGTGCTGCTGCCATACATGGTTTGTGTCGTTAAGCCATCGGATTTTATTCTACTGCTATAAAAGTTCGTCAAAACTAAAGGTAGTAAAGGAATGTGAGATGAGCAGAAACGCCTGTAGATACATGAGGTAAGTAGCGAAACATTTAAAGTTTTTCCTCAGTGATGCAGTTCTCGCAAGTACTACATTAACTTTGTAGGTGTGTAAGGCACTGCGGTGTGTCCAACTGTATAACTATTTATAGTGTAGTACTTGTGAATGCATAATGTGGTATGTCTCAGTGGAAATGAAAGAGATTGCATGAAGCATTCTAATTCTTTCCATAAACAGAATGGTCATCATCAGATGAGTTTGCATTCACATCATCCAAATAGCAGAGCCTAACTGGTAGGTAAAACATATCACTGGAGGGACAAGTGCACATAATTGTGGGATAGTGAGTGATTAATTAGAGTATGAGCATAATTAAAATCTTTGGTGGCCACAACATTGGGAAAATACTTCATTATTCATATTTTTCTTGGAGTGAGCAAGGCTAAAATTGGTGTGAACTGCTTGATAAATGTGATTCTGTGCTGCTAAATGCCACGTTTTAATCAATGGAGGATGTAGACAATGTCTGAGGTCACCTTTTACACAACAAATGACAGGCGACGAGTAATGTAGCACAAGTGTTCATAAGCATCAAATGAGGCTCCAGTATTATTATAAAGATGTACTAAACAGATAGATACGCAAGGGTAGACCAGCGTTCAAAGTGGAAACAATGTGGAATATTATTGCCTGTATGCACATAGTTTTAAAGCAGTGTCATTGGTAGATGAAACATAATGTATCAAAATAATACGGTGGTGTAGGAATTACAAATAGTTACCCGCTAAGGGAACACTCTGTAAGTGTCTAAGAGCGAACATTGTGTTTCATAGGTGTTTGTGTTGTGTATACAACCCTAGTTGAGGTCCTGTAGTTCTCAATGTGCAAATGAGGCACATATATTTTTGTGTGACAGCAAGATGAAAGATGGTAGATTGGACCATAGTACAAAGATGAATCAGAAATAAGTGCTATGACTAGACCAGGGTCTCTGTGATGGCTAATTGTACTGTGCTAGGAGGACGCCCCTGGAGGAGCCAGAACGCCAAACAACATCCTCCTGTCTCATTTGTATGGGATCGATGTTGAAAGACACTAACTTCCTATCTAGCGAACCCCTTTCAACCACAAATTGTTGAGTGGTTAATGATATGGAATAAACAGGAGGCCTGTACATCGTTCAAGGCATATCACATTTCTCACACTGTATCGTTGTTTAATGATCTTACATCTTAATGTTAAATGTAAGTGGTTGTAAAGAAAGACAGTGTAAAAGATAGCAGTATTATTATTTTTCATATTAGGATGCACATTGGAAGCAGTTCTAACTTTGCTGGATCACCTTTGTCCAGTTGAAACATACCATATGAATATCTTAAAAGAATGATCAAGGCTTCAGATAGTTCGCTTATGGAGTGGTGATTTCATAATTAGTAGGGCATACATCTAATTAGTGAAACACATGAATGGAGGGATGATATTCCCATTGCCATGATATATGAGCCAAGATGAAGTGAATAAATCATAGGTAGGCTTAGTGGAGGCCAAGAGGAATTACTTAGCCATATTCCTGTCATTGCTCAAACACTTACTGTTTGACAATTGATGTGCTGAATCATTCCGTTAGAAAATAACATTGGTTCCTTGCTTAACTAACCAATTGAGAGACAGCTCATACCACGCAGTGAGTCTTTGGAGAATAGCTAAAGCAGACACTGCAACAAAGCAGGAGCGATGCTGCTGTAGTATAGGCTGCGATAGTGAGATAGAACTGGTACTATGAGAGTGACATGGTCCAGATGAGCTCAGACTAATATCTTCTTAACGGAAGAAGGAGAAGAACAGAACAGATTCACGGACTCAGTGGTAGGGACAGGAATAACTGGGACGGATTAAGAAACTAACTGCAATGATATGTGACTACGGAATTTCTCCGGCAGTACAGGATGACTGTTCATCTTGCCTTAGCAGTAGCATAAGAAAGCACATCATTGAGAAGATCAAAATTATATCCACTTGGAAATTAACCAGTTGTAATACAGCAGATCTTGTGAGAACAACTCGTTTTAATTATGCCTACACATTTGAATAGTGGCAGATGCAGTAGAAGCGCAACTTCAAGTAAGAAATGGTACTATATTACTTGGCCAGAGTACGCACAGTCTAGTCCATGATACCATAAGTGGATGGAGAGATAACATGCGTCACTGTAGTGCGTATATTAAATAGGTTTTCCCAGGAGGATATAAAATCTCAATCACTGGATTACCTATGAAGGAAAGAAATAAAATCAATATTGTATAAGAATTATGAACATTGACTGATCAGAGTATTTAAGATGAAATACTGTGTTGAAGCTTAAAGGAATGTAATGTACCACATACCATTACAACGAAGTAGCATACTGGTTTTGGCTAATTTCAGGGGAGAGTGAATGTCATGTCCTCATTTCTATCACACATGAAATACAGTAAACAAAATACAGAAAAAAAACACAAGACGTAAGAAGAGGTACTCATAAAAATGTTTAAAGTGAAACGCAAATGAACATTTATGAATGGCATGCTTTCAGAGTAACTGTCACAGTGACGAGCAATTAGCCCATCACTGTAATTTCAACAAACAATTCATTTACCCTTCTTTGCAGAACTGTAAGTAATTCTTATTCGCTGGGCGACGTGGCCGCGCGATTTGAGGCACAATGTCACGTTAGAAGTCTATTGTAAATTAGGAGATGAATTGAGGAAGTAGCTCTTTTAAAGGTGTAATACATTTTCTAGAATGGTATATAGCAAAATTCGTAATCATAAGTAGCTTGTTTCACCAGATCAATCCACATGAGGCACGATACATTCCATCACAAATTACAAAGACGAGGACATGTTTTTGTTTTGTTATCCTTTACATACAAAGAATAAAGGCCAACAGACATGCAAAGATGATACCAAACAGTAACTTATGCTACACTCTGTGTATGCGTTGGCCTTACTACTAGTAAAATGTTATAGTGTGAGTTATTCTTTGTTTACTAATGGCTAACGCAACTTCCAGATAGTATTGTTTTATAGATTATAACTTCCCACTAGTGTATACTACGAGAGTCCTGGGTAATTTCAAATAGCTTTCGTTTGCAGATGTTAGGTGAGTGTGTCAAGTACATGATCTCTGTAGGTTACTCACTGCATGAATTAGTCTTTAGTGTTAACTCGAAACACTTGATATATAGGTCCTCTGGTTGTTGCAACTTTGGTTCTTAACTGTTATATAAATGAATGCACCTATCTCTTGTCTCCTAATGTGTTTAATTAAGTAGTTTACTTGCCTATAGTGGACAAGAAAACTATGAATTGTAATGTAAATTTTAATAGTAAAGTGGCATTAGCATGACGTCTGATAATCACTGAACATATACCTATTTGGTGTATGTGTTTTCCGTAAGAAACTAGGCCAAAGAAAAATATGTATTGCTTTAAAGAAACCATTCGATGAATAGTAGCTACGGGAAGGACACTTTTTTACTTAACGCCTCCAATTATCTATTTCACTTCAAAACTGCTTATGAGCTGCCTAAGTAAAATCTTCTTCTGTTTCAAAACGGTAATCCTCATCTCATAACAATAGTACTGATTAAACCTCTTTTGCAATAGTGTAAATACGTTCGTAAAAAGTCCATTTCAAATGATGTAAAATCTTTAGTGCAAATAATGCAAAATTAACAGTTACTTCATGTAGGTATCACCATAATGCGTTTCTCACTTAAACGAAGGTCTAAGGCTTTACTGAGTAACGTAGTAATCTCCTGATGATGTTGAATAGTAGCCTCTCACATTCTCTTTTACTGCTACATTATTATTATAAAACAACTGGTCTCTCTAAACTCTTGTCCACTGTATAAGCAATTATTTGTGGTCACACTTATACATTTACATCATCACTTTATCACTGGTCTCGTTACTTTGCTGTTAATATACAGTAACTTATAATACAGCAAGGCAAACTTAAAAGCAGTTCTTGCAGCTTCCTACATGACAATACTGCAGAATGAAAACGGGAAACTAGCCTCAGCTGGAGACTGGTTCTACAGTCTAGCATAATTCGTTTGCACTAGTCAGTCAAAATGACTGACTGAATGACAGAATTATCATTCACAACAGTATCAATAAAATACATTTCTTCCCATAGTGAAATCACTCCTACACAGAATAAAATACTTCATGAAATTCGTTCAAATGAACAGTACCTCAATCCCACGACCTCAAGGCATAAGGGTGCTTATTTCTCAAGGCATACTGAGAATATGCTGACAGCAAGTTGTGTTATTTTTCCTGCATTTCTGCATGATAGTATATGTACTTTATCATAAATTATTTTGAGCAGGACTAAGAGACACTGCAGAGGGTGGCAGAGTGTGACCATGGTACAATTGTAGCCAGTCATAATGTAATACCACTGTGTGATCAGACAATAAATATCTGTATTAACAGGAGAAGTCACTCATATGATGGAATCATGGCTTTCATATTGAGGCAGGAATTTCTTAGTCTTCCCTAGAGATTGGGTGGTCCTGTGATGCCCCTCCCCCCCCCCCCCCCCACAAATGAACTTCTACAGTGAACGTTGAAAAGCTATCCAATTCTGTTCTGTATCAGCTTCACTTGTTCCAGGTCATCCAGTACGATGCTTCGCATCAACCCTTCCTGTCTGCATGAAATTCCTGTACCACCAGTGTGTCGACATCTGGGAGGGTGGGTGCTTCCTATGTTATGTTACGAAGTTCCTTTGCAAGGTGCTTCTTATGCCATGTTCAGAAGTTAGCTACAAATCAAAACTAGGTCCTCAGGTTCCTACTGAGAAAGTACAGCTCCTTTGTTACTTCGTTCATCTTGTTTCTGGATAGCTTTATATTTATTTTGCTTTGCCCGCTTCCAGATAGCCTTCAGGTGACAACTTCGTCCAGATCCACGCCAGATGGGAGTTCACAATGTTCAAATGGGGAGCTCATAGTCTGCCCTTATACTTCCTTGTAGGATGTATTGTAGTTGATTCACATATGAGAATATTTTGCACAGAAGTTACATAGGCGACCTATGTGTCCCAGTCACTGAGTGATTTATGTAGTAATACGACATCTGAACAGTTGTTTGATATAAACGTTGGAAATGGCCTTAGCTTTTGGGTGAAAAGGAGTGTTTCTCTATTTTTTGGTTTGTAGTAATTTGAAAACTTGTAAGAACAAGGTGTACATGAAATTAGTCCTCTGATCAGTCGAAATATCACCAGGACTTTCGAGTGATGAAACTTAACTATTGACAAAGGCTCTTGTTACTGCTCCTACAGTCATATCTGCAACTTGTAGTAGAATTAGATGTATAGAAAAAGATCAGTGATAGATAGGGTATACTTATTGTTTTGTGTGCTCTGTGGGAACGGTCTGACAATATCTAAGGCAACATTCTGAAACAGGTTTGTAGCGTCTGAAAGTGTTTGCAAGGCAATTTACGTTCATGGTGGGACTAACGTCTGACCAGAAGGCAAGTAGTTGTGTATGTGCTTCTGAACATCAGTCTGTCTATCTTCCCATCAATACCATGTGTCTATTCTGGCATTATAGCTTTTTGCCCATTATGACATGCCTGCAAACTGTCATGATACTGAGCTATTATACATGCTTGCAACTCTTTTGCAATTTCGACTCAGTTGCTCAGTGGCAGTTATGTGGCATAGTATACAATCAACTGGACAAAATGTGGAAGAGAATTGTACCAGTGACATTGTATGTCTCTCAGTTCTTCTATTAAAACATTGTCAGTCTGAATCATTTTGACCTTATGGCTCAGTGCATCAGATTTCAGGTGTGAACGGCCTGGTTTGTGGCATACATCATGACCGTGTTTTGATTGTTTTAATGCCCAACGAGTTAAATGACTACTGGTCTGCTTTAAACTGCACCGCTACAAACGAGCAGTATAATCAGGGAGTACAGTGAATTTTCTTCTGTTCAAATAACTTCTCAAATAGTTGACTCAGAATATAAGTGCTAGCAATTCTTTCTCACTGGTACTGTAACTAGCCCTGCTTGGTTTAGCTATCTAGAAGCGTAGCCTGTGAGCCTTCGCTCACAATTATATTCCTGACAAAGAACAGCACTGATAGCATATTTGAGGTGTCCAAAGGATAAAAGGCTTTTCACAGTCTATATATATTTTAATAAATGTGAACCTGCCAATACATATTTAAGTTTCATTATAGCCAATTCAAATCCTTTTGTCCGCTCAGACACTGCATCTTTCTTTAACAACTTAGTTAATCGTTTGGCTGTCATAGCATAATCCTTTACAAAAGACGTTAATAATTAGTGAGGCCAAGAGAAGTTGCATCTCCTTAATGTTAGTGAGCGCTTGAAAAGTCTTAACTGCTTTGCTTAACTGTGGATGTAGCTTAACAACATCTGAACTGATAATATGTCCCAGGTACTTAACCTGTGACTGTGCAAAAAACAAAACAAAAAAAAACTTTAAATATAAATATGTATGATGTAACCTTGATAAAACGTACGTCTGTCTCACCAAATGTTCCTCAGTAATCCTTCAAAATATGATGTCATGCAAATACACTAAAGACATTGTAGGCTTCAATCATCTTAGTAACAAGCCAGCGAATCTTTGGAAAGTGACAGGCGCATTTCTAAGGCTGAAAGGAATGTGTAATAACTCATACAACCCACATGGAACCACAAATGAGGTTTTTAGGTATTCTCGTGCAATCGGAATTTGGTGGTAATTGGAATACATATGAAAGGTAGTAAAATACCTACAGATCCCCAATCTGTCCTTTTGGGTGCCACAACGATAGGGACCAAGCAGTGGTTGGCAGAGGATTGATCTATCCCTGCAGCCAGCTGTTGTTGTGTAACATCCTGAACAATGTATTGTAGGTAAAGTAGGAACCTGTCCATTTCCGAGACTGTCCAGTTTCTAAGCAATTGGCCTAATGTCTCAAGTTGGAATTTCGTGTAGTACAACGTCAGTGACTGACATATAGTGCTGTTCCTCGAACAACCAAGCTTATTCCTTTAATACCAGGCACAAAAGATTTCACTAACAGTGGCAAATGCGCTAACATAGACCGGATTCTCCTTCTGTCAGCTCCTTGTTGCTCAATCACTTTAACTTACTTTCACAGTGAAATTTTTCCTCACAACTTCCTGACCACTAACAAGTATTGTTCCTTGTGTAATCTGTATATCTCCTTACCGAAAATTATAAATAAATACTGAATCACAAAACTTTTTTACTACTGTCTCTATTTTATTTATTTTTCTTCTCACATGAATCTATGACCTGTCGAGAACGTGGTTCAGACCGAGTGGATCAACCAGAAAGTCCAACCAAGGTAGCATTTGGGTTGTAAAGTGTATCCAAAGAACTCTTCCTGTGCCACCGCTGATTGTTACCGGTTGCGTAAGTTTCAAATGCCCATGTATGTGGTTCTGTTGGAGGTTGTGGAAGAGGCCTCATTCCACAAATTCCTAGCGATTGAGGGTCGCGAGTTCCACCGAAATAATTAGTTGCCTCACTGAATCGAACAATATGCATCCCATAATCTACCACCACCAAGTACTGGTATAGGAATCATTCTCTAGAATGGTACTCCATCTACAGGTTTACAAAACATATTTCTGTGGGCAGTATTACTTCTTCTCTTAATCCACTAATGTTACAGCGAACGATTTCAGTGCACTTTTATCATTAAGAGAAACAAATAATGTACTAATTGGCAGCCCTTCCTCTGATACTGGCTTCTAAAATTATATTAGCCACATCATTTACACTTCTGTCTGGGCTGGACACATTACTCATGTTAAGTGGCGGATAGGTGGTGGGGTCTGATCCCTGACCATTTCCCCACTCTGTACTCACATTTAGTCTATTATCACGTGGTAAATTCCGCTATTGATTTTGTCTCGGATCTTCTGGGTAGGCATTACTTGCATGCCCTACAACATGGTGTATGGTACAACACAGTGCACAACATCGTTCAGCAGTGTGATTTGGCCCTCCACAGCGTTTGGGATTCGTGTCACTTACAAAGACATGGCGCATCTTATTATTTTGCGACAGAGCAGAAACGAATCTGTCAGCCTCCTTGCAAGTAGGTGTCAGTCTTACTGCCTCATGTAGTGAAGTAGGTGAGGCCACCTTCTATACATATCTGCAGATTTATTCCACGCATGAAGATGTCAATTGTTCTGGCTCCAGCTACCTCAATTAAGACGTCATTACATGAGGCATCTCATCCTAAAATATATGTGCCACATGACACAGCTCTTATTCGATCAGCAAAAACTTCAAAATCTTTATTTGGCTTTTGCCTTAAAGTGGATGCATGGTCACTGCAGTAGCTGACTTCTCATTTGTCGGAAGAGTGCTCTGCTAAATCGTATGCCAGAGCTTCAGAGACTGGCAATTAAAAAGATTTCCAAGGGCTGTCATCAAGGTTCCATAAGTGGTCCACTCTTTTGAGATCTTAGTGTTGAGCCCTATTACTTCTGGGGCAGATGGTATTGAAGGTGTTGTCGCATACACAGGTGACATCCTAGTAGGTGTGTCTGCAGACACCAGGGCGAGGCTTAAGGGAAAGGCGAGTGATGTGCTTGCTCAGATGCAGAATTGGTGCAAGAGCAACAAACTGGCTATAGCTGTTCGTAAAACCACATACATACTTTTGGATGGAAGACTTCCTCTTAGTAGGAATCGTTTCCTGAGGCTTGACGGAATACCTTTAAAATTCAGCACTGTTTGTAGATATTTAGGCTTTCTTCTAGACGAGAAAAGAAGCTGTCTAGAACACTAAAAATCTGCTACTCAGAAAGCGGCCAAATTTATGCATAATATTGCCTGCGCTGGTACTGCTGACTATAAATTACCATTAAATGTGGTGTGGTCATATCATGAAGCTCATTTCGACACTATTGTGGGCTTCACTGCCAGCGTCTTGGCACATCATCTTAGACTAAGGAGCAAGAAAACAATAGTGCGACAAATTCAGTGGAGCCTACTTCTGTGCATCACTGTGCCTTTCGCTCTACACCTGTAGAGGGTTTAATGGTGATAATGGGGATATGTCTAGTGGATTTCATGGTATGTTACAGGGCAGTGCTGTTTTGGTTAGGGTGTGAGCAATATGATAATGTGTATGATACCACAGGAATGCATATTACTGGTAAATGACATTTATGAGCATGGAAGTTAGATGAATAGCAGTCCGATAGGAACACTAGGAGCGCTACAAGGAGTGTTTAACGTATATAGTCAAGCATCAGGAACAGGTTTAAATTGCGTGACATTTCCCCTACATGAGGTATGGTAAACGAGGTCAAGATCGATGGCGTGGTCCATATCCCAAACATCTACACCATGTGGGATGTTGTAACACATGAATCTGTGAATGTGGATAGGAAGGGTGTGATGATCATGTCGTTCTCAGATGGCCCCCTTTTCAGGTGGAGAGACATTGCGCACAATTAGACTGCAATCTACAAACAATTGCAAGTGATCAAGATTTTTAGACTAAATTCAAAATGATAGCACATGAGATATCGAAAAGGCAACTTCTTAACTTTCAGTCTACAAGATCAAGTGGACGCTCTGAGTATTAAAATAATGTCAACAACTAACAAAAAGCATTTCCTCAGTTATAGATAATAATAGGCACATATACATGCAACTAAGAGACCACCAACAAGGATATGCATTAACTTGAGGATTGTCAAGGCACACACACACCAATGTGGGTGATGTAGAATAGTGTAGCAGCAATAGGTTCAGAAGTAGGTGTAGCTGTAGTTAGCTGGAAAACATGATGTTCTTAAGACATAAGTCATTCACTTGCATCTTGAGTTAATTCCCCTTATTTTCTGTTCTTTTTTTTTTTTTTTTTTAATTAATTCCTATTTATCAATGTCCTGCTTCACTTCTACGTTAATATTACCACCGGTTGCTGTTAATATGATTTACTACTACATATATAATATGAAACATTGTGTGTTACCATTATTAACGAATATGTACGACCTGTTTAGGGTTTCCAGAAAACAGGTCGAAAAATTCGTAGTAATAAACTGAATTGAACTGAACTGAATTGCTTCAAATTTTATTGCATCTTTTAACTCATCAACGTATTCAACGTACTTACGTCTGTCATCTCACAATTTTAGCCTCAATATGTTTAGCAAAATTCCATTCAGTCAAGTCCAAAGATGCCCCAGATCGCTAACATTCTGTAAGAATGCAGTAACACTTCCATTCTGCTTTCCCGAAAATGTAGGTCCAAAAGAGACTGCAGGGGAGCTGCTTGCAGAGGTTGCTGCAGAACTAGCTGTAGGGGTTCCTGAAAAGCTTGCAGCTGTCAGACATACTTTGTGCTCAGTTTCATCCCTTTGCGCCAATTCTTCACACTATTCCTGTAACAGAAAAAAGGTCCTATGAACATGTGTCCAGAAATGCACTGTTGCCATCGTAGATGGCACTGACGAATGACAGTTCCTCTGATCAGGTGCCATGTGTTCCTTATGTGTTGTAGGCTGTGTAATTGAGGTAACATACTGTAAGAAGCAGAATGGTCCTGTACTGATGTCAAGAAGAAGCCAGATATTATCTATGTATGGCCAAGCACATGGAATCGTTTGAGAGACAGCACAGCTAAACCCCTACAGACAGCAACATAGAATCTCTTTTCTTCCATTTCCAGTAAGGAATTACATCCTTGTAGTTTCTTGGTTTTACCAATGTTCTCCTTTTATATACTGAAAATCCCAATAAGATAATGGATCAGCTATGATTTCTCATGGCACCACCTGCTGCTGGTAATGTACCTCATTAAAATGGGGTTCTTTGAATAATTTCAGTGCTTAGAGGGAGAGAAGCACCATAGAATAAGTATGGAAACAGTTGCTCGAGAACTATGCAAACCGGCTCACAAAATATACCCTCAGAGACAAACTATAATTCGAGGTTTGGATGACTTATGGGAGGCTGATCTTGTAGTTAGGAGGGAACATTAATGTGAGAATAATCGTTGCAAATATATGTTAATAGTCATTGATAATATAATAAATTCGCCTGGGCATTAGTGGTGAAAAGAAAAATGGCGAGGGATGCTCCACTAGTCTTTGAGTGATTGCTGCAGACAGGGGTGAATCGAAGTCCAGACATCCTTTAAACAGATCACAGTGGAGAGATTTGCAATAGATATTTCAAGACTATGGTGGAGACTAAAGGAAAGTATCGTGGAACGTCTGAACAGAACAGTGAAAGCTCAAATTGGTGGACTTAAATCTTCGCAGCTCTTACAGATGAGTAGATATGCTCTCACAAATAATTGCACAGTGTAATGGAAAAAAAATCACACAATAAAAATGATACCAATCGATGTTTTGCTAGTGGAGTCCTAGATATGGTACACAATCTCATTAAAATGGTGGATCCACGCAAACATAAATCTGATGTCGGCGATTTAGTACTGATTTCAAAACAAAAGACAGTATTTGAGAAATTATACCTACCAAACAGGTCGAGTAAGGTATTTACAGTTTCCAAAGGACAGAGAACAAATCTCAGAACCTACATCTCAAAGGATAGTAGTGGTACTGAAATTGCTGGATGCTTTTACACATAGTAAATACAGAACAGGTCGGAACTGTATGTGTTTCTCATAGATAGGGTCATAAGAAGTCGAGGGAATGGAGTGTTACTTAAACGTTTAATTTTCTCGCAACACAAAACAGCTGGATGGACGCCAACGATTTTCTATTGTTGTTGCAGACCACAACCACGGCAACAGCATAAAATGCATTATAGGAGACGCATTAGAGAAAGTGGTGGTCTTCTAGATAAACTACAGATATACCAACTGTGGTCCCAGAACAAAACTACAAAAACAGTTAGTCCATGGTGATAAGGTGATGAGTGTGCTTGATAAGGCATGTATGGAACATGACGTTCTATACACAGCAAATAAAGATCTCCCAGGACATCACATTACAGATCACAGTTTAACTGACTACACTAAGTCAATACGTGAGAGAAGGGATATAGGCATAGGATATGGTATTGTAGCATTTGCGGTTGATAAAACTATGCTTGGGAAAATTACGTTGAGTCTGAGTGAGAATTTTAACCAAGTTATCAACGCCACACATCGTGTGTGAAGAAGAAGAAGAAGAATAAAAAGAAGAAGACAATAGAGATGAAGAAGAAGAAGAAAATGAAAAAGAAGAAGCTGGAGCAAGGGTGTTTAAAAAGTTATATCCTGGCAGCTATGTATGCTGCTGAAAGCGCTCTGAATGAAGAAGGAGAGAAAAGGCTGATTAAAGCACCCAGGATTCTGCCAATGCCCAATATATCAGACGGAATCACTCCCTTTCTCATCCTAGCCCTCATGGGTATCTCAGCAGTGGGATCATTGATTGGCGGTGCTGTGGCTATTGAAAGGACAGTCAAGAAAGCACAGAACTCTCAGAAGCAGCTACAGGAAACAAGCAGACGTGACCACATGATGGGATCAATAGCCCTCAGAAAGGTGAATACTTGAAACTATACAAGAAAGGACTAGGTCTCTTCATAAATAAAAAAGCCCCTTAACCATCCTACCACATAGAGCGCTCATCAATACAGATCTGCTTGAGTCTGTTAGAAATAAATTCAACATTCGCAGATTCCACATTGTATTTATGTAGGATACATTAGCTAAGACTATGTCGAAATTCTAAGGAAATGTAATTGTGAATTTAGCTGTTATTGGAGGAGCTGGAAACCATTAGGTGGCGTGTATTCAGAATACAAACAACGTCTACTATTTTGACTCATTTGGTGACCTGCAACGTCTGGAAGAATTCAGTGATACTTCAACAACAGAAGACACATGTTCTACAATTTTCAACGATATGAACACTACAATGCGTACCTGTGTTGCCACTTTAAAAGAAACATCGTTAGCGTTACATGTCACTTACTTCCCACCAGTTGATTCAAGAATTGGAGATCTGATTATTGCGCTGATTGGACTGGATACATACAACAGCATCCCAAATATCACAGAGGCTAACAATAAACAGCATCTGGAAATTAATGGTGAAATGAAATTGTGGAAATAGAATCAATTGGATGTGATATTGATGATTTTTTTAAACGACTTGGAAAAGGGATTGAGCCACATGCAAACATCAGTTCACTTAAATGAGAAATAAGAACGGTGAAAGCAACGATTGACTTTAATCAGAAATGTTCAATAGGATGAGTATTGGGTTTCATAAAGGGATAACTTTGAAGAAGGATCCCAGTAAATTTTACAGGTATGATCAGACTGGATATACTCCCTTTAATTACAAACTGTGTTGAGTGTAACATAACAAAGAACTCCTATCTCAACGATGGACTGGTACATACAATTTGCAGATTCTTCCTCACAGCTGGATCGGGTTATAAGATTGTTAAGACCCCCACAATGTGATATTTCAGACACTGTACTATTTGGAGCTGAGAATTGTGGAGCAGAATAGTCAACTTTTTGACTTTTGTGGTGAGGAAATCAAAGTACTACTACATGTAAGTTAGGATGGATGTAAGGTATAAAAACAGCCCACACAACCCACAACATTACATTTCCCAGCACAACCGCAAGTTGATAACGTGTGCACACTGCAAGTTTCTTGTATCAGTAAGCTTGAAACTCTGCAATGACGTTGTTCAATATTACGGTTCCTGTAGAATGTAATGAGTGAATTATACACCAGGAATACTTCTCACACAAACTTTATGCTTCAGCCACATTTAACAAGAACGATGAAATTAGGATTGTTATCCAGCACCAAGGTGCTTTAACCTTTCCATGAAAGAACTTTAAATGTCTGAGTGGAATGTATAGGAAAAAAGGATCATTTTGCTAAAGTGGCATCCAAACTTACATGTAATACTTTAGCATTCCAGTTTCAGGAGATATCATATAAAATTAATAGTGTTGAGATTGACCGTACATGTAATATAGGCATATTATCGACCATTAAAACATATGTCTCTGCATCGATCTTAGAAAATGCAGGATTGTTCATAGACAAGCCAGTGGGTAGAACAGTGGGTGAGTACAACTGATTTACTGCACACATGTCTTTAAAAATGGTTATGGGGTACTTTGAGGACATATGATAAATTATTATTTAGGCTAAACAGGAACTCATTCTTGTGATGGATAACAACTCATACACTCAACAAACCCAAGAGGAGAACGAGATCATTATCAATAAAATAATATGACGGCTGGAGTGTCCAAGCGGTTCTAGGCGCTACAGTCTGGAGCTGCACGACCACTACGGTCGCAGGTTCGAATCCTACAGCCGGCATGGATGTGTGTGATGTCCTTAGGTTAGTTAGGTTTAAGTAGTTCTAAATTCTAGTGGACTGATGACCTCAGAAGTTAAGTCCCATAGTGCTCAGAGCCATTTGAGCCAATAAAAAAATGTGAAAAATTCCGAACATCACTATACCAGATGAAGAGCATTTGAAACTTTTAAACTTGCTGATTGTTGGTATATATGTACCACTAACTTTCCATTCAAGGGAGCGTCTTGATTACCAATTGCTACCGACAGTGACCAGACAAGCGTGGACTATTAAAAGGACTATTAAAAGGATACCTCGATTCATTATAGTTGCGTTTCAGGTCGTCTGAAGGGCCAATACAGCAAATGATCCCACAGTATTTGACAACCGCGAGTTAACTAATTCCAAATTCCACGTGAATACATAGTTACATCCTTATGGCAATTTACTACTACAGTGAGAAGGAAATGTACATTGTATAGCATTTGACATGTATGGGAGATTCTGCACTTCTTACTATGATGTTGCTGAAGATGGAGATGTCTACTCAGTCGACAGAAATTCATAGAGCTAGCACCAACCATCACAATAGACTGCTCAAAACAGAATGACGTACTTAAACCGGGACCAATATAAGTATGAACTCAAGGTGAAACAGAACGTACTGCAGCATATGCTCTAGCTATACATGACCATGTGTTTAACTACTGCACTCCCATTAGTGTTGCGCAGCGAGTTGTATGAATGAATGTCTGTTGTGTCAACCATGAGCATTTCACAATGGCATCTCACAGTGTGGACATAATTGCAGACATTCTAAGTTTCTATGATTATGAATGCAGATGGTTCATATTTAAAGATATTGCATCCATTACATTCACAGAAGATGCCGGTGTAATAGAGACATTCTCAGCAAGCATTGTATTGCAAAGATTTTCAAGATGTGAAGTCTACTAAAATACAGAGTGGAATATGTTAAACATGTTTGCTTCATGGAATTCACTGGGACGATAAAGATATGATGCCATCGCATCGATTATTTGACTACATGGAAACCACACTCTACTTCTAAGGGAAGGAGAAGATTCCATGAATGTGTGGAATCTACAAGTATGCAACTGTTCAAGACATGAAATTCTATAGGCACCTTGGCAGCCATCGGCTCAAGAAGGTCTGTGGATGTAAACAAAACAGTTTTGTGTTTGCTTCTGGAATAGTTACATTACTTTTAAGTTGGATGAAAAATAAATGAATTTGTACCTTACATGCCGTGTAATTTATGTGTATGGCTGTATAGTATGCTACTTTGCCAGATATTAGATACGTGATTTTCTTCAAGCAGAGGTGATATAATTTTAGCCATGTTTGCTGTAGGTCTCTGGAAACAGTCACCTTCTACCTGCTCTCACGACTCAATACATGCAGCACATTAGCCAAAGTTCCATGCAACCATTCCATATTTTTTGTGTCCGCCTGCTTAGCTGAATAGTAACATGCTTGCCAACCATTTAGCAGACCTGTGTTCGATTCCTCACTTAATTGGAAATTTTCTCCACTCATACTCTGGGATTTATGTCGTCCTCATCATCATCTCATCATCACCAACGAGCAAGTCACCCAATGTGACATCACCTGAAATAAGACTTACACACAGTGGCTAAACTTCCCCAGATGGGGTGTCCCTGCCATCAGTGCCACGTGGTCATTTCATTTAGTCTTTTTCATATATTTTATTATTCTCCATCTTATACTTCACTTCTTTAATAGCAATCACGTTCAAACTAATGTCGTGTGCGTGTCTTTCACACCCTCCATACAGTGTGAACATTAATGAAACCGTCAAATTGCAGGAACGGATTCGTGCCTGTAAATGGAAGAAAAAAGGCCTGTGTATCCATGAGCCACATTATATGGTGCTGACGATTGAAGGTTCCTCCAACAAAGTGCTACGTGTTCCTCTTGTATTGTGAGCTGTGTGACTGTTGCGGTAAACAGTGAACAGCAGAATTGTCCAGTATTCACGTAGGAAACAAGCCAAGATAGTGTTCGTGTGTGGGCAAGCAGATGGAAATGGTCGAGAGGCAGTGCAGCTATACCAAACCAAATACTCTGATGGACACCAGCCACATTACACAACATTTCAAGCCCTTTTTTGGTGTTTGTGTGATCATGAGTCCTTTCAGACAGGAGAACGTGCAGAGGGGTGGCGGACTTTGAGTACACCAGTTTTGGAGAACCAGCTTCTACAGCATATTGAGATGAACTGCAGTAGAAGGCCAGGCATGTGGCCTGCCAACACGTTCGTCTGTCTGAGAGGACCCATGATGACACAAATGCCCAAAAAAGACTTAAAATGTTGTGTCATGTGGCTTGTGTCTTTGATGGTGCTTGCTTTGCTATAGCGACACTGCCTCTCAACTGTTTCCATCTCCTTATCTGTAAACCATCATGGCTTGGTTCTGACATGAATAACGAACCATTCCGCTGCGTATCATACGCTGCATCAATCACACAGCCCGCAACATAGAAGGATCACATGCCACATGATCAGAATAACTTTCATCCGTCAGCGGCGTCTACCATGGCAATGATGCATTTCTGGACACATGTTCGTAGGACTCTTTTTCCTTCATTTGCAGTCTGGACATCATCACTGTGATTTGCAGGTTTTATTCATGTTCACCCTGTATATACAATGCAGGACGGGTTTCTCTGTAAATAACAACAAAGACATATGGTAATGAATTCATTAATAAAAATTCTTTTAGACACAGATGTATGTAATGATAGATATATTTCAGCTCTTTGTGATATAATTTGTTTCATTAAAAATGTAACATCAAAATCCAGTGGTTCATTTTTCACAGTAGTACAGTGTTTTCTGAATAACTGTTTCTTGTAAGCACTAAATTCTGCTTGTATTTCCCTAACTGATAGGAGTATTGCAGATCTTAGGTATTCTGTCTGCAAGTTGGGAGTGGGTGGGTTCCGTACCTACTGAAGCAATAGTTGCTTACTCCTGCACTGTATCAATATACTAACTGAAGCCCTGTTCTAAATAATTCACTCATATAATATAAACAAAAAGATAATTCTCAATGTCATTGTATAGAGCTTGAATATGTGATATCCAGAGATTCAATCTATGACACAAGAAACAGCAACATTCCTGGCCCAAATAAGTTCGGGCAATAGGGTGCCAGATTTGATCCTGAGTTGTGCATGATTGTACATTGATGTGACAAACAGCATCAGATGAGCACCATAAATTTCTGGGGGAGGAGGAGATGGGTTATTATCTGTAGTCATCTGAGCGTTGATGTATGGCATTGTGTGACGTACTGTTCCCCACTCCAAGTCAACAAACTGCACTAACACCCTTCATCACATTCTAAATGTTAATCACCACATGAGTCACTATCTGCTGCTTCTACACCTATACTCAGATGCTTTCATCTACTAACATTTAAAATAAATGTGGAAGTGATTACTTGTAGTAACACACTTAGAGCAATTGGTATTTTGCCATACACTTCATCCACACTATGCTTGCAGTTTCCCCCCGTTTCATTGTATAGTGCATACGTTGGAGTCAAGTACTCACCTGTGTGAGACTCCCAGTGCACTGCTGATGCTGTTCAGCAGGTTGTGGCTGCAGAAAATGAAAGGCTCCGGCGCATTTCTGGGACTCATGGATAGATATGTCAGTTTATGCTGTTGGGTGCCTTCATCGATATGCAGCGGAGAAAATAGCAGGTTCTTGTCCTTCTCCAACGTGAAGACTAGTTCCGCTAAGGGATCCCACGTGCGGGAGGTCACTGCCACTGCTTCTGGTTCTTACGAGATGGAGGACACTGCCTTTACAGGTCCCAGTTGCACCACTGAACAAAGAAGAAGAAGAAGAACCATTACATGTGATATTAGGAATTGCAACTACAGATATAGATTTAACAGTTAAAGATGCAATATCATCATACAGGGAACACTTACTCCTCCTCGTCTTCCTATTCTACTGGGAGTGCTGGGCGATCTCAGGTGCTGCTGATGTGTCATGGTTCTTCCACTGGTGGGACTGGCCAACATTATACCTACAGTGCTGCCACATGGCACAGTAGTGTCTCACAAAGGCATTGGTTGTTCTGAGCCTGTGGAAGAGGATGGTCTGCTTCAACCCCATCTGTTTAGCTGTGGGCGCAACCGTTATTAGTTCAGCATCTTACTACTACCAGTGTGATGCTCACCAAATAGTGTAGCACCTAAGGGTAATAATGCTTACCTGTCGCTACATGACTCCTGTATATAGGGGGCGGGAATTTATAGCAGCATTGGGTCTGTGGGTCACTGTTCTAATATTACTACCCATCCTTATATCCTTCCCAGTAGACTGGTAGACTGGCAGTGGTCCACTCTCCTAAACATCAGCAATAGTCTGTTGTCTTGTTATCATCATTTGTATGTCCTGGCCAGCAGCCAGGTCAGGCACACAGTTTTAATCTGCCAGGAAGTTTCATATCAGCGCACCGTCCGCTGCAGAGTGAAAATCTCATTCTGGAGAGGGTTTCCAACCACTTTTTCCCCCATGACATCACAATCATGTGACTGGATGCAGTGCTGCAAGATTCTGTTCCCCGTGCTCTGGTGGCAGTATTGTCAGCTGTCAGTCGACCTCCACATGTCAAGATAAAACATGCAATTACACACATACACGCACACACACACACACACACACACACACACACACACACACACACACACACTTCCACATACACAGTAAAAATCAAGGAGACATTTTCCAACAGGATAACATCCCAAAAATGATTAAAGAAAGAAAAACCTCCCTATGTTCTTCCACACCCATAAGTGAGCACAGACGGAGCGTTTCCAGCCAAATTTTAAGTGGGTGAGATTACAGGACATGGGAGTGAACCCGTAATGACATTTGATGATATCATCTGCCGCCGCCATCTTGAACATATTGGCAAACAAGGCAAAAATTGTGCTATATGGGCTTCATTCCACTATTAAAGTATTGTTTTGGAAACTCAAAGGCTCTGTGGTGTTGGGTCCTAAACTGATTCAGATACATTAGCAGTTGACAGTTGCTAAATTAAGAATTCAAGCAGCCAGGCAAGATTTAATTAGCAGAGAGCCTACTTCCGTGCTATCAGGATATTACAGGCTACATTTGTTCAGAGATTAAAACGCAAAAGTCTCATCGGATCTACAGAGAGCAATTTTTTAGTCTGTGGATGCAATGGGATGGATCTCTTGAACTGTTTGCTAACAGAACTCAAACATACGACCTGCCAGAAGACGAGAAAGAGAATCGCATTCAAGTATTTTAAGCTGATCAGAGAGACTCATTCATTAGTGTTGTATGGCGAGGAAGTAAGCAAAACAGTGAGATTGCCACGATGCAAGCTGTTTTAGGAAGCAGTAGAGGCAGTTGTTGGTTTCGTGGAAGCATTAAGAGACCTAAATTCGTTGAATAATTGCCTAAGAGTAAGGGACTAAAGAAGTTAATGAATACACATTAATCATTTTAGATCATTTATCCAGTTATCTTCTCATGATACCAATACCTGATCAAAGTGGCGAGACCATGTCTGAAGCGTTTGTAAAATAATTGATTCTACAATTTGCATTACCATTAAGCATAATTTGTGACCAAGGCTCGAATTTCATGAGTGAACTACTTAAACAGGCTTGCTAGTTAATTCAAATAATGCAACTAAGAACAACGCCAGCACACCCTACAGGAAATGGATACATCAAGTGAGTTCGCAGAACAATCATTAAGATGGGTAGCCACTTCCTAAGCAGCAAGCGTGATACCTTGGATGACTTTCATACGTCGTGAGTACTTAAAATGCAAAAATGTACACAACAGTTGGCCTAAGTCAGTATGAAATTTTATGTGGAAGAACGGTGCATTCACCCCTTGGACTTTGCACGATCAACAGCTGCAATCAGTAACGAACACGTAAAGGAATTTGCGTGCAAGCTAAAGGAGGTACAGAAGGTACCGATCACCAAGCTGTCGCTCCACAGACCAGCAGAGCTTCATGCAGGAGCTGAAGGAGAGTGACAGCCCCACGAGGACAGCCCTCTAAAATTGCTGGAGTCAGGGGAACGCGTTTCGTAGCTCGCGTTCAGCTTCCAGACAGGGGGTCTGGGAAGTAATTAGGACATGAAAAGGCCGAAACAGATGCTACCGTTCTCAGAAGCAGGGTGCGTTTGTTAGATCAGAACGTCAGGAGACGGATGAAAAAAATGTATATGAGCCTTTTTTATCCTCAGTATATTTAAACTGTTCTGATGAGGTTGTTGTTGTTTGCCTGTCTGAACGTCATGTACCCATAGGAATAGAGCAGCGATGTATAACTGGCTATTAGCTGTCACCTTTTTCAAGCAGAGTATTGTGGAGGAAGAGGAGTCGTCTCATATTTTATAATTCAGTATAAAGGCTGAAGTAGTGAAACCAGTGATATTTATTTTAGACAAGAAGCTGGAAGCACATGCTTGTGAGTTGTTACTGCAGAATACTTCTCCTTTGATTTTAACAGCCTATAGATCCTCAATGGGAAACTTGGAGTTCTTAATTAGGAATATAGATTCATTGTCAGGCATCAAGAAACAGTTAACAGTTTGTGGAGATAATGTAGAACAAATTGAGATGAATGCTGGGATGGTTCCCACAGATATGGACTCCTGTTATTTTCCTTGTTCCATCCGAGCCTATGCCATACATTCCGTGATTGTGAAATAAAATCTTCCTCTTCCCCTGAAGTAAATCCAGGGTTTTATGGGATCTTATAAATACTTGCGCTATGAATGAATTAAATGCCTTGCCTATTACAAGATTTGAGTCAAATCATGTCCAAAATAGTGCAGCCACAAAGGAAGAATGTTGCACGGAAATTTACATGAGAATGTTAATAGTATTTTGCAGCTACCAAAAATAGTATGTTATATCAATCAAACACGACAACAGTTTTGCTTTGCTTCCAATTGCGTGAAATGTTGGAATCAGACCTTCATTACTCGCGATCCAGCACATGCACCAAAGCAATAGACATGCGTGAGTGGCTTTGCATGCTGGGTGTAAAGCCCATTCAGTCACGGAACTTGAAGTGTTGGTGCAAGGGTATAAATCTTAAATAAGCCCATTTAGTCACGGAACTTGAAGCGTTGGTGCAAGAGTGTAGATCTTAAAAAGTTCATTTTAAAGGAGAACAAAAAATCTTTGCTGGTTCCATTAACTGGTTGCCTCAGGAGTAGAAATTCCTAAGCAAATTCTCTCACAAAAATATTCCTACTGAAAGAGGCGATTATTAATTTGGATATATGTAAAATTATGTGTTTCAGGATCCATAGTGGCTGCCCATAAAAGAAAGAGTGCTTCAACAACAGAAGGAAGCTTTGTACACAATACATGCTTGAAAGGCATGTCTTTACAGATGTAATGATGAAAGAGACACTTGGGTTGTGCTGGAGGCTGAAGAGATTCTAATTTTGCATACAAATTAACACAGAGTCACCTAATGGTCGTAAAATTGACTCGAAAAGGTAACAGTACTCCTATAACCGTGGGACTGAGTTCAGATGTTATTGGGAAAGTACTCATTACTGGAAACAAGCCCCCCAACAGCGTGCATAAAAAGAGAAATTAATCCGATAATGCCAATTGAGCCGACACATCTTACGTATGTTGACATATGCGAATCATTTCCATGAGGAAGATGTTGTTCCACAGCACTCTGCCTTCATAAAGCGTTGAAAAGCATTCGCACAGAACGAAGATACGTGGTCATCCATCGTCGAGTCAGGTAGTTAAGGATATTACTAGAAATCAGTTTACCCACACATAGTGGAAAAATTAATTAAAGAAAAACGACACAGGGCTAATCTTGATCTCAAAATTTCATTCACAATGAAACCAAGTACAAAGCATATTCTGTGAGTTAAGCCGGGTTATGCGTCTTTACTAATGGAAAAGGAAAATGTTTCCACATGAGGTGATTACCTTACAGAGTTTTTCAAAAAAGAAGAAATGAGGGGGAGGGGAGGCTCCCTTGCCTGAGAGACCTGTGTTACTTGATGTGCGACATAGAAATTAGGTCTGTGAGGTGGAGAAATACGTGAACACTGAGTAAGTAACCTTCACCAGTTTATCCCTCCCCTCCCCCTCCCCACCGCCAAGCAGAAAGTAGTAATGCGCATGCTACGCCGACCCATCATCACTGTGCCTGTAGCCCTATCGCCAAGTAATTATGGATTTACCGAGACTCCACTCTGAGCCGAGAGAGACACTCACTCCATGTCTGTGCCATCTCAGCAACTTTGCTGCATGCAGGTGGGCGGCGACCATCTGTACCAATTCCAGTAGCTGGTTAGCAAACCAAGCTTTTAAAATAGCAACTTAATACATGACACGTGCCTTAGAGACAAAATAAATTGATGAGGGTAATAGAAACACAATACAGAAGTGTGGTCTAATGAAATTAAGAAATTTGCAAAGTTCCACACAAGTTTGTTTTTATTTAAAGGGTGACCTGTTTTGGACCTTCGTCTGTTATTAATCCATCCACACAAATGCTATTATAATGCGTGTGTGAGTGGTCAAGTGCAAGGTACTGTTTCCATACCATAGTTCTGCACTGTATGCAGCACTTAGCCACTGCTGCAAGCTATGTGGCCAATGTACATTTTCCTACACATAGTATAGCTTGACAATATACTAAG
Source organism: Schistocerca americana (assembly GCF_021461395.2). Taxonomy (NCBI): domain Eukaryota; kingdom Metazoa; phylum Arthropoda; class Insecta; order Orthoptera; family Acrididae; genus Schistocerca; species Schistocerca americana. The sequence goes on along the minus strand of NC_060129.1, from coordinate 34,472,703 downwards.
GGAGGAAACAGGTCACGATTAAAAAAAAAAAAACGGACTCCTGTGTAGCTTTGACGGTTTCATAACTTTATTGAATCATAGTACGTTGCTGCCTATTGCCATCGAGCAAGTCAGCACATTAGGAATGGATTAACATTATTGGGACATTCAAAAGTCTTAATCTTATTTGCTGCTTCAATGAGATAAAACTCATTCTTACAAGGAAAGTACTTACGTTTGGACGAACATATCTGTATGAAATTTTGGTTATGAGGCCCTTACGTGCCTCTCAATATGCCAATGAGTGTAGCTTTTCTTCAAGAAACTGCAGACCTGCTCTAGATTTCACTGCAGATGTCGCTGTAGAAGCCACGTGCAGTGCAGGTATCACAACTATAATTGCAAGTGAAGACTTTCAATAAAATGCTCAAAACAATATGAATGACGACGAAACACACAGTTAAGAAAAGCAAGCTTACCATAAGTCATAACTGCAAGTTCTATAACGTCAGTGCTGAATGCAACATCATAATTTTATAATCAGTTAAAATATATAACTATCCTGATTTTCTTTTCAGTTGATACATGTTGGCAAAATCTACTAAATAAATTGAAGATGAGGAGGGTGGGAGGGTGTGTGGAATCTGTATTAATAGACAGAAATGGCCTGTAGTGCCTGGCTCTCCTCTGGCCTGGGGCATAAATGGCCATTTCCATCTACTTTTACTGCATATATGAAATTTGTGACTAAATAAATTAAAATTGTCCACAGGTTCACCAACATCACAGCCAGCGTCGAGCTACCCGTAACGAAGCAATGACCTATATAATTCCGCAGATAATTCTTTGTAAATGAGAAAATTAATTTTCATGACAAAGAATCTCTCTTCAAATGTTGGCCGCAGGTTCGTGGAATGTAGTTTGAGGAAATCTACTATTTTATTTGCATATATTTTATATTGCTCAAAGAAATACGCATCCAGATGTTGTGCATATTTTGTAGTTTTAGGTGCAATAATTTTTAAAACTATATCTTTTTCTCCAGACTTCCAGTACTACTTCCACATCCTTACATACAGAGCCTGAGTCACAACGTACTAATGACTCTGTACGCTAATGTTGACTCAAAACAGATAACAAGAACCTCTTTAAATGTTCTTTCACCATCTTCCTGCTTAAATTTGCATCTAATAAAATATTTGTAGAGCGCAATTTTTCTGTTTCCCTTGACACAAGAGGTCCAGAATCACCATTTGGTTCTGGGGAGTACATATAGGGTTTCTCTGGCAATCATCCATCCATTGTTATAGCAACATCTATCATGTAGGTGTGTGTTGTAGTGTCATTCGATTGTGACGCCGAAAGAGTATTTCTCTCCCCTTTCATTTGATAGCATTCATTCAGAAAAAAGGTTGTAGTTGAACTGACTCTGATCAAACTTCCATACAGAACCCACTTAGATGTTTTTTGTCGTGTTATGCACAACGACTTTAGCAACAAATGTTTGAGCTCTTTGAGCCATGTCTTCTTTGTCATCCTTATATTTTCGTGGTTGGAGCATAATTATACAGTGTAATGTTATCCTAAACTCTTTTTACAGATTAGTCACAAATTTCATATATGCAGTAAAAGTAGATGGAAATGGCCAGTTATGCCCCAGGCCAGGGGCAAGCCAGGCACTACAGGCCATTTCTGTCTATTAATACAGATTTCACACACCCTCCCACCCTCCTCATCTTCAATTTAATTAGTAGATTTTGCCAACATCTATCAACTGAAAAGAAATTCAGGATAGTTATATATTTTAACTGATTATAAAAATAAAAGTGTCTTATGCAAGAAACAAATTAGATTTGACATAAAGCAGAAATTTTTTTAAAAAAATTATAAGAAAAATTTGCTTTTCTTAAAATCTAATAAATGTTTCCATATAAATTAAACCAAAAAACATAACTTATTTGTGGAATGAATTAAAATGTCACATTTTTGTTGACAGAAATAACAAACGAAAATTCAAAGAGGTATTTCTAAATATTATTTAAACTATATTTCATTATAGAAAATTTGAGAAGAATCAAACATATTCTTGATATTGATGTATTAAAAGTAATTTATGCAGAAGAAGAATAGAAAAGGGGATTTGATACTTAGCAATGAGGTAATGGATATAGAAATATGGGAAGAAATGGAAAACATACATTCTATCTTTTTGGAAATTAGGGAATTATCAACTTTATGATTATGATTTAGCAATAAAAAATTTAGCAAACATGTTAAAAATTATAGTCATGATTATACATTATTTTTAAAATTCCTCACTTAATAATTAAAAAAATCTGGATCTAGAGGCTTAGAAAGCAGAGAATACAATAAAAAACGTCTAAGAAATTATTTCACTGTTGCAATGAATATGATATAAATTTGATGAAAATTGATGGAATTTTATTTGTACGTGAGATGAGGTAAAACACTTATTTTAATTTTAATTAATTATATTGGTTTTGATATACATAACGCACTGTGCATTTTAATAATAAAAATTTAATATTTTCCCTTATAAATGAGAAATTTAAAAGCTTGGATTCCATTTGAGAATATCTTAAAAGAAATTTCACCTTGACCTTCGAGAAAATTGTAGAACAAATTGTTTGAAAGGGTGTTACAAATTAAATAAAGGTGATTAAATTAGTAATTAAATGTTTAATAAGAATCGAAGTAATGGCAACGAAGAATCGGAAATGTTTACCTTATTACCCCCCCCCCCCAATGAACCATGGACCTTGCCATTGGTAGGGACACTTGCATGCCTCAGCAATACGGATGACCGTACCGTAGGTGCAACCACAGTGGAGGGGTATCTGTTGAGAGGCCAGACAAATGTGTGATTCCTGAAGAGGGGCAGTAGCCTTTTCAGTAGTTGCAGGGGCAACAGCCTCGATGATTGACTGATCTGGCCTTGTAACACTTACGAAATCGGCCTTGCTGTGCTGGTGTTGCAAATGGCTGAAAGCAAGGGGAAACTACAGCCGTAATTTTTCCCGAGGGCATGCAGCTTTACTGTATGGTTAAATGATGATGGCGTCCTCTTGGGTAAAATATTCCGGAGGTAAAATAGTCCCCATTCGGATCTCCAGGCGGGGACTACTCAAGAGGACGTCGTTATCAGGAGAAAGAAAACTGGCATTCTACGGATCGGAGCGTGGAATGTCAGATACATTAATCGGGCAGGTAAGTTAGAAAATGTTAAAAAGGAAATGGATAGGTTAAAGTTAGATATAGTGGGAATTAGTGACGTTCGGTGGCAAGAGGAACAATACTTTTGGTCAGGTGAATACAGGGTTATAAATACAAAATCAAATAGGGGTATTGCAGGAGTAGGTTTAATAATGAATAAAAAAATATGAGTGAGGGTAAGCTACTACAAACAGCATAGTGAAAGCATTATTGTGGCCAAGATAGACACAAAGCCCACACCTACTACAGTAGTACAAGTTTATATGGCAACTAGCTCAGCATATTATGAAAAAATTGATGAAATGTATGATGAGATAAAAGAAATTATTCAAGTAGTCAAGGGAGACGAAAATTTAATAGTCATGGGTGACTGGAATTCGATAGTCGGAAAAGGGAGAGAAGGAAACGTAGTAGGTGAATATGGATTGCAGCTAAGAAATGGAAGAGGAAGCTGCCTGGTAGAAATTTGCACCAAGCATAACTTAATCATAGCTAACACTTGGTTCAAGAATCATAAAAGAAGGTAGTACACATGGAAAAATCCTGGAGATACTAGAAGGTATCAGATAGATTATAAATGGTAAGACAGAGATTTATGAACCAGGTTTTAAGTTGTAAGACATTTCCAGGGGCAGGTGTGGACTCTGCTCACAATCTATTGGTTATGAAATGTAGATTAAAGCTGAAGAAACTGCAAAAAGATGGGGATTTAAGGAGATGGGACCTGGCTAAACTGAAAGAACCAAAGGCTGTACAGAGTTTCAGGGAGAGCATAAGTGAACAATTGAGAGGAGTGGGGGAAAGAAATACAGTAGAAGAAGAATGGGTAGCTCAGAGGTATCAAGTAGGTAAAAAGACAAGGGGTAGTAGAAATCCTCAGGTAACACAAGAAATATTGAATTTAGTTGATGAAAGGAGAAAATATAAAAATGCAGTAAATGAAGCAGGCAAAAAGGAATACAAATGTCTCAAAAATAAGATCGACAGGAAGTGAAAAATGGCTAAGCAGGGATGGCTAGAGGACAAATGTAAGGATGTAGAGGCTTATCTCACTATGGGTAAGACAGATACTGCCTACAGGAAAATTAAAGAGACCTTTGGAGAAAAGGAACCACTTGTATGAATATCAAGAGCTCAGATGGAAACCCAGTTCTAAGCAATGAAGGGAAAGCAGAAAGGTGGAAGGAGTATATAGAGGGTCTATACGAGGGCGGTGTACTTGAGGACAATATTATGGAAATGGAAGAGGATGTAGATGAAGATGAAATGGGAGATACGATAATGCGTGAAGAGTTTGACAGAGCACTGAAAGACCTGAGTCGAAGCAAGGCCCTGGGAGTAGACAACATTCCATTGGAACTACTGACAGCCAGCTTTGATAAAACTCTACCATCTGGTGAGCAAGATGTATGAGACAGGCGAAATACCCTCAGACTTCAAGAAGAATATAACAGATCCAATCCCAAAGAAAGCAGATGCTGACAGATGTGAAAATTACCGAACTATCAGTTTAATAAGTCATGGCTGCAAAATACCAACGCGAATTCTTTACAGACAAATGGAAAAACTGGTAGAAGCCGACCTCGGGATGATCACTTTGGACTCCGTAGTAATATTGGAACACATGAGGCAATACTGACCTTACAACTTACCTTAGAAGAAAGATTAAGGAAAGGTAAACCTACATTTCTAGCATTTGTAGACTTAGCAAAAGCTTTTGACAATCTTGACTAGAATACTCTCTTTCAAATTCTGAAGGTGGCAGGGGTAAAATACAGGGAGCGAAAGGCTATTTACAACTTGTACAGAAACCAGATGGTAGTTATAAAAGTCGAGGGACATGAACGGGAAGCAGTGGTTGGGAAGGGAGTGAGACAGGGTTGTAGCACATCCCCGATGTTATTCAATATGTATATTGAGCAAGCAGTAAAAGAGTAAAAAGAAAATTTCGGAGTAGGTATTAAAATTCATGGAGAAGAAATAAAAACTTTGAGGTTCGCCAATGACATTGAAATTCTATCAAAGACAGCAAAGGACTTGGAAAGCAGTTGAACAGAATGGACAGTGTCTTGAAAGGAGGATATAAAATGAACATCAACAAAAGCAAAACGAGGATAATGGAATGTAGTCGAATTGAGTTGGGTGATGCTGAGGGAATTAGATTAGCAAATGAGAAACTTAAAGTAGTAAAGGAGTTTTGCTATTTGGGGAGCAAAATAACTGATAATCGTCGAAGTAGAGATGATAAAAATGTAGACTGGCAATGGCAAGGAATCGTTTCTGAAGAAGAGAAATTTGTTAACATCGAGTTTAGATTTAAGTGTCATGAAGTCGTTTCTGAAAGTATTTGTATGGGGTGTAGCCATGTATGGAAGTGAAACATGGACGATAAATAGTTTGGATGAGAAGAGAATAGAAGCTTTAGAAATGTGGTGCTACAGGAGAATGCTGAAGATTAGATGGGTAGATCACATAATTAATGAGGAGGTATTGAATAGAATTGGGGAGAAGAGGAGTTTGTGGCACAACTTGACAAGTAGAAGGCACTGGTTGATAGGACATTTTCTGAGGCATCAAGGTATTACTAATTTAACATTGGAGGGCAGTGTGGAGGGTAAAAATCGTAGAGGGAAACCAAGAGATGAATACACTAAGCAGATTCAGAAGGATGTAGGTTGCAGTAAGTACTGGGAGATGAAGAAACTTGCACATGATAAGGTAACATGGAAAGCTGCATCAAACCAATCAGGACTGAAGACCACAACAATTATTATATAATATGAATTGTGATGATGTTTTAAAAAATAATGAGGATAAACCATTAAAAGAATTATTTTCTATCTCTACCAATTTGTTTTGGAAACTACATAATAAATCATTAGAAGAAATATTTCCATATTCTAGTAAGTTTGGTTGCGAAAAAAAGAAAAATTAAACAATATTTAGTTGATACAGCATTTGAAAAAAGGTTACAGGCTATAAATTTCGAAAATAATACAGGGTAGCTCAGTCCTAACATTTTCTAAACAGCAATGAAACACAAAAATTACGAAAATCTTTAAATGAAATCGTAAATTGTTTAATAGCTTGAAAATAAATTTTAATTGATTTTGCTGCAACAGAATTTATACAACAAACTCAAAATTATAGGATTCTTGCAGAAAACGATATAATTAATAAATTAAGCTACAAAAAATACTTTGACAAAAAATTCCTATTTTGATACATAATGATTGCTGTGGATATCAAATAGAATTACTTGACTACATCTAGCTATTAATAAAGATGTTATACTAAGAGGTTTGTGTTACATCAAATCATCAGAACAAATCAAGGAAAAAAGCTTATGTTAAAGTAAAAAATAACAGTCAAAAGAGCTTCCTACAAGCAGTAGCTTCTGCATTAAAACCAGTAGATAGACAGAAATGTAAAAATCCAAACACAACAAGTAATTATAACAATTTTGCTAAAGACCTTGAAGAAAAAGTACCAGATATTTCTTTCCCTGGTGAAATTAATTATGTCCCAAAAACTAAGACTGAAACTGATGTTTCTGTTAATTTTTGTTCCTTTGAAGGGAAAATCATCCATTGTAATGTATTATTATGTATATTCATTAAAAATAACAAAACCTAGGAAAAGGAAAAGTTATTATTTTATCGTATTAAAAAGAAAATAATTCACAAAGCTGCTGGATAAGAGATTTACCTCGACTTCATTCTAGCCAAATTAATAAAAAAGGAGTATAAAAAATTTATGTATGATTTTAGTTTACTACATTTTAATGATAAGGGAATAATATATGATCACACATAAAATTGTTCTATTATGAAACCTGTAAAAGCAGAGCACCCAGGAAAAGATCAGTACATAGACCTTAAAAATTATAAATTTACCCAAAATGTTCCTTTTGTTGTTTATGTAGATTTCGGAAGTTTATTATTAAAATGGATAGCTGTCAACCTTCTCTAGAAATTCCTTTTACCATCCTATATCAAAAACATTGTGGCAAACTGCCTCCCGTTTATTGAGAAAACATTTACTGATTGACCTAGCCCGGGTACATTACGTGCGTTTAGTGGCCCTAAGGCGCAAACAGATTGAGCTGGGGCTTGAAAAGTGCACGGAGGCAACCGCCCAATGAGTCTGAACTCGTCGGGGGCCTGTCAGTAAAAGAGGGCGATCCGCACGCCTCGTCCGCGCAGCTCGGCGCGGTGCGGGCTCACACGTGATCTCCTGGGCCTTTCTGATTGGCTGCTGTAGGAGCTCTGCCTAGGCAAGCGACGCTTCCCTAAGCGTCACCCCATCAGCAGAAAGATTGTTTGTTAGTCGAGCACGTGAACAAGCCGTGGGATACAGGCACATAATGGAAAAATCTGATGTGTCGCCAACCCAAGGCCCATGCACGGCTTTGTGAAGATCCATTGCCATCCACAGCTCACTCATTTGAAAAAAGTTTCCCTTTTCTTTTATTGAAAATAAAGGATTCCCGTACTCAATCTGTCGGCACCTGTACATCTCCTTCCCCTTCTGCGGGAGCGAGGTTTTATGGCGAAAATTAGTTGTTCTCGTTGACAAAAGAAAACAATTTGCTCTCTTAGTAGGGTGTGCTAATATTCACAAAAATCTAAGTTTTGCAAAACCATATATGCATACTGGAGTGTTTATACAACAACATAAAAAGAAAGTCCCTTTTTTATTAAAAAACGATATTATACAGGGAGATTGTTGTGAGTTTGGTGATCAAAATCATAAAACATTTAGAGACATTGAACTTATCACACGTAATTCAATACCATAATTTCCCATCATCATTACTATATCAGAATGCAAATCTTAGCACAAAAAGTTAAAAGTATGTCAAAAGTTTCATAACATTGGAATGAAGTATTACAGATCCTGTTAATCATATATACTTGCAACGCTAAACTCGGTGTAGCAGATGTGTGGATGCTGGCCGAACTGAATCAGCACTGATCTTTTGAAGATTACAGGTGCCTCTAGAAATGTGTAATTGTTTGTGTTGTTTGGCAAACGTTAAACTCGTTGCTACATAGTGGAATCAGTTTCAGAATATAAACTAAAATATGAAGGCAGTAATTGTAACAAATTAGTTAATTCCACAAAATGAAAGTTTTCAGTTGACAAACATAGTTAACATAAACAGAATATGAAGAGAGTAAACAAGTAGATAAAACATAGAAATTCTCAAACTGAAAGGTAGTGTCTATGGTCAATAGCTTCAAAATAATAATTAAAGACTTATTGAAACACTAACAACCTAAAAAATTGCTTCATATACAGATAATAGAAAGTTAAAACATGTTCATAATGTAACATAAAAGGCATTTGCTTCTGTATAGGGACACTGATTGAAATATGTTAAACACAATAAAGCTCTAACTGTTGATGGTATATCTTCCACACATAATATAGACAATCATTGAAAAATAAACAGAGTGAGACTCTTTGGGTCAGATGTGGCGCTGTGATGGGGTGGCCCATGTGCCACTGACGGAGAATGAGGCAGCACAGGGCGCCGCACAGCGTTGGATACACTGTCGCTCCCTCAGGTGGGGACGGCGGGAAGGAGGGACATGGTGGCAGCTGCTTATTGTGTAGGCAGGTACTGAAACACTCCCCCAGGGATTGTATCAGTAAAGTTTGCAGGGGTGGGCTTCAGTAGCAAATAAACTAAGGTTTCCTACATTCGGTGGTCATCTCTAGTATCTTTACCCAAAATATTAGACCCCAAAAGATAATTACACTACTCCCTGATAACAATGCTAAAACAGTATTTATCTTTCCCAATAGTTTACATGATTAGATACATTGATACATTGATACATGATAACAATAATACTAAATGAAAATTAGACAATACAAACTTTATTTCAGTTAAAGAGTGTATTTCACTATGGTCGACCATGCCTGACATTGCTCTTGTCGAAATTCACCCTTGGGCTGTGCCTCGGGGACAGTTGCTTGTTTTGACTTAATGTGTTTGTAGTATCCTTTCTTATACAGGCACCAGAGAACGGCTCCTGCGACAATCAGGGTTGGAACAGTCAGGGCACTAGGCAGAGTAACCGTATACAATTGTTTCTGTGACCGTCAGGTAGCTATGTGAGCAACAGCTCGATCCAGGGCGATTTGGCCCTTTAGTGAGCTAGTAATTCGTCAATTGACTGAAGTAGTCGAGCATCGGACTCGTTGGGTAGCCTGGGTACACTATCGGGTGATGGTAGTACCACGGGTCCCTCAGGTAAATAAAGTGAAAGGGGTCTGAGGCTCAAATTTTTCACTTGTGTTAGGTGTGCTGCCAGTTTGACAGTAGGTGTTATTAAATCACAGGCGGACATGTTGAACAGTAATCCACTGTTTTCTAGTGCGAAACGATATGACCGAGACACGAAAACATGGTCATAGCATATTAAAGCAATTGTAGATGTTTGAGGTACAAAATATAATAAACTATCCCCTACTGGTTGAAACCAAGGCTCACGCAAGGTCGATAACATTCGAGGACAGGGGAGGGGGGGGGGGTTTGTTTCCTCTAAAAACAAGGCCACCTCACAGTCCCTAGTTCCAGTATGAATGTATAAGTTTGAACACATATAGTAATTAGTGTGAAGGCACTGATGGAGGTCAGTCAGCTGCATGACAGAATGTCTTTGGCGATCTTTGCTAATAGCTAAGATATCATTAGTTTGCCAAGTCACTTGCTTTCGTAGGGCAACCCAAGTAACCGGAAAGGTGTGTAATCGGTAATATTCAAACTCGCAGCTAGCGCATGTGATGGGTAGAGAAATCTGTGCGCACAGTCCTTGAGAAGTTCGCACAAGATGTACTGTAGCTGCCACATAATAATGGGGTAGTGAATATTCCCATACAGGGTAAAGCATTTGCATTGGTGATGCAAGATGAAACGAAAAATTAGCCAGAGTTTGCAAGAACATTTCTGCAGGTATTAACGTTGGGCTAGGCTTATGCTGTAGTCCTAGCAGAGTAATAGTATGGAAGGTGTTAATATGTAACTTAATGGCATGGGTGTTGTATAGTAAGATATGTAGCGCCCTCGTTATCTCCAAAGTGTAGGTCACATAGTTATGGTATAATGTAAAAACTCAAGGTCCCGTTGGATAACATCCTGAATGTTTCGTACCGGTGTACAAGGTAAGTTGCCACGACACGAATTTGCCTAGTAGCAGCTAATAAACTGTCTTCAATATGGGTGAGGTGTAATTGCTGGTGGACCAGTACGTCCCAATTTTGGTTAGTAGTAAAAGTTACTTGGCGAAGGGTTTGGTCCCAGCGGTTAGCGTCAGCATGGTCGGGGGTACCAAAGATAGTTTTGAGTATCACACCTCTGGCATTGAACCAGGCTCTCTTAACCCGAATTAGGGGCACAGTGTCGAAGATGCTTCGTAGATGTTCTTGAGTGTTTAGCAGTGCTTGTTTTAAATCCCACAGAGTGCTTAAGGTGGAAGTCTGCCCTGATTGTTCAAGTAGAGGTTCACAGGCCAATAGGCGATTGATAAGTTGTTGTAAAGCTAGCTCTTCTTCCTTAATGGAGGTTAGTCGTATATCGGCACTTATTACCGCTTGATGGGGGGTTATATAGCAAGATGTTCAAACATGATGCCTGACGATGACGGATGATTACTAAAGGGTGGGAGACAGCTCCAGTAAAAAGAATCAACAAAGCACAGCACCTCATGGTGTAATGTCTGGTCGATATTCTCCTGGTAGTTATTCAACAACTCCAATAGATTATGAGTGACACCGCCGAAGTGGCCGATGAAAGGACAGAGTGTAGTAGTGTCCTGCATTCAGAAGAGAGAGAAGGCGTGAGAATATCTCCTCGTATGCGTCTGTATGTAGTAATGACGACAAAATATAACAGAGCAGTGCGTAATAGTGTTTGGTTAATATTTACCATGCAAGAGAGTCGGAGAGCAGTATGTTCTGATGAGGCAGATGCAACTTCACTGTTAATACTGAACTGGCCAGTAAGTGAGCGGTCACAGGTCTTTATACAATAGCAAGTAGCCAAAAGAGGGTTGTCAGCATTGCTGACAAGTACCTATAGTCAGCGACCACGTGTAGAAGACTGACACGACAATTTCACAATCTGACTGAGTGAATTAGTCAGCGGAATAAGCCTGCGGCTATGTAAGAAGTGTGACTGAAAGGGGATCAGCAGCGCCTACGTGTTATTTGTTTTATATATAGACATTTATGGGCCTGCACCCAGAATATTGGTGTGATATCAACGAGAGTCAATCTGTTGAGGTGTAAGGTTTCTTAGCCGCTAGATGCAGATAAACGGTTAAGCTTGTTGCTGGAAGCCCTAAACCATGCGATAAAGTACATGACCGCTTGTTTCCTTTACAGAGAAGGTTACGCGCAGGTAGAGAATGATGGTAATTACATTTTGTAAGTGATAACAATTTTCAGAAAATTCCGTAGGCCCTTTATCTACGGAGTTTTTATTTCTGGGGTGACTGTTCAGATCGCATCAGGTACCCTAGAGAACACATTGCGCACTATGTTGAGAAGTGTTTTCTGTGCGAACTGTAACAGGTTTTCCCGGTGAGAAGTATTTAACGAATAATTCTCTCCAAATAAAGTGAGTAGATGCAAAAGCGATAACCAGATAGAGGGTTTAACCACCAGAAATGCAAACAAAACAAGTGCAGCTTAACCCTTTTAATACATCTCCTGTAGTAGAGTTCATACTCTCCCTTTCAGGGTGGGGTGAGTATGACTGTGTATACGTATCATGAGGATGAGGCATCTGTGAATGTGTAAGGAACGTTATGCGGGTGTTCATGAAGCGATAACATGTAGTTCATACACTATGTCTGACAATATGTGGCTATTCTTCGCTATGAGTTGCCAAAGCGAGATGGGACTTCATCATAGAAGCACCAGAGGTAATGAGAGGAAAAACCGATGATAGCGGCCGTGAAAGAGATTCTGGTGTGCAAGGTTGCGATTGCCAGATGGGCTGAATAGTAACTAACTTGAAGAAGGACTTGCTACTGCTGTTATTGAGTGGTCGAGATTCGTGGATTAAGCAAACCAGCTCATATTTACGAGGATAACAAAATGTTTCCCGGCATCAGGTAAAAGTAAGGCAGAGCATGGCAGAAAAGGATGAAATAGCAAACATTTGCAGAGAGATGGTTACGTGCAAAGCATTGTCAACAACCAAGGACCACACTCGTTATGATATCAAGGCATTAAGCAATCAAGAGCATGACTGAAGTGGTTACTACACCCCGATTGCTTCAGGCAAATTGGGAACAGCAACTTAACAAGACAGATACTTCGGCTCTTTACTCCTATGAAAGCTCGAGATTCGCTGACATGACTGTTGGAGAAGAAATGTGCCAACACCTGGCATAATACTCGGGTTCTAAGAAGGAAGCGAAATAATGCAGTATGTAATGACTGTAATACAAGAAAAGGCGGATCAATATTGTAATAATGTATAGCATTTTAAAGCTCAGAGTGACTTACTGCCCACTATGTGGATAAAGCTTCTGAGAGGTGAAGCGTAGCTGAACAGTCAAGTTTACCGTTTACAGTACGTACGCGCGTGGCTGCGGGAAACCTCACCAGGCCCGGGCACCGGAAGGATTGACAGATTGATAGCTCTTTCTTGATTCGGTGGGTGGTGGTGCATGGCCGTTCTTAGCCTGCTAACTAGTCGCGTGACATCCTTCGTGCTGTACTTTTCTTCCTAGAGGGACACGCGGCTTCTAGCCGCACGAGATTGAGCAATAACAGGTCTGTCATGCCCTTAGATGTTCTGGGCCGCACGCGCGCTATACTGAAGGAATCAGCGTGTCTTCCTAGGCCGAAAGGTCGGGGTAACCCGCTGAACCTCCTTCGTGCTAGAGATTGGGGCTTGCAATTGTTCCCCATGAACGGGGAATTCCCAGTAAGCGCGAGTCATAAGCTCGCGTTGATTACGCCCCTGCCCTTTGCACTCACCGCCCGTCGTTACTACGACGTTATGTGATACGCGTGTCTGCTGATCAGGCAGCTCGTGCCCGCACGCACACGTGTGTTGCGCGCTGCACTGCTTCACAGTAGTACGCGCGGGGAATAAAATTTCCCTCTTACACGACCGAGTATTGGCGTACTTAGTTTAGAGAGTTACGCTGAGAGATAATTTATGTTGGCACTAAGAACTGTGTGGTGGCTCTTCCAAGTACGTATCGTATCGTTGCTACGACGCAAATGACGCGTCGCACTTGTGGTTAGTGTCACGAAAAGTCACGAGCAGCAAGGAAAAGTGAAAATGCGAACACGGTGATTGTATTTATGTACTTTAAGGGAGGGACAAAGCTCTCCTTAGGAACAACCAAGTAATGCCCATGGTTACGTCTTTAAAAATTTCCAACGCAGGTTTTTGGCCTACTGTTGAAGGACACTGACTCTTCGCTTAGCTAGATAGCAGAGACACGATTCTCACTTCACAACAGATCGTCGGAGAATAGCTTAAACATGGACACTGCAACAAGGGATGAGAAAAATGGCTGGAAAGACGGATAGGAGCGGTACTGTTGGATTAATTTACAGTACCACTGCATACTCAACAACAAAAGAGGAAAGACAGGATAGATCCGAGGGCTTGGCAGTAGAGTAAGTAATAAAAGGGGAGGTCTTCAAAAATTAACTGCAATCACAGGCGACTGCAGGTGACCACCGATTCGGCAGCACAGATACCAGCATGTCGTGTGCTTTCAGTAGCGTGAAAAGACCGAGCCAACGAAATAGTTGTCCATGTTACTCGTTGTCCAACCTATCAATCTGACACGTCAGTGACTGTGTCAGATAGTCTTCCACCGCTGCGGTGGCAGCGAAACATTCCCACAGACAAACAGGTGTATTAGTTTTTATCGCGGAGCCGCTCCTTGTTATGCAGGGTAGCAGAATGACCGGCATGGCTTAGGTGCTATTTGATTCATAAAGGAAAGATAATAGTAAGTAACTATCACTTAATACAGTGAGGGGAGGGGGAGGGTTGAGACATGGCCCCGTGTTCCCTGCGTATACAAACTGAAGGTGTACAACATAAAATGACAAAAAAATGCACACATACAACATAATAAACTGACATGAGGCATAATGCAATTAACAGCACAATAAAATAATACAAAACAATAAAATGGAACACACGGCGTAAATTAGCTTATGACTTAGATCAGTGAGCAAGCATTGCAAAGCGACTGGAAGACAGTATAGTCGTCTCAGGACTAATAGATGTGCAATTTGCTACGAGTTGGCATTAAGACATTTAATTCCGGACGAATTACGTCACTTGAAAGGAGACTCTCATGATCCATGGCTATGAATACTAAGAACATCCATCACTGGGTGTGTGAAAACATTACTTGTAATGCAAGGTGGTGTGATCGGTACAAAGTGCGTAAATGACGGTAATAGCAAGTAGGAGCGAGAGGGACTGCGGTGATGTCAGTCAAATGTAATTTATTGAGATGTTAAATTGTAATAAAATCGTAGCAGTAAAATGATGAGATTCTCTCACTTGTTTTGTACCACCTATAACCCCTGCCACACTGTCTAATAAATGGTTCTTTCTTTATATCCACTTACTCTGTTGCGGTAAAGTATTCAAATTTTGAAACTTCCTGGCAGATTAAAACTGTGTGCCCGACCGAGACTCGAACTCGGGACCTTTGCCTTTCGCGGGCAAGTGCTCTTGCCCACGAAAGGCAAAGGTCCCGAGTTCGAGTCTCGGTCAGGCACACAGTTTTAATCTGCCAGGAAGTTTCATATCAGCGCGCACACCGCTGCAGAGTGAAAATCTCATTCTGTATGCATATTTTATCCATAGTTATGCTACTCCATGCTGAATAACGACGGCTGTGAGGATATGTGAGGATCTCGTCATTTAATTAGTGACGTGCATGAACGGATTGACGAGATCCTCGCTTGCTATCCACTATCCAGCGGGACCACTGCCAAAGGAACAGACTGGAAAACGTTAGTGAAGGAAGAATACCCTATTGAGCTTGACTCGAAGTATACACTTGGCAACGGCCTTGCCGCAGTGGATACACCAGTTCCCGTGAGATCACCGAAGTTAAGCGCTGTCGGGCGTGGCCGGCACTTGAAAGGGTGACCATCAAGGAAGCCATGCGCTGTTGCCATTTTTCGGGGTGCACTCAGCCTTGTGATGCCAATTGAGGAGCTACTCGACCGAATAGTAGCGGCTCCGGTCAAAGAAAACCATCATAACGACCGGGAGAGCGGTGTGCTGGCCACACGCCCCTCCTATCCGCATCCTCACCTGAGGATGACACGGCGGTCGGATGGTCCCGATGGGCCACTTGTGGCCTGAAGAGGGAGTGAAGTATACACTTGTATGAGTAATTATGCACACCAGTTGTCATTAACTCTATTTTGTCAGTAGGTGTGTGTCATGCCCTATCCGTTTTCTATCATGTATCTCACTAATCCTGGAGACTTACCTGAGCACGTACTGTAGCACTACGGCGACATCTCGACGATCCATGGCTTACCTGTGGGGTAAGCGGTGAGCCGCTGTTGCGATCAGTAAGACATAATTTTATAGGTGTGTAGTATGTAAACAGTGAATAATTCTCTGAGTTAGCCTTCTATAATGATCACTTGTATGATAGCTGATAGTGTTCCATTCTTCATTAGCTAAGGAAAATGATTATTTGCATTGTGGAAGACAGCAAATGTGTAAATGTGAGACGTATTTACACTATGTAGTGCAGAATCCGTTTCATGGCGTATCACGGCAGTTGTGTATCCTGTAATTCTCATACGTGCTTGTTGAACGCCATAGGTTGCATTTCAGGCAGCATAAGAGTGTGAATTAGTTGCAAGGCTGTAGATAAGGTAGGAATAATTTTGTTTACTAGTGTGTTTTATGTAATTTGCATTTGCTTAGGTATAAGGTACGTCGTGTAGTAGTGTAATTCATCAACTAGGACGTGTGCGGTTCATTAGATGACGTAACAAACGACAAAATGTGGCGCAGTGATTCATTCGACGTAGTGTGTACTAGTGTGTGGGTGTGCGTGCGGCTGCGTATCTAACGGAATGCGGTGCTCTGGCGCCTCCAGCAAGGACGCCCCATCAGGCGGCTGTGCGCGCCTTCGCACGCTTAGTTATGTTTTGTTTTTGTCTGCGATGGCGTGGCCTGTTATTTGTCACTATGTGGGTGAATGACTTTACTACACTAGTGTTTGACTATGCCGAACTATTGAAGTTGCGATACTCAATACTTTAACTACGATTCTGATTCCATTCTTCTTAAAGTAGTGCTCTCTATCGGACGGTTCCGAGCCCAGCTCCCTTCCGTACACAGCCAGGTTGGATACAGAAATGCACATCGTAGTGGCCGGCTACATTAAGTTACGTATATCCGCCAATTCCTGGATGTGTATGGCGAAGGAGTACACTCCCGAAGACGCCCAAGAGCGGCACTACTTCCTTTAACTTGCAACCGCGAATACCAATAGTCTCTTTAACGGTGGAACACAAAAACTTTTAATCCCTGTTTTCCAAGATAGCGGAAAAATATTACTGGGCGCTATACGAACTGAGCTGCATTACATTAGAAATGATTGCGTCCTCTACCAATTACGTAGTAGTGCCAGTATCTTTCTATGTGAACTTCGACTAAATAAGTTACTTTTTCATCGCATAGTGCTGAAGAATTTACATTGAATATTCACTTGGTTTGTAACCTGGGAAAAGTTTTCACTAGCGTCTTCTAGGCAATCAATAGAAGTTCCTCTTAAAAGATAGCAATTTGTGTTGTGTACGTCGGCAGACGTTATGAAAAGGTGTACTTTATTTGAGCATTAGGCAAAATGATTTGTGGTTAATAGCTATTGCAGTGATATTCAAAAGGGAAGTTACCATTACTGTCGTATGGAGGATGAATGGCATAAATACTACAAGTGAAGTTCCCATAACCAGGTACCATAACACAGACCACTCCTCTTCACAGAACATTTATCTTTCAACGTTCTTTGTCATACTCTCCAGCATTTTCGTGTAGGCACATGACGCGCTAAAACTTCGGTGCAGCTACCAGCTCTCTTTCATTACAGTGGTAGTAATAGGTGTATTTTGTTACTCATAGTCATACGTACCTTGCATAGGTGTAGATGGACAGTGGAACGTGTGAAAAGAAATATCATTAGAATTTCTGTGTCCTTCCAGGCTAAATGTTAGGTTTGTATGTACTGTGTAATTATTTCTTTCGATAATAAATGATTCCAAAACCTCACTGTTCTCGTCCTGTTACCTTATTGATACATAGATTAAACTCTGGGGTAATCTCCATAGTTCCAGCATGGATCTGTACTCTCAGGGTGGGAAACAGAGAGAGAGATGTGGTGTGATATTTACGACGAGGCAGATGAAGCTAGTATAAGAGTGACCCAGCGATTACAAGCATTGCGTCTGACATCCTCTAGTGTGATACACAGGAACTGCAGAAAATGTGGACAGCTGTATTCGTTCCGTTATCTTAAGCTCTGGAGAATTTAATTACATGGAAGATACAGACAGTGGCTATAACTGCTCTAATATTCCAGGATTGAGTTTTAAATTCGTCTTAGTGTAGGATCATGATAGTCTCACATTATTTGTCAATTACTTTTTCCATTCAGGAAGTGATTAGGAGCCCCTGCGACAACTTATCGTACTATTTGAGCAGGTATCTCCTCATCGAATATAATTATACTGCCGTTGCAACCCATACTTCCAGCACCTTGCTTGCTCGCTACTTACTCTACACTTTGCAGTTACATATCAGTAAGCTACACTTAAGGCTGCAGCAGCGCATGCAACTGAACAAGTATTACATGAAGCTTCAAATGAATATGAGTTAACAGCTACGCTTGATACACTACAAAGCAAGATACAAACTTAGTCTCTTGACCTCAATGCATAAGGATGCTTATTTCTTAAGGAATATCTAGGTCTGGCAGGTGAAGGTTTTACCTTCTTTTTCTTTACTTTAGTCACTGTAGGTCCTGGCATAGTTGATACACTACTAGGCGATGGATCAGGCAAAACTGTCGGAATGGAAGGAGCTTTTCCATGAAAGGGTTTCAGACGATCAAAATGTACTATCACTAACCGATCTGGCAACTGGATTTCAGCATTTACTGGAGAGGTTAACCGAATGATAGGGTATGGTCCCTCATATTGAGGTGCAAACTTCTTTGTTCTTCCTCGTCTTACTATCGGGTTACGCAACAAGATTAAATCTCCAGGCTTGTAAAGGGGTATTACTGCATTCTTATTGCTCCGCTGTGATTGTTTTTTGGTGGCTTTGGAATTATTGGTTTGAACTTGTTTCCAAATTGACTTGAAACGGTGAGCTAACCTCTTGACTTCAGTTATGTCCACACCTGGGGGCAATTTATCCAATTCAAAAGGTGAGTTCATACGTTTGCCAAAAAAAAAAAAAAATCTCATAAGGACTATAGCCTATTGACTCATGGACACGGCTATTATAGGCTGAAGCGATTATATTGATATAACGGTCCCAATCTGAATGCGTTCTGTTTACGCAGTAACTTAACATTTTCTTAATTGTCCTTTGGACACGTTCCTGGCGGCCATTTGCCTTTGGATGAAAGGGGGTGGTTCTCCACTTTTTGATTCATACAAGCTTGCACACTTGAACGAATAAAGCCGACATAAAGTTCGTCCCTTGGTCTGTTAGAACAGCGTCAGGGCTGCCGAAAGGCAAAACTAAGTGATTGACAAATTCTCTAGCAACTGTCTCTACTGTCATATCAGCGAGAGGTACCAAAACAAGGTATCGAGAAAAGTGGTCCATAATGGACAGGATGTATTTATTGGTTTGATTGCTTTGTGGCAAAGGACCGACAATATCAAAAGCAATATTCTGAAATGTTCTCGTCGCCTCTGAAAGGCTTTTTAAAGGTATTTTGGTCCTAGGAGGGGGTGCTCTTTGAGCGCAAGGTAAACAATTTTGAATATACTTTTTAACATCTTTCTTTCTGTTTTTCCACCGATACCGTGCAGCTATCCTTGCATTTGTTGCTCTTCGCCCATTATGGCATGCTTGAAAACTATCATGGCATTGAGCTATTATTCTGGACTGCAATTCCTTAGGAATTGCAACTCTATTACCACCCGGAGTCTTTCGGTATAAAATACCATATTCAGTAATGAAATCTACACTGGTAACATACCTATGACATTCAACATCTCGGCTTTGCGCCTCTTTCAGTTCCTCAATCAAAACATCATTTGTTTCAACTACTCTTACTTTACCACTCAGAGATTCAGCATTAGAATGCAGTCTACCACGTTTATGCTTAACCTCGTAGTGATATTCGGCAAGTTTTAAAGCCCATCTAGTTAAACGACTGCTAGGATCTTTCAGATTCAACATCCAAGTTAATGTCGCTTGATCTGTTATTACGGTGAACTTTCTACCATACAAATAACATTTAAAATAGTTTACCCCGAACATAAGTGCAATCAATTCCTTTTCAGTAGTACTATAATTTATTTCAGCCTGATTCATCTGACGGGAGGCATCCCAACAGGTCTTTCCTCTCCGTTATATTCTTGGCTAAGGACTGCACCCAGAGCAAAATCTGAGGCATCTGTTGCAAGAATAAAAGGTTTTTCAAAATCTGGATAGACTAACAGAAGTGAGCTTGTTAGTACTTCTTTAATCTTCTTTAGAGCTACGTCACATTCTTCTGACCACTCGGAAACAGCACCTTTTTTCAACAACTTGGTTAATGGCTTAGCTATGGTGGCATAATCTTTCACAAACCGGCGATAGTAATTATATAGGCCAAGCAGTGACTGTAACTCTTTTACAGTGGTTGGGGTGGGAAAATCTCTCACAGCCTCAGTCAACCGAGGATCCGGTTTGACACCTTCAGCACTAATGACATGTCCCAAGTACTGGACTTGTGACTGTGCAAATGAACATTTTTCTATCTTCAGACTTAAATGGTCACTCTGCAAACGTGACAAAACACACCTCAACCTTTCTGCATGTTCTTCAATAGTTCTAGAAAATACAATAATTTCGTCTAAATAAACTAAACATGTGGTGGGCTTTAAACCACGAAACAATAAATCAGCAAATCTTTGAAAGGTTGCAGGAGCATTCCTGAGACCAAATGGCATGCGTAAAAACTTATACAAACCCGAAGGCACAATAAAGGCGGTTGTAGGTCTGTCCTTGGGAACTATAGGAATCTGATGATACCCTGATCGCATATCTAAAGTGTTGAAATACTTGCAGTTTCCAAATTGATCTAGGGTTTCGTCAATTCGAGGCAAAGAATAAGTATCAGGTGTTGTTACTTTATTCACCGCTCTCATATCAACACAGAGCCTATAACTCTTCTCGCCATTGATTGATTTCTTACAAACCAGAACGATTGGGGACGACCAGGGGCTGGCAGAGGGTTGAATAATCCCTGCTGCTAGCTGCTGTTGAACTGTGTCTTCCACTATTGGTTGTAAATGATAAGGGATCGTATAAGCCTTTTGAGATATAGGTCTAGCATCACCGGTGGGAATATCGTGCTGTATGAAGTCAGTAGCAGGCAAATATTGCCTTTCCTCAAACAACCACGCAAATTCTTCCAATACGGGCCATAGTAGCCTCTGCTCTGCTCTACTCAAATGCTCTAACTTTTCATTAAATTGCTTTTTCAAAGAGGGTATCAGGGTACGCACACTTCTAATAGGGAACTGCTTCCTATTTTGACCCTTACCTTCATTTATCACTTCCTGACCACTTGCTAAAACTGTTCCACGTGGAATATCTATCTTTCTCAAACAAAAATTATCGACACATACAGGTACACAAAACTTCTTCCCTTTTCTCTCTACAGCACATAAACCTGTCTTCACAGGAACTTATAAACCTGTCCAGCACATCGTTTTGACGGAGCGGATCCACAAAAACTATTGAACTAGTAGGTAATGGAGCTTGGATATCAATCCATAGAACCTTGCCTGTCCCATTCTCAATGGTAACTGGGCATAACGATTTAATGGGCCATGTACGCGGTTCTGTTGGATCCTGTGAGAGCGCCAGTCCCTCATAATTTCCTTGCGCGCTTTCGGTCCGAACGCCGCCGAAAAAGTGAGTTTCCTCACCAAATCGGACGGTGTGCGTCCTATAATCGATTACCCCTTAGTACTCATTGAGGAAATCATTGCCTAGAATGATATCAAAGTCCCTCCTACGTTTCCGTACAACCTCCATATTAAAACCATGTGTTTTTTTACTTAACTGAAAAGTAACGAAAGATGATCCGGCAGGAATGATCAGTCCCTCACCCAATCCAGCAATGTGATAGCGGGGCGGTTTCAACCTCCGCTTATGGTGATAGGGGACAGACAGCACGCTAATTTGTGCTCCCGTATCTACTAACACTCTAATTGTTCTACCCCTGAGTTTACCTCTAACAAAACATTTGCCACCTCATCTTTCTGCTGTTTTCTATACAGCGGTTTCATTACTTTTATCGGGGGCGAGGGTCAGTGGCTGAGCCTGCCCCCTGACCATTTCCCTGTTGGTAACTACCCCGTTGCCTGTTTGTCTGTGGAACATTTTGCTGCCTTTGTCTGGTTACATTGTTTTGGGGCCATGTGGCATTAGTATGGCAGATCTTGTGGCATCTGCCACAACACGATGCGTCAGCGCGCGGTAGTATGATTAAACTTCCCGCAGCGCTGACATTTTGCACCATTAAGAAACACGCTCCGTGACTCGTTACTTCGCGCTGGGTTAGTAACAAATCTCCCTGCTTCCTCACGTAGCAGCGCAATTCGCACAGCTTCGTGCAATGTAGTAGCGGAAGCCATTTTCACTTCCATCCCGGTTTGCGGGTTAATCCCTCGAATGAACACATCTATAGTCCTTGCTTCTGCTTCCTCTCTTAAAACTTCATTACGGGCCTGGCAGTTGCTAAACACATAAGTGCCACACGATACCGTGCGGATTCGATCAGCAAATACTTCTAAATCTTCATTGGTTTTCTGTCGTAAGGTAGACAGCAAATCTCGATAATAACTGACACCTCTCTTATCGGAATAGTGCTCTGCTAACCCTTTAGCCAAGGCTTCAAAAGTGATAGCATCTCGCAGAGCGTCGACTGATTCAACATATGTTCGAGCGTCTCCTGCTAGTTTCAGTTTCAGCACACTCAAAAGGAAACTATCAGGCCAGCCGCAAGTCCTACCTACATCTTTGACACACTGCAAAAATGTCGTAACATTTCTGTTAGTTTTACCCGCGAAAGTCGGGATGAAATTTACGGCAGGGAAACTGCCAACAAGAGTAGACATAGGCGGAACTGTGCTAACTGCAGAGGGGCGACTAGCGCTTGCAGCTGCTTGTTCAATTGCAACTTTTTTGTTGCTTTCCACAGCAAGCGCATTGCACTGCTCATGCAATTACATCTTTTGCACAGTTAACTGTCTTATCTGTTCTTCTAACATAGTGACAGGGTCTGCGCCAGGAATTTCGGCAGCAGCTCCTGCTTGCTCATTTGAACGGGTGTCAGGCCTGTTTACAAAATGACTTCACAATCAACTCAAGGAATTGCTACAAAGATAGCGAGGCCAGGCTACTGCAATTCCTCACGACTTACACTACTTCATTATGCTGGAGGCGGCGACGTTGGCGGCGGCGGCGAAGGCGGCGTAGGCAGACGAAGCGGCAGCCGGGCGTTGACTGCCGGCTGCGCAGCGACGCTACAGCGGCGGTGGGAAGTGCTGCCCCGGCAGCATCTGGTACAGTGGCATCCAGCTGACTGCGGCTCACCTGGCGGCGTGATGGTCAACGCGCGGCGATGTCGCTGTATCGCGTGCGTTAAGGCTGAAATAAAATGGGCCACCAAGGCCGACGCGACGGCAACAAGAACAGCTGCATGTAATAATGTAGTGTCGTATCGGTGCATCTAGCACCACAAGAAGTTAATTCACTGCATGGCCCCCAGGTCAAAGAAAATGTCCCGGCATCTAACCGAAATTTCAATACTTGTTAGACCGCATGGTGGGTCAGATCCCACTTCCCTGACACCAGTTGTGCATGTCAGGATGTGGCTGAGGTGGAAGTGGGGTCTAAAAAAGAGCAAGTGTTAATTTTTCAACTCCGGTCGGCAAACTGCCTCCCATTTATTGAGAAAACATTTATTGATGACCTAGCCGGGGTACATTATGTGAGTTTAGCGGCCCTAAGGCGCAAACAGATTGAGCCGGAGCTCGAAAAGTGCACGGAGGCAACCGGCCAATGCGTCTGACCTCGTCGGGGGCCTGTCAGTAAAAGAGGGCGATCCACACGCCTCGTTTGTGCAGCTCGGCGCGGTGGGCGCTCACACGTGATATCCTGGACCTTTCTGATTGGCTGCTGTAGGAGCTCTGCCTAGGCAAGCGACGCTTCCCTAAGCGTCACCCCGCCAGCAGAAAGGTTGTTTGCTCGTCGAGCACGTGAACAAGCTGTGGGATAGCGGCACATACTGGAAAAATCTGGTTTGTTGCCAACCCAGGGCTCGTGCACGGCTTTGTGAACATCCATTGCCATCCATAGCTCACGCATTTAAAAAAAATTCCCTTTTCTTTTATTGAAAATAAAGGACTCCCGTACTCAATCTGTGAGCACCTGTACACGAAGTAAATTGTGTGCTTGCTAGGAGACAGACTCTGTTAATCTTTGTTATTTTATGAAATCACAGAAACAATTCACTATGATAAGAATTAAAAATTTTTTACATACACAGATATACATATATTTTACATACACAGTGGAATTCAAAAATGTGTCACAGCCCTTTAAACTGAGTTATTATGCTGATGAAATATTGCTTAAATGCTCCATGTATTCCATACGCTCCCCTTGAAGACCGATCACAACGCCTCGCCCCTTTGACACTGACGTGACAGAGACTGGCTCTCACTCACAACTTCCACATCAGCGTCAGAACAGTGCAGTAGGCAAACACATTTTACGGCAGTATCGGCATGTTCAGGATATAGTTGGAGCTCTGTCTTTGGACATCTCCATTTGCTTACAAGGATACCAGGAGGGACATTCAATTGCACGTCTGCCTCTAGATAGGTCATAGTTGAAGATCTCCTTTCGGTGATCCATACCGTGTCCAGTGGGGTACAGTCTCATCAGTTATTCCTCCAGAGGGTATCCCTGATCACCCAGCAGTGCACGAGGTGTACTGCTGGTTGGTACACTGAATGAATTGCTTTCCAAGCGATGACAGGCGGCAATATCTAAAGGGACGGAACAGCCATTCTGTCTGCCGCATCCTCCTATGTACACGGTAATAAATCTGTGACTGGAGTCTGCAGTACTTTGAAGGTGGGTAGAGAAGTACTTTTTGTAATGGAAATAAGTAGATGCCGATTTGGAGGACTTCTTATGCGAATGTGTTTGCCGTCATTGCTGACTATACGGTTGGGACACTTCCACAGACGCTCATAATCAGTCGCAATTTTGCGAAATTCTTCCGTGTTCGGAACAGGCATATGTTTCGTTAGCGTCTCCACTCAGATAGCTTCACACGTTTCATACACAACGCTTGCGATGGTGTTTCGTGCCATTGAGTGAGGATGCCAATAATCTGACGGCCATCTCTGCAGAAATAAGCCTGAAGCAATATGTTATTTATGTCACTGGGTGTCACTTGGTGAATGTGCAGATGGGTTCAGAGGTGCGCTTACCGTGAATGTTATGACGGCAACGTGTGCCGCAAGCAGTTCTACAATGGTCCCATTGGCTATCTACGACGTGACTGACGCTTTGCCAACATCTACTCACAAACTCTGTAAGACCGCTATGCGTTCGTAACCCATCTGCACTTTAGCTGTCTGTTTTATCTTCTGTTATCATTGTACGAATATCCCTGTGAACGTTTCAATAGAAGTTGATTTATCGTGTGTGCATTTTTAGCTTCCACTGTGAAACGAAAGTGGCAGAATTGAGGACTTTCATAACGACAGAAACTTCCAGAATTTAAAACTTTCATATCAACGGAAACTTCCGAAGGATAATCGGACATCATTGTACTTTGATTCTAAACCGAAGTATATTCACCAAATGCGCTTTTTACAACACGTTATACTTCAAGGCGCCTCGCTGGAAACTTTCAAAATCCGATGCGTCACATATAATGGTCGGCGGTAGAGATGTACAAGTTGTATCATACGATGATAGACACAACTTCAGGATTTATTTTGAGACCAACGTGACGACGAGGGCACCCACTCTAAGATGAAAGTATTACTACCGAAAATACTGCCAAAACCGGGAAAGAAAAGGTGTCAAAAAGGGTCCAATTTACAATCCAGCAGAACTGGAGGAAACCAAGGAAGAATACACAGATGATATGATTTCCAAGAATCAAAAGTCCGGAGAGTGTGACGAAGACAATTTCTTTCTTATGAGGTTATTTCCACATTTATGTGTCACACCACAGCACCTGAACTTAAATTACCTGAGGTCTTAGTGAAAATCTGACATTTCATCATTCACCACACCCTACCACCGCCTCAAAAAGCCTGTCAACACTTGAGCCACATCCATATTTATCACGCTGAGGACAGCCGAAACACAGGAATGGTTGTTGCATTGAAACAAGCAGAAAATTCTGACTCACATGACGTCAGGCATTTCTTGGACGTGGCCCAATGAGGAACATCTAATTTTTAGATTGAGAAATAGACTGTAAACTGTAACTACAATTAGATATTTTTAATAAAAATGATTTTCCTTCTTTATAACTTTCAAAGCTGCATCGTTGTTTCTGTGGTAACTCTGAATTATATGTTAACCACAGCTGAATTAAAATTATTCGCTTACAATTAAAACGACATAGATGAAATGCGAGCATATTCAGTGGGACAGTTGTGTCCCGCTCATAATAGTATTTTACCAGGCTTGTATGAATTGTATTTTATGTTACCTGGGGGCCTAGAAACATCGGAGAGGCTCTGTCCCCGCCGCAGCTGCAGTGGTCCACAATCCCACGACGACTACTGCAGTTCACTTCACCCCTCCGCCGCCACACACCGAACCACTCTTTCAGGGTTATTGTGCGGTTCAGCCCCCGCTGGAGCCCCCACCCCCAGGGCACGTCTCACACCAGACGAGTGTAACCCCTATGTTTGAGGGGTAGAGTAATGGTGCTGTACCCATATGTGGAGAACTTGTTTGTGCAGCAGTCGCCGACATAGTGTAGCTGAGGCGGAAAAAGGGGAACCAGCCCACGTTCGACGAGGCAGATCGAAAACCGCCTAAAAACCATATACAGACTGGCCAGCTCACCAGACCTCAACAAGAGTCTGCTGGGCGGATTCGTGCCGAGGACCAGGCAGTCCTTCCCAATCCGGAAAGCTGTGTGTAAGACCGCATGGTTGAGTGGGCGGGCTTTAACAGGCTTAGTGCCCTACCCAGTAGTATTACAGAAGCTATACATAGCAATAGATATGAGCAACCTGAATTCTGTGAACTTGGTATTAAATAGTATGAGTAAAAGAAAGTAAAGTTGCTGTGTGGTTACAACTAGCCTCACTTCCGCTGAAATGCATTTATTTTTTCCTTTATTGAATTTCGATTCCCCCCCAAGGGGGCAGGCTGGCAGCGGCTTAGCACGCCGCTCTTCAGCCTACAGAATTTTTAAAACATAAGAAGACAGGAAACAATAAAAGCAAACGATGAAATGGTGATGTAAAATGTGAAACAGCGGAAAATTGTGGAAAGTTTAAACATAAAAACAAATGGTGGGCGATGATAATAAAATACACAAGAAACAAACATGGAAAATTGTAGATAATTAAAAAACATGGTGACAGTCTGGATTCTATTCACAAGAGATATAAAAATCAAACCCTGTGACAGTATGATGTCAGTACGCAACACTTCTTAACAATCACTGGAAACACTGCACTAAAAGGTCAGCACGAAGATGACACACCACAGGCAGGAGCTCAAGGGGGGGGGGGGGGTACTGGACAGATGAGGGGAAAAAAAAGGAAAAAGAGGGGAGGAGACGAAAAAGGAGAGGCGAGGGGGGGGGGGGGGTCGAACTGATGGAGGGGACTCAGAAGGGGAGAGCAGGGTAGACGTGACAGGGAATGGGGAAGGGCAGAGGAAGGAAACACAGAAGGACTCGGGGGAGAGAAGGGAGGCAGAGAGAGAGAGTAGACAAGGAAAAAAATAGGATGGAAGGGGGAGGGGGAGGGGAAGAGGGAGCCTGGGAAAAGGACAAAGGAAAGGAGGGGGGTGAGAATCAGAGTTGATAGGAGGGATAAATGGAGGGAGCAAGGGCATCATCCAGGAGGTGGAGTTGATGGAAGCCACCTTGGGAAAGGAGATGAAGGGTGTAGAGACGGAGGGCAGGGGGAACACAACAGTGAAGACGTGGCAGAGGGCAGGGATTGGAGAGGAGAGGAGCAATCATGGGATGAAGGGGATCAAGGTGGCAGGAGGTGTAGAGTATGCGGATATGTTCAAGGAATAGAAGCAGATGGAATCAGGTCGTAGAGGATCCGCATGGGGGATGGGAGGCGGATACAGAAGGCGAGGCGGAGTACATGGTGCTCAAGGATCTGGAGGGACTTGTAGAATTTGGGCAGGGTGGATATCCATGTGGGACTGGCATAACAGAGGATGGGATGGATTAAGGATTTATAAGTGTGGAGGGTGGTAGAGGGTTTCAAACCCCATGTCTGGCCAGAGAGGAGTTTGAGGTGGTTGTGAGCTTTGGATTGGATAGAGTGGAGATGAGGGATCCAGGTGAGGTGCTGAAATGCATTTTGTGAAGTTGAACTACTTCTCAGTGTCCCCACCAATCACCTCTAGTCCGTAAAAGAACGTTTCTCTCTTCATTATATACTCGTGAAATTATTGTAGCGACTGAGGAAATAGCATACGCTATTTGTCACGCTTATCCTGAGACAGATAAACACGCATTCGACCTCGTTACAACAGCAAAAGCTGCAACGCAATCCTAGCCTCTGGACACAGAGGCGTTGTGGGATCCACCCCTTCCCCAGCAACTGACGGAGGTCGGACGCGCTTTGACCCCGCTGTCTGCCGATGCCATCGTGCGTCTGACGGCGCTGTGGACGCCACTGTGGACGCAGCCTCATCTCTGTCTGTCTCCGAATTGTGGTGAACACGCTGTAGTCGCACAGTGAAAAGAAGCGACTCGCCTTTCGATGAAAACCGCGTGAAAAGCAGAGTTCAGAAAGAACCTATACTGCAGCGAGCAGAGGACTGACTGCTGCGCTGTCATCTGTTGGCGGCTCCCAGCAACAGCTGCGTGGCTGTCCGGTCAGTAGCCTCAGACGGCGGCCGCTGGTTTTACTTCGCGTTTCGAAGCTTTGTAAAGCTCTGAGTGGTACAAGACGCATCTCCAGATTTGCACATATCTAGATGGTTACTAGAGTGTCATAATCGAACATAAATTTGAACTGTTTATGACGAGAGTGTTTGACACTTGTTTCATGTTTCTTATTGCAAATGGCATATATTTTCTTTCATAACTGTTCGTAAGGATCTCCAGACAATCCAAGCCAAGGCACGTTCCCGACTCCGTCTCCTCAAGCTCCTTTCCGGCCGCACGTGGGGTCTGGACCCCTCCACAATCCTCCACACCTATAAATCCCTCATCCGCCCTATCCTTTGTTACGCCCATCCAGCCTGGATCTCCGCCCCCCCCTACCTTCTATAAATCCCTCCAAATCCTTGAACGCCATGCTCTCCGCCTTGCCTATCGCATCCATCTCCCCTCCCCCACGCGGATCCTGTATGATCTCATCCCCTTCCCCCACCTCCTCCTTTTCCTTGAAAGGATACGCATCCTGTACACCTCACGTAAACTTGATCCCCCTCACCCGCTCGTTTCCCCGCTCCTCTCCCACCCCCGCCCGCTGCCGCGCCTGTATTCGCACGTCCCACCCGGTCTCCATCTCTCCACCCTCCATACCCTCTCCCAAGGTGGCTTCCGCCAGCTCCCTCTCCCTGATGATGTCCTCGTCCCCTCCATCTACCCCTCCTATCAACTTTGACCCTGCCCCACCCCCCTCTTCCCGTGTCCTTTCCTTTCGGCACCCTCCCTCCCTTCTCTTCTCTTCCCTTCTTTTCCATCTCCCTGTCCCCTCCCTTCCCCCTCTTCCCCTGGGCTTCCTCTCCCCCTTCCTCCCTCCCCCCTATCTCCCCTGCCCGTAGCATCTCTGCTCTCCCCTCTTGCTCTCCCACTCCCCTTCCTCCTCCTCCTCCTCTCTTGGCAGGTCCCCGGACTCGCACACGTATAGTGAACATTCGCGCGCCGGAGATCGTCGCCTTTTGTGCTTCGTGTGTGTGACGTCATATAGTGTTTTTGGTGTCCGCCGTCCCACTCCTACGTTCACTTGTGCCGTCGGACTCACCAGTGTTTTGTGCGCCGTGCCAACGTGTTTTCAGTGTTGTTATCGTCACATGTGAACGACTCCGTGTTTTTTATGTCTCTGTGACCTCTCTCTTTTGCCCGTCACTCTGTTCATTGTCATTCACCATGTTTTATACTCTTGTAAACCGCTATGGCTGAAGAGCGGCGTAGTGTGCCGCTGCCAGCCTACCTGAATTGTACAGGTTTTAAAATAACAATAAAGTAAAAAAAAAAAAAAAAAAAATGTTCGTAAGGCGAGTACAATGTGGTATGAGAAGTCTGTTACCCTTGTACGTGGATAAACTCTGTCTGTGTGGGTGAGGGGTTACTTAACACTAGAAGAAACGGTGTAATGGAACTCTACTATGATATTTCATTCTTGCTGTCCCATTTTGTTTATTGTCTACATAGGATATAGTGTCCGCATGCTATGACATGTCCGACTAATTTATCAGAGAAATTTTCAGGACCGTTGCAAGGGGGAAAACCGTAATTTGTTTCTTGGAACGTTGCACAACAGTCGCAAAAAGTTGCACTGTTACTTTGCGGCCCATGAGATAAATTCAAAATACTAAACCAGAAGTTGCAAGAAAGACAGTTTTATTAAATCAAATATAGTTTTAGGAGCATCCGGTATGGATCTCTGCTTGGAGATCGTCCCCATACTTAGATTTATTTAAAGAAATCAAGTTTCATGTAGCTTCCAAATTTTGGGAAACACATCACTGTTTAAAAAAAATCACATACATACACGTCAGTGCCACAGTCAGCACCTTCCTTGTGGGCCAAAATTTCACAGGGCATACACTGCACACGTAGTTGGCCACTACAGTCTCCTGTTCACATCGCACCACGAGACAGGGAAGCAGTGACTTCACTGAGGCGGCTGCTAACACCAAATGCAGTTTCGGGACCAGACTCAACCCGATCCTGTGTCTGAATGACTTGACTCATGATTATCAGGAACTTTCTCTCGCTCATAATAGCAGCACCCACATGATTGTGTATGAAAACTTATCATGTCTAAATTTAATTATAAATTCCAGTACTAAAATTGGAACATAAAGTTTGATACAGGTGCAATGCCAGGAGACTATCGTAATTAGACCTTTCATAACTATAGCACTTTTGTTACAAATGCCCACCTCACAAAGTGTTTGTCAGCAAAACTGTTGCATCAGGGTGTCCGACAGGTGAAATTGCGAGCTAGTACTAGTAACTGACGCATTTAACAACAGAATGAGCTGTGTTGTTATCAGGTATGTAGAGTGCCTAGATTACACGCACAGTTTAAATCGTTTTACGACATCGGTCCTCAGAACTGTCCGTCAGCGATACTCTCCCAATATGGTACTGTAGTTGCTGGCGTCTGCATAAAACAGTTTCACCAACAGCGCACAGTCTCTCTTCTCGATAGCCACACGAGTCACGTTACGACTCGTCAAATTACAGTGTCATACTGTTGTAAAAACGGTGAACAGCTCAAGACTGGTATTTTGTTTCTATTGTAAACCGGTTCCACATTAAAGCATTAGCACGTATACCAATTTTCGGTTAGTGAAAACTGCATCAGAATCCCTGCAGCTGTTCCTGAGATCAGCCTTGTCATACACACGGAAAGACTACGGTAGGGACTTTAATTTGCAATACTCAGTAATGGGTAGATTCTGGTCAAGCTTCGTCGTTGTCTGGAGTTGCGGCGGCTGTTTAGTTTATCTCTTTTGCCGATAGATACCGCCTCCTCTGTAGCTGACCGTCTCATAGTTGCCATCATTGCCACGAGGTGTCACTCAGAAAGCAATGTGAATTTGTAACAGACTAAAAATCGAGTACCATGTTGTAATGTTATATAAAGGAAGTGTAATTAGCTGATTCAATGCCTGCATAAATTAAATGCAAATTTCGCAGAATGTTACTACACAGGAAGCAAAACGCAATAGACATGAGTAGTGACACAATTAACGCATCTTTGAGAGGTCGCAATGAGACTCAGTAGGTTCTGCATCAATGTTACTTATAATACGTCTTGATTGCAAAAATGTTTATTCACATGACCGATTTCGGTTCCTCTAGAACCATATTCAGATCTGCAATTTCGGTTACAGGAGTAATCACTCACAGTAACCTTCACATTTTGGTTACAGGAGTAATCCGTCCACTCACAGCAACCTTCACATGCTGAATGTGACGCAGCATGTGATGGTTACTGTGAGTGGACGGGTTACTCCTGTAACCGAAATTGCAGATCTGAAGATGGTTTTAGAGGAAATGAAACCGGTCATGTGAATAAATATTTTTGAAATCGAGACAGATTATAAGTAACATTTTGTGAGTGATTGCGGTATCCCATCAGACATTATGTCTATTTTTGTAAAGGTTCTGCATCAGCTACTCCTGATACAAGAAACCTGTGAGCATTTGTGATCCAGTAACATGTCTGCATATCTTTAGAGATAGCGTTTGGACACTGCACACAACAGAAATCGTCACAATGAAGCAAATTTTCTAAAAATGCCCTGGTTATGTTCCTTATTTAAGAATCACCACCATTAGGGAGGTTGAGGGACAGTGGTGATTCCTAAATGTAAGTCCGATTGTGAACGCAGATTTTTAATTTATAGTATATGTTATGTCACTAGACAACAATATGTAAAGGGTGTCCAAAGTTAAAGTTCGTCTTTGAAAACGCTGGAGTGAGAGAACGACTGCTCAAAATGCCATCAGATTTGAACAGTGTATTACTGACCCCGGGACAAACGCCATGGCACAAAAAAAAAATAAAAAAAAAACAACTGACCGGCAGATGTCGCTGTAAGTCTGAGAATATGAACACCAACAGACGCGCGGCACACGGCTGTACCTGAGTTCGCTTCCGAGGCGCCCAACATGACTATCGTCATCCCAAGGATAGTGCGCTGCTGGTGAAGTTCTTCTACAAGAATGGCGACTGCACACCAGTAGACCCGCAGTAGTTCTGGACACTCAGGGGTGCGAAAGGAGGCGTTGGGTCGATGTCTGTTACTGGTCTCGAGAAAATAATTACGCATTCAGAACGACAGGTTCTTTTGAACTACAGTGAGGTGTACAGAGGGAGAAAAACAGTTAATCCGTTGTCTGTTGAAGATGTGGCCACAGCATTACAGGAGGGGCCGAGTTGTGGTGTGCAAACATGCAGTGCACAGGTAATTGTCCGAACGTTGGACATGCCCACAAGCACAGAGCTAAAAATCCGGTAAAATCTACTGCATGTCTATCCACACAAAATCAACCATGTTCAGGAAATGCTTCCTGCTGACCTGGCAGCAAGACAAACGTTCCGTCTGGGATTTCTTACTCACTTGGAAGTGGTCAATGAATGGCCTTTGAACATTCTGTGGACATACAAAGTCCATTTCCGTCTCCAACTACATGTCAATGCGCTGAGTTACAGAATATGGGCAATGGAAATTACCCACGAACTTGTACCACTTCATTCCGCAAACGTGGTCCGAGATGACGACATTTTTTTGTTTTTTGTTTTGTTTTGAAGAGATAGGTCATGTGGGTCCTTGTACTGTCACTGGTAATTTGCGCACCAACGTCATTCCTAACCATCAACAGCGTGGATCCGTGGATAGGATCGTTCTAATGCAAGATGGCGATCCTCTGTACATTGCACAGCCAGTGGAGCGGCTGCTGCAGAAGCATTTCGGAAATGCTAGAATTATCAGCCGTCATTTCCCTACAGTGTGGCAGTCTAGATCACCTGGTCTTGATCCATGTGACTTCTGGTTGTGGAATCATTCGAAAGGCGTGTTGAGTGCTTCAGATACAAACGTAGCTGAACTGAAGGCACACATTGCACAACGCTTTCTGAACAGGACCCACAAGATGTTGTGATCTGTCATGAAACATGCCATTTCTAGATTTCAACTTGTGTCAGAGAATGATGGACAGTGTATTGAACATGCCTTGCATCAGTCTCAAGACGATTAGAAACCGGTGTCATTTTGATTTATATGTGGTCTTTTGGCCTTATGACCGTTAAAAACCGAATATTCACATCTCATGTAGCATGAACATGCCATGGTCAATGGGCTCACCTAACTAACAGTGCCACAACTGTTGACTGCCGAGCTTGTGCCATTACAGACATGGATCTGTGTGGATGGTGTGATGTGCATCTGAAGACTCAGTCTTTGTACTGCTATTCATTTGTCATTTGTAGCTGACCCCATTTACATTAAAGGCTCTCAGCTCAATTTATCGGAAAATTCTCGTAATTTATTTGTTTACATAACGTTTTTGGGTATGTCAATAATGTGCTGCTCAAATTTGACATCATCCCGAGCAGTGGCTTTTCTTTGTACTGCGTTTGGAAAGTGGTATTTTAATTAAGGAGACCTCGTATGTTAAGTACCAAAGAGTACTATAAACAAAAACCTTTCTCATAAAGCTTAAAGCTAAATTAAAAACTGCTAAAAAAGAATATGAAGGTATTGACGCATTAATGAATACTTTAACTAAAAAACAAATTACTATAGGTGATTCAGGTAAAGAATTTGATTGTCTTGATGTACAAAATTACGTTAGAATTTTATTTCACTGAAATGCTGTGTATTCTGACAACGATCCACAAAATTAAATCAAGTAAAGGAAATAATTATTTGATAATAACTATTGTTGTATTATTATTCTCCTAGTTTTTCAGAAAGAAATTGATTATAGTATACTTTGAAATGGTGAAATAAACCCTAAATCAATTAAATTTAAATTAACTAATGGACAATTAAATAGTACAAAACCATTTTTACTAATGCATAAAAAAGAAAAATGATAAAAAAGGTAGAAATTTGTTTATTACATTTAGTATTCCTGTTGTGAAAATAATTATTGACAATTTAATGAACAAAAAGACACAAATCGCAAAGGTGTATTTCTACCACTTTTATTTGATGCTACTTCAGCATTTGCAGCAATCGGAAATGTGGTTATAAACAAGAAAAAATATGATAAAGAATTAGAAGAAAAAAAAGATGTAATTCTGCAACAGAAACTAAACTATGTGGTTTGAAAAGAGTAAAAAATCAGAGATATTTAAAAATTTAATAAACCTTTATCTTATTTTGACATAGAAGAATTAGTTAAACAATGAAAAATCAAATATTCTTGTGCCATTTATATGACTGGTGAATTACTGAAAAACCGAAAGAATTAGAATTTGGAATAGTAAATGAAGGTACACCTGATCATGTTGCTACTCACTGGATTTGTTATTATAAGAATAAAAACGTTTGTATGGTGCAATAATCTAAAACTGCTAGTAAATTATTTATGAAAAATGATTTACATTATAACATCAAAAGCACACAAAATTTAAACGAATTTATTTGTAGTCATTTGTGTTTATTTGCTTTAAAACTATTATATACGAATTATAACTTTAATGATATTTTAAATTTAATAAATGGGAATTTTTGGAACAAAGTTATGTGCTAAACTCAATAAAGATT
The DNA here is from genome assembly GCF_021461395.2 of Schistocerca americana. NCBI lineage: Eukaryota > Metazoa > Arthropoda > Insecta > Orthoptera > Acrididae > Schistocerca > Schistocerca americana. The sequence continues at coordinate 34,437,509 of NC_060129.1, read as the reverse complement.
TAGAAAAAACATCATATTTTCAATTATTAGAACCAAAAATTGCTTACTTTTTAAAGCAACTAGAGGTTATATTAGTTTTAAAGATAGAAGAACTTTGAATATAAATGATCTATATGATGTTAAAGATGTAGTGAACAGTCAATATGTAATGAATTAAGTATTCCTTTTACTAATGCTGAATAAATAAGTATTTTAACAAGCTGAATAATTATATGACAGAAACAGATTTTAATTGGCTTAATAAAAATGATATAACCAATTACTTTACATATATATATATATATATATATATATATATATATATATATATATATATATATATATGCTTTTTCAGGTTACTTCTCAGAAACAGAGTCAATTCCATATTTAAAGAAGGTACAATAAATATAAATAATTAATTGTATTTACTGTTATGACTGCAGACATACCAAAAATGTATTATTATGGTAAGTGTGGTTTTAGTTTTAAAAAGTTGTTGTTTCTGGTAAAAACATAAACAGGAATTTACAAAGTTACGACTTTAATGTTGTGATGGTGTTATTGAGAAACTTTACAAAAAAAACTATACACATCCAATCAATAAAAATAGTGTTCAACACAAATTTTCTAACTATAAGACTATAAGATTCTGTTAAATCTATTTTACTTGATATTTAGTTAATTATATCTGGTGAGGTGATTTACTTATTTTTCAACCTATATAAATGGAGAATCGTAATGTATCTAGTGTCTGATGTATAAAAAGTGTACTGAATCACACAATCCTCATAGAATAACAACTAAAAATGGAAAACAAAGAATTGAATGTTCTGTAAAATTTGCAACAGTAAAAAAAGGCAAATTTGTTAAAAAAAATTATAGACAATGGATTGAGTATTTGTGAACAAATTATTAATGAATTACATAAACAAATGAGTAAAATTTTAAAAGGAATAATGTAATTTCTTTTGGAATAGATGAAGTATGGCAAACTGATTTAGTTAAATGGCTTCTGGTAGATTGAAACAAATTTCAAAAATAAATAAGGTTGTAAATATGTATTAACTGTTACAAATGTTACACTCCTGGAAATGGAAAAAAGAACACATTGACACCGGTGTGTCAGACCCACCATACTTGCTCCGGACACTGCGAGAGGGCTGTACAAGCAATGATCACACGCACGGCACAGCGGACACACCAGGAACCGCGGTGTTGGCCGTCGAATGGCGCTAGCTGCGCAGCATTTGTGCACCGCCGCCGTCAGTGTCAGCCAGTTTGCCGTGGCATACGGAGCTCCATCGCAGTCTTTAACACTGGTAGCATGCCGCGACAGCGTGGACGTGAACTGTATGTGCAGTTGACGGACTTTGAGCGAGGGCGTATAGTGGGCATGCGGGAGGCCGGGTGGACGTACCGCCGAATTGCTCAACACGTGGGGCGTGAGGTCTCCACAGTACATCGATGTTGTCGCCAGTGTTCGGCGGAAGGTGCACGTGCCCGTCGACCTGGGACCGGACCGCAGCGACGCACGGATGCACGCCAAGACCGTAGGATCCTACGCAGTGCCGTAGGGGACCGCACCGCCACTTCCCAGCAAATTAGGGACACTGTTGCTCCTGGGGTATCGGCGAGGACCATTCGCAACCGTCTCCATGAAGCTGGGCTACGGTCCCGCACACCGTTAGGCCGTCTTCCGCTCACGCCCCAACATCGTGCAGCCCGCCTCCAGTGGTGTCGCGACAGGCGTGAATGGAGGGACGAATGGAGACGTGTCGTCTTCAGCGATGAGAGTCGCTTCTGCCTTGGTGCCAATGATGGTCGTATGCGTGTTTGGCGCCGTGCAGGTGAGCGCCACAATCAGGACTGCATACGACCGAGGCACACAGGGCCAACACCCGGCATCATGGTGTGGGGAGCGATCTCCTACACTGGCCGTACACCACTGGTGATCGTCGAGGGGACACTGAATAGTGCACGGTACATCCAAACCGTCATCGAACCCATCGTTCTACCATTCCTAGACCGGCAAGGGAACTTGCTGTTCCAACAGGACAATGCACGTCCGCATGTATCCCGTGCCACCCAACGTGCTCTAGAAGGTGTAAGTCAACTACCATGACCAGCAAGATCTCCGGATCTGTCCCCCATTGAGCATGTTTGGGACTGGATGAAGCGTCGTCTCACGCGGTCTGCACGTCCAGCACGAACGCTGGTCCAACTGAGGCGCCAGGTGGAAATGGCATGGCAAGCCGTTCCACAGGACTACATCCAGCATCTCTACGATCGTCTCCATGGAAGAATAGCAGCCTGCATTGCTGCGAAAGGTGGATATACACTGTACTAGTGCCGACATTGTGCATGCTCTGTTGCCTGTGTCTATGTGCCTGTGGTTCTGTCAGTTTGATCATGTGATGTATCTGACCCCAGGAATGTGTCAATAAAGTTTCCCCTTCCTGGGACAATGAATTTACGGTGTTCTTATTTCAATTTCCAGGAGTGTATTTCAAAATTCGCCTGGACCATTGCAGATAAAACAGGTAAAACATAGTTATTCTTTAAAAAATTATTCTATTAAAAAAATCAAAAAACTACAAACAGGTAATGATAATGTATTTTATAACTAAGAACTTAAAGCATTAATGAAAAAATTTAATATTATTCATTACTCAACTTTTTGTGAATTAAAAGCATGTGTTGTTGAATGATATTAAAATGAAAAATGTGGACTAAATTTGACTTACAAAGAAATTATAAATGGGTTGAACTAGTTTCGAAATTTGTTGATGAATATAATAACACAAATCATTCAACAATAAAAATCAAACCAAAAGACATAAATAAAGAAAACAAAAAAATTATAGAAAACAGTTTATGTAACAAATACACTCCTGGAAATGGAAAAAAGAACACATTGACACCGGTGTGTCAGACCCACCATACTTGCTCCGGACACTGCGAGAGGGCTGTACAAGCAATGATCACACGCACGGCACAGCGGACACACCAGGAACCGCGGTGCTGGCCGTCGAATGGCGCTAGCTGCGCAGCATTTGTGCACCGCCGCCGTCAGTGTCAGCCAGTTTGCCGTGGCATACGGAGCTCCATCGCAGTCTTTAACACTGGTAGCATGCCGCGACAGCGTGGACGTGAACCGTATGTACAGTTGACGGACTTTGAGCGAGGGCGTATAGTGGGCATGCGGGAGGCCGGGTGGACGTACCGCCGAATTGCTCAACACGTGGGACGTGAGGTCTCCACAGTACATCGATGTTGTCGCCAGTGGTCGGCGGAAGGTGCACGTGCCCGTCGACCTGGGACCGGACCGCAGCGACGCACGGATGCACGCCAAGACCGTAGGATCCTACGCAGTGCCGTAGGGGACCGCACCGCCACTTCCCAGCAAATTAGGGACACTGTTGCTCCTGGGGTATCGGCGAGGACCATTCGCAACCGTCTCCATGAAGCTGGGCTACGGTCCCGCACACCGTTAGGCCGTCTTCCGCTCACGCCCCGACATCGTGCAGCCCGCCTCCAGTGGTGTCGCGACAGGCGTGAATGGAGGGACGAATGGAGACGTGTCGTCTTCAGCGATGAGAGTCGCTTCTGCCTTGGTGCCAATGATGGTCGTATGCGTGTTTGGCGCCGTGCAGGTGAGCGCCACAATCAGGACTGCATACGACCAAGGCACACAGGGCCAACACCCGGCATCATGGTGTGGGGAGCGATCTCCTACACTGGCCGTACACCACTGGTGATCGTCGAGGGGACACTGAATAGTGCACGGTACATCCAAACCGTCATCGAACCCATCGTTCTACCATTCCTAGACCGGCAAGGGAACTTGCTGTTCCAACAGGACAATGCACGTCCGCATGTATCCCGTGCCACCCAACGTGCTCTAGAAGGTGTAAGTCAACTACCCTGGCCAGCAAGATCTCCGGATCTGTCCCCCATTGAGCATGTTTGGGACTGGATGAAGCGTCGTCTCACGTGGTCTGCACGTCCAGCACGAACGCTGGTCCAACTGAGGCGCCAGGTGGAAATGGCATGGCAAGCCGTTCCACAGGACTACATCCAGCATCTCTACGATCGTCTCCATGGGAGAATAGCAGCCTGCATTGCTGCGAAAGGTGGATATACACTGTACTAGTGCCGCCATTGTGCATGTCTGTTGCCTGTGTCTATGTGCCTGTGGTTCTGACAGTGTGATCATGTGATGTATCTGACCCCAGGAATGTGTCAATAAAGTTTCCCCTTCCTGGGAGAATGAATTCACGGTGTTCTTATTTCAATTTCCAGGAGTGTATGTTAGACAGTAATGCTAAATATGAAATTGGTGATATATAAGAATAAGTAAACTGAATGGACTTTCCGAAAAAGGATATATAGCAAGTTGATCAACACAAATTTTTGAAACTGAAGATGTTACTCATTTGATCCAAACATAATTGTAAGATTGTAAGGTGAAGAATTCAAAAGAAATCATTTTGAACAAGAACTGTAGAAATCGAATCTTCTTGAAATAGTTTTGAGCAAGAAAGGAGATAATGTATATGTTAAATTGTTATATTTTGATATTTCACCCACTAGTCTGGTAAATAAAAGTACTGTAATTCTTTAAAATGTTAATAAAAATTTTAAACGTAAATGGAGGTAGTTATTGAAAATTGAAACATGTTTGGTATTGAATTTAACAATTATTATGTTTACTGTTTCATTGAAGAAGTTGTTGAGAAGGAAACTCGGAAACTCCCTCCCCCCTCCAAAATCTGGAATTTGAGTGCAATGCATACTGCTTCGATTCCTAAATTATTGATCATTTTGCTGGACACATGTTCCATTTAATCACATAAGGAAGTAGTATCAGTTCCAGTCAAAAAATGTGCCACATATATAATAATTTTTATAGACAAAAAAGCTGTACCTTGAAAATAATGATGCAATCATATATACCTGTTAAATAGCAAAGTAATCTAATCACACACACACACACACACACACACACACACACACACACACACACACAAACAACCATATATAAATGTGTGTGTGTGTGCATCATATATATATATATATATATATATATATATATATATATATATATATGATGCACACACACACACACACACACACACACACATATATATATATATATATATATATATATATATATAAATATATATAGTCACAGAAGAAGCTGAGTAGCACTGTGGTGTGGAGGTTATGATACTAAACTGTTGCATGGAGGGCTCATGAGTTCAAGACTCACTTAGACTGTACAACTTTAAACTCTATATTCGGTTCGAGTACATAATAGAAGTATCCACAAACATCAAGATTAATTGTACTGGTATATTCTGTAGCTGTATATATACAGTATATGTTCTGGCTGGAGGCTGTTCACCCCACACTCTTGTGTGTGCAGGAGCTGAATAAAACTTCTTCTACATGACATTGTTCTGCTGGAGGCCCTGGGTATTGAAACTTGTGATGGCACACACTATCGACGACACAGTGGCTCCCGTCGCCGTTTACGTGGCGAGATACCCGAGTTCGAGTAATATACAACAGACTGCAATCAACCACAGACAGAAGTAGAACCGGATGTTACAATGACATAAACTGTTTGCCACCACATGAGACATCCTTCCGGGTTCTCTGGTGATGATGGCCAAGATCCAAACAAGTTGCTGAATGTATATGAGCTTACAGGCAAATTTAATAAATGGGATGACACCGTGACACTTGCAGGGCACTGCCAAGCAGTAGTATGAGAACAACGAGGAAAAGTTCACAAGCTGGGAGGTATTCCAGGCTGAACTGCGCAAGTGTTTCAGCGACTCACGACGACAGAAGTGCAAGACTCAAGATAAGTTTAAGTGCAGGGCACAGCGTCCAAGAGAAACTGCAGCATCCTACATTCAAGACGACTTGGAGCTGTGTAAAATAGAGGATCGTAGAATGAAGTAGTAAGATAAGGTTGCACATTTCATGAAGGGTGTTACTGAGGACATGTATCAAGGCCTACTCCTGAAGTTGGTTTCGACAGCAGACGACTTTACAAAATGGTGTCAGTATATCGAGACAAAGCATCAAAAAAGAATGAACGGCTTCCAAACGTCGTATCGATGTCTATGATGGAAGAAGCAACTGATTTCACAAGTGCTCTACGTCAGATAATGAGATAGTAATAAGTTCAGAAGGCACTTGGATTACACAGCGAGCAAAAATCCGAGACGCTTCAAGAGGTCATAACGATGGAAGTGGAACAGATATTGAACCCAGTCTCTTGTCCTTCATTTCACTTTAAAACGGTGAAAACATCGAGACCCAGGCGAAGTTACGTTCTTGCAATGCTGCATGAGGGACCTGTTTGGGCACCAAGGAAGACTGACGTCTGGAGGACCCAGGGTAACCAACTAGTATTTTTCCACTGTGGACGACCTGGACATGTGGTGCGCTGTTGTCGAGAAAGGTGGCGGATATTTGATGACGCCCGCACCAGAAGACAGCAGACCGACCTCAGCCGACACAAACTCCGGACGACGAAGATAAACAAGAAGATGTGAGTGCAGGACAACGTAGATCACTATCGCCGCAACCTAGCCGCTGGAGAGGACGTTCCCCAACACGCTGATCAAGGTCTCCATCGCCGTTTAGATGCTCAAACCGATCAGCTAGCCGCTGCAACCTGGAAAACTAAAGGGTGCGACCTTCCTTGGAGCTGAGGCCGCCAAAGAGAAAAATCCTCCGCCTTCGATCACTACAAAAATGACAAGAAACTACATCTATATCCACATGGATGGCTGACCAGCGCAAGCTCTTGTGGACTCTGGAGCATCATAGTCAGTCATTTAGGAGAAGTACCGTCGCCAGTTGCCGAAATCCGTATTTGTCGACATCAAAACATCTCTGCTGAAGGTGACTAATCGGAAATGTGTAAAACCTACAGGAAGATGTACTGTTCATGTGGATATAACTGGCTATACACAACCCTTAGAATTCATCGTCTTACAAGAGGGTAGTCATTATGTCATTCTCGGATGGGACTTTTTGAAAGATTCTTAGGCAATTATAGATTGTGGTCTCTCGAAGATTATGCTAGACGAGATGAGATACTGTGGACAGGAAGATGCACATTCGTATGTGTGGAGACTATGTGTGCTGGATGAAGTGATCATTCCTGCAGTCAGCGCTGGATCTGTCACGTGTCATGCCATGCATCAACCCATGAAACTTGTAGTGGAATGTAAGAGAACTATAACACTGAAGAGTAACTTGGTCGTCCCAGCCTCTGTCGTCTGGTTTAAGAGCGGATTCGGTGAATTGTGGGTGGTTAACTGTCGTCGAGAACCGCAGATCCTTCCAAGATGCATGTGCGTAGCAAACGCTGAGCCGGTAATTGAAGAACAGCTGAGCGTCATAGACACTTCCCATGCCAAGTCTGTGGGCGAAATTAGCGTACCACTGCAAGATCTTCTAGCTCGGCTATCACCACATCTCACTAAGAAACAACATTCTTCAAGAGTTCTTTGAATGCTTCAATCTACGGGTGAAGAGTAAATTGGACAAATCGATTGTGAAGAACCATCAACCGACAAGCCAGAGAGCGTACCGTGTGTCAGCAATGGAACGTCGAATAATTCGCAACGATGTAGAGAAAATGATGAAGAATATCATCATTCTGCCTTCGCAGAGCCCATGGACGTCACCAGTGGTCTTCATCAGGAACAAGGAAGTCAGTTGGTGCTTTTGTGTTGACTACAGGAAACTTAATAAGATAACTAAAAGGGACATTTACCCCCCACGAATAGACGATGCACTAGATGTCTGAAGGGGGCTAAGTTCTTTTCGACCATGGACATGTGCTCGGGATACTGGCAAATCGAAGTAGATGAGGCTGCTCGTGAGAAAACTGCATTCATCACCCCTGAGGGCCTATTTGAGTTTGCCGTTTCGTTTGTGTAATGCACCAGCAACTTTTGAACAGATGATGGATAATCTTCTAAGGCACCTGAAGTGGACGATGTGTATTTTTTATTTTAATGACATTATAGTGTTCTCAGAGACATTTGATGAACATATAAAAAGACTGATGGCCATTCTTAAGTGTCTCCAACAAGGCGGACTGAAACTCAATCCAAGAATGTCTCTCTTTGGAGCAAAAGAAATCAGAGTACTTGTACTCCTTGTGTCAAACGAAGGTGTGCGGCCAGACCCAGAAAAGGTGAGATCTATAGAGGAATTTCCTATTCCTAAACGTATTAGAGATGTGAAAACGTACCTCGGATTATATTGTTATTACCATCGTTTTATCGAAGACTTTTGTGTCAAAGTCTGGCCACTTCAAGAGTTGCTAAAAGCTGATGCTAAATTTATCTGGGATAGTGATCAACAAGATTCTTTCGATGTGCTGCGAAAGTCTCTGACGACTGACCATGTACTTTGTCTATATGATGAGAGAGGACCTACACAACTACATACAGATGCCAGTGGGTATGGGATTGGTGCTATTCTGGTGCAAATTTCGGATGGAAAAGAGAAGGTTGTAGCCTATGCTTCTAGAACACTTACAAAAGCCGAGAGAAACTACTCAACTACAGAAAGAGGATGTCTTGCTGTGATCTGGGCCATGTGCAAATTTCGACAGTATCTCTACGAAAGGCCATTCACAGTTGTTACAGACCATCACTCGCTTTGTTGGCTGACATGTCTTAAGGATCCAACAGGACGACTCGCCAGGTGGGCAGTATGTCTTCAAGAGTATGACATTACCATACTGTACAAAAGTGGAAGAAAATACCAAGATACGGACCGTCTCTCTAGAAAACCTGTGCAAGACCATCAAGACTTTGATGAAGCCAGTGAGCTCACTGCCACTGTTGGATAAGCAGCAGCCAGCAGTCGCACTCTTAGCTCACATATTTGATTTATCGTTTAATTCTTAATTTCTTTACGTGTTTTTGGGTACTTGCACAGTTTAATTCACAAATTACGGCCGTATTATAATATTTTAGAGTTGTAGCGTCGCATTTTAGTACCCGTATAGTGTAAATTCGCGTAGCCGTCTGTCACCTGTTTGTTTGAACGGCTTTTGAGATAAGTGAGACGAAAAAAAATTGTTAGGGATGGATAGGGACTGCGCCTATTGTGTACGGACTCAGGAGGAATTGACCACCGTCCATAAACAGCTGGAAACTGTGTTGGCCGTGGTCGACAGGCTCCAGGCTGTTGTTCCGGGCCGCGGTGACATTGGGACACCCGAGGCGAGTGCTTTATCGTATGTGGAACCTGTAGCATCGCCTGAGATCTCTGATGCCACTGCGACCTCTGATTCGGACGTCCCTGCCGGTCGACACTTGCCTGACTGTGATTTGCTAACCATGGCGGGTAGCAAATCCCTGGGCGGAAGACCAAAGTTGGTGCTGGCCTCAAGACTGTACCCTTACGCCTCTGTAACAAGTTTGAGGTGCTGCCCACTGCTGAAAAGTACTTCTGAGCCAGCAAGGGCGGCCTCGCCTGGTGTGGCAGTGGCAGGTCTGGACAAGTGCAGAGGGTGGGATTGCTTGTCATTGGGAGTGGCAGAATTTATCTCCAGCTATTTCTATAACGATTTCAGCTTCAGTGCTTTCTATCAGCGCTTGAAGCTCTGGTACTTTTCCAACACAGCTACTACAATTTGCGACTATAATACCGACTGTTGCTTGGTCGATTCTCGTCGTTTCTTTGTCCTGTACCCTTTGACTGGAGCCCTGTAGGCGTGTAATGGAGTCCATTAGAGATATGGCAGCTAAGGACTCGAAGAAAGCCAATGTGGGCGTGCATAACGGGGGGGAGTCATCCAAGATGTGGAAAGAGTCCTTTCAGATGCCATGAAGGGTACAGGGTGCAGCCAACTGCAGATGGTCTCTCATGTCAGCACTAAAGACGTGTGTCGCTATGGATCGGAAGATATTCTCTCTGGTTTCCGGCGGCTATCTGAGATGGTGAGGACTGCCAGTCTTGCTAACGAGATGAAGGCAGAGCTCACCATCTGCAGCATCGTCAAGAGGACCAATTCGGGACCTTCAGTACAGAGCCTAGTGGAGGGTCTGAATCAGAGGCTCAGGGGGTTCCGCGACTGTGTAGGCTGCAAATTTCTCGACTTGCGCTGTAGGATGGTGGGGTCTCAGGTTCCGCTAAATAGGTCAGGTGTCCACTACACAGAGGAGGTGGCTACACGGGTAGCAGGGGTTTGTGGACTGGGCGGTTTTTTAGGTTATACAGTCTCAGGAAGGATCAAAAAGGGCTCCAGTCTCAAAGGGGACAGGGCAAAGAAACGACGAGAATGGACCAAGCAACAGTCGGTATTGTAGTCGTAAATTGTCGTAGCTGTGTTGGAAAAGTACCAGAGCTTCAAGCACTGATAGAAAACACTGAAGCTGAAATCGTTATAGGAACTGAAAGCTGACTAAAGCCGGAGATAAATTGTGCCGAAATTTTTACAGAGGCGCAAACTGTGTTCAGAAAGGATAGATGAAATAGATTAGGTGATGGTGTGTTTGTGTCTGTTGGTAGTAATTTCTCTTGTAGTGAAGTTGAAAAAGATAGTTCCTGCGAATTACTATGGGTAGAAGCTATACTCAAGAGCCATACCAAAATAATAATTGGCTCCTTCTACCGCCCCCCCCCCCCAACTCAGATGATATAATATCTGAACGATTCAAAGAAAACTGGAATCTCATTACAAATAAGTACCCCACTCATAATTGGTGGAGACTTATATCTACCCTCGATTTGGTGGCGAAAATACATGTTCAAATCCAGTGATCTTCCGAAATTGTACTAAATACTTTCTCTGAGAATTAATTTGAACAATTAGTTCCTGGGCCCACACATGATTGTAAATGGTTGCGAAAACACACTTGACCTCTTAGCCATAAATAATCCTGATTAGACAGAGCGTTATAGCAGATACAGGGATTATTAAACACTAGGTCATAGTAGCGAGGTTCAAAACCATATCAACCAAAACTACTATAAATAAACGCTAAATATATCTATTTAAAACAGCAGATAGAAATTCGCTTGATGCCTTCCTAAGAGAGAGTCTCTATTCCTTCCAAGCTAATTATTAAAGTATAGACCAGATATGGCTCAAATTAAAAAAAATGCAGTATCGACAGTAATAGATAGATTCATACCACATGATTTAATAAGAGATGGGACTGATCCACCATGGTACACAAAACTCGTCAAAACACTGTTGCAGAAGCAACGAAGAAAGCATGCCAAATTCAGAAGAACGCAAAATCCCCAAAACTGGCTAAGTTTCACAGAAGCTAGGAATTTAGTGCGGACGTCAACGCGAGATGCCTTTAATAGTTTCCACAATGAAACATTGTCTCAAAATATGGTATATAACCCAAAGACAAGAATGCTGAGCATTAGACGGCTAGATGACATAACTAATGAGGAGGTGTCGATTAGAATTGGGGAGAAGAGGAGTTTGTGGCACAACTTGACTAGAAGAAGGGATCGGTTGGTAGGGAATATTCTGAGGCATCAAGGGATCACCAATTTAGTATTGGAGTGCAGCATGGAGGGTAAAAATCGTAGAGGGAGACCAAGAGATGAATACACTAAGAAGATTCAGAAGGATGTAGGCTGCAGTAGGTACTGGGAGATGAAGAAGCTTACACAGAATAGAGTAGCATGGAGAGCTGCATCAAACCAGTCTCAGTACTGAAGACCACAACAACAACAACGACCCAAAGAGATTCTGGTCGTATGGGAAGTACACCAGTGGAAAAAAAACAGTCAATACCGTCACTGAGCGATAGCGATGGAAATATTACCGATGATGGTGCTACTAAAGCGGAGTTACTGTATATAGCTTTCCGTAATTCCTTCACGAAAGAAGACGAAGTAAATATTCCAGAATTCGAAACCAGAACAGCTGTTTGCATGACTGACACAAAAGTAGATATCTTAGAGGTGCGAAACAAATCAAATCACTTAAGAAAGGCAAGTCTTCTGGTCCATATGGTATACCAATCAGGTTCCTTTCAGAGCATTCAGACACAATAGCGCCTTTCTTAGCAATCATATACAACCGCTCACTTGATGAAATGTCTGTTCCTAAAGACTGGAAAATAGCACAGGTCTCATTAATATTCAAGAAAGAAGTAACCCACTGAATTACAGACCCATATCACTGACCTCAATTTGCAGTAGGATTTTGGAGCATATACTGTACTCGAACATTATGAATCACCTTGAAGAAAATGACTTATTGATACATAACCAACACGGATTCAGAAAATATCGCTCTTGTGCAACACAGCTAGCTCTTTATTCCAATGAAGTAATGAGTAATGTCGACAAGGGATCCCAGATATATTCCATATTCCTAAGTTTCCAGAAGGCTTTTGATACCGTTCCTCACAAGCGACTATTAATCAAATTGAATGCATATGGAGTATCATCTCAGTTGGTGACTGGATTTGTGATTTCCTCTCAGAGAGGTCACGGTTCGTAGTGATAAGCGGTAAATCATCGAGTAGAATAGAAGCGATATCTGGCATTCCGCAAAGTTGTGTCACAGGCCCTCTGCTGTTCCTGATTTACATAAATGATCTAGGTGATAATCGGGGCAGCCCCCGTAGACTGTTCGCAGATGACGCTGTAATTTACCGTCTAGTAAAGTCATCAGACGATCAACTACAATTACAAAATGATCTAGAGAGAATTTCCATATGGTGCGAAAAGTGGCAACTGGCATTAAACAAAGAAAAGTGCGAGGTCATACACATGGGTACGAAAGAAATTCGATAAATTTTGGGTATACGATAAATCGCGCAAATCTAAGGGCTGTCAGTTCTACTCAATACCTAAGAATTACGGTTACGAGCAACTTATATTGGACAGACCACATAGGTAATATTGTGGGGAAGGCTAAACAAAGACTGTTCTTTGTTGGCAGAACACTTAGAAGATGCGACAAGCCCACCAAAGAGACAGCCTACATTACACTAGTCCGTCCTCTGCTGGAACATTGCTGCACGGTATGGCATCCTTACCAGGTAGGATTGACGGAGGACATCGAAAAATTGCAAAGAAGGGCAGCTCATTTCGTGTTATCATGCAATAGGGGTGAGAGTGTCACTGATGTGATATTCGAACTGGCGTGGCAGTCACTGAAACAAAGGCGGTTTTCTTTGCGGCGAGATCTATTTACGAAATTTCAATCGCCAACTTCCTCGTCTGAATGTGAAAATATTTCGTTGGCACCCACCTACGTAAGACAACCATAATAAAATAAGAGAAATCTCGAATGGAAAGATTTAGGTGTTCCTTTTTCCCGTGCGCCATTCGAGAATGGAATGGTAGAGAACTAGTATGAAAATGGTTCGATGGACCCTCTGCAAGGCACTTAAGTGTGAATTGCAGAGTAACCATGTAGATGTAGATGTAGATGCACTCCAGGATCTCTCTGCTGAGCAGAAGAAGAACGCCAAGATATCTCAAATTATGCTTGCCTTAGATCGGTCAGAGGACGTGAAAGGACAATTTCAGGTACTTAATGGAAAACTTTGCAATAAAATAGTTCAAATGGCTCTGAGCACTATGCGACTTAACTTGTGAGGTCATCAGTCGCCTAGATCTTAGAACTAATTAAACCTAACTAACCTAAGGACATCACAGACATCCATGCCCGAGGCAGGATTCGAATCTGCGACCTTACCGGTCGCTCGGCTCCAGACTGTGGCGCCTAGAACCGCACGGCCACTCCGGCCGGCTTTGCAAGAAAAACTTTGATACGTTTGGAAAGAGGTGGCTTCGAGTGATTCCTAAACACATGCGCTTAAATGTTCTACAGCAATTCCATGATCTGGTACCGTGCGCTGCGAAATTTGAATCCATGCCAGACGTCATGGACGTCGAAGACCCATAGAGGTCTCTGCACCATCGTTCCGTAAGCTGTGGCGAAGCCCGCCTGCTGGCCCGCTTTTAGTGTGAGGGCGCCACAGTGAAACATTTGGTTCCAGCGACCAATAGCGGCGCCCCCCATAGCGTACTTAAGCGCCTGCCTCTAGCTCAGCCAGCCAGTCTAATCACGCGTACGTCGGTTGACACCTCACCTCACGTTAGACAGTTTACTTCCTTGCTCTGAGTACAAGTGGACGTGTTTGTTTCCTTGTGACTCCGTTCGTTCTGTCCTTCATTGGTCGTGTCTGTCCTCTCCCGTTGTGTTGTTCGCGGTCCTCTCCGCTGGTCCCGCGGCGCTTTCCGTCATTGCTACCCCGCGACCGTCCCAGTCGCTGTTACAACATTTTGGCGACGAGGTAAATGGTGGTCGTTGTTGGTATGGAGGCGAAGTTGTTCTGTCTGCTGGAGCAACAGCAGCAGCTCATGCAGCAGTAACAGCTCCAGTTAGACATCTTACAAAAGTCGCTGCAGTTGCTAACGGACAAAGTCGATGCCCAGGACGCATTACCGCAACAGCTTCAGAGTCCGCGGGTGTCTGATGCTTTCTCACGTCCGCCGTCGTTTCCACCCATTAATGACGCTAAAGAGGACTGGGAACCTTACTTAAATCGGCTGAAACAATTTCACGGCTTTTCAAGTCGCGGACGACTCCTTGCAGTGGTCGTTGTTTTTGTCTTGGCCCTGACACGATCTTTCTTCTCCGCAATTCGGCACCGTTGTCCGATCCTGTGGCTCTATATCTTTTGCTGACAAGCTATTATTCTCAACGCTACCATGTAGTCGCCTCTCGGCTGGAGTTCCACCAGTACCATAAACAGCCTGGTCAATCGTATCGTTCCTGGGTAACGGAGTTGCAGGGTCTCAGCCGTCGATGTGATTTTACGTGCCCCAGTCAGCAGTGTAAGGCTTCGTATGCAGACTAGAGATGGGCAAAACTGTTCTTTTCAGAGATTGGATCAGAACTGTTCACTCCCTGAAATGAATTAGCTCTTTTTCATGACTCACCACTCATTTACAATAGAAAATAAATGGAAGGCACATTGTCCTTTATACTTGGTTTATTCCAGTACTACACCTGTATTTTGATCTTATTTGATCCTATTTTTAAGTAACACAGATAATGAGTAAGAATTTTGTATTGTTTATTGAAATTTCCACGATATGACAAAGTTTTTGATTATTGATTTATTTTGCACTATCGTGGTTTTTTGGGTGATCGGAAAATGTTGTAACTTGAGATTTACATTAACAATATATTTGGCTATAATGTATTAAAATTTCATTAACCTCATACAAGTTCATCGCAAGCCATATATTTTTAAAGTGAACGTTTCCTTCCGAAGACGCCTAAAATCGCAAAATCCGTACCAGAATAAGAAAAAAAAAATATAAATTTGACTGTAAAACGAAAGTGCTGCATATAGCCTTACGCAGAATAAAACAAGGAAAATATTGGTGTATCACATTTTGCGATACGTTTATCGGTTCGCTCGTAATTAAAGCGTAAATTCGAGTGTCCATAATAAAAATCCTATAGTAAGAGGAGTCATCAGGAACCTAATCTAATCAGTTTAAACAAATAAAAATAAAATAAAAACAATTGATGTATACATAACATAATAATGTAATATACATAGCGGTATTACTATGAAGAACAATATCCAGTAGGGACGAACTCCGATGCAGAGGCGCTGAGTCGAGCGGGTCGAGCCGCGAGCTGTATTACTGCGTGAGCTAAGACCGCAGAGAGCAGAGTGACACCTGAGTCGCTTTGCTCAACGCTCTGGCTAGAGTCGAGACGGTGGGGTGAGCGTTGAGCCGGCGAGTTCCGAGGGTGGGGGGGAGCGGTGAACTCACCTGCTCCGAAACAAATCGTCTGTTCTCTTGCGAGCAGGTTGTTGCAAGTAGTTCCTATGTTTTCCGCTAGGTGGCTCTCTGTCCTGTTGCTCGCATCAACCGCCCAGAGGGCAGGACGTGCGACTGAAACGATCGCCGACAGAGTGCGATGCGAAGTTAAGCTGCGCCAGACATTGCGCGTGGCAGACGACGCACATGGACGGCACGGCATATGTGAAACACAAAATCCAATGGGGCACTGCACAGTGCAGGCAGCCAAGGTAGAAGCAGGGCAGAGGCCGGCGCTGGCTGTGTTGTGTGGCATTCAGTGTGCTCTGACCAGCAAAGGCCCCGCTGATATGCTCCGTCTCTCTCTCTCTCTCTCTCTCTCTCTCTCTCTCTCTCTCTCTCTCTGCTGTGAGAAACGTTTGGAGCTACCGTTCTTTTTTTCTGAATCACTGATTGTTCACTCCTTTGGAAGATTCAACTCTATGAATTAGTTCAAGAGCGCATCCCCCATCTCTAATGCAGACCCCCTGATCCGGGATGTGGTGGTTGAGCTGGCTCCCCACCCTGAGGTCTGTACTGTTACGTTCAAACTGGACAACTACTCCTTTGAAATTGCTCAAGCGGCTAACAAGCGTCTTATGGCACAACCGCAGCTGGCAGCGATCACGTGTCACGGCGGGTTCCGCCCTCGCGATGTCGACGTGGCCCGGCCGACAGGGGGCAGCGCTGTCGGGACTCCTCGTGTTCCGACGTCTCTATGGGGTCGGCGCCTTCGGTCGCCCCTCGTCGCCAGTAGCGCGGCCCACTTCCATCTTGCGCACGGTGCTTTACTGCCCATTCGGGGGCCGATTGTCCCTACCACTGGAAAACGTGCACGCTGTGTAACAAGGAGGGCCACATCCGATCGGTTTGTCGTAGTCGCTCGACTCGATCCAGTCCTGCCCCTCCTGGGCCTCAATATACCGTCCATGCTCTGCAATCGGTCGTCCCACGGGATGACCTGTCAGCGAGGAAGCTTCTCCTCACGCTCCGCATTTTCACAGAGGGTGTCAGTTTTCAGGTCGACACTGGGGCCACCGTCTCCCTGATTAATACGGCGACATATACTTGGCTGGGCTCTCCTGCGTTGTCGCCTCCCTCTCGCCGTTTGGTCGCCTACGGAGACTGTTCCATTCCCCTTCGTGGGCAGTTCGTCGTCCAGGCGACGTACAAGCATGTTCCCCGGCTCCTTACCCTCTTTGTCGTCGACCATCCGTCGGCTTCGAATATTTTTGGCCTGGATGCGTTTCAACTGCTTGGCTTTTCAGTTTCTGATGAAGTTAAGGTCATTTCCACGGCTGTTCCCTTTCAGGACTTGGACGATCTGTGCTCCGCTTTTGCGTCGGATCTGGGATATGGTTCCAGCTTTCAGGCGCACATCACCCTAAGGCTTGATGCGCAGCCTCGCTTTTTCCAGGCCCAGCTCCTTCCAGTGGCCTTACGGCCCGCGGTCAAGCAGGAACTTGATCGGCTTCGGGCCGCTGGCATGCTGGAGCCTGAAACTTACCGTGCATGGGCGACACCACTGGTGGTCATACGGAAACCCAATGGGTTCCTTTGGCCCTACAGTCAGTGCTCAATCCCTCGATGACACTTACCCCATTCCCTGACAAGAAGACCTTTCCAAGCTTGCCGGGGGTGAGTATTTTTCAGAGATCGACCTGGCTGAGGCATACCCCCAGTTGCCCTTGGATGCAGAATCTCATAACATCATGGTTATCAACACGCCTTTCAGATTGTATAAGTACAAGCACCTTCCCTTTGGTGTCACTTCGGCGCCAGCCATTATCCAGCGATTCCTGGAGCAGCTTACACAGCCTATCTCTGCATGTATGAATTATCTGGATGACATCTTCGTCACCGGGCGTTCCCGCCAGGAACATTTGCAAAACCTCAGCGCCTTATTTCACGCTCTGCAGTCTGCTGGTCTCCGCTGTCGGCTGGACAAGTGTTGTTTTTTTCAACCAGAAGTGGAATACTTGGGCCACTGGCTTAGCAAAGATGACATTCGCCCTTTGGGTCGTAATGTCACGGCTATTGAGGCCGTTCCTCGTCCCAAGGACTTATCTGAACTGCAGGTGTTTTTGGGCAAGGTTACTTATTAATTAAAGATGTTGCCCCAGGCTGCCTCTGTTGCTCAACCCCTCAATCACTTGTGTCGCAAAGGGGTACCTTTTGTTTGGACTCCTACCTTTGACCAGGCTTTTCTCTGTTTAAAGGCGATTCTGAAGTCTGCCCCTTGCCTTACTCCCTTCTCTCTGGACCGCCTCTTGGTTGTGGCAGCTGATGTATCGGCATATGGCATTTGGGCCGTCCTCGCCCACCAGGATGCCGATGGCTCCAAACAGCCCATCGCTTATGCCTCTAAGATGTTGACCCCAGCACAACGGAACTACTCCCAGATTGAAAAGGAGGCCCTGGCGATCGTGTTCGCCATCCAACAATTTCACACCTATCTCTTTGGAGCAAAGTTAACCCTCCTGATGGACCATAAAACCTTGGTCACACTTTTAGAACCCCACCCTCACCTTCCAAAGTGGACAGCTCAATGCCTCCAGCACTGGGCATTGTATTTACGTAATTATGCTTACACCATCCATTATAAGACCACCGGCCACCATGCTAATGTGGACGCTTTGTCATGTCTCCCAGCTGGCCCCGATCCTACCTCTGACCAACAGGAGGTCCTCTGCTTTCATATTGAATCCGCCCGCTAGGATGCGCTGGACAGTCTGCCTCTTATGGCTACTCACATGGTGGAAACGACGGCGGACGTGGGAAAGCATCAGACACCCAAGGACTCAGAAGCTGTTGCAGTAATGTGGCCCGGGCATCGACTTTGTCCGTTAGAAACGCCATGAGCCTATCTTGCGGCTGGTTCTCAACTACGTGGTCCACGGGTGGCCATCCTATGTTACTCTGCGGATGCAGTCCGATTTCAGCCCCTGGCGCCACCTGTCCCACAGGCTCTCCATGGTCGATGATGTCCTTCTGTTGGCCACAGAGTCAGATGCCCACCGGGTGGTCATCCCTCTGGAATTGCGACTTCAGGTGCTCAGTTTGTTACACTGCAGGCACTGGGGTATGTCCCGTATGAAAGTTTTGCCTCGCCGGCATGTGTATTGGCCCAGCATCGATGGCGATATTGAGTGCCTGTTCTATGGGTGCACTGTCTGTGAGCATCACCAGGCGAGTCCCCTGGCCTGTGGCTCACTGGCCCTGGGATCGCATCCATATCGATTTTGCGGTCCCATTTTTGGGGTCCATGTGGTTACTCATCATTGATGCCTACTCCAAATACCCATATGTTTTCCACATGGCATCCACGACCACGGAGGATACACTCATGGCCCTGGCCCAGGTTATCACCATTCAGGGTCTGCCACACAAATTGGTCTCCGATAATGGTCCCCAATCCACAGCGTCCTCCTTCCACAACTTCTATCAGGCCAACGGCATCAGACATATCCGTAACCCCCCTTTCCACTGGCGGAGAGGCATGTCAGCACTTTTAAACACCAGTTGACTAAGGCGGTTGACACATGTCCACCCACTTCAGCCCTCACCCTGTTTTTGAGCACCTATCGCACTATGCCAATTGACGGACGCAGTCCAGCGGAGCTCCTTCATGGGCATCAGCCGCAGATCCTGCTCCATTTGCTGATGCCATCTTCCTCCCACCCCCACTCCCAGCCCTCGCAGCGGTATGCCGCTGGCACAGCTGTGTGGGCCAGCGAATATGAGAGCAAGGTGGGTTGGACACCCGCCAGTCATCGCGGCCCATGGGCGGCGTGTGACGTCGGTGCAGACGTCGAAATGGTTGGAGCGCCGCCATCATAATCAGCTCCACCCTCGTGCTGCCACGGGACTCGCGCCGCCGCCTCTCTCCCTAACTCCTTCGGGTACAGACGTGGTCCTTGAGTCACTGTCCCAGCCCCCGGTTGCCATCTCCCCACGGGCCTGCTGCCAGCCCTCTCAGTCTCCGTGTGGATCGGGGGCTCACTCCCCCACCCTGGACTCTGGATCAGCTGTCATGGATACCTCGGGCGTCCCTTCCTCCCCGCCAATTGCGGTTGATACACCCAGTTCCTCTTTTCACTGCCGCCCACCTCGGCACCGTCCGTGGTGTTTCCGCCCCTACGTGCAAGTTTCAGGGGGGAAGTATCTAGTACCGTATGCCACAGAATTTGAATTCGCGCCAGACGTCATGGACGTCGAAGACCGATAGAGGTCTCTGCACCATCGCGCCTTAAGCTGTCGCGGCGCGTGTACCCTGGCCCGCTTTTAGTGTGAGGGCGCCAGAGTGGAACATTTGGTTCTAACGACCAATAGCGGCGCCCCCGATAGTGTACTTAAGCGCCTGCCTCTCGCTCAGCCAGCCAGTCTAATCACGCTTACGTCCGTTGACACCTCGCCTCACGTTAGTTTACTTCCTTGTTCTGTGTACGAGTGGACGTGTTTGTTTCCTTGTGACTCCGTTGTTTGATCTTGTTGTATTCGTTCTGCCCTTCATTGGTCGTGTCCGTCCTCTCCCGTTGTGTTGCTGTTCACGGGCCTCTCCGCGGGTCCCGCCGCGCTTTCCGTCATTGCAACCCCGCGACCGTCCCGGTCGCAGTTACAACACATGACACACCTGAGGCCGTACATTTAGAATTTATTAATGTGGTGTCACCGCCAGACACCACACTTGCTAGGTGGTAGCTTAAATCTGCCGCGGTCCATTTAGTACATGTCGGACCCGCGTGTCGCCACTGTGTGATCGCAGACCGAGCGCCACCACAAGGCAGGTCTCGCGATACGGGATAGCACTCGCCCCAGTTGTACGACGACATTGCTAGCGACTATACGGACGAAGCCTTTCTCTCATTTGCCGAGAGACAGTTAGAATAGCCTTCAGCTAAGTCCATGGCTACGACCTAGCAAGGCGCCATTAGCCTTACATAGTTTGAGAGTTATCGTATGAAATGTCTCATGAAGAACGTTGTAAACCAACAAAGAATTAAGTATTCGAGGAGCTGCATACTTTTCTTATTAGAATCAATACTTATCCTGTTCCAGAATTCACGCCAGTCGGCGTGTGTGTACGCGTGCCTTTCTTTCGGCTACCCGTCACTGTGGACTGGCTGCCTTAGCAGTCCCCAACAATTCAGACCTACGATAGAAGTAGCAAGAGATTTTTCTGGCCAGGTTTATTTAGGAGTGTCCGTCACTATGTGTCGCACTGTAGAGAGTGCCAGAGGAGAGAGGCAGTTCCTCAGAAACCACCTGGCTGACTCATACCAATTCCACCAGGTGATGATACGGTCACAGGTTCGAATCCTGCCTTGGGTATGGATGTGTGTGATGTCCTTAGGTTAGTTAGGTTTAAGTAGTTCTATAGTCCGTGAGACGAGTGATTGGTACTGACAGTTCCGGCGGGCAGACGGCGCTGTTGCCGAACGTGGCTCACAGCACGCGGCGCCCTGTCTGCTACACGCATTCTCTAGCAGCAGAAATAAAATCGAGACAAAATACAAGTCGTATTGGTACGCGTGAATTTATTTAAAGTTGATGCTTGAAATATATTAACTCGAAAACTGATAAGAGCTATTTAGTACAAGTATCTAAGATGCTGAAACATAATAAAGTTATTTGTTAAACTTCACAACTGAAATGAAAATTATTTTCGCAAGTTGTTGAACATTAGCAGTTTTGGTTTCCATTGTTAAGTATTAGCATTATTAATTTGTTCTACTACAAGCTACAGAATAATTGGTCAGTGTATTAAGAGTTATAATCTGAAGAAAGTACTCACAATATGATGATCTGGTTGTAGATCGATAGCAAACTCCCTCCTTACATTCCTGAATACGTTGTAGTTACTGTAATGGAAAAACACCACTCACATCACTGTCAGAATCTGATTTGACATTGTCTTCCTCAGCACTACTCGAACTATCAGTGTTCTCTCCCAGATGTATAATTAAATTTTCGATGCATTCTTCCACAACCCCTTCGGTTTTGGCCGCCTCTCTGATGGCACTTGCAGTGCTGTTTACAATTTTAGCCCACGTCTCGCTTGTCACTTTATTGATAGCTGCTGGAAGGAGAGTTTCCACTTCAGAGATGGTGAATTTTTTATTGTTTGCAGCAATGTAATTTTTTATCTGCGCCCACACTCCTTCAATTGCATTGAAGTGACAGTGGTATGGAGGAAGCCGAACGATTTCATGCCCGTGTCTTTTAGCAATCTCGTCAATTACATACGTTGCAAATTGGGATTTCTTTTGTGCCACAATTTCGAGCAGTTCCGCCTTCCTTAAATCTTCTCTGAAATCTACTTTTCGCCGTTTCAACCACTGAATGATATCATCTTTTTTTGTTGCCAAGGTTGGTGCCTTATCATGAACAACGGAATGATAAGGCGCATTGTCCATAACGATCACTGATGGACTTGTCAGATTCGTCATAAGCGATGTCTCGAACCATTCTTGAAATAGTACACTGCTCATTTCTTCATGGTAATGTCCTGTCTTTTTTGACCGAAACATTTTCAAGCAGTTTGTCACAAAACCTTTCGATGTTCCTGCATGTAAGACAATAATACGCCCTCCTTTGCCAACAGGCGCTGCCATTGTACCCTCAGGCGTTCCATCATTTCAGCCTCTACGTAAAGAATGGCTGACATTGACCCACTTTTCTTCCTCCGTTTCACTTCTTGTGTTGGGCTGGTACTACCCGCTGCACTAGACATTGTTTACAACGAAACATAAACAAAGAAACACTAAAAACAACAAAAACGAAATAAACTGCGAATTCAACTTCAGACAAACGACGAACGACCGCACCGCCTGCACGCGAGACACTGGTAAGTTTCATAAGCGCGCGCGACCGGGTTTCAGAGTGGCAACGTGGCCCTTGCTACCCGCTCAAGGTCAGGCCATCATTGGCTGCCTGCCTGCGGTCGCTAGGCAACGGAAAAACGCTACCGAGCTGTCAATACCAAAGACTCGTCTCCCAGACTATAAGTTCTAGGGGACTGATGACCTCAGAAATTGAGTCCCATAGTACTCAGAGCCATTTGAACCATTTGGAAGTGTGTATTCGTCATCGTGATACTGGCGTATCACCTGGTGTGATAGTATGGGGTGCCATTGGTTACACGTCTCGGTCACCACTTTCGCGCATTGACGGCACTTTGAAAAGTGGACGTTACATTTCAGATGTGTTATGACCGTGCCTCTACCCTTCATTCAATCCCTGCAAAACCCTACATTTCAGCAGGATAATGCACGACCGCATGTTGCAGATCCTGTATGGGCCTTTCTGGATACAGAAAAAGTTCGACTACTGCCCTTGCCAGCACATTCTCCAGATCTCTCACCAACTGAAAACGTCTGGACAATGGTAGCCGAGCAACTGCCTCGTCACAATATGCCAGTCACTACTCTTGATGGACTGTGGTAATGTGTTGAAGCTGCATGGGCATCTGTACCTGTGCACGCCATCCAAGCTCTGTTTGACTTCATGCCCAGGCGTATCAAGGCCGTTATTACGGCCAAGTGTGGTTGTTCTGGGTACTGATTTCTCAGAATCTATGCACCCAAATTGCATGAAAATGTGATTATATGTAAGTTCTAGTATAATATATTTGTCCAATGAATACCCATTTATCATCTGCATTTCTTCTTGGTGTAGCAATTTTAATGGCTATTAGTGTAGCTCGACTGTGCACGCTGCAGGCTCCATAAAACTATCTCTGAAGGTATGACGCGAGCCATAGCCTTGTTGTCTACCAGCCTTCTGACCTCGTCTGGGTCTTCACTCCTGTACGGAAGGTTGATCTCTCTGAGAAGCTCCTCAGGCGATACTTTGGACCTTATAAAGTTGTAAGACAGTTGTCTGATGTTACTTATGAGGTTGAAGATTTTGACCCCGACGCGAGACGACGAATAATCAGAGATACGGTCCACACCCTTCGAATGAAGCCCTACAAGGATCCTGCCACTCAGGGTAAATTCGAAGCTCCAGCGACAGGCAACAAGCGGAAAAGTGACGAAGAGCGTAGCGGCTAAAGGAGTTGTAAGAAGATCATCGCAGGGAGAACATCAGCCATCAGAAGTCGAAGTATGCAGCACCGATGACTCGTTTCCCGACTAGCACGCCGTAACACCGAGACGCTGTTCACTTAAGCAGGGAGGAACGTCACAGAAGAAGCTGAGTGGCACCGTGGTGTAGAGGCTATGGTACTAAACTGTTGCATGGAGGGCACCTGGACTGTACAATTTTAACTTCTATATTCGGTTCGAGTACATTGCAGAACTATCCACAAATGTCAAGATGCATTGTACTGGAATGTTCTGTAGCTGTGTATGTACTATACTATATGTGTTCTGGCCAGAGGCAGTCCGCTTCGTGCTTTTGTATGTGCAAGTGCTGAATAAACTTTCTTCTATGTGGCAATATATATATATATATATATATATATATATATATATATATATATATATGTGTGTGTGTGTGTGTGTGTGTGTGTGTGTGTCTGCATGTTTCATTTTGTTGCCAAAACTGTTCACAGCAGACCAATTTCTTTTATTTATGGGAGTAGCCGTAAGTCTCGCATTACGCACTATGCTGTTTTTCTCACAGTGGATGGATGTGGGTGGTTGTGGATAGCAAAAATTTTAATGCTAATATAATTATGACTGTGTGCTGCCAACACAAATTTCCTGGTGTAATCTCTTCCTAGAGTTTGCAGTCAGTGATACAATGAGATCTTCAGTGTATGGTAAACTATTAATGGGATGCAAAATGAGATGAATGTACAGTTGCCCATTAATGATAGGAGTTTTATTGCTACTATCAGGAGACTTTCGGCAAACATTACCAGTAATTCCAAAATCAACACCAGCAGACGAAATAAATGCAAGTTTATAGAGATTTATATTTTGGAATAAGTTTGAAAAGTTATATTTGAAATAAAATACGCATGCAATTATGACAGGAGATCCAAGAGCTCACATATTTGCCCAAAATTTATTGAAAATTGCATATGGTCCTTACCCTCTTGATCTTTACTCTGGAAAGCTTATTTTAACACTAGAATTATGCAGTATGTCAGAAGCTGAGGGACAATTATTGACAAAGTGTATCCATCTATAGAAATGAACTAGCTAAGTAAAGATTGGCTGTGTGAGTGATCAATTGTAACACCAAGAATGACGTAGTGCAGCAAATACAGAAGTTTATTCCAGTAGCAGAAACAGTATATAAATCAGTAGTTACAATAATGGATCAAGAAGAAACTGTCAACTTCACAACCGAATTCTTAAACTTATTAAATGCCTTTGCATAGACTCAAACTGAAAATTCGATCGCCAGTAATGCTGGTAAGAAATATTAACTCACCCATCTTATGTAATGGCACAAGATTGTGTGTCAAACAACAACTTCATAATATTATTGAAGCACTAACATTAACTGGTAAACAAAAAGGAAACTCGGTGTTCCTACCAAGACTCCTACCAACGTAAACTCACACGCCATTTTCTTTTAAAAGATAACATTTTCCTGTGAAATTACTTTATAGTATGACAATAAATAAGGCTCAGGACCCAACATATCTAGGGAAGGAACCCTGTTTCTCGTCTCACATGGTCAACTGTACATTATTTTTCCACATGTCGAACAAGCAGAAAATATATGTGTGTCTGTGACATATCCAGACATCAAATGTAGTGTATAAGAATGTAATTTTATGTAAGGAATTTATACGTAAGTTATTTGTCCAAATAAAAAGTCGAAATGAAAAATGAAAAAGTCTTTCACTGCAGCTTTTTGTCCATTATACATCTATAATACTACTGACAGAAAACTAAAACCCCTGTATAACAGGTTATTATCATCTAATGTACCTATAAAAAGGTAACCATAAATTGTCTGCGATCCAACAAGTTTTTGTGGCACATTTAAAATTTAGTTTTTGTGGCATGACAGACCTCTAAACTGACCAACTCATTTATTTAGAAAAATTGAATTTTAGAGACTTATCAACACCCAAGGTCATGCCAGAGTGGTATTTCCCTTTTGTGTGTGTGTATGGCGATTTGATTGTCACACCATGAGTAGAATACAATGCGTGGGGCATATGTCAGTTTGCTGTAGGCTTTTACTCTTCTTTTTCAAGTGCCGTCGCCTTTTTGTGTTGTTCTCATGGTCTGGCTTCTGTGTACATTGGCTGTGGGTAAACTTATTCTCCTCGACTTTGTCTCCAGACGGAGTGATGAAAATTGCCTTGACAGTTAATCGTTCAAGAGCGGGAAAGGTGAAAGTTCACGAGTATACTATCAGAGTGACAAGTGCCTGAGAAATGACTTCCCTATCAATACAAGTGCATGAGAGATGACTTCCCTATCAATCTCCTGCATAATTTTGTTTCTCAAATCAACACAGTCGTTATCATGCACTAGCACACGAAATGTAGTTTTGTCGGTCGATTCTTTTACACTACGACCGAAAGGTGTCTCAGTTGTTGGGAAAAAATTCCAACCGTGATGGACACACCCTTGGGGAAGAGTTCGTAGTGTAAAAGACAATTTTGGAGCTATCAGATGGAAAATATTATTTCAGTCTACTCTTTGGTAGGGCTCAGCCTTTCATTTCTTCTTAGGAAGTTAACGATAAAGGCATCATAGCTCGTCACCAGTACAGTATTGCATAGGAATCCTGAATCAGCGACCTGAAGATGTTCAAGCAAAACTGCGAAAACAGTCATTCCGTTGATTCCTGTTCTTTCGAATTAGAGCATGCTGTACTCCTACACCAGACTTCTGACCCTTGCCTGTCGAATGCAAATGTCGCATGATAGTTGAATGGTAATACATCACTTATATCGGTAGTCGAGATCTCCTTAATGTGGAAAGTCATTCCTGCCACAACGATCTTCACTGAAACAAGAATATCTTTATCTGTCCCAAAAACACTCGCTCTACACACAGTTCAAATCTTTCGAGCTGCCTCCTTTGCATTCATCCCTCTATTATACCAAAAGCAAATATTGTGTGGCAGATATTACACCCTTTACCACTTGCAACCCAACTTAGCAACGCTTAACTGTAGTTCATGATTTTCAAGTATGCAAAGTCCAATGCTTAACTGCAAGTTGATAACTAGAACTTGAAGTTCGAAAATGACAGTTGACACATACACTGTCAGCGTCGTGCCGCGTTCACCTGGGCGGCGCCGGATTTCAGGCGGCGGGTGGCGCCTGGCCGGTGGCCGGTAGCTGCTGCAGCGCCAGGAAACGCTCGAGCGTAAGCCACGAGCTGTCCTGCGAAATTGTTTCTCGAAGTAGTTGTTATTACTAGAATGTGAAACGAATTATCTTCTATGTTTCATCAGAGTCATAACTTCAGACGAGGGCCGAAACACGGTAAAAAAGGGAGATACGGTTGGTCGCGACCACGCAACTAGAAGATTAAAATGCACGACGATTACCACTAGACCATGGGCTCAACAACACGACAACATCTCGAAAGTAGACAACAATTCCTTCTGACACTTCAGTGTCTTACAGTGTTCCCAGAGTGTGCAGATGGCAGGACTTAGCGTTGTCAGTGGCGGTCGGTTTTATTGGCCACCTTACGTGAACGCCTCGGACTTAGTTTGTGGCGGCC
This sequence comes from Schistocerca americana, assembly GCF_021461395.2. NCBI lineage: Eukaryota > Metazoa > Arthropoda > Insecta > Orthoptera > Acrididae > Schistocerca > Schistocerca americana. The sequence continues at coordinate 34,410,018 of NC_060129.1, read as the reverse complement.
AGCCTGCGGTCAGTTTTTATGTCTAAGACTGTACATTAATCGTGAAAACAGATCCAGTTATGAATGACTGATAACATCGAATCGTCATTCAATACGTCTGACCACACTGAACTCAGCTTAAGGTTTGAGATTTACACTCTTCATTTGTCTTGAGCGTTTACAGTGTATTACGCCTGTTTCCTCTGAGGTGTTCTTGACGCTTTCAAGGGACATTGTCAAGGAATAGATGTCCACGATCAGCAAGTGTTACCATGTTCACCACACTGCACCTTTCCCCTTCTGTGTTATTTCACTGCATGCGCACCATCTGCACAGACTTCTGATTGGGATAGGCACAGTGGATTTTTCCCAATAGGCAAAATATTTATAGAAGACACTGCAATCTTTTGCCAGCACGAGCGTATTCAGTGAAACATGGGTCGTTCTCAAGAATAACCCATGTTACACTACACTAGCAACTACACAACCATGCACATAAACGTATTTAGGTGTTAAGCAAAGTTAACGATTTCTTCAACTTTGTAATCATAATGTTACCACAGCCATATGACTTCAATACCACTGAAGGAGACAAATGGGCTGTTAATCTACTTAGTGTTAGAAATATGCAGTTAAGTCGGTTGTTGTATACAGTATCACACTGACCACAAAATATTTACAGTCCCAATAACACACTTCTACATCCGCTGAGAGATTACACTTTTCTGGAAAAATAACTTGGAAAATGTATTGGATTCCTTTTTGATGCGATGCATATGGGAGAATCACAATATAGATGAGGTGATGCTTCACTACTAGGGAATTTTTAACACACCCATACTACTTAAAAGTTTGTACGAGTATGCTGGAATAGAATGATGCAACAAACGAAAGATGATCATTTTACAAGCAGATATTTTCATGAATATTACAATCAATTACACTGCTGAGCCAAAACATTAAGACCACCTGCTTAATAGCTTATTTGTCCGTCTTTGGAACGAAATACATCACTGGTCCTGCGTATAATAGATCCTTCAGTTTGTTGGTAGGTTTGTGGAAGTATGTAGCGTTAGATGTCTAAGCAGAGGCCATGTAATTCGCGTAAATAACGGGCAGTTGATGTGCGTACGCAGTGATGGTGCCCGATAGCAACACAGGTGGGTTCCATAGGATTTACGTCAGGAGAATTTTGTCATCGAGACATCAATGTGAGTTCACTATAATGCTGCTGAAACCACTGTAGCACATTTCTGGCACCATGACAGGGACAATTATATTGCTGAAACATGACATCGCGGCCAGGGGAGACACCTAGTATGAAGGGGTGCAGGTAGCTCGTAGAAGTCAGCGTTTCCTCGATTACTGCCACAGGTGCCATGCAAGCGCTGGATAATGTCTCCCATTGCGTAATACTGCTGCTACCAACCTGGATCCGAGACGCGCTGCACGTTTCGAGCAGGCGGTCATCCCGATGACGGCATTTGAGGAGAGGACCACCGACCTAGTGTAGCAAAAATGTGATTCACTCGAAGAGCCGACACGCTTCCATTGATCGACAGTCGAATACCGATGGTGTCAAGCCCAGCGCAATCTTAACTGATGTTGTTGGGTCAACACGTGAACACATGGAGGTGGTCTGCTGCAGAGCTCCATATTCAAGAATGTACGATGAACGGAGTGCTCTGAAACAGTTGTGCGTGCACCAGCATTGTGTCCTATTTTATAGAGCAGACCAGCCTCAGAATACCACGTTCTGTGAAGAGTCTTGGGCGTCCAACCAATTAGAGCCTAGTGGTAGTGTCAATGTACTTTCACCTCTTTCCGCAGATGTTCACGACAGTAAGACGTGAACACTGTACCAACTTCGCCGTTCTCGAGTTACTCATTCACAGGCTCTGTCTAATAATAATCTGCCGTTTCCCGAAGTCTCTTATCTCGACGAGTTTCCCCACCTTGCAGCCCACATCTCCACTATGGTGATCCCCTGTCCACGTCTTCTCCGGTTACGTACTTTTTTTACCCCGTCACGTGCTCGCAACGCCACTAGGTGGCATCCAGCGTTGCAGTCGCCAGTGATCACAATGCTTTGGCTCATCAGTGCACATAGCTAAAGTTTTGACATAGTTTCTCAAGTATTGCTCTCAACTATTTAAATGGTCAACTGAATATTTAACTGGAAGAGCTGTACATCCCACTCTCTTCACTTGCGTATAATCTACCGAATGCTCATAACGGAGCTATTGTCAAGAACTACATGGCAATAAAAGTTTGGGGTATTGAATGTCTTTCACGTACAAGAGAAAACGGGAATTTCGATTGTTCTGAACAAGTCACTCACAGTTTATTTCAAATTTGCTTATCGTCGGAACACTTGTGCTTCAAGCTGCAGCGCTCTTAAGTTGCGGGCCTGCAAAGCACAGCCTTTGATTCTGAGGCCATTCTTCACTATAGGATGACGCAGAACGATAATTAGGGCAACAATTTATCAGAGTGGGAACTGCATCTAGGCAATTATGAAGAGCATTAAACTCTCCTATACTTATTAATATCATTGATATTGTTTGCAGAGGGAAACTGAATGTTTTGTGCTAATGAAAGCTGTTAAACAGAGGAGGGAGATAATAATACTTGTGATCAATAGTCTCACAGGAGTTCACTAAGAATGAGAAACTTACATTCCTCATACACGGACTCTTCAGACAAGGTCAGTCTAAGCCGGCAGTGTAAACTTCTCCGGCTTTGTGGTGAGGGAAACATCGAATGCTCTGTGCATTACGTGGCAGAAAATGTAGTTCATATACCCGCAAATGCAACAAAGATGTTATTAGATATTATGAAATGGATTCAGACTTTGCGACTCCAGATTGAAGCCACGTGTTTGTGACACATGAGAAACTGTGCCAGTTAGACTTAATACTCTACAGAGGAACTGGGCTTCATATCTCTTTATGTTATTGTCCTCAACACCACATGATAAGTATCATATTCATACTTGTCCCCTTACCTAAATATTTAAAACCAAGAAAGAACAAATTTACTCTACACTTACTATGTACTGTTTTCTTAACATGTAATGTTGTGTACTGAGTGAGTCCACTTCTTATATAACATTTTGTAGTTTGGAAACGGAACACGCTAACTTTAGGCCATGACAAGTAACGGCCTTTAAAGGCAGCAACACGGAACTTCGTGCCGATACAGTTCAGGAGATGTACCTGTCAGTCATTGCTACTAATAAGAGCTCACTGATGTGTAACAGCAGTAACTATTATGAAAAATGCAGAACGCTACAGGTTGTCCATTCGTAAGCTGATATTTATGATGATTTTAAACAAGTATGGAGCAGCTCAGTTGAGGCCCACGTTATGTCATTAATTTTCGTATACAACCAAATAATCCAAAAACGCATGTGTATTCATTATTTTATTTCATAAATCTCATCAAAAACGTTATCGAAGCGAGCTTAGAAAACTGCACATAAGGTTACTAATGTATCTCAAAATTTTTAGATCTGTAGGTTCAGCAAGAGCTGAAATGAGATATATGTTTAGGTACTTTGTCGAGGAAACTCTGTACTACAGTCTGCACATATTAAAAGCTGTCGCAAGTAAAGAAACTCTGATGTGGACATACCAAACACAGTTCCATTCCTTGATTTTCTACAGAATCGGTTTCTGTGGAAGTACTGGGCTCTTACGAAAATTTGTGCGCTTAAAAAACTTTATCTTCTCAACCTCATTTTACTAAAATCGATCTAACAAATGTTACATGGTTCTTTGTCCTTGGCGATGTTTAGCTTCAACAGAATAATTCTCAGACACACCATGCCTTTGACACTCAAAGTGCTCTGCAAGATGAGTAGCAACTTCCCTGGCCAGCACGATCTCTGTACTTTTCTTCAGTCGGTGTACGGTATGGTGGGACTCATCAACGAACAACTCTTACAGAACTATGTGAACAGTTCAAGAAGGCGTGGTGTGACATATCCCCAGCACAGGCAAACTCGTTAACCAAATGAGAACAATTGGATCAGTTATAGTACCAAATGACAAACAAATGTCCGTTAGATATTTTCCAGAACATGATGGAGTCAGAAAAGTGCAACACATGGTAACATGATATTATACAATAGTATACCAGAAGAAACAAAAATTGTTCCAGATTCAGCGTTTAGGAGTAAACAGTAGTCGTTTTTAATAAAACATTACCTTTCTTCTGGATGGAAACTTATGAATATGCGAAACAGTAAAGTTCCCTTGAATGTACATCAGCCAAATAAACAAAGAACATAAGAATGTATATCTACTGTTGTTTTATCATGTGTACTGCCTTTTATGTTATTTCACCTGTTTAATAGCACTTGTAAATTCTATACTGTGTGGCAGTATAACGATCCAATGTATGTACAATCAAAAACAATGATGCCAAAACTATTTCCAAGTTAATACCTGTTAATTACATTTCACGCCTTATCTAAGGAAATTCAAATTTTTACAATTACAGTTAGTGCATATATTTCCTCATTGTAATATTAATTGCTAATAGTAGACGCCAGCTACAAGCAATAGGTCACACAGAGGAACACTACAAGTTATCTGTCCCAGACCTCATCGATGTATGGAATGGATAGAAAACTTAGTATACAGAATAGTATGTCGTACCTCTGACATACTTTTCATAATGTTGTGCAGAGCACGCAGGTAAATATAACCCCCACTTGCAAAACATACCAGTAGAAAAGATATGCCTCTATAGTTTCAACCTAATATACCTGCTTTATAATTCTTCTTGGACTACGACACTCAGTCACATTGTACACGAAAAAATGCACTGCTGGGCTGCGTGGGGTAGCCGTGAGGACTTAGGAGTCTTGCCACAGTTCGCGAGGCTCCCCCCGTCGGAGGTTTGAGTCCTTCCTCGGGCATGGGTGTGTTTGATGTCCTTAGCGTCAGTTAGTTTATGTTAGATTAAGTAGTGCATAAGCCTACGGACCGATGACCTCAGCAGTTTGGTCCCATAGTCCTTACCACAAATTTCGAAAATTTACAGTGCTGGAAAAAAATAGTACACCCTTTTAGACGTTTCCAATTCACTCAAGATTTGCTACTGCAACAGTGCATATGGAGTACATGAAATGATTACATTTACAGATCAATAACGTAAGTGGTACTGAGGTACCAGACATGGACCCATGCTGACATGCCCATATTAGTATGTTGTGTAGGCTCCACAGGTGGCAATGCAGGCGCTGACGCTGGCATGCAGTCGACCATGCAGATGGCGAATGCTATCATGGGATATGTCACACCTCGTCTGCTTGGCCTGTTCACATAGTTCTGTAAGAGTTGTTCCTTGACGAGTCCCACCATACCCTACACCGACTGGAGAAAAATCCAGACATCGTGTTGGCCAGGGAAGTTGCTGCACATCTTGCAGAGCATGTTGAGTGTGAGAGGCATGGTGTGTGTGAGAATTATTCTGTAGAAGCTAAACATCGCCTTCCTCTTGCAAGAACAGCAGAGGAATGGGTGTAACAACATGCTGCATGTACCAGCTGCTAGTTAGCATCCCCTCCATAATCACCAAAGGTGAATGAGAGTTGTAGGTTAATACAGTCCATTAGATCTGGGGTGGAACCAACGTATCTTGGACTAATGCACTCTATGAGACAGCACTCAGCAGGTCTATGTTGAATGTGCAAACGACCATCAGTTGTGTGTTGGCAGAATCTGATTTCATCAGTAAAGACCACGGCACACCATTCCATCTCCAAAGCGATTACCTGCCTTTAAATATTTCACGAGGAATTCGAGATGGTCTTGTGTAACAGCTGTTATCACATCTTGCAGTGCCATATTCATGTTGCTTTTCATGTGTTAAGCCTAGGTTTATAGCTGCAAAACTTATCCTCACTTACTTTTTTAATATTTACTGCACTGTGGGTGCTGCAAAATCTATGTTAGCATGTCCACATGTCGTCCTTGTCAAGTGTTCCCAGCCATAAAGGGTTACTGAGGGGGTGAAATTTCTATTATAAATAAATTGGTAGTATTACATAATGTCAGAATTACCTTATGTTAAGATAACACACCTACTTATGACTAGTTGAATGATGGTCTTTAACACGATTAATGGCAGTGCCACAATTAGATGATTCAAATGGCTCTAAACACTATGGGACTTAACATCTGAAGTCATCAGTCCCCTAGACTTAGAATTACTTAAACCTAACTAACCTAAGGACATCACACACATCCATGCGTGTGCGTCAATTAGAGTGTGCCATAGAAGGAAAGACAAACTTTTATTACTCATCAAAGAGTCGATGGATTGTCTGTAAGCAGTACAAAAGTGTCCATTAACCATTTTTTCCCCACTAGATATTCATATTTTAGTATTACATCCTTGCAAAATTTAGCGAGACCTATAGCAAAGTCTCTGATGACTGTGATTCCCTAGTGCTATTCCAGTGTAGAATGACCTTAAAGATGTATGTATGAACTTAGGATTAGTAACATGATAAAAAGAAAATATATCGGGCAAGGTGTGGTGGCGTGGTAAATTAATACTGAGACGTGAAGGAATTACAGTGAAAATTTTTCTGGAATTCGAAGCCATGTCTCCTGCTTATTAGGCAGATGCTCAAACGACTCAGCCATTCACACACAGTGGTCATAGTGACTACCACGTTTCCCACCAGACCTAATTTCTCAACTTATTCACACACTACTAATGTAATGCTTCTTGCCTTTACTTGAGCATTTCGTCAATTATAAAATTAATATTGTCCTGTGATTCTGGAGCGCTGGAATAACAAATATCCTGTATCCATATATGTGTCAGCACCACCTCTTAACATATACCTATAAACTAACTTAGAAACACTGTACAACAGCAGTACGTGATACAGTCAGTCAGCTGTATATTAGCGCATTTTGCAAGGTACTGCAGTCCTCTGCAACATACTGTTCAGCAGCATTTGCGCTGTCACAGCCCACAAGTCTTTTTTCGCTAAGAAGCACACACAGCTGCATCACCCAATGCATGGGAAGTGCGAACTCAGTGTCCAGCACTGAATTATTGTAAAATGAAGACGTTATGTTATTTTCTACATGCTCACCTACGACGTATTGCTATACACAGTAAACAAGTAGTCTGCATATAAATGTATGTGCTCATATTGCTGGTGTTAGGTCGGTATTCTCACGATCTGGCCAGAACACCAAGAAACTGTGCTTCTTCCAAATATTAACCCAACACAATACTAACCACGAAAGCCAACGCTTATGCACAAGCTAAAAAAACGCACATGGATTTCTGACAATACCTATACATTAAATACATCTTTATGCTTACTCATAATCACAAGACACCTTCACTGATCACATAAAAACGAGTGTACACACCAGTATGTTTATAAGGTCTTGCAAGACTTTAAGCTCTTCTAATACTTTGTGCTGTGTTATAATTGTTGTTTATAGTATTGCCAGATGGTACTTTTTCTACAGTAGAGATAGTTTTTGAGGTTCATTTGTCCTTTCACAGGCCATGCTAAGGGTACTAGAAGAAGTGATTTTGTTTGTAGCATCAGCTCTTATACCGACTGAGCATTTACTGCTATATGATGCATCATGAAATATAGGGCTATGGACAGATGGCTGCAACTTGGCCTCTACTTGCTGATGATGAACATAAAACCTTTGCCCAAAATGATGAAAGTGAGGGAATTCCTCTCAGCTCCCCTTAATGGGAGAGTAACTTCAGTATTCACTACAGATGCATTCCCAGTCATAAATACTATTTGACTGAGATTCCCTGATGCCATCAACTATGATAAATGCTGACAACATTACTGGACAACTTGCAGATGTATGCCCACTGTGAGTACTTTGTGTAAAGTTTTGGCTTCGGTGGTTAGTATTATGTTGGGTTAACGTTTGGGAGAAATACAGTTTGTTGATACTCTGTCTTGATGGTGAAAACACCAAACCAGTACCAACGGTAAGAGAACATACATTTACCCATAGACTACTTGTTCGGATGTCTAGCAATGGTCAAAGTGAGTGTTTACAGAAAATACAGGGTGATTCAAAAAGAATACCACAACTTTAAAAATGTGTATTTAATGAAAGAAACATAATATAACCTTCTGTTATACATCATTACAAAGAGTATTTAAAAAGGTTTTTTTCACTCAAAAACAAGTTCAGAGATGTTCAATATGGCCCCCTCCAGACACTCGAGCAATATCAACCCGATACTCCAACTCGTTCCACACTCTTTGTAGCATATCAGGTGTAACATTTTGGATAGCTGCTGTCATTTCTCGTTTCAAATCATCAATGGTGGCTGGGAGAGGTGGCCGAAATACCATACCCTTAACATACCCCCATAAGAAAAAATCGCAGGGGGTAAGATCAGGGCTTCTTGGAGGCCAGTGATGAAGTGCTCTGTCACGGGCTGCCTGGCGACTGATCCATCGCCTCGGGTAGTTGACGTTCAGGTAGTTACGGACAGATAAGTGCCAATGTGGTGGCGCTCCATCCTGCTGAAATATGAATTGTTGTGCTTCTTGTTCGAGCTGAGGGAACAGCCAATTCTCTAACATCTCCAGATACTGTAGTCCAGTTACAGTAGCACCTTCGAAGAAAAAGGGACCAAGAACTTTATTGGCTGAAATGGCACAGAAAACGTTCACCTTAGGCGAGTCACGTTCATACTGAGTTGTTTCCCGCGGATTCTCAGTGCCCCATATACAGACATTGTGATGGTTGACTTTCCCGTTTGTGTGGAAAGTTGCTTCATCACTAAACACAATCTTTGAACCGAAAGATTCATCTGTTTCCATTTGAGCAAGGATAAAATCACAGAAATCGATTCTTTTAATCTTATCAGCTGCAGACAGTGCTTGAACCAATTTCAGACGATAAGGTTTCATAACTAACCTTTTTCGTAGGACTCTCCATACAGTTGATTGTGGAATTTGCAGCTCTCTTCTAGCTCTGCGAGTCGATTTTCCTGGGCTGTGAACAAATGCTTGCTGGATGCGTGCTACATTTTCATCACTCGTTCTCGGCCGTCCAGAACTTTTCCCTTTGCACAAACACCCATTCTCTGTAAACTGTTTATACCAACGTTTAATACACCACCTATCAGGAGGTTTAACACCATACTTCGTTCGAAATGCACGCTGAACAACTGTCGTCGATTTACTTCTGCCGTACTCAATAACACAAAAAGCTTTCTGTTGAGCGGTCGCCATCTTAGCATCAACTGACGCTGACGCCTAGTCAACAGCGCCTCAAGCGAACAAATGTACAACTAAATGAAACTTTATAGCTCCCTTAATTCGCCGACAGATACTGCTTAGCTCTGCCTTTTGTCGTTGCAGAGTTTTAAATTCCTAAAGTTGTGGTATTCTTTTTGAATCACCCTGTATAATAATGTCCTTATTTATAGTGACTCAGTTTCCTGTTTCACTTGCAAATGGGGTCAATGATAATACGATTGCCCAGAAGCCTCTGTATTCAGTGATTTGGGTATGTCCATATTGCCTGTAGATGGGTGCAGATTGTTATTAAATACAGAAATCAATACACATCCGAAAATTGTCTGCATGTTGAATTAGGCTTCACATTCATTGAGTGATGCTGCTGTGTGTATCCTTTTTTTTTATAGTGAAAAGATATGAGCAGGCTGTGGTAGCACAAATACTGCTGAGCAGTAATTCATGCTGCAGCGATGTGACTTCTTCATTACACTTCAATGGGATGCAGCACCTTGTGAAATGCACTAATTACAGAGCTGATGGCCTGTATGACATCCTGTAACTGTACAGTATCTTTATGTTAATTTATAAGCATTCGTCAGATGTGGTGCTGACACATACAGTCATGCAGGGCTTGTATTATTGTGGTACTTAGAGATAACACGACATACCAGTTTACTACAAAGCTGCTTTCAAGCTTTAGTAGCCAGCACAGCACTCTGATATTTTTTGTTGTTGATGATTTTACTAGTAACAAAGTCTACACATGTGCTTTAATGTTATTCCACAAGAATGAATAATGTGCTTATTATAAAAGATGTTTTCCTTACCCATCTGGAAGCACGTCTACAGTGAATAACTCAGGCGGCAGTTTTGCCAGATGAGAGGATATGATGCTGACAGTGTGTGTCCTATAGGTTTGTGGAGATGTCATGTGATAGAGCGAATCACAGTCATCAGAAATGTTGTGCATATACGAAACATTTATTGTTGTAGGTATCATGCTACTGTGCAAGGATGTAATATTAACCCATGAATGAAGTATGCCAATCACATTAACATTGTTTCATACCATTCCATTGTTGATTTATAATTGTGAGCCCATACCTACTCCTTCATTACTGCTTCAGCTAATACAATAATAAATTGTGTTGTTGTATGTCCAAGTGAGTGGCAGAAGTATAAAATAAACAACAAGCTAGGTGAGAAAAAAATTATGACCGATGCAAGACAATGACCCAAATTCTGAGCTAGCAGCATTTTAAATGCAATGATGTCAGAGTACAAGATGTCAGGAGGCTTCACCAGTCATTTAATGAGCCTCACAATAAAATATGCCAAGATTAATTCATTCATCATAACAGGACACAAGAATGTCAGAAGTGTAAAAGACCAAGAATGAGTGCTAGAAACAAATGCAAAATGTCACACTGAACTATTATATACATAAACTTACTTCTGGAAATACAGAATTACTCCAGGTGTGTCAATATACATTTGTTTCCGATTTGGAATTGTGAAATTTAGGGTTCAGTGGCTTGGTAAACAACAGCTAAGGGGTGGGTTACAACCATGAGCAAGAAAAAGAGATTATATGTGTTCTACCTGTGCATGAAAGAGACGGATTCAGTCTCTCAATCCTACTGAATCACATTACTGATGTCAACTTTCAGAGTGCTAGTAGCTGTCCAGCATACTAGTGTTCAAAAAGTTCTGGAGGTTATGTAATACAGCACAAAATCCTGAAATAAAAGTGAAAAACACTCCCTTTTATAAGAGTTTTAGCAGTAATATACCTAAATTTAAAGGCACAAAGGCTGCTGATGAATGTTCATAATTTTCTGAGTTACAAGAACACATTCAAGGAGACCAAACGGGAGAGGATTTTGCATTAAAACTTAAGTTTACAAAGAACTGCTGGGGTTTTGCAAGTTTAACTTAAGACAATCAGAACAGGCAGAAGTACAGAAGAAGATAACGATGAACCAGCAAATGACAAAGATGCCTCTCAATCCGATGAAGCAATGTTTTGTACTCCATAATTTGTTATTTTTCAGCTATTTCAGCAATAGAACATGTTGTGTTCAGTGGATGATATATGAATAACGTGAACTATACTGCCTGGGTAACAATAAAGTCTTAAATGTTTTTGAAATTTTGTTAAAGAGAGAGGTGCTTCTTTATTCCAGGCTATATTACAAAGAATTAATTTACAATAAGAATGAATGTACCTTAAGTGGGTGCACCATGAATAGCCGAAAGTATTTCACATGGATAGGTGAAAAACCTCTGAATTTTGTACAAGAAGATTTTTCAGTCCAGTTGTTAGAAATTATAATTTTCATTCACAACATATTTTTAAATATATACTTTATTAATGCAAACTGTGCAGCAAGGGTAGCTGATCTTGACCATATCTAAGCTGTATTCAGAGAAGCTGTTTCTGCTTTTTTTGTTGCAGTAATATGGAAATGATTAAAAAGTATGTATATTGCATATGGTAATTACTTTCTTCATTTAACTAATTTATAATTATTTTAAAAATTGGATTATCCCTTAGAGTTCTTGAGAACATTTCATGATTTCCTGAACCTATATGTTTTATCCACTTCAAAACGTATTTATGTCCATGTTAGTTGTTTCCAAAACTAAGCATGTCCTCTTGTACTTTCCAAGTCACCATGTCCAATAAACATCCGCTATTATTTATGAAAAATAAAAATGTATTTTATAGCAGGTACGCCACATGTGTTTGAAACAGTGTTTGACCCTGAATTTGTTTTATATAGCTTTCTAATTCAGTATAAAGTGATCTAATAGTTTTTTCAGTTTTCCTCTCTTTCAGTTAACAAGAATATGTTCAGGTTTGGAACTTATAGTGTCTTCATAGGCAAGAGGGAAGAGAGATTAGGGTGAAAATTCACATGTACCATGAGACTGTTTCCCCTCACTTGTTATAGAGAAATATCAGGATGGGGAATGGATAGTACTGGTTTAACTAGGCATGCAATTCACAGTGATGTCTAGAGGATACACACAGTTGTAGATGCCAGTAGTAACAAAATGATGCCAAATATATCTCTATTTCTGTAATCGGACTTTATTGTATCATGTACTGCCAGTACGCAAGTAAAGTCACTTTCAAGTAGAAACTCAAGATTTTGGACATTTGCATAATTTCTTCATCTTCTTCTCCCGACCACGAGGATGCTGAAAATCATTGAAAGTTCTAGCTTCTGCAGAAGGGTGATACATTTTGAACGCCAAGAGAATTTAACGAGACAGCGTTAAACTTCTGCAGACGGAATTGGTCATACATGAATAAAGTGTATTACGTTTCTGCTTAAATGTGATCTATTTAGGCCTGTATGATACGTCTATTGTAATGCTATTGCGCCATGCTGTTTTAGCTTATGGTGATTCTTTCTGATTTCCACAGGCAGGTAAAATCGTCTATCATACAACTCAGAGCGCTGAAGCATTATCTCTCTCCCCCTCTCTTCTTCTCTCTCTCTCCATTAATATCGTCTCACGAGATGTAAGAGTATTGCAGCTTTCAGTTATTAAATATTGTTACTGATTTGCTTTACTTCATCTGCTATGGCCACTGTTTGTGAATGCAGTGTGTCATTACTGCCATACAATTAAATAAGATCCCATAGCAGCATTAAAAAATTAGGAAGTTACTTGTTGATTCTTGAAACCTTTGGACACTTTTGGAGCACTGTCCTCAATGACAATATCAAATACATAAAAGTTATCTCAATGTTGACAGCTCCCACTATCATTTAGTGTACTGCATTAGTTTAATGACAGTCATCTTGGCTTTTCTCACATAGTATGAACAATTAGTCTCCAGTTAGAAAGATCTGTAGTCCATATCCCTTCATAGTAAACTGTTCTGATTACTGGAACTAACAGTTTCTAGATTGCCAATCACTTTCTTGACGATTATTTAATGATGGCCACTGATTTTTTTTCACGTTGCTTATTTAGTGCTGATAATGGCAGACAGAAAAAAATACAAGGGCGTTGTTTACATTTCCTTGAAATGTCACTCTACCTTGTGTAAATCTATCTCATTAGATCTTGCCTCATCTCGTTCTTTGCAGATTAGTATTGCAGTAAATTTCACTTGTCACCAATAATGCAACATATATTTTCAGTGCATAAACTATTTATGTCTGTGGTTTAAATGACTGGAATCATCCCTATACTACTTTTTGTCCATTTAATTTTTTCTTTTTCTTCCACAACTTACGAGTTGTTGTCGGTGTCGTTTTTCTCTGTGTGGTATTACTCGAACAGAATAAATTTCCAGGACTTGCCAAAAAGAAAATAGTATCTGAAATACTTTATTAACATTTAGGATAAAGGTAACTGCATGTGCAGACAGATTTATTTATCCTCCTCAAGAAGCTGGTTGTACAATGATAACACACACAAACACACACACACACACACACACACACACACAATTGGCAATCCCCATTAAGCATGTGCTAAAACCATAGCAACTGGACAGTCCGTTTCCAGTCCTCTGTGGATACATCTGATAGCCTGTTTTGAGAATCCAGTCCAATAGTGAACACGTCGGAGCCCGTGTAGTGAGGATTACACACAAACAAAGCTTCGTATCTGAAGTATTGGTCGATCGTTGACAGCATTAAATTCCCTTTTGTTCTGCAGAATCACTGAGTCGGGATATCTGTGCATTTGGGAGTCGGATGTGTGCGATGGACAGTGGGTGACATCAGGAACTTGGCAGCTGGTGATAGACTCCTGACATTTCGGTGTGGCTATCAGGCTCTTGACGCTTTACCACACCTGGCACTTCTGTTTCGGGTTCATGTGGCAGCCAAGTGGACACTCGAAGTCCTTGGCAAATTCGGGCTGGTTGCTGAATGGGCCCAGTATGCGAAAGCGGCTCGGTGGGTGAACGTCAGTCAAGATGCTCTGGCGCATCTGCTCAACACGGTACCTGTGAATGAAATGGAGCAGAAACAGCCGTTTTTATTTCTTGGTGCTTACTTGCTCAAATGAGGACTAAAAACTAACACTCTTCAATTGAGAGAACTGAGAGAATATAAATACTGGCAGTAAAATTTTAGAAAAAGGTATGATAGCAGTTTTTAAGTAACAGGATTTTATCTCTCACTTTTATTATAAAGATCATCACAGAATTAATTTTATTCATATATAAATAATATTACAAATAGGCGGATCATCATAACAACACAAATAATTAACTTGTCCACAAGCTTGCACATGCTACACATGTGAAACACATACACAATGTGATCAAAAGTATACAGACACCCTCAGAAACATACGTTTTTCATATTAGGTGCATTGTGCTGCGACCTACTGCCAGGTATTCCATATCAGCGACCTCAGTAGTCATTAGACATTGTGAGAGAGTAGAATGGGGCGCACTGCAGAACTCATGAAATTCGAACGTGGTCAGATGATTGGGTGTCACTGGTGCCCACACTCCTAAACATCCCTAGGTCCACTGTTTCCGATGTAATAGTGATTTGGAAACGTGAAGGAACACATACAGCACAAAAGTGTACAGGCCGACCTAGTCTGTGGACTGACAGAGACCGCAGACAGTAGAAGAGGGTTGTCACACAGGAATACCAGACTGCATCAGGATCCACTGCAAGTACTATAACGGTTAGGCTGGAGATGAGAAAAGTTGGATGTCGTGGTTGAGCGGCAGCTCATAAGCCACACATCACGCCGGTAAATGCCAAACGAAGCCTCACTTGGTGTAAGGAGCGTAAACATTGGATGATTCAACAGTGGAGAAACGTTGTGGAGTGACGAATCACGGTATACAATGTGGTGATCCGTTGGTAGTGTTTGGATATGGCGAGTGCCCGATGAACATCATCTGCCAGCGTGTGTAGTGCCAAGAGTAAACTTCGGAGGCGGTGGTGTTGTGGTGTGGTCGTGTTTTTCATGAAGGAGGCTTGCACCCCTTGTTGTGGCACTATCACAGCACAGGCCTACATTGATGTTTTAAGCACCTTCCCACTGTTGAACAGCAATTCGGGGATGGCGACTGCATCATTCATCAGGATCGGGCACCTGTTCATAATGCATGGCCTGTGGTGGATTGGTTACATGACAACAACATCTCTGTAATGGACTGGACTGCACAGAGTCCTGACGTGAATCCTATAGAACACCTTTTGGATGTTTTGGAACGCCGAGTTCGTGCCAGGCCTCAGCGAAGTGCAGCACTCTGTAAATATTGGGCTGCCATTCCCCAAGAAACCTTCCAGTGCCTGATTGAACGTATGCCTGCGAGAGTGGAAGCTGTCATCAAGCCTAAGGGTGGGTCATCACCATATTGAACCAGCATTACGAATGGAAGGCGCCACAAACCTGTAAGTCATTTTCAGCCAGGTGTGTGGATACTCTTGACCACATAGTGTACATGCAACACACATTCATTAATACCTACAGACCGACTGTAAAAAATACATGTGCACAAACACACATATACACTGCTAAACGTACATGAATACATGCATATATACACATATTCATACACATAGACAAACACACAGTGCACAGATGCACTCACACTGTGAAAATGGACATACTCATACATATGAAGTACAACATACATACATACTGTAGAAACATACACTCCTGGAAATTGAAATAAGAACACCGTGAATTCATTGTCCCAGGAAGGGGAAACTTTATTGACACATTCATGGGGTCAGATACATCACATGATCACACTGACAGAACCACAGGCACATAGACACAGGCAACAGAGCATGCACAATGTCGGCACTAGTACAGTGTATATCCACCTTTCGCAGCAATGCAGGCTGCTATTCTCCCATGGAGACGATCGTAGAGATGCTGGATGTAGTCCTGTGGAACGGCTTGCCATGCCATTTTCACTTGGCGCCTCAGTTGGACCAGCGTTCGTGCTGGACGTGCAGACCGCGTGAGACGACGCTTCATCCAGTCCCAAACATGCTCAATGGGGGACAGATCCGGAGATCTTGCTGGCCAGGGTAGTTGACTTACACCTTCTAGAGCACGTTGGGTGGCACGGGATACATGCGGACGTGCATTGTCCTGTTGGAACGGCAAGTTCCCTTTCCGGTCAAGGAATGGTAGAACGATGGGTTCGATGACGGTTTGGATGTACCGTGCACTATTCAGTGTCCCCTCGACGATCACCAGTGGTGTACGGCCAGTGTAGGAGATCGCTCCCCACACCATGATGCCGGGTGTTGGCCCTGTGTGCCTCGGTCGTATGCAGTCCTGATTGTGGCGCTCACCTGCACGGCGCCAAACACGCATACGACCACATTGGCACCAAGGCAGAAGCGACTCTCATCGCTGAAGACGACACGTCTCCATTCGTCCCTCCATTCACGCCTGTCGCGACACCACTGGAGGCGGGCTGCACGATGTTGGGGCGTGAGCGGAAGACGGCCTAACGGTGTGCGGGACCGTAGCCCAGCTTCATGGAGACGGTTGCGAATGGTCCTCGCCGATACCCCAGGAGCAACAGTGTCCCTAATTTGCTGGGAAGTAGCTGTGCGGTCCCCTACGGCACTGCGTAGGATCCTACGGTCTTGGCGTGCATCCGTGCTTCGCTGCGGTCCGGTCCCAGGTCGACGGGCACGTGCACCTTCCGCCGACCACTGGCGACAACATCGATGTACTGTGGAGACCTCACGCCCCACGTGTTGAGCAATTCGGCGGTACGTCCACCCGGCCTCCCGCATGCCCACTATACGCCCTCGCTCAAAGTCAGTCAACTGCACATACGGTTCACGTCCACGCTGTCGCGGCATGCTACCAGTGTTAAAGACTGCGATGGAGCTCCGTATGCCACGGCAAACTGGCTGACACTGACGGCGGCGGTGCACAAATGCTGCGCAGCTAGCGCCATTCGACGGCCAACACCGAGGTTCCTGGTGTGTCTGCTGTGCCGTGCGTGTGATCATTGCTTGTACAGCCCTCTCGCAGTGTCCGGAGCAAGTATGGTGGGTCTGACACACCGGTGTCAATGTGTTCTTTTTTCCATTTCCAGGAGTGTATAAACCACACTACCATATATGTGTTTTTTTGCTCTTTAAATTGAAAACTGGTTTGATGCAGCTCTCTATCTCAGTCTATCCAGTGCAAACTTCTTCACCTCTACATAACTACTGTGGCCTACATCCTCATGACCCTGCTTACTATTTTCGATCATTTCCTCCTTGCTACATTTGGTTATTTGTAAGCACCTCAAGGGCTTCACAACATGACAGTGGAAAATCTGCAAGATGTACAGAAAAATGACCAACATTAATCGACAGAGCATCTCTTGAAGCATCGTTATGGAGGAGTTGCACTTTGGAGGGAAGCTTGTCACAAGATGTAGATAAGGAGTCTGCTCAATATTGCTGCACTGAATTAGTTCACACGTGCGGATAGGAAACCCACTGAACAAATTTTCGAAGCAGGCTACTGTTGTGCCATTGTAGGCAGTTTGTGTCAGTGAGTTCAGTGAATTTCAGGCATGTAATGATGTTCACCATGACGTCAATTGTCGCCATACTAAGAACCCGCAGTGTGAATTTAAAAAACTGGAGAGATGCTCTATCCATTGATGTGTCTCTGTTTTCTGTATGCCCTGCAGTTTTGAAGCAGTTGTCTTCTGAAATCCTGAAAGACGTTATGAAGAAACATCCACACTCTTCAAACTATTATGAAGTGCGTGGCAGTGGGTATACACTTATTGGACCATGTATTATAGTTTCACCCCATTCCATTGATGTATGGAGTATTGGTAAAATGACTGCTTAAACTCCTCTATGCATATTGTAAATAATTTTATCTTGTCTTTTGTGTCCTTATACTAGCAATATGTAGGAGGTAGTAGTATATTCCTAGATTCATCAGTTAAAATTGCTTCTTTACTTATTACTATTGTGACTTACTGTTACTTTAGTCATAGGATACTATGAACTCTTGATTTATGAGATTGTTTTCTAACCGTTTGATGCATGTGGTAAATCTTTGCATTGCTTTGATATTTTATCAAGACCTGACGAATATTTATGCAGTTTCTAGACAGTACTACAGCTAAAGGTGTTACCTGTGGAAAGTGTGAGGTTACTACAAATAATGTCTGACATGTCATTAATAGACAACATAAACAGCAAGGATTCCAAGATAATTTCCTTGAGCATTCCCCAAGTTGCTTCTACATCTGTTGATTACGCCCCGTCCAAGATAATTTGTTCCTTCTTTACTACCTAGCGAAGCCACTTCAGCCATTTGCAGTGACTCCATTTTCAATTGCTATGAATTGCCAGTACTGTTGCACTAACACAGAAATAGAATGCACTGAGTTACTCTCAGGGATGGGACCCCTCTACTGACTTGGAGCACCAGGCCTGTGCGACGGACACCCAGAACATCTGCCGTGGAGAGAGGCTGGACAGCGCGGGCAGCCTCAGTTCTGGCTGGCCGGCGCGGCGCTCCAGGGCGAGGTAGGCGCGGTACGCCTCCTTGATTCCGCCATTGTCTGCGATGTTCTCCCCCTGTGTGATGAGCCCATTCAGCTGCAACATGACACACCGCTATCAATCATCGTCACTCACCACCATCATTTGCTTCTGCTTGTAGTCTTCTGCTGGTTACCTATGTACATGATTGCGAAAATAGAGTGAAATGAAGCAGAGTGCATGCTCCGTTGTATCCAATAGCATATGTATTGAAGAACACGTTTTTACTGAGCTAAATTGTACAGAATTACAGAATTTATAACGGCCAAATTATGTGGGATTCGTAAAGTAAAATGCCTGAGATGTGAAGTACACTCATCAGAATGGCGATCAGCCAAATGAGAAAACTCAAATGTCCCAGATAAAATGAATCTTCACAAGTATGTTTAGTATTCAAATGAATCATAAAAAATTATCTTGTGACATCCACTTTCATTGAAATGATTAGTCGAGTGGGGCAGTCAGATAAGATGCATCCTGACTGGCACAGCGATAAGTAAAGTGGTACCACTCAAAAGTATTAGGTATCGTGCACCTGAATTGGAGTACTTACTAGTAAAATGGGGCAGTCAACTATTTCAAATCATACGCATCTGCATCTGCATGTTGACTGGTCAGGTAGGTCAGATAAGGCGTCTCTTCATCAGAATGGCAATGAATCAAATGAGCCAGGCCAGTTGACTGCAGCACGGAGTGGCCGCGTGGTTCGAGGCGCCATGTCACGGATTGTGACACCCCCCCCCCCCACTGAAGGTTTGAGTCCTCTCTCGGGCACTGGTGTGTGTCTGTGTGTGTGTGTGTATGTGTTGTTCTGAAAATAAGTTAGCTAAGGTAAAGTGTAAGTCTAGCGGCCAATGACCTCAGTAGTTTGGTCCTTTAGAAATTCACACACATCTGAAAATTTTTTTGACCAGTCTTCCATAGTGTATGAAATCCATCGTCACTGAAATAATTAGTGAAATGGGAGAACTCAGTATGGGAGGTGCATTGCATCAGAATAGTAGTCAGAAAATTGGGTCTAAAGCTGTGTCAGGTTAGATGTGCACCTTCAGAATGTGATTAGTCAAATTAGCTGTATGATGTGAATCTTCATCCAGATTGTGATTACTGAAACAGGAGAAACCAAGGCTTATTGTGTTCAAGAATGGGACCAGTATGGCTACTTTTTTCTTTAAACAGGAGGATAAGCAATATTTTCAGAGAAGGAGGCGCTAGGCCAGACCAGCAGGTTTACTCACGTGCATGCCTGTCTGCTTATCAGTGAGATTCCTGTACTGTGAGATGATGCAGCGTGCCTTCTTAAGAAACTTGTCACGAGTCACAGGGTCCCACCAGTCCACCACGTTACCATCCTTGTCATACCGACGACCCTGAAGATGGTTGAAACATTAAAGCTGTGTTAAAAATACTTGTAATATAGCAATTTTTTCCAGATTCTTAGCCATCTACATTGTTTTGCCCTCCTTCCCAGTTCCATTCCTGAATGGTGCATGGGAGGAACAGTTGGCAAGACTTCATATGAGTTGCAGTCTTGCAATTTTTTTTTCATGGTTTTACTGCCAGTTATGCATAGGATGAGGGGACATATTGGTTGACCCTTATAGGAACATACGGTCGTGGTAATCTTGCACAAATCCCACTGGTACTGGATGAGCATCTTTGTGATGTCTTCCTACTTCCTAAACAAATCTGTGACAAAATTCACTGCTCTTCTTTGTATCTTTTCCATTGCCTCTAACTATCTTGTCTGGGACAGGTTCTAGAATGAGAAGCAACGCTAAAGCATTGATCAAACTAAGGTTTGAATAACTGTCTTTATGGATGGACTACATTGCATGTGGCCTTCTTCCAATATCTCCCAGTGCCATCCACTGTGGAGTAGCACTAGGAATAACTTCTTTGATTAATAGTCAAAATGTTTGGGATCCGATTTTGGGTTGCCCTCCCTCCCACACTGATTAAATTTTTAACAAAAGTCTTGTACAATAACAGTTGAAGGCTGCCAACAGCTTTGTTAAAGAGTGCTGAGGAATGGACAGAGTCTCAAGCTACCCTCTTGTACTTGGAGTGGGAAACTGGTACCAAAACACAGAAGAATCTCTACTATAAATCAATTCAAATTATATGAGAGACTAATATTAGGAAGACTGCTACCACTCACAGAATAAAAACTCATAGCTCAACAAGCAGGTTTCAGACCTTGAAAGGACGACACAAGCCAGATTTTACACCTTACAGAATGCATTGAGGAAGGATATCAAAATAAATTAAGCACAAGAGTTGCTCTGATGGATCTGTCTGCTGATTACCATAGGATTTTGCTGGCCAAGCTGTTCTACAATTCCAAAAATCAGCATTTTATTCAAGTTATTTAGTCAGTTCTCGAGTTGATCAAGAGAAAGGTAGACATAGAAATCAATGTAGTTATATGCCTTGGGAAAATGAGCTGGAACCAATTTTATTTGATTTGTACAAAAAATACCAACTAATTCCCAGTAATTAAAATTATTTCAATACAACAGTCTAGGTTGAAGTAAATTTAACGTAATTTTATCAGTTGCTGCTTTCTTAAGGACGATGTTCCCAAAAATTTTTAATTCTCAGTAAGATTTAGCATTCCCTCCCTATGCATATGATCATGTTCTTCCTGCACAGGATAAAAATGTTTAGCCTGTTGCTGAGAAACTAACACGGACCTTCTCTATCACATCAATTTGTTACAAACAAAATGCATTGAGACTAAATGTTTTTAAAGTATGTGCATTTTATTCAAGATCTAGATTGACAATATAGGTACTCATAATATATTGGAAGGGCAGTTGGAACACACAGACACTCCTAAATATGTAGGAGTATTAGTGGCAAAGCAATGAGGTTTCTTGGAGAAATAGTACATTGGACATGGACATTGATCATGAACACATGTTATCCTCAATGACCCAAATCAAGTCAAAAATCATGTAGCCATCATGCAACCATATTGGATATGTTCAAAATATCCAAATGACCCGAATTGTGTAAATGAAATAGCCAATAAGTATGTGGCCCCAGAGCTGCCATCTTGGTCTTACTAAAAGTATTCAGACGATCTGAATGGTGTGAATGAAACAAATGATCAGTATGTACCCTGGTGATATTTGTGCATGATTGTTTAAAACTCACAGTGTGAAGTGGATGTGTGGTGAACAGGGGCATGCTTTACCATTAGAACCACAGTTTTGTCAAGACACTAAATATTTAAAAAGTAAATGCGTTTTATCTAACAAAGGGAGATCACAACACTGGGTTCACAGATTTACTTCAAGCTTTGTGCATCTGTAGCAGGCCATTAAAACAACATCGTGTGCAAGTAGTAATGTGCACTGCTCTGGCAATTCTGAGAACATTGCAAGAGAAGTTTTAAGATTGTATTATGTAACTGATATATATGTGCCACCTGGTAGAGTTCATGGTGGTGGTTCATGGTGCTGGCACGGTAACTCAGTGTGTTCAGTCAGAGAGTAGGCTGCCCCCTGCAATAAACAAAACTGAGTCAATGAGCTTCACCAGGTGTCATGGGACGTCCGTAACAAACAAATACAATGAACATGAAGAAACAAAATGAAATTTAAAAAAACTGGTTAGCATTTGAGCTCTATAAGATGAGCCTGTGTGAGGTGACAGTTCGATTCATCCTCAAACTTAATTTTTAATTTAGATTTTTTCGTCACTGGTCATATTATTTAATATATATGTCATTTGAGAGGTAATATAATTTTTAAAAAGCCACGTGTATTTGCATGAAGTTTTAGTGAATGTAATGTTTTCTACTACTTACCATTTTTCGTTAAATTTAATTATTAGAAGAAACATATTTTTAACTATCGACAAGTAAATGAAATGCATTGAGTTTTCCTGAAAATGTATGCCTGTCATGATTTGTGAAGTCCTATATACACTCAATCTAGTAAGGTAACTGGAACTACTTTGCACATTGTTACTACGAGGAGTGGACACGAAGCCAGGTCTCATTTGGCAGTTAACCTGCGTAGTGGTGAGACATTGCTAATGTAGCAACAACGAATAGTGAAGCTGCAAATTTTTTGAATATCATGGAACTTAAACTGGAACTTCAAACATAAATGTTTCAGTGGGAGTCCACATGTCACCTCATACACGTTTGTCTTATGAAGCTACACACTAACCACTTGACCACCATTAACTCTAATGGCAAGCACCTATGCACAGATACATCCATAATATAATTCTCTGAATTGCCAGAGTAGTGCACCTTACTACTTGCACGTTATGTTGTTTTACTGGCCTACTAGAGACATACTAAGCTTTAAGTAAATCTGTGATCTCAACGTCTTGTAAGATCTAAACTGGCAATATAGATACTCATAATACACTGAAGAACCAAAGAAACGGATACACCTGCCTAATATTGTGTAGGGCCCCTGTGAGCACGCAGAAGTGCCACAACACGACATGGCATGGACTAATGTCTGAAGTAGTGCTGGAGGGAGTTGACACCATGAATTCTACAGGGTTGTCCATAAATTGCAAGGCATCCCAGATATGCTCAATAAGGTTCATGTCTGGAGAATTGGTGGCCAGAAGAACGTTCCTGAAGCCACTCTGTAGCAATTCTGGATGTGTGGGATGTCGCATTGTCCTGCTGGAATTGTCCGAGTCCGTCAGTATGCACAATGGACATGAATGAATGCAGGTAATCAGACTGGATGATTATGTATGTGTCACCCGTCACAGTCATATCTACACATATGAGGCGTGTCATATCACTCCAACTGCAAATGCCCCACACCATTACAGAATGCCGGCCAGTGCGGCCGAGAGGTTCTAGGCACTTCAGTCGGGAACCGTGCAACCGCTATGGTCGCATGTTCGAATCCTGCCTCAGGCATGGATGTGTGTGAGCTCCTAAGGTTAGTTAGGTTTAAATAGTTCTAAGTTCTTTGGGACTGATGACCTCAGAATTTAAGTCCTATAGTGCTCAGAGCCATTTGAAGCCATTACAGAGCCTCCATCAGCTTGAGCAGTCCCCAGCTGACATGCAGAATGCATGGATACATGAGGTTGTCTCCCTACCCGTACATGTCCATCTGCTCGATACAATTGGAAACGAGTGTCGTCCGACCAGGCAAGATGTTTCCAGTCATCAACAGTCCAATGTCGGTGTTGACCAGCCCAGGTGAGGTGTAAAGCTTTGTGTCATGCAGTCATCAAGGGTTCACGAGTGGTCCTTCAGCTCCTAAAGCCCATATCAATGATGTTTCATTGAATAATTCACTCACTGACACTTGTTGATGGCGCAGCATTGAAATCTGCAGCAACTTGCGGAAGGGCTGCACTTCTATTAAACTGAACAATTTTCTTCAGTCGTTGTTGGTCCCATTCTTGCAGGACTTTTTTCTTGTCACAGCGAGGTCGGATATTTGATGTTTTACTGGATTCCTGATATTCACAGTACACTAGTGAAATGGTTGTGCAGGAAAATCCACACTTCATGTTTACCTTGGTGATGCTGTGTCCCATTGCTCGTGTGCTGTCTACAACACCATGTTCAAACTCACTTAGTCTTGATAAGCTGCCATTGTAGCAAAAGTAACCGATCTAACGACTGCTCCAGACACTTCTTGTCTTGTATAGGCGTTGCCGAGAGCAGTACGGTATTCTGCCTGTTTACATATCTCTGTATTTGAATTCATATGCTGATACCAGTTTCTTTGGCTCTTCATTGTATACTAGGAGGGCAGCTGGACACACAGACACTCATAAATATTTAGGAGTATTAGTAGAAAGGCAATGGGGTTTCTGGGACAAATATGACATCATGAATGCATGAGCACACATGTACACACACACACATACAAACACACACACACACACACACACACACACACAGACACACACAAACACACACACACACACACACACACACACACACACAGACACACACACACACACACATTTAGACATTAGACCACCATGTCGAATTCCAGTTATTACCAGCATTTAAACCAAATAATTCTCTCACAGCCCTGTAATGCAGCGATTATTAGAATGTAAGAGTCAATGTGCATCTTGTTCTCTGCACCCACCCCCACTATTGGCAATGAGCAAAGGTATATCTTTGTACCACACTTGGTGCAAGGCGTAATGGAGTCTCAAGTTAAATATTTACAAATCTAAATTGACTGTATTGTTGTTCTATAATTGTACACAAGACATGTTAGTTAAAATATTACTCTGAACAGGCAAATTAGTGATAGTTGACAGTTCCTCCTACGACTAAATGAGGCTACGTGACTGGCAGCACAAAAAAAAAAAAAACTTTCACTACCTGACAAAGCACTATTTTGGGGAGAAGTGGGAAGATAAAGCATCATGTTCTAAACCAGAAAACATAACTGGTGCTTTTGACTGGCTAATATAGCCTTTTTCTTATGATTTATATCTTGGGATTACCTGTTTTTATTTTCCATGATGTAAAAAAGCGAACTTTTGAGGAAGGCTGCAACATTAGTTATTGGAACTGTGGTACCAACTGACTCTAAAAAAGCTTACATACAGGATTTCCACAAGCAATTACTAAATAATAGGACATTTATCCACCGGTGTCTCATTTTCTGACACTTTAGCGCAACAAGGTATACTAAAATCGGCTCGTTTTGATGAGATCTTTAATGCAGTGTATCTCTTAAACTGCATAATTTCCGAATACACAAGTATTACACAAAAATCCACCAAATATCTTTGTAAACACTGTTCTATTTGCTTCTGTCATATGCTGTCACACAGTGAAACTTACATGACACTTTGACGAAATAACATAATGAACAGTAGTCTTAACATCTCAATTTAATACACATTCAGTGACACAGGGACAGGTTGCTACACCACAGCAAGTAGCATCAAAGAGGTTGTAGCGAATTACCCCCGCCCCATATAATTGTATATTCGATTACAGAGAGCATGAAACAACTGACGCCAATGAAACTGTAATGAACTCCCTCATATGTCACAAACTTATTGATTTTATTATACAAAGCATCTCTGTTATCATTTATGAGAAACGTTTGCATATTTCTTGGTTAAAGAATATACTATTACCTGTAAACTATATGGATATCGTTAACACAGATACCAAAAGGACAACATTAGTCTTATATGAAATCTGTAGAAACATATTTTTGCCAATCCAGGACCTCATTCTCTACAATGCTGTCAAATATAGGTATTGTCGGAATGGGATTGGTTCTCAAGATTAATGTATTTCTCTGGTTTTAAGAAAAATAAGCAATTTATTGTGTGGTGTCACAGCCAGACACCACACTTGCTAGGTGGCAGCTTAAATCGGCCGCGGTCCATTTAGTACATGTCGGACCAGCGTGTCGCCACTGTGTGATCGCAGACCTAGCGCCACCACAAGGCAGGTCTCGAGATACGATATAGCACTCGCCCCAGTTGTACGGACGACATTGCTAGCGACAATACGGACGAAGCCTTCCTCTCATTTGCCGAGAGACAGTTAGAATAGCCTTCTGCTAAGTCCATGGCTACGACCTAGCAAGGCGCCAATTGTAACAGTGCATGTATCTTACGAGTCTCATTTGTATAGTCAAGAGAGATGTATCACAAGGAGTGATTAAAAGTTAAGTAAATTCCAAAGCTACGTATTTTCTTTATAGCAGTCATAACGTATCCTGTTCCAGACTTGACGCCAGTCGGCGTGTGTGTACGCGTGCCTTTCTTTCGGCTCCCTTCTCAGCGTGGCGTAACAAGCTTGTTACGCCACAACATATTGAACATACTGAAACCGATCCCTGTTACATAAATTGCTCCTCTCAGTACTACTAATGCGTTATGTGTATGAAAAGGCAAACTGATAATATCTATGTAATAAAAAAAGCAAACTAGACTATTTGTCAAAAACAATGAATAAAAAGAAGGAATACAGACTGCTTCTGGAAAAAAGAGCAATCCATTCCACATGTGCAAACAAGAGCTACAAATCAGTTTAAATAAAAATCTGAATACAACTGCAAGGAACACAAGCCACCAGCATTTACTGTAAATACTACTGGAATGTGACCATACATTGGAGTACTCGCAGAAATGAATGGATGTTTATTCTACTTGAGGGTAGATGAAAAATGCAATTTGAAAACCTCTCACTTTTTTCACTTGCTTAGAAGGATGGTTGCATTGTATCTAAATGTGGTGGTCTGAACATAACTATGGTTAATGACCACTCATTTAACAAACTGTTGAACTTAAATCTCTATAGGCAAGAGTTTCCATCTTACACGCAAGAGGATATACAGCATCTTAACAGTATTAATATGCAGGAAACAAAAGGCAAAATTAAAATTCCGAAATGCTCTCGGCAAGATGCAGTGTTACACAGAATGTATGTAAGCGCAAAGTCTTGCATTCTGTGGGTTCTGGTACAAGGCAGGCATCGCTGTGGATGCTGTGCCCTCCATAATCAGACCCTGTATGTTGCTGTAACAGTTTGACCGAAATAAGACAAATCTGTGACCACCAACAGAAAATTAAGAGGTGGGATTAACATAGTTTATTTTTTTACAAACCTCGGACTATTTTCATCTCCAAGTGTACCTAACCACTAAGTTACAACAGTAGTGCAGATAAGCAAGCGATGCTTGTTCTGTACTGTTATAATGGAAATTTTTATGTGTATATTACACACAAGTTTTAGTTTCATCAGAGTGTGATACAAAGATCGTAGTACTGCGCTCGACAGGTGCACTGTAACTTGCAGGTCAGACCAGTGCGAAGAATAAGTCACTCATGTTTGCCTTGTACTGTTACAGAAGAAATATTTATATACATTAGCAAATAATATAATTCTCAGTTCTTTTTGTTCTAAGTTCGAATTTCGTTCATGGTCAGAAATGAGACTTTTCTCTGTCTTGAACCTTGTTCATCATTCTCTCTTTGACAGGAGCAGAGCTAGGCAGTTTTTTTTCCAAGCTGACACATTGCATTTGGCACCCCAGTGAGTGCAGGGGCATCCATGCTGCGACCAAGCAGATCTTCGCGTGCCCTCACCTCCCATTTGTGCACCTGAGACTTCATCCAACCCCATGAACAAAAAATTAATAGTGTAAGGACTGGCGATCTTGGTGTCCAGTTAATTGTACTACGATGATCAATCTAGCGATTAGGGTAAGAGCGGTTGAGATGTTACCGCATATGACTGGTAAAATGTGGAGGGGTGCCATCAACCTGCAAGTACACTAAAAATCTGTGCGAAGGACACTCTCAGTGTCCAACAAACTAATTTTCCAAAAAAATGCAACTAATTCTGTCGCGTCATTTGCTCTTTTAAAATGACTGGCCTTTTATACATGTTACCAATCCTACCTCACCGTTTCCACAGTTGTGGTGGATTTTCCTGACAACATCTATAATTATTATGTGAAGTGTTGATTCCATCCAATTTAAACGTGGCTTCATCAGTATTAATGGGAGCAAATGACAATTGTCACTTAACCAATACAAAATACAGGTTATGTGGTCCTGTCGCCACTGTGAAGACTGTAGACACGCTGTATGTGAAATGGGTGCAAGTGTTCTGCATGTAATGTCCGCCCTAAATGTATTTGTCGGACACTAATAACTCCAGAATTCTCCTTGGCTGGTAGCAGGATTACACTGCAGCAATTCAGCAATGTGTTGCTGTTCCTGCACAGGTTGTTGAACTGCGAGTTCACATGGAAAACAAGAACTTACACCTGCTAATCATACGGTGTTGAAAACTCTACTAAAGACTCTACAATCAAGGATTCGACGTGTCGGATAGAGCTGATGGTACCATATCACACACCAAATATGCCTGTTCTTCATTTGGGTACATGTGCTGCGTTTTATCTAGCATGTGTAAAACCCAGTTAACCGATGATTTTCTCTGATACACTTTCAGTCCCTCGCACTACTTCACCCACAACACACCATCGACAGCTGCGCGTTTTAAGGGCTAGTTTAACAGCAGAAAGACGTACTTAGCAAAGGTGAAAGTGGCGAAATACGAGTAAGATGGGCTAGAATAAAAGGTCAAAGAGGTTGGACAGGCGAGACACATCCATGTGCGCCACAAGCTGAAAAACAAAAATGTACATTAAATGTGTTCTATTTCAGAAACCATTCAGAACAGAGTACGTGTGCATACGAAGGTTTTGATTCACGTTAGCCTTCCTGTCATACTCCTGAATGTATAGCATTCCTACTGGGTTACCTTATATAGGAGGGTACACAGTATATATTGGACTCAGTGTGCACGCTGTATTGGAAAGACATTCAGCAGCATTTTTCTTGATTACTGTGGTTACAAGGTTTTTTATGTTAATTTCGGTCTTTGGATCTGAATAACATTCTGACAATTGTGAAATTCAGTTTTGAAGATGCCAGGACAATTAATGCTTCAAGTTGTTATGTGGAGGGGCAAATTCTCTTTCACCCTGCCATTAGGCTGGTGTAGCTGTGGGGAAAACGTGCTTAAAACCTACTGCAGAGCGACGTCAAGTACTGTAATTTGGTCTGGATTTTGGTTTTTGGTACAAGTTTGACATCTGGTAAGCAGGATATCCTAGCAACAGCAACATGGGATGACTAGATGCATTTTCAACAGGAAAGTTGGTCTGTTTTACGTGATGTAAGCTCTTGGTGACATACATGTAACAGGTCATACATTTACTAATCTACTGTAGTTTGCATAGAGACACAGGGGCACAAGATATGGCAAGAATAAATAAAATAACAAATGCTTGGAACATGATTAGCCTAAAGTTGCAACGTTACTACTGTTTGTAGCCACACAGTCCTCATAGTTCCAACAGAATTAATATCTAGGATGAGTTTGAAGAGCATGTGGCCACAGAACTTCTTGAACGGTACCCACCATAAGAAGTTGAGCCAACATGTGTGCAGCTGGAGCAGAAAAGTTGGGGGAGCCTCAACAGACTAGGAATAGACGTTGCGCCAGTTAAGACAATAATACCAAGGCGGGGATTACAAGATGACAACGACATTTTCTATGATGGTGGTGTGATGCAGGATATGGCCAACATGTGTGCCGTGGGAGTAGAAAAATTGGGGGATCATCAACGGACTAGGAATAGATGTTGCGCCATTAAGACAAATGTAAGACAAATGTACTAATGTGGGGATTACTAGCGGACAACGACATTTTCTATGATTGTGGTGTGATGCAGGATATGGCATAGAAATTTCATTGCCCTATCAGTTCTTATAAGTGAATCCTCGAGTATCTATGGGTGAGAAACAATACAGCTATTGACTTTGTCCAATACTGTGCCGAAAATTTTGGAACAGATAACAGGGATAGGAGACTATGGCTGAACACTTGCTCGGACGTGATAAAGTAAAAGTAAAGTGTGGCTGCATTTTTGTGGCAATTTTAAATGGTGTCATTTCATATTCTTGCATTTTCAAGCTCGTAATGATGGAACCAGCTTATGTAACCTGCCAGAATTCTTATCTTTCGGTAGCTGTTCTGCTCTCAACTTCGTGGTGTCAGATGTTTAAACACTACACCAAATGGGCACAAAATATGGAAAAACACGACCTTTGAACAAGTTTGGGTATGGCAATACACCCAACAGCAGTTTTTTTTTCGAATTTCATTTAAGTGGTAAGTGTTTCCTGTCCATTGACCTGCTCAAATCTTTCTTTATTGCCCGCCATGGAAGCAATTCGAGGACGATCACTACGAACCTCATCTTGGATGCCAGACGGCACCACCTGGCGCTCTTCAGTACTTACAAGCTCTGAATATCAGCCCTAGGTAGGACATAAGTTTTCTGTAGCACTATGCCAAACTTCTCAAAAACACTCGGAGAAGTAGACATCGAGCATTTCTGACTCCTCTTGAGTACAAAATATTTCGACCATTTTTTACTGCCTCAGTGAGCAGTGTCCCAGTATACAGTTGGAAAGTCAGTGCTTCGATACTTGCTAACTGGAACTTTCTCTTCTTCGCTCTTATTTCACTTGTATATAATTAGACTAAAATATTAATTAACAAATGACATTACGAAACCGTCAAAGTTGCGCAGAAGTTTGTTTTTATTGAAATGGCGACCAGCTTCTGAACAAGGTCCATTACCAAGCAATCCATGTAAGTGCTACCATAATGTATGTATGCTGGCCACATTGCATGCGTCAGCAGCTACGTGCTAGGTACTATTTGCATACGACAGTCCAGTACCGCTCGCACAGTAAGCAAGACCAGTGCACAGAGATTATGGTAACACTATGTGAATGTTGCTGCCTCATGCAATCCAGCTTACTAGTGGTGGGTTAACTAACGAACACTGAATCTGAATGAAAAGTTAAATTTTTGACAACCAGTTGCATGAAAATGTAGACAAAATAAATTAAAATTTGGTAGAAAATTGTGGGGCAATAAATAGCAAATATAGACAATTTTTCTAGAAATTGTATTATTCACACATATATATTTTCCATTCAGTAATAAAGCATCTCGCAGTTTTGTGCCAAATAATAATTTATTATGAATATTATGCTTCAATTTGTTGTTAAACATTTTAGTTTGGTAATAAATGTAGAAGTAAACTGAAAGTAAAATTGCCTCTAGGGTGATCGATTCAGCGACGACAACATAAATTCATGTGAGGTCGCTGTCCTTCAAATCCTGTTAGAAAAAAAAATGAAAAAAAAGAACAAGTCAAAGACTGCCAGTCGCTAAGGCCTCCTTATCGGATGAATTTTAGGTAAAGATTTTCTTCTGAAGTAATTAATTCTGCAACATCACAACATCAGTGTGTTGCATTTCGATGTTGGCCATATTATATTAGTGCCCTGTGGTGATATGATAGAAGTTAACATTACAGCATTCCAACACACCGTGTAAAGACAGTAGATAAAGGTACAGCAGTCAGTTTTATTACATAATTCGTTTCCTTCTTATTTATGAAACTTTTTCTATGGCCTAATTCTACATCTACATCCATATTCTGTAAATCACGGAAAAGTGCATGGGAGAGGGTACTCCGCACTGTACAATATATTTTTCTTTCTTCTGTTCCATTAACACATGGAGTGCAGAAGAATAACTGCTTAAATTCTTCTATCCATGCTGCAGTTATTCTAATCTCGCCTTGAGGATCCCTACAGGAGTGATGTCTACAGCACTGTGCTAAGTTCGAAGATTGTTGGTTTAATGCTGTTTCTCTGAACTTTGTAAGTAGCGTGTCCCTCTTCAGATTTTTCAATGTCTGTGTGAGTCAAACAAACCTGTGACCATTTGTGCCATTCTTCTTTGTATTCATCCGGTATCCGCTGTCAGTCCTATCTGGAACTGGTCTGTACACACCTGAGTAATATTATAGAATGGGTGGCGCAAGTGTCTTACAAGCATCTCCTTTGTAGACATATAGCATTTACCCATCATACTGCCACCGAACTTAAGTCTATCACCTGCTTTACTTACAGCAAAGCGTATATCATTCTGTTTTGTATCCCCATAGATGGTTATATCTAGGTATTTCTGTGAGTTAAAAAATTTTAATTTATATTGTAGTCATGAAGTACCATTTTCCTGTTTTCTGTAAAGTTCACTATTTCACATTTCAAGACATTTCAACAACTATATCCCACATAAGTGTGTAGTATTAAAAGTATGTAAAAAAAAGTAGGTACCTTGTCATCGAAGCCATGTGTGATCTCGTGGCCAATGATAAAGCCGATGCCACCATAGTTCATGTACTTGGGGCGGTCAGCACTGAAGAAGGCTCCTTGGAGGATGCCCGCTGGGAACACTGTGGGACCCACACACACACCTCCATCACTACATGTACTGCTGGTATGGACAGAGTCTCCACCACCACCATCTAGCAGTCTAGTAATTACTCACTAAGATTCAACAACAAGCCTATTTCTCTTGTTCAAATGACAAACCTAGATGGTACAAAAGGAACACTTAACTTTTGATCAGGTGACACTGAACTTTCTATTGAATGAGGTTAACAGAAACACATGCAAACTAGCGGACATGTAGTCCCAGACGCTCCCAGTTGGCTTATGGAATGCACTGCTGGGACTTTAGAGGGTTACTGAAAGAGACAGAACTTTGTTGATGCTATCACATCACCATCATCATACACCATACATCCATAGCTCGATAACGTCATCCTTCAGACTTCTCCACAGATTCTGGTCACCAGCTGTTCACACCCATGTCGCTGCTTCTTTCCTGATGTCACATCCCAAGCTCCCATCAGGCCATCAGCTCAGTCTTTCCCCGTGTCTGAGAATCAAGCAGAGAACTCCCTTGCTCCGTCTGCCACGCATTCTGCTAGCCACACGTCCTGCCCACATCCGTCAGTATGATCACCACGAATCGCCTCCCTATCCAGAGTGTCCCCTGGCCCGTCTGTTTGTCTCCCAAGATGTATACCTTACACATATTTGTAATGAGATCTATGAAGTGATTAAGACGCAAATGAGCATATAGTCCCAGTTAATAGAGAATAAATGCACGAGATTTGAACAATATATTTAAGAAGAATGCAATAAAATAATCAGTAATAGCAATATTAATAGTAATTCAATTGTACTTGCAGAAATCTTGCTTGGTAGTTGTAAAACGTTTTATGTATTTCGTCCTACGAAAAATAAGCATCCTGTAGGGCTTCTGAAAGATTTTCGTAATGTGTTACCCAGATATTGATCGGATAAAGAAAAAGTGTCATTTATAAAATGTCATCTGGGTAGTGAATAATATAGGTGGGCACCTGAAATCGTGGTAATCTGTGATTTAATATCACAAAATGAGCTGGTGTTCTTGTCTGAATTTTTGTTTAACGATAAACAGCAACCTGTATTGAGGGATTTCTTGGAAGGGAAGAGCAGTATCCCACAGATAGAGAGCTTAAAAGTGAGTTACTAAGATAAAATATTGTTGTAACAAATTGGATGCTGAGGCAGTTATGGCTTGGTCCTGAGAATAAATGGCCTACACAGGTGTAGCAAATGGTGGTTGCCTAGAAACAGTTTTGACAGATTTACTAATTTGATGGAAAGTGTTCAGAGAGTTTTAAAAAAAGACACTACTGAAAATTTACTTGACTAGATGGGTGCAAGCAACAGAAACGACAGGCATAGAAAGCCAAACACATGGAATATCAATCGTGACTGGGAGCAGATACATTATACAGATGGGAATGATGAACACCTAGACAGAAGTGAAGGGTAAACTCATCTTGAGAGAGTGTGGCCAGGAAACAGGGATTATCTCCTGTTGAGGCTGGACACGATCAACATTGAGAGCTGGGGGACGGGGGAGGGAGGGGGGAAGCGAGTTCTTTAAGTTGCAGAAGGGGAGGAAGAATAAGGGTTATTGGGAGTGGAAATAATCAGACAGCTCAAAACATAGAGAATAGAGATGAAGCGGCGAGTTCTTTAAGCTGCAGAAGGGGAGAAAGACTAAGGGTTATTGGGAATGGAAATAATCAGACAGCTCAAAATATAGCTTTAAATGAAGGGAAAGATAGCTCCTCTAGGGATGCAGGACTGGAATTTGAGTGTTTGAGCAGATGTATTGATCAAATTGAACAGCTTTCTGAAATTAGCATCAAGAGGGCGTATCATAAGGGTTTTAGAATTGATAGTAACTGTGTAAAGCAGAGACTTGAAGGAGGATTAGAATTTAAGAGCCTGTCAACAGTACACTTATTAGAGACACATAGCACTTGCGCAGATTACGAAGGATTCGGGGAAGGAAACAGGCCATTGTGAGCTGGGGAAGGGGGGAGAAGGGGGAAGCCACAAGGCACCACACATTTGGAGGACCTAATGGAAAGAACAAAGAGATTGAAAGGAGAATAGAGATGAAGCGGCGAGTTCTTTAAGTTGCAGAAGGGGAGGAAGAATAAGGGTTATTGGGAGTGGAAATAATCAGACAGCTCAAAACATAGCTTTAAATGAAGGAAAAGATAGCTCATATCCAAAAAGATTTAGAGAAGTGACAGAAAACCTAAATGTGGATGGCTGGATTTGAAATGGTGTCCTCAATGCAAGTCCAATGCACTAAGGGATTTATTAATTTTATGGGAAGTATTCAAGGAGTTTAAACCATTGAAGAGCCAAGAAACTACAGCAGATTTAATACACCAGATAAGAGTGAACAATAGAAATGACAGGCATAGTATGCTAAACACGTGGAGTGTCAGTATTGACAGAGTAGCCTGCAGTGTGAGAAGGGAGAGAAAGTCTGAAGAGGAAGAAAAAATGGAAAACGAGTATGAGGGGAAACGGAAACATAGTACGCAGGAATTTGTTTCTGATGAAGATGGTGTGTAAGTTAGTTAATCTGAATATAATGGTGATGAGTCAGTCATGGACAAAGTAATACTGGTAAAATATCTGGAAGGGTGTTGCAATCTGAAACTATTGGACAGACTGGGAAATCTGTGAACCATACATAAATGTGAAGAACGAGATTAGCTGGACGTAGTCGACTGTGGTAGGTGGCTGCACGTTAGTGCAAAATCATTAGATGCAGAGCAGGTCCTTCATGGAGGAAGTGAAAGGGAACCACCTATTCACTCAGCTAAGCTGAAATAGGGGTGTTCCCATGAAAGCTTCCCTAGAGAATGGAAATGTTGTGTGTGGGATATCACAGACATGGTATGAGTCAATGGCTAAGCAGATGAAGTTGCAGACCACGCCAGTAACAGGAGTGAATATTGTTGGGGTGACAGGTAAGTTGGTGAAATCAATGAAGTGGAAAGTTCCATTGCACCTTTCAATATTAGAAAACAGAATTCCGGTATTACTCGCTCCTCTGCGAATCGTAAAGTTGTTTTTTGGGATGAATGTAAACGCCATGTCCCTCGTACCTCCCGTCGGGTAGACCGTTCGCCTGGTGCAAGTCTTTCGAGTTGACGCCACTTCGGCGACTTGCATGTCGATGGGGATGAAATGGTGACACAGCACTCAGCCCCTGAGTGGAGAAAATCTTCGACCTAGCCAGGAATCAAATCCGGGCCGTTAGGTACCGGTATGATATTCCGTCGCACTGACCACTCAGCTACCAGGGGTGGACGCTTTTGGGGTAGATCTGCTCAATCAAATAAAAGGAAAAATAGGCTTTGAAAAAGAGTGTTGTTTTGCTGTCAGTTTAGGGGAGTGTGTTCAGGAGTTCCATTTGTTGCCAAGGCAGATAAAAATGCGGTAGAACTACCTTTACACTGTCGTGATGAAGATGCTGAAGGAATATGGCTGAGACCGACATTGGTGTTGGTTGACTGGGAGGAAATGGTCATAGAGAATGTGGCAAATTCCAGAATGAGATTTTCACTCTGCAGCGGAGTGTGCACTGATATGAAACTTCCTGGCAGATTAAAACTGTGTGCCGGACCGAGACTTGAACTCGGGACCTATGCCTTTCGCTGGCAAATGCTCTAATGTGGCAAATATTTAATAATCTGCAATTAAACAGCGGGAAGACGCGATATAGGTTTCTACCAGAAAAAAATGCCCTTTCTGATAGTCTAGGACTGGTGAATGGGTTTGAATGTAAATTAGAAGAGAGATATTCCATCTTTTGTAAAGCTATATTCCAGGCTGGAAACCTACCTGTACCAGAGATAGTAGGATTATTGGGAGACAGGACTCTTAATAATAATTGGCAGGAACTACACCAATATACTTCTTTCAATAGTTTTAATACTTGTATAGAAAGAAAGATATTCACAAGTCTACATGGAGTGCACAAGGATCAATGGCTATGCTTGACAATATAATAATTAATGATAAAACAAAGAATCTCAAGCAAGAAGTAAGTTTTTACAGAGGAAGTGAAGTAGGTAGCGACCATTTCGTTTTAGGCAATACCATAAGGCTATGCTCAGGAGAGAGGAAAAGACGATTGGCGAGAACAAGGCGAGTGCCATCTGTTGTGGATCAGAAGAACTTCAACAGAAAACTTTTCACAGTCTACATGAGTGACATCTTTAAGTGAAAAACTTAAACCAGACCAGAGAGGTTTAAATATGAAGCAGCAACGATGTGATTCTCAAGATATGATGATTCTTTTTCATTACATACGAATAATAGGATTATTATTTTTCCATGGTATGCTGGGGAAAGAGTTGTAATGGATTGTTCTGCAATAATAATAGCAAATGTGGGAGATGCAAAACACAAAAAGAGTTAGGGACATATTTTTTCTATGTATTGACTGTAGCCTTTTCTGTTATCTAGCTGCCATTGAAAATTTTAAAAGCAAAAAAGTACTTCTTGTGAACCAGAGTTCCAGATTTTATTGCTAATTTCACTAAATAGCTAACTCACTTTCACTTTTGGATACAGGTTATAAGCCCCATACTCTTATGACTGTTTCCTTTTAAATATTTAGCATATTAAAACACTCCATAGACATCGTGAATGAAGTCTGATACATATGCTGTTTGTAATCCAACTATATGGAATCATAATTTCTATTGAAGATAATATCTTTTATTTTTAATTAATAACTGAATGAAAATGCTACTATTTTCAAAAAAATAAAATTGGGTACAAATTGTGAAACATCAAATCAAAGATTTCTAAAGATTGAACAGTGTTGTAGATGGGGCAGTTATATTCATTGAACAACTAGACCATTTGTATCCCTGTAAAATATTTTAATTTATTTTCTAATGAACAGTAAAAACAAACAGAA
This sequence comes from Schistocerca americana, assembly GCF_021461395.2. NCBI lineage: Eukaryota > Metazoa > Arthropoda > Insecta > Orthoptera > Acrididae > Schistocerca > Schistocerca americana. The sequence goes on along the minus strand of NC_060129.1, from coordinate 34,372,490 downwards.
TTTTTTTTTTTGCAAGCTCTTTCTTACACCCCAATTTATTTATTTTTAGACCTTCTCTTTACTTGAAATTTTACAACTTCAATAAATCTTTGTGCCTGGCTTCAAGTCTTCTTTTGTCATTTCCCAAGAATTCACTGCATATAATCAGATTTTTTGTTATGTTTTAAATTCTTTATTTATGATTTATAATTTTATAGTAATACACTAATATTAGTGTTAGTATATAGTTAGTTATATAATAGTATAAGTAAAAATATTATATTTTAATTTACTGTTTTGAATTATTCATTAAATTAATTTGATAGGTTGTTAATTTTTCTTAATCAATCATGATTAAAGGTTAATTAATTGGCATTAAATTTGATAAAATATATTTAATTGATACAAAAGTAATAGAAAATCATTACAACAAGATTGCAATGACTGCACTTTCAAATCATTTGTATGCTGTCACACTTTAGGTGGTGTGATTAACAGAGCTCTGAAACCTGATCTTCAATGGTGATTTTTCAAGGTTTTTTGAGAACTGTGTCATACTGCTTCAAGAAACTGATTTCTGGGCACAGACTTTCGAATCGTCTGAGTGTGGAGCAAAGTAAAAAAGGCCACCATCTAAGTTTTCCTTGGAAGTCATTTTTCAGGACTATGTTGGAACACAGGCACGCGCACATGCGCGCGTGCGCACGCACACACACACACACACACACACACACACACACACACACACACACACATGAACTGGATCTCCCACGTCTCACCTCCATCTTCTATCCTGCTTGGTTTGTCTGGGAGAACAAAGAGATAATCAACGCCTTCCCCCTCTGCAATTACACTCTTCATTACAGAATGAGACAAACGAAAAACAAAATTCATGTAATGTTTCATATAGTCGCAGCAGTAATAAAAGCAATGAATCTTAGAAGTGTAAACTGTGTGACACACACAAAAAGTGCCCTTTGGATCGTCCAAATCTTGTATGCTGCAAATACCACTTTTCTGGTAGCAGAGAAGCTACAGTACAGAGTACTCACATATGGAGTTCTCACTGGGGTCGTAGAAGGCGTTTACAGTAGCTGACGCTCCATGGGTGGTCCATGAAGTCTTGTTGATGGGCTGCCGCAGTTGACCAAAGGAGTAGTCCATCAGGAACTTGGTCACGTTGAGCAAGCTCTCCAGGTAGAGGGTTGAGTTGACGTCCAGCTACAATGGAACGCTCATGGACCAAACACTCATTAAGACAATAGCAGAGTAGTAGCTTACAGGGAGAGAGGTATGCATGGCGACCAAGGGAAGACTATTGTTCTGTCCGCTTACTGGCAATCTACTGGAAAACCTCTGCATGTGGTACTGGAGGACTTTCTTGTGTGATAGATCAGCCTGGTAGGGTTCTCCACTGGTGTTTGGAAGGGTTATTGCATAGCATGAGACGTCATCAAACTACTGGCTTACAAAATTCTACAGAGTAAATGGGGCAACTATGATGGCCTGACACTAACTGCCAAGGCATCTGCATTGGAATCCCTGTGCATGTAAGTTTTACAGACTGGTCACAGTTGAAAGTGGCAATGATCACCAATGGAAGTGGGTAGGGTACTGATAAGGGAGAGACTGGGAATTCGAACGAGTGTCCTGTCCAAACATTTTCTAGTGTGTCCTGGGTGACTATGACTCCCAGACAGAAGTTTTGAAATGTGTTTCTCTAACTCAACTCATAAGTCTTTTGACTCAACAGTTTGAACTACACTAGTCTCAGAGACTGTTGCTGCACGTTGTAGCGAAGCAAGGAGCACCAAATTTGTTATAAAAGTAAATTACTCAACAGACAATATTTTTCAGTACTGGTATTTCGTTCATTCCAAGCAAGTATCGATTCGTGACGTCATCGTCCAGATATGAGTTGACTGTAATCTGAATCCGTTTCAGACAACTAATAGTTTCTCTCAGGCGATAAAATTTTATTGATTATGAAATATAAGTTCTTGAAGCTTATTCAGAATGGGTAATGTTTAGTTAGCAACTGAATGTCATAATTTATCTGTCTAATATAAAGGTGTTTTGATTTTTGTATGCACAAAAAGAGTGTGAATTTATTTGCGGACTTTACTCTGAGACGAGTGCCAAAAGTGCGCGTGTACACTCCGCTGACCTGTGCGGTGAATTTTATTTTGTGATTTTGACCAGAATGGAGACAAATCCAGTTTCATTTAGACTATGCGTGAATTATACACATCACGTTACGACAAAAGAGTCGTTTAGCCCATTAGAGAAAACTGAAACCTGCGCGCTCGATTTGAAATATGTTACACGCTAGTGCGTGATCGAGCTGTCAAGTAAATCGCGTAAAATAGTTGGAAACGCGCTTGGACGTAATGCACAATGTCGGAAATTAATTTTGAGACAAGAGCTGATTTTGACAAAAATGAACCGAAAGTTCATTCAGGGTATCGAGGTTGTGTTTTAATTGAGACACATATCACCTTATAGATTACGTTGCCTAGCAACATTGTATGCAGGTTAATTAATTCATTAGATTTGCAACGTAGGGTAGCGTCTTTGATTCATAATTAAAACGTCTTCGGTCCCGGGTTCGATCCCCGTCACTGCCCAAATTTTGATAAATAATCAGCATTGGCGGCCGAAGACTTCCGGCATGAGAAGTCAGCCTCATTCTGCCAACGGCCTTGTCAAAGGGGGCGGAGGAGCGGATAGCGGTTCAGGGCACTCTCTTGTCCTAGGGGTGGGAAATTGCCCCTAAAGGCGGAAGAATCAGCAATGATCAACGACATGAGGATGCAGAAGGTAATGGAAACCACTGCATTAAAGACACGTAACCTGTATCCACAGGACATGTGGCCTGTAATTGAAGAAGTGTCATGATGATCTCTCCATTGGCAAAAGATTCCGGAATAGTCCCCCATTCGGATCTCCGAGAGGGGACTGCCAAGGGGGAGGTTACCATGAGAAAAAGATTGAATAATCAACGAAAAGATAACGTTCTACGCGTCGGGGCGTGGAATGTCAGAAGCTTGAACGTGGCAGGGAAACTAGAAAATCTGAAAAGGGAAATGCAAAGGCTCAGTCTAGATATAGTAGGGGTCAGTGAAGTGAAATGGAAGGAAGACATGGATTTCTGGTCAGATGAGTATCGGGTAATATCAACAGCAGCAGAAAATGGTATAACAGGTGTAGGATTCGTTATGAATAGGAAGGTAGGGCAGAGGGTGTGTTACAGTGAACAGTTCAATGACCGGGTTGTTCTAATCAGAATCGACGGCAGACCAACACCGACAACGATAGTTCAGGTATACATGACGACGTCGCAAGCTGAAGATGAACAGATAGAGAAAGTGTATGAGGATATTGAAAGGGTAATGCAGTATGTAAAGGGGGACGAAAATCTAATAGTCATGGGCGACTGGAATGCAGTTGTAGGGGAAGGAGTAGAAGAAAAGGTTACAGCAGAATATGAGCTTGGGACAAGGAATGAAAGAGGAGAAAGACTAAGTGAGTTCTGTAACAAGTTTCAGCTAGTAATAGCGAATACCCTGTTCAAGAATCACAAGAGGAGGAGGTATACTTGGAATTGGCCGGGAGATACGGGAAGATTTCAATTAGATTACATCATGGTCAGACAGAGATTCCGAAATCAGATACTGGATTGTAAGGCGTACCCAGGAGCAGATATAGACTCAGATCACAATATAGTAGTGATGAAGAGTAGGCTGAAGTTCAAGACATTAGCCAGGAAGAATCAATACGCAAAGAAGTGGGATACGGAAGTACTAAGGAATGACGAGATACGTTTGATGTTCTCTAACGCTATAGATACAGCAATAAGGAATAGCGCAGTAGGCAGTACAGTTGAAGAGGAATGGACATCTCTAAAAAGGGCCATCACAGAAGTTGGGAAGGAAAACATAGGTACAAAGAAGGTAGCTTCGAGGAAACCATGGGTAACAGAAGAAATACTTCAGTTGATTGATGAAAGGAGGAAGTACAAACATGTTCCGGGAAAATCAGGAATACAGAAATACAAGTCGCTGAGGAATGAAATAAATAGGAAGTGCAGGGAAGCTAAGACGAAATGGCTGCAGGAAAAATGTGAAGACATCGAAAAAGATACGATTGTCGGAAGAACAGACTCAGCATACAGGAAAGTCAAAACAACCTTTGGTGACATTAAAAGCAACGGTGGTAACATTAAGGGTGCAACGGGAATTCCACTGTTAAATGCACAGGAGAGAGCAGATAGGTGGAAAGAATACATTGAAAGCCTGTATGAGGGTGAAGATTTGTCTGATGTGATAGAAGAAGAAACAGGAGTCGATTTAGAAGAAATAGGGGATCCAGTATTAGAATCAGAATTTAAAAGAGCTTTGGAGGACTTATGGTCAAATAAGGCAGAAGGGATAGATAACATTCCATCACAATTTCTAAAATCATTGGGGGAAGTGGCAACAAAACGACTATTCACGTTGGTGTGTAGAATATATGAGTCTGGCGACATACCATCTGACTTTCGGAAAAGCATCATCCACACAATTCCGAAGACGGTAAGAGCTGACAAGTGCGAGAATTATCGCACAATCAGCTTAACAGCTCATGCATCGAAGCTGCTTACAAGAATAATATACAGAAGAATGGAAAAGAAAATTGAGAATGCGCTAGGTGACGATCAGTTTGGCTTTAGGAAAAGTAAAGGGACGAGAGAGGCAATTCTGATGTTACGGCTAATAATGGAAGCAAGGCTAAAGAAAAATCAAGACACTTTCATAGGATTTGTCGACCTGGAAAAAGCGTTCGACAATATAAAATGGTGCAAGCTGTTCGAGATTCTGAAAAAAGTAGGGGTAAGCTACAGGGAGAGACGGGTCATATACAATATGTACAACAACCAAGAGGGAATAATAAGAGTGGACGATCAAGAACGAAGCGCTCGTATTAAGAAGGGTGTAAGACAAGGCTGTAGCCTTTCGCCCCTACTCTTCAATCTGTACATCGAGGAACCAATGATAGAAATAAAAGAAAGGTTCAGGAGTGGAATTAAAATACAAGGTGAAAGGATATCAATGATACGATTCGCTGATGACATAGCTATCCTGAGTGAAAGTGAAGAAGAATTAAATGATCTGCTGAACGGAATGAACAGTCTAATGAGTACACAGTATGGTTTGAGAGTAAATCGGAGAAAGACGAAGGTAATGAGAAGTAGTAGAAATGAGAACAGCGAGAAACTTAACATCAGGATTGATGGTCACGAAGTCAATGAAGTGAAGGAATTCTGCTACCTAGGCAGTAAAATAACCAATGACGGACGGAGCAAGGAGGACATCAAAAGCAGACTCGCTATGGCAAAAAAGGCATTTCTTCCCAAGAGAAGTCTACTAATATCAAATACTGGCCTTAATTTGAGGAAGAAATTTCTGAGGCTGTACGTCTGGAGTACAGCATTGTATGGTAGTGAAACATGGACTATGGGAAAACCGGAACAGAAGAGAATCGAAGCATTTGAGATGTGGTGCTATAGACGAATGTTGAAAATTAGGTGGACTGATAAGGTAAGGAATGAGGAGGTTTTACGCAGAATCGGAGAGGAAAGGAATATGTGGAAAACACTGATAAGGAGAAGGGACAGGATGATAGGACATTTGCTAAGACATGAGGAAATGACTTCCATGGTACTAGAGGGAGCTGTAGAGGGCAAAAACTGTCGAGGAAGACAGAGATTGGAATACGTGAAGCAAATAATTGAGGACGTAGGTTGCAAGTGCTACTCTGAGATGGAGAGGTTAACACAGGAAAGGAATTCGTGGCGGGCCGCATCAAACCAGTCAGTAGACTGATGACCAAAGAAAAAAAAAAGAAGGTCCCATTACACACACAAAATTTTACACGGAATTTACTGATCGCACGAGAGTATGAGAGTGTCTTTCTTTCCAGAAGTGCCAATAAACCGGCAGTTTCAAAAGTTAAGTTACTAACTGTTGCGTAACTTCATTGGCATTACATTTCACTGACGAATACTATCCTTACTAAGAAATGAATATTAACTGCGAGTAGATTAACTGATAACGAAACCCCATTTCGAGTTAAGGATGTCTGACGATTTTGATCCCCCACTGGAAGGTGGAAAACTGCAATAGATTTGTAAGAACTGAGAACTGTATGAGTAGAACTGCCCTGTCACACACTTGTCCCCAAATGGTTAGCAATTAAGTTTCACTTCAGATACCTGTATACACAGACCAAAAATTCACCAAATCCGTGTGGTGTGTTTTGTACAAGACAACGCCATCTGTCCTTTGCAAGACTACTAATTGGCAGCTACCATTCTCATATGGTTTTGTAACCACCCCACAATCAGTGCCACATGAAATGTAACGGAAACATCACATAATACATTTCTTAACTTAGTTTCAAAGTTTCCAATGGGAGACGATCATCCATGTCTTACACAGAGTAGTATATCCTGCACCTATCCTATGGCACTTTATCAACGCTCCAAACAGCTGCTTCTTTTAACGTTATTGATCAGAGCAGTTTAATAATGAACTGATGGGTGCATAACTCATTAATCTTGAACCAGATGTTCTGATGTTCAGATGTGAGTGAAATCTTATGGGACTTAACTGCTAAGGTCATCAGTCCTTAAACTTACACACTACTTAACCTAAATTATTCTAAGGACAAACACACATACCCATGCCCAAGGGAGGACTCGAACGTTCGCCGGGACCAGCTGCGCAGTCCATGACTGCATCGCCTTACACCACTCGGCTAATCCCGCGTGGCAAACTTGAACCCTGTTCCTTGAACCACGTTTGCCCAAATCGATCGAATAATTTTTTTTTTTGCTAATGATGAGACCTTTACAGATAATGCAGCTGCCTGATATAAATGTATTTATTACTTCTTCTTCTTCTTCTGCATGAATCCATTAACTTTGGCCCATGTAGGACATTTACTTAGAAGAGTGGTCTTTTGTATGAAGGTCTTCTTCCTATCTTCCTTGTACTTTTTCAGTTACTCGTCCTAATTCTGTTACCACCTGCACAGGCTTGCTAACTAATAAGTTTCACTGTGAAACACCGATGTTCCATATTACATTTACGTCTACACTAATCAGCCAGAGCATTATGCCCACCGATCAACTATCAATATAAATCCACCCAGGCGATATCAGTGTCATATGGCAAGGATTGACTGCTACTCACACACACATGTGATGCATTTATTATCAGTGAGCTTGCTGTCCGTGAATAGAATGGGGAAGGCATGCGATCTGTCTGAGTTTGACCAAGGCTAGGCATGAGTATTTTGGAAACTGCACGAGTTGTCGGGTGTTCGAGGAGTGCTGTGGTGGTGAAAGCGAGGTGAAACCACGTCCAGACATCCCGGGACTGGGCCGCCACTCCTCATTACAGATGTCGGACGTCGCAGGCTGGGCAGACTGGTAAAACAGGACAGGCGGCGAACTGTGGCGGAACTAACATCAGACTTTAATTCTGTGTAGAGTGCAAGTGTGTCTGAACACACAGTGTACCGAACATTCATAACAGTGGGCCTCCAGAGGCCATCAACCGTTCGTATGTAAATATTAACATCACGACATCGGCAACTACAACTGAAATGGGCACGTGACCATTCGCACTGGACGTTGGCACAGTGGCAGAGCACTGCACGGTGTAATCAACCCCTTCTTCATCATACCGATGGGAGGGCGCGAATCCGTCGTCTTCCAGGGGAACAGCTCCTTGTGACCTGCAATGCAGGATGGAGGCAATCTGGCGGCGGCACCATTATGCTCTGGGGAGCATTCACATGGGTCCAGAATGAGATTTTCACTCTGCAGCGGAGTGTGCGCCGATATGAAACTTCCTGGCAGACTAAAACTGTGTGCCGGACCGAGACTCGAACTCGGGACCTTTGCCTTTCGCCGGCAAGTGCTCTACCAACTGAACTACCCAAGCACGACTCACGCCCCGTCCTCACAGCTTTCCCTCTGCCAGTACCTCATCTCCTACCTTCTAAACTTTACAGAAGCTCACCTGTGAACCATGCAGAACTAGCACTCCTGAAAGAAAGGATACTGCGGAGACATGGCTTAGCCACAACCTGGGGAATGTTTCCAGAATGAGACTTTCACTCTGCAGCGGAGTGTGCGCTGATGTGAAACTTCCTGGCAGACTAAAGCTGTGTCCCGGAACGAGACTCGAACTCGGGACCTTTGCCTTTCACCGGCAAGTGATCTACCAACTGAGCTACCCAAGCACGACTCACGCCTCGTTCCCACAGATTTATTTCTGCCAGTACCTCGTCTCCTACCTTCCAGATCTCCTACCTTCCAAACTTTACAGAAGCTCTCCTGCGAACCATGCAGAACTAATGTGTGTGTGTCGTGCTTGGGTAGCTCAGTTGGTAGAGCACTTGCCCGCGAAAGGCAAAGGTCCCGAGTTTGAGTCTCGGTCCGACACACAATTTTAATCTGCCAGGAAGTTTCATTCACATGGGTATCCGTAGGTTCGGTGGAGCTCATGCAAGGCACTACGATGACCAAGTAGTATCGTACACTGGTTGCAGGCTATGTACACCCTTTCATGACGATCATGTTTACCGACGTCAATGGCATTTTTCAACAAGACAATGCGAATGTCACAAGGCCAGGAGTGTGAAGGAATGGTTATAGAAACACAATGGTGAGGTCCAGTTGTAGTGCTAGCCCCCAAAGTCGCCTGATATGAACCCAGTTGAACGCATCTGGGATGTGGTTGAACACGGCGTCAGAGCTCTTCGCCCGCCTCCCCGGAATCTACTGGAGTCAGGGGACTTGATTGTGCAGATGTGGTGCCCGCTCCCTCCAGCGACACACCAAGCCCTCACTGCTTCTATGCCACAACGCGTCACAGCTGTTATCTGTGTAGAGGTGGACATACGGGCTATTAGGTAGGTGATAATAATGTTCTGTCTGACGAGTGTACATCTAGATCATTACACTGCAGTTTAAAATTAAGTCCCTGGCAGAGGGTTCATTGAAGCTCCTTCAAGATATTTTTCTACTATTCCACTCTTGAACAGCATACTGGAGAAACAAACTCTTAAATCTTTCTGTGCGAGCTCTGATTCCTCCTTTCCTATTGTGATGATCACTTCTCTGTGTGTGTGGGTGCCAACAAAATATTTTCACATATCGAGCAGAGAGTTGGTGATCGGAATTTTATGAGAAGATCCTGCTCCAATGATAAACACCTTTGTTTTAATGATTGCCTCCCCAGTTCGCGTATCATGTTCATGGCACTTCCTCCCCTATTTCGCGACCTACTCTTCTTCGAATTTTTTCAATGTCCTCCGTCAAACCTATCTGATGCGGATCCCACAACAGACAGTAATACTCCAGAAGAGGGCGGACAAGCATAAAGCAAGCAATCTCTTTAATATACCTTTTACATTTAGTATGTGTTCTGCCAATTTAATCAGAAGTTGGTTGCGAGGAACGGTGTCAAAGCCTTCAGGAAATCTAAAAGTATGGAATCAGTTTAACATTCCCTATCGACAACACTTATTACTTTGTGAGAATAAAGGTCTGGTTGTGTTTCAAAAGAGCGATATTTTCCAAATCTGCGCTGGCTATTTGTCAGTAAATCGTTTTATTCGAGGTGATTCATAATGTTTTAACACAGTATATGTTCCAAAATTGTACTGCAAATCGACGTTAGTGATATAGGTCTGTAATTCAGCGGATTATTCCTATTTCCTTCTTTGGGTACTGGTGTGACCTGTGCAATTTTCCGGTCTTTAAGTATGGGTCTTCCGACGAGCGAGCAGTTACACATGTTTGCTAAGTATGGAGCGATAATAATATCAGCATGCCTCGAAAGGAACCTGACTGGCATACAATCTGGACAAAAGGCCTTGCTTTTGTTGAGTGATTTATGCTGCCTTATTACACTGAGAATATTTACTTCTAAGACGATTAATATTGACACACCGGTTTTCCTTAAAAACATTACTCATACATTTGTTTTAAACAACTGAATTTGATATTTGTAATGGTGTTTGCATGTCTGAAACATACTGCAAACAATCACCATAACTATAGCCAAGTCTCAGGGTAGAAAAAAATGTATCTTTGTATATATAATTATTCTATGAGATATTAATTTTTATCAGCATGTACAGGTATTTCAAATTTTAAGATTTGAAAGAAACACCAGAATAATGTGCAAAATCTTCGTTATTATAGTGCAAATCGTATTTAGGTTACGTCTGTAGCATGAAACAGAAGGTGTAAGCGATTATTTGTAGTACTTATTTCTTGACACATTTGTTTCATCATTACACTATATTTATGAAATGTGCGCGGTGGGAATCGGCATGTACAAATAACAACAAAGTAATATGGTAAGTACCTGACGATTGGGGCTTCAGGGAGTTGTTTCTTCTAAAGTATAGAATTGTGAGCAAAAGCACATGTTTTTCCTTTACATTTTAAGAATGTGAAGTAGTCATGGCTCTAACGGTAACTTTTGCTGTGGTCTTCAGTCTAGAGAGTGGTTTGATGAAGCTCTCCATGCTACTCTGTCCTGCGCAAGGTTCTTCATCTCCCAGTACCTGCTGCAACCTACATCCTTCTGAATCTGTTTAGTGTATTCACCTGTTGGTCTCCCTCTACGATTTTTAACCTCCACGCTGCCCTCCAATACTAAACTGGTGATCCCTTCATGCCTCAGAATATACCCTATCAACCGATTTCTCCTTCTAGTCAAGATGTGCCATAAATTTGTCTTCTCTCCAATTCTATTCAATACTTTCTCATTAGTTATGTAATCTATCCATCCAATCTTCAGCATTCTTCTGCAGCACTACATTTCGAAAGCTTCTATTCGCTTCCAGTCCAAACTATTTATCGTCCACATTTCACTTCCATACATGGCTACACTCCGTACGAATACTTTCAGAAACGATTTCCTGACACATAAATCTATACTCGATGTTAACAAACTTCTCTTCTTCAGAACCGCTTTCGTTGCAATTGTTAGTCTATATTTTATATCCTCTCCATCAGTTATTTTGTTTCCCAAATAGCAAAAGTCCTTTACTACTTTAAGTGTCTCATTTCCTAATCTAATTACCGCAGCACCACCAATCTTAATTCAACTACATTCCATTATCCTCGTTTTGCTCTTGTTGATGTTCATCTTATATCCTCCTTTCAAGACACTTTCCATTCCGTTCAACTGCTCTTCCAAGTCCTTAGCTGTCTCTGACAATTACAATGTCATCAGCGAACCTGAACGTTTTTCTTTCTTCTCCATGGATTTTAATTCCTACTCCCAATTTTTCTTTTGTTTTCTTTAATGCTTGCTCAATATACGGATTGAATAACATCGGGGAAAGGTTACAACCCTGTCTCACTCCCTTCCCAACCACTGCTTCCCTTTCATGACCCTCGACTCTTATAGCTGCCATCTGGTTTCTGTACCAATTGTAAATAGCCTTTCGCTTCCTGTATTTTACCCCTGCCACCTTCAGAATGTGAAAAAGAATATTCCGGTCAACATTGTCAAATGCTTTCTCCAAGTCCACAAACGCTAGATACGTATGGTTGCCTTTCCTTAATATATTTTCTAAGATAAGTCGTAGGGTCAGTATTGCTTCACGTGTTCCAACATTTCTACGGAATCCAAACTGATCTTCCCCGAGGTCGGCTTCTACCAGTTTTTCCATTCGTCTGTAAAGAATTCGTGTTAGTATTTTGCAACAGTGGCTTATTAGACTGATAGTTCGGTAATTTTCACATCTGTCAACACCTGATTTCTTTGGGATTGGAATTATTATATTCTTCTTGAAGTCTAAGGGTATTTCGTCTGTGTCATACAGCTTGCTCACTAGATGGTAAAGTTTTGTTAGGCCTGGCTCTCCCAAGGCTGTCAGTAGTTCCAATGGAATGTTGTCCACTCCTGGGGACTTGTTTCGACTTAGGTCTTTCAATGTTCTGTCAAACTCTTCACACAGTATCCTATCTCCTATTTCATCTTCATCTACATTCTCTTCGTTTCTGTAATATTGCCCTCAAGAATATCACCCTTGTATAGACCCTCTATGTACCCCTACCACTTTTCTGCTTTCCCTTCTTTGCTTAGAACTGGGTTTCCATCTGAGCTCTTGATATTCATGCAAGTGGTTCTCTTTTCTCCGAAGGTCTCTTTAATTTTCCTGTAAGCAATATATATCTTACCCCAAGTGATATGCGCCTCTACATCCTTTCATTTGTTCTCTAGCCATCATGCTTAGCCATTTTGCGCTTCCTGTCGATCTCATTTTTGAAACGTTTGTATTCCCTTTTGCCTGCTTCATTTACTGCATTTTTATATTTTCTCCTTTCATCAATTAAATTCAATATTTCTTCTGTTACCCAAGGATTTCTATTAGCCCTCTTCTTTTTACCTACTTGATCGTCTGCTGCCTTCACTACTTCATCCCTCAGAGCTACCCATTCTTCTTCTACTGTATTTCTCTCCCTAATTCCTGTCAATTGTTCCCTTATGCTCTCCCTGAAACTCTCTACAACCTCTGGTTCTTTCAGTTTATCTAGGTCCCATCTCCTCAAATTCCCACCTTTTTTGAAGTTTCTTCAGTTTTAATCTACAGTTCATAACCAACAGCTTGTGGTCAGTGTCCACATCTGCCCATGGAAATGTCTTACAATTTAAAACCTGGTTCCTAAATCTCTGTCTTACCATTATGATTAAGTTATGCTCTGTGCAAAATTCTACCAGGCGGCTTCCTCTTTCATTCCTTACACCCATTCCATATTCACCTACTACGTTTCGTTCTCTTCCTTTTCCTACTATCGAGTTCCAGTCACCCATGACTATTAAATTTTCCTCTCCCTTCAGTATCTGAATAATTTCTTTTATCTCATTATACATTTCATCAATCCCTTCGTTATCTGTGGAGCTAGTTGGCATATAAACTTGTACTACGGTGGTAGGCGTGGGCTTCGTATCTATCTTGGTCACAATAGTGCATTCACTATGCTGTTTATAGTAGCTTACCCACATTCATATTTTCCTATTCATTATTAAACCTACTCGTGCATTACCCCTATTTGATTCTGTATTTATAAAAGTGTATTCACCTGACCAGAAGTCTTGTTCCTCCTGCCACCGAACTTCACTAATTCCCACTATATCTAACTTTAACCCATCCATTTCCCTTTTTAAATTTTCTAACCCACCTGCCCGGTTAAGGGATCTGACATTCCATGCTCCGATCCGTAGAACGCCAGTTTTCTTTCTCCTGATAACAATGTTCTCCTGAGTAGTGCCGCCTGGAGATCCGAATGGAGAACTATTTTACCTCCGGAATATTTTACCCAAGAGGACGCCATCATTATTTAACCATACAGTAAAAGCTGAATGCCCTTGAGAAAAATTGCAGCTGTAGTTTCCCCTTGCTTTCAGCCGTTTGCAGTATCAGCACAGCAAGGCCGTTTTGGTTAGTGTTACAAGGTCAGGTCAGTCCATCATCCAGACTGTTGCCCCTGCAACTACTGAGAAGGCCACTGCCCCTCTTCTAACTATAATGGGAAAAATTAACTTAAAAACATCTTTCCAGACAAGATATTTAGATTTGAATACACTCGCCTTTTGAATAAAGGAGAAATGTGACTGGCACACAAATTGACCTCTCAGTAGACATTGTGTTCTTACTGGGAAGAAAAATGTGGCGAAGACCGGGATGAAGACAACATCACGCCATGAATCTGGTCTCCTGAGACATATGTCACAGGGAACTGCATAGAACAATGGCAGAGTGGAAATATACAAGAGCTAGAATTGCACCTCAAAGCTGACAACTGAGCCACTTTTTGAAACACTGGAGGTGAAAGAATATCAGCATTGAGTAGAATAAAGAAAACAAATTAACTGTCACGCATTGAGCAGACGTAAAATATAGCGAAAACACGATAAAATATTGAATGTGAGTTAATAATAAAAATATCATAATGCAACATGAAAGAAATATTAAAAACATATTTGTTAGTTATAACTATAACTAGTAACAAAGACAGTAGTTGTAGTAGTAAAAAGTATTGCAAACGACTACAAGTTTTTTCTCTGCACAAAGTTTGTGACAACTTTACTTTATGTTGGAGAAGTGCAGACATACACAGTACTTTACTATTCACATTAAACACTTCAAGAGTTTTCTAAGTGGGTTTATAATCTCCTATGTAGAAATTTATGGTGGGTAATGATCCAATTCAGTTTCACGAAGAAAGATATTCATTCATCATCTTCTTAACAAAGTAACTGGATCGCTTTTCTTTTCTTTGTGTGATTGGTTTGGATTACTCCCTGCCACGAGATCCTACGTAGTATATGATCTACTAACACTGCTGCAAAACGTCTCTGAAACTGTGTATTGAAAAGATTTTATGAAATGTGTCACCTACGCCGACAGATATTTCTAGTATCCCAGTATCACTAGTCAACGATCATGGATGTTTACAAAAGACCATACAGGAAAAGGTGACCATTTCGCTTTCTGCCCTCTGCTTGTGACTGTTTCATTATGGAGATTTTGGAGCAACTGCAGTTTAATATAAATAGAAAAATTTATTGTTCTTTAGAGATAATGAATAGACGAATATGGCCCTGCAACGCTGATTACGATTTGTAACAAAATTTTTCATCAATGAAAATATGAAATCACAGATTCTGTTTAGTCACCCAATGTCAGTGTGGTAAAGCATTACGTACCTACTACATTAAGTATTTACGAAAGAAATGAAGCATCAGAATTAAAGTATGCATTGACTTACTCAGAAGAACCATGAACCCGTACACATTACACTATGAATAAATACTGTTACTGTGTGACAGACTCAAACACTTCCATCTACGAGTTTGTTCGCGTGGCCATCGTTAGCAGCAAGAAGAGAAATAACTGTTTTGTGAACAAAAACAGCCTTTTCTTGCTGCACTGTACTTTATTTCTCTCAGGCGCGTTTCGTCTTTTTCACTTAAAGGCATCATCAGTGGGATCTAGATTGATACACTTGTAGATTATGAAACATATAAAAATAGAGTGAACTGCTTTATACTGTACAAATAACACGTATCAAAACAAGTTTGTATTATTCTAGATCCCACTGGTGATGCCTCAAAGTGAAAAAGGCGAAACGTGTCTGGGAGAAATAAAAAAATACAGCGAAGCAAGAAAAGGTGCATTTTATTTAGAAAATAAATACCTCCATGTGCTTCCTCATGAGACTACTCTGCAATTCGCAATTAAGTCCCCTGCAGTTGGTTCATCTAACCACCTTCGATCTATTTCGCTTCCATTCCATTCTTGAGGAGCACAAAGGATAAAACCAACATTTAAATCATTCCGTGTGAGCTCTAATTTCGCTTATTTTATTATGAAGGTCATTTCTCTCTATGTAGATGGGCGACCAGAAAATATATCCCCATTTCTAGGAGAAAGTGGGTGGTCTCGCCGCAATGAAAGGCGCCTTTGTTTCAATGAGTGCGAGCCAAAACCCTTGTATCATATACGTGACACTGTCTCTCTTATTTCGCGATAATACAAAACAGGTTGCTCTTATTTAAAATTTCTAATGTCTTCTATCAATCATACCTCATACCCCACAAAAATATGTAAGTATGGTCACTAGACGTACTGAATTTTCTAATTATTCTGTCGATAAAATGCAGTGTTTGGTTCACTTTCCCAAAAACGTTATCCATGTTATCGTTCCTTATCATGTAAACAAAATTTATTGGTCTTCTTTTAGTACTTGTTTGGGTGACCTCACACGTTATATTATTTGACATCTGCTGCCTCTTTTCGCACCATACAGATATCTTGTCTAAATCATTTTGCAATTGGTTTTGATCTTACGATGAATTTATGCGACAGTAAATGACAGTCTAGGCGTAGCGCCTTGGTCTAGTAATCAAAACATCCTGAGTCCCAGGTAGGATCATAGCCGCTATTTGAACTTAGAATGAAAATGGCAGCCGAAGACTCCCAGCATAAGAAGTCACATCTTGCCCTTGGGTAGGGAAACTGCCCCTAAAAGGCGGAAGAATCAGGAATTATCAACGGCATGAAGATGAAGAAGGCAGTGGAAACCACTGCGTGAAAGACACGTAATGTGCATCCACAAGACTTGAGAGGTCTGTAATTGTAACAGTGTGACGATGGTCTATCCATATGCAAAAGATTCCGGATTAGTCACCCCTTTGGATCTCTGAAGAGGATTACCGAAGACATGGTGACCATGGGGAAATGACTGAACAACCAGTAACTGGGTAACTTTCTACGAGCCATAATATGGAACGTCAGAAGATTGAATGTCAGAGGGGAGCTAGAAAATCCGAAAAGGGAAATTCCAAGGCTCAGTCCAGGTATTGTGGGTTTCAGTGAAGGGCAACAAAAGGAAGAAAAGGATTTGCGGTCATATGAGTACAGTATAATATCAACAGCAGCAGAAAGTAGTCTAATGGGGGCTTCGTTATGAATAGGAAGGTAGGACAGAGAGAGACTGTGAATAGTTCACTGACAGGGTTGTTCTCATCAGCATCGATAGCAATCCAACACTGACAACAATAGCTCAGGTATACATGCCACTATCATAAACAGAAGATGAAGAGATACATAACCTGTATGAGGATATTAAATGGGTAATTCAGTACGTAAGGGAAGATAAAAATCTAATGGTCATGGGAGACTGAAATCCAGTTGTAAGCCCAGAAGCGAGGGAAAGAGTTACGGTAAAATATGGGCTTGCAGTAGGAATGAGTGAGGAGAAGGATTAATTTAATTCTGCAACAAATAGCTAGTAATAGCGAATTATCTGTTCAAGAATCACAAGAGGATGAGATATACTTGGAAAAGACCAGGAATATTGGAAGACTTGAGTTAGCTTGGATGATGATCAAGCAGACATTTCCAAATCAGATACTGGATTGTAAGGAGCAGATATAGACTCAGATTACAATTTAGTACTGATTAAAAGTAGGCTAAAGTGTGAGTAGTCTAAAGTTTAAAACAGACTAGTAAGAAAGAATCAGTAAGCAAAGAGAGGTACTGAAGTACTAAAGAGTGAGGAGACACGCTGGAACTTCTCTGAGGCGACAATAAACAGCCCTGTAGGCATTTTAGTTGAAGAGGAATGGACATTTCTAAAAAGGGCAATCACACAAGTTCAAAAGAAAAAAAACGTGGATAGAAGGAAGGTCACTGTGAAGAAACCATGGGTAACGGAAGAAATACCTCAGTTCATCGTTGAAAGAAGGAGTAACAAAAACGTTCAGCGAAATTCAGAAATATAGAAATAGAACTCATGTACGAAGTGCAGGGAAGATAAGACGAAATGGCCACATGGAAAATATGAAGAGATCGAAAAATATATGATTGTCGGAAGGCCTGACTGAGGATACAGAAAAATCAACACAGCTTAAGGTGATAAAAGCAAGAACGGTAATACTAAGGGCGCAATGACAACTACACTTTTAAATGCAGAGTAAAGAACGGATAGGAGGAAAGAGTACGCTGAAAGCCTCTATGAGGGGGAAGACTTGTCTGATGACGTCATAGAAGACGAAACAGGAGTCGATAGGGAAGAGGAAGGTGTTCAAGCATTAGAATCAGATTCTAAAAGTTCTTTTTAGGACTTAAGAGCAAATAACGCAGAAGAAATAGATAATTCTCGATCGGAATTTCTAAAATCATCGGGTGAAATGGCATCAAAACGACTATTTACGTTGGTGTGCTGAGACTGGCGATATACCATCAGACATTCGAAAAACATCATCCACACAACTGCGAGGATAGCAAGGGCCGACAGGTGCGAGAATTATCGAACAGTTAACTTGACAGCTCATGCATCCCAGTTACCGACAAGATGAAGGGAAAATGAAAATGAGAATCTGTTAGATGATGATCAACTCGCAGCAGAGAGTCAGTTCTGACATTACGGCTGATAACGGAAGAAAAACTGAAAAAAATCAAATTCATAGGATTTGTCGATCTGGAAGAAGCGTCCTACAATATGAAACGGTGTAACATATACGAAATGTGGAGAGAAAGAGGGGTAAGCTATAGGGAAAGTCCATATGCACAAGAACCAAGAGGGACCAATAGGACTGGAAGGCTGATACTCGCACAAGCAATTCATGGAATTTATTTTGAAAAGACAAATTAGACACCATAGATTTTGGGGGGGGGGGGGGGGTAGCGGAGTGTTCATTGTAGTTGACAAAAAGGTTATTGAGGTCGAATCTGAATGTGACAGTGTAGTTACCTGGTGACCTAACCGAAATCTAGTGAATTATTGGATGTTTTTACCAACCACCTGATTCCGCTGTGACAGTTCTAGGATAATTCACAGAAAGTCGACGGTCAGTAGCGCGAAAATACCCAGATCATGCAATGATAGTTGGAGGGGACTTTAGCCAACCGAGTATAGAGTGGGACGTCTGCGGATTCACTGCACAGGGTTACAGGAAGACATACGTGCAAAAGTGCTTTTGAACACGTTTTCCGAAAACTGTCTTGAGCAACTAGTTTGACAGCCCACACACAATGGAGATATCTTAGACCTTGGTAGCCACAAAGAGACCTGACCGTAGACGGTGTCAGTACAGTGATCATGACCTCGTTATAGCAACTACCGTTACTAAGGTTAATAAGTCAACCGAGAAGGCTACGGGAGAGTATTTCTGCTAGACAGAGCGGACAAGAGGTCGCTAACGTCCCACTTAGGGAAAGAGCTGACATCATTTATTTCCAGTTTGAGTAGACGAAGAGGATTTAAAAGCAAAGTTTAGGCGGATTGTAAATCGTGTTCTGGAGAAATATGTGCCTAGTTAGTGGATTAAAGATGGAAAAGACCTCTGTGGTCTGACAACGAAATTCAGGAAATTCTGAAAGAGTACTTGCACACTAGATTCGAAAGAGAACACACAAATGACGACAGGTAAGAGTTAGCAGAAATTAGTGCGTCCATATAAGCAATGCGCGAAGTATGCAACAACTATCAGCTTCATGTCGTAGCAAACGATCTTGCCGAGAACTTGAGAAAATTGTGGCTCTATGTGAAGTTGCTAAGCTGTCCTGATGCATCCTTGCTGTCTCTCGTTCACGAGTCTTCTGTGGCAGTTGAAGACAGCTAAGGGAATTCCGAAGTTTTAAACATCGAGTTTAAGAAGCCATTCACGCAGGAGAATCGTAAATCATACCGTCGGTTGACCATCGGACTGCCGTACGAAGGACATAGCAATTCGCATCCCTGCCGCAGAGAAACAACTGAAACAGTTGAAGGCAAATAAGTTGCCAGGTCCGGATGGAATACCACTTCGGTTATACCGTGAGTTCTCTACGGCAATGGCAAGTCATCGCCACGGCAAAGTCCCAAGCGACTAGTGAAAAGCGGACGTTACTCCTGTATACAAGACAGCTTAAGGAACGGATCAGTAAAATTACAGACCACTGTCCCTAACGTTAGTCTGCTGCACAATTCTTGAATATATTCTTAGTACGAAAATAATAAATTTTATTGAGATGGGAAAGCTTCTCTCCACGAATCAATACGGTTTCAGAAAGCATCACTCGTGCAAAGCTCACTTTGCCCTTTTCTCGCATGAGGTCCTGAAAACCACTGAAGAGCAAGAGGGAAATTCCATGTTTCTAGGATACAAGATGACTTACGCAAAATTTCTAGTTGGTGCGATGAATGGAAGCTAACTCTAAACGTAGGAAAATGTAAGTTAGTGTGGATGAGTACAAAAAACAATCCCTTGATGTTCGGATACAGCATTAGTAGTGTCACGCTTGACACAGTCACACAGTCACATCTATTAAATATCTAGGCGCAACGTTGCTAAGCGATGTGAGGTGGAACAAGCTAGTAAGGATTGTAGTATGAAAGACAAATGCTCGACTTATTTTTTTGGGAGAATTTTAGGAAAACGTGGTTAATCTGTAAAATAACTGGCATATAGAACAAGAGTGCGAGCCATTCTTCAGTACTCGCAGAGCATTCAGGATCCGCACCACATTGGCTTAAAGGAAGAACTCGAAGCAATTCACAGGCGGGCTGCTAGACTTTTAACAGTTAAGTCCGAACAACATGCAAGTATTATGGAAATGCTTCGGGAACTCAAATGAGATCCTTGGAGGGAAGGAGACGTTCTTTCCCAGGAACACTACTGAGAAAATTTAAAGGAGTGGCACTGATAAAATTTAGACGACCGGCATTTGAAACTCACTGCAGACCGATCCCACTGCTACTAACGTACATTCCGCATAAGGACCAGGAAGATTTAAGAGATTAGAGCCAGCATGGAGGCGCACAGACAGTCGTTTTTCCCTCGCTCTGTTTGCGATTTTTTGAAACAGCAAAGGAAGTGACTAATAGTGCTACAGGATACCCTCCATCACGCACTGTACGACTGCATGCGGACTATGTATGTAGATGTAGAAAATGTGTGTAAGTGAGGGATGTAGTCTTTCGCCTCTACAGTTCAATCTATGTATCGAAGGAACAACTACGGAAATAAAAGTGAGACTCAAGGGTTGAATTAAAATTAAAAGTGAAACGATATCAATGATAACATTCGCTGACAACATTGCTGTCCTGAGTGGAAATGAAGAAGAATCACAGGATGTGCTGAATGGAATGAACAGTCTAACTAGTACAGGATATGGACTGAGAGTAAACCGAAGAAAGGTGAAGGTCATGAGTATTAACATAAATGAGAACAGTGAGAAACTTAACATTAGAATTGTCGATTGCGAAGTAAATGAAGTTAAGGATTTCTGGTACCTAGGCAGCAAAATGAACAATGATTGACAGAGGACATAAAAAGCTGACTATCACTGACAGAAAGGGCATTCATGGGCAAGATAGGTCCACTAATATCAAACACAGATCTTAATTTGAGAAAGTAATTTCTGAGAATGCACGTTCAAATTACAGCATTGTATGATAGTGAAAGATCGGTAGTGAAACATTGGCTGTGGAAAAACCGGAACAGAAAAGAACAAAAGCATTTGAGGTGTCGAAAATTAGGTAGATTCACAGGGTAATGAATGGGGAGGTTCTCCGCAGAATGGGTGGAATATATGCAAAACACCGACAGGAGGACGGGAGAAGATGATGGGACATCTGGTACTAGAGGGAGATTCAGAGGGTAAACACTTGGAAAACATGCAGCAAATGATTGAAAACTTAGGTTGCAAGTGCTACTCTGGGATGAAGAGCTTGGCACAAGAGATCAATTCGAGGCGAGCCGCATCAAATCAGTCAGAAGAATGATGTCTAAAAAATGGCTGCTTTGTTTGTCTCCTAATCCTTATATATGGATCAGAATCTGCAGATGGCGTATAGCACTGTCTTGGGAACACCAGATACGACTTCAGTTTTACACGACACCATTCCATCAGTTACTGTGAACTGTGAGCTGTCTCATAGGAAATGACGAATCCAGCCATATAACTGAGATGGTAGTTTATAGGCATGCAATCTGATTAGATGTCCCTTCTGCGGAATGGTTTGAAAAGCCTTCTGGAAATGCAGAACTATGGAATAAACTTGAGATCTTGAGTCGATAGCACTCATTACGTCATGCTAATAAAGAGGTAGTTGTCTAGGACAAGAACGATCTTTTCTGCATTAATACTATTTGTCAAGTCATCGTTTTCTCTGATGTAATTCATAATGTTCGAATAGAGTATACGTTCCAAAATCCTACTGAAAATAGATGTCAGTGATATGAGTCTATAATTCAGCGGATTACTCCTACATGCTTTCTTCAGTACTGGTGTGACCTGGGCCACTTTCCAGTTTTTAGGGACAGTTCTTTGACTGAGTGAGCAGTTGTACATGATTGTTAAGTATGAGTTTTTGTAATTTGAAAGGAACCTAACTGACATCGTATCTGGACTAGAAGGCTTCTCTCTATTAAGTGACAAGCTGAGTAGCTGACATTGCTCCAGTATGAATTTATACCACACTTCAACCATCTCCTGCTTGCCCCTTTCTCTGTCCAGCTCCTCCTCTCCGCTCTTCCTGTTCATCTCCTACACCCTCTCTTTCTGTCCATGCCCTCCTGCCGCTCTCTCTGCCAATCTCCTACCCCATTTCTCTGTCCATCTCCTCTTATCTCCTCTACCTGTTCATCTGCTCCCTTCCCAGTTTCTGTCCACGTCGTCCTGCCCCTCTTTCTGTCCATCTCCTACTTCCCAATTTCTCTGTCCATCTCCTCCTCTCCTCTCTTTATCTCCTACACCCCCTTTTCTGTCCATGTTCTCATGCCACTCTTTCTGTCCATCTCCTACGTCCCCCTTTCTCTGTCCATCTCCGCCTATCCTCTCTTTATCTCCTACACCCCCACTTTCTGTCCATGCCCTTCTGCCCTCTCTCTGCCCATCTCCTGTATTCCACTCTCTCTGTTCATCTCCTACACCTCCACTTTCTGTCCATGTCCTGCCTTTCTCTCTCTCTCTATCTGCTCATCCCCCTGTCTGTATCCATCTCCTCCAGCCCTTCTGTTCAACTGATCCTTACCCCTATGTCCATCACCTACTCCCCCTCTAATTCATCTCCTCTTCCTCCATCACACTGTCCATCTCCTCCTCTCATCTTTCTCCTTTCATCTCATCCTCTCCCCTTCTTAGCCCATATTGTAATCTTTGTTTTATGTCAATTTCTCCTCTGTCTTTCCATCTCCTTTTCCCCCTATCTGTGTCCATCTCCTCTTTCCCTCTCTTTGTTTGTCCCTCTCTTCCTCACCCTTCTCTTTCGATGTTATCATCCCCATACCAATAGGAGGTTGTTGTTTACTAGCTCCACAGTAATCCTTTCCAGATAATGATATGTGCATCAAGTTTGCTTCAAACTGATGCAAGGACTTAGAAGCTTTTTATCCTTGGTGTAGCCTGCATATGTGCATGTCACACATATTTTTACGCATGTTTAAATGGTATATTTAGTGACATTCACCCTGCAGTTTCGTTCTCATGCAGATCAGTGCTTATGACGTCATATTTCCTAACTATGTATTGTACAACGATATAAGTGTACATATACGCATACATACTTATGTACATACATGTATACATACACTGTTATAATATGTATGAAAGCCAGCTGCTTCGCTGCAATTTTCTCGTGTATCAGCTATTCTCGATTCAAATTATGGAATATTCACTTTGTCAGTGAAAGAGTTAATAATCAAGTTTGGTAAACCCACTTTCGTGCACTAAATACAGGTCGGTGTTAACTACTCTAACATACCAGACATTATCACACAAATGTGTAGTGTGTGTCGGCGCTCCACCTGCAATAATACCAGAATTTAAGCTGTCGCAGCCTCCCCTATCTGTTAACACGACTGTGCTGCCACCCTTTGGAGTTCTACAATTTTTTATGCGTGGTAGAATGCACAAAATAAGCTACATTGCGAGAACATGGCGCCTAAGAAACATCTATGATTGGCTGGCAGCCGGCCCCAATCAATTGACATTCTGAAGTGTCAGTCACATCCCCCATGTATACTCCATGCCCATGACACCCTTTGCATACATCATAAACAGTTATCACTACACATTTCCAGGTCAGTTGAAAGAGAGTAGTGCAAACATATATATCTGCTTGGGATATATCGGTAACAATTACAGAGAATGTGAAAGATATTTTAAAGTTTCGATCATTGCCCATGTACAGTGAATCAGAAACCCACATAAGTGTGGTGTGGCACAAGTGAAAAATTTGTTGTTGTAAGTAAATATGGTGGGTCATTAACACAAGGAATTCTGTGTATTAAGAGTTTTTTCAACTGTCGATATGGTGACACAGTGTAGAGAAGATTTTGTCAGCACCTCCAAACGCCAACAGCATTCGCAGGAAAACTCGGCAATTTCAAGAAACAAGATGTTTGAGCAAAGCAAAAAGAACTAGACAGTCATATGTATCAGCAAAAACCTTGGGAGGATTCGCCTTTCGTTCTAACCCAGTCCATGAAAATGATGCATGGAGCCAGTAGGGAGAAAGAAATGCAACATCAAGTACTTGGCGTATCCGTAAAACGAAGCTTAAAATGAATCTTTACATAATTAAAATAGGAGTTCAACGCTATTTCAGATGTACAACGATGGAGCTATGGCGAAAGAAAATCTTTTTGCACATCTACGTTTTAGTGATGCAGTCTTCCACAGAATCAAAAGGTTAACCTCTACAAGATTCGAATATGGGGTGCAGAAGAGCCTTCATGCATGACTGAACATCAGTAGTGGGTGTCTATTAGTCGTGAAACATACAAAGGATTCGCCCCCTCCACTTATCCTTCCCCACCAGATCAAGGTCATCCCAGCCCTTTTCCACCCCAAGGTCAGTTCTGGGACAATCACAGAATTTTCTCCATCTCATCCTCTACCAAGGGCCATTCTTATGACATCGCAGTGAAAGATGGCTCATTTGTCCTAAGCTAAGATGTCGGGAAATCCAAAAAAGTCCTAACTGGGCACTGTGCTTTATTATTATAAACAGTCACAGCCGCCAAGCAGGCATGTGTGTAATATTTTAAACATGAAGCAGGAAAGTTTTTTATTTATTGCTGTAGCAAGGACGTTTTATTCAAACAATTTTGTATTTCAGAATGAGATTTTTATTCTGCAGCGGAGTGTGTGCAGATACGAAACTTCCTGGCAGATTAAAACTGTGTGCCGGACTGAGACTCGAGTTGGGGACCTTTGCCTTTCGCGGGCAAGTGCTCTACCAACTGAGCTACCCAAACACGACTCACGCCCCCTCCTCACAGCGTTACTTCTGCCAGTACCTCGTCTCCTACCTTCCAAACTTTACAGAAGCTCTCCTGCGAACCTTGCAGAACTAACACTCCTGAAAGAAATGATATTGTGGAGACAAGGCCTAGCCACAGCCAGGGGGATGTTTCCAGAATGAGATTTTCACTCTGCAGCGGAGTGTGTGCTGATATGAAACCTTAGAAGACGAGGTACTGGGAGCAGTAAAGCTGTGAGGACGGGGTGTGAGTCGTGCTTGGGTAGCTCAGTTGGTAGAGCACTTGCCCACGAAAGGCAAAGGTCCCAAGGTCGAGTCTCGGTCTGGCACACAGTTTTAATCTGCCAGGAAGTTTAATTTTGTATATAAACATCGTTATGCCGAAAGATAATTGTCAGCTGGTACAGAGAGATCAGAATAAAACAAGCATTGCTGAACAAACAAGATGTGTAGACAATACTGAGGTTCCACTTACAGGCAATGCATATGTTTACATATTGATTTGTCATGACTTACCTTCTCATAGAAGTGGTCCAGCTTGCTGTCATCCAGCAACTCATCAGGATAGGCGATGTGGGCGACCATGGACTTGGTCTTCTTTAGCACCTTCTTCCTAAACATTGAATCACACCACATTATATTACACACTGATCAGCAAGAACAGTATGACCACCGACCTACTATCAATATAAATCCAGCAGTGTCAACTGGCGAGGAATGACTGCTAGTCAGACACACACATGGTGCATGTAGTATCAGTGAGTGTGCTGTACGTGTGTAGAATGGGAAAGGTGCACGATCTATCTGAGTGTGACCAAGGGTAGACTGTGATGGCCCAGAGGCTCGAGATCAGCATTTCGGAAACTACATTACTTGTATGGAGTTCGAGAAATGGTGTGGTGAGCGTCTTCCACAGATGGCGAAACCAAGGTGAAGCCATTTCGCAGACACGTCTCATTACAGACGTTGGACATCGTAGGAACTGTGTAGGGGAACTGTGGCAGAAATAACCATCAGTCTTAGATGCTCGGAAAAGCACAAGTGCGCCTGAACACAGAGTGCGCCCAGCAGCCGACGACTCCAGCACGTTTAAATTTGACATCACGACATTGGGAACTATGACTGGAATGGACATGTGAGCATAGGCACTGGGCATTGGCACAGTGGCAGAACATTACACGGACTGATGAATCGCAGTACCTTCTTCATGATGTGGGAGCCTGTCATCTTCCAGGGGGACAGCACGTCGGCACCTGTACTGTGGCTGGCAGTGGCTCCATTATGTTCTGTTATAGCCAATCAGTGAAAACTGTCAGGATCTGTTAGATCTCTGGACGAGTAGGTGACATCAGAAATGAAGAAATAAATCATTTCAGAAAGGGGGAAAATGGACCTTATCGACTTACCTTCATCTGCATACATACTAAGCAGTCTGTAATACAGTGCATGGTGGAGGGTACCATGTACGACTTCTAGTCACCACTTTCCTGTTTTCCTGTCAAATGGAGTAAGAGGAAACTGAATGTTTTTGTACGAACCCTGATTTCTCTTAACTTATCCCTGTCGTTCCTATTAGAGATGTACAGTCTGTGAGTAAAAAAAGAAAATGACGCACCATGAAGGAGTTATCCAAACAGGATGGAATTGGTAGACGTTCTGTACATGTACAGACAAGGAAATGTATTAAAAAAAAACGAGATAATTTATTCAAGAGAGTATCATAAACTGAGGAGTTCAATAATGCGTCAGTCTAGCTCTGGCTTTTATGCAACCAGTTATTCGGATTAGCGCTGATTGATTGAGTTGTTGGATGTCCTCCTGAGGGATTTCGTGTGAAATTCTGTCCAGTTGGTGCGTCAGATCGTTAAAACCTGGCTGGAGGAGCCTACACGTAATGGTCCAAGTGTTATCAGTTGGGATAGATCCGGCGACCTTCCTGGCCAAGGTATGGTTTGGCATGCACGAAGATTAGCAGTAGAAACTCTCGTCATGAGCAGGAAACGAATTATTGGCTGAAATGTAAGCCCAGGATGGCTTGCCATGAAGAGGAACATTACGGGGGACAGAAACAGTCGAAATACCGCTGAGCTGTAAGGGCGACGTGGATGATAATCAAAGCAGTCCTGCTACGAAAAGAAATGACACACCAGACCATCACTCCGTGTTATCCGGCCAGTTGGACAGAATTTCGCACAATATCCCTCAGGACGACATCCAACAACTCAACCTATCAGTGCTACACCGAATATCTGGTTGCATAAGAACCAGAAGTAGACAACGCATTATTGAATTGTTCAGCAATACTAAAAGTGGCAATAAATGACATCTACTTTACATAAAAAAAAAA
Source organism: Schistocerca americana (assembly GCF_021461395.2). NCBI lineage: Eukaryota > Metazoa > Arthropoda > Insecta > Orthoptera > Acrididae > Schistocerca > Schistocerca americana. The sequence continues at coordinate 34,345,329 of NC_060129.1, read as the reverse complement.
AAATAAAAAAAAACTGAATTCAGCAAAAATATCTCCGAAATTGGCGGAAAACAGAACCCAAATTCGCAAAACATAAGACCAAATTTCGAAAAAAATTAAAACCTAATTGCTTAATTAAGAACTACATTCCTGAAACTGGAAAGGTTTATGTGATGAATGCCTTGATCTAATGGTTCCAAACTGATACTTCTGCTATTTGCATACCAGCAGGATGTGTGGATCAAAATTTTATCCTTGTGCGAGCTTATTTTCAGTACGAGAGAGAGTTGTACCTCGCTGTACTTCTCAGATTCGCTTCTAGAAGTTTAACATACTTTCTTATTTCATTTTTAAATCACATCATTTACTTTTTATTTGCTGTAGGCCTTTTCTGAAATTACACTCGCTTCTGACAGTGGCGGTCAGGTCGAAGCCAACGTGTCTATGTATGACCTGGTGCAATATTATGAGAAGCAGCCACTCTCTAGACCCGTACCACTCAAACTCCTGGAAGCATGGTGTGTTGAGCTCGTTGGATATATTGTATTGGTGCATGAGTTCATAGCGTTTTTCCATAAGTACTGCAGATACACGTAACAGAGACTTTAGCCATCGATAATTTATTCTCCTTCACTATTTACACTCTGACGACGTTGCGTTATCGTTTCGATTCCGCGACTGTAGAAATCACGTCTCAAGACGAACACGTTGTCGAGCTATGTTTGGAGTTCATTTTCATCCAGAAAGAAAGTTCCTTGATGATAGCTCGAAAGAGAGCGGAAAATGTGAAAATCTGAGGTCGCAAGATCAGGTGAATAAGGTGGGTGCTGAATGACTTCCCAGCCCAATTCCTTTATAGTGTTTTTTGTCAGTCTAGCAATTAGCCGGCGAGTGTTATCTTCGAATAGCCTTACTTCACGCACTCTTCCTGGTCGTTGTTCTTGGACTGCGTCTGCAAGATGTCTCAGTTGCTGACAGTAAAAATTGCAGCACTGAAGTTTACATCTTAGAGAAGCAATTCGTAGTACGTCACACTGTCGCTGTTCTGCTACATGCATAACACTATCTTTTACGGATGCGCACAGGCCTTTATACATTGTTTGACCTCAGTGATTCCCTTCTTTTGCTTATGTTACCAAAAAGACACAATTACATACCACCAGAAATGATGTGGACAGAAATGGTCAGTGTTGTCAGTAGAGGGGCAAGACAGATTCAGAGCCATCTTGTGGGTTGCCTACATCAGGGGTAGATATGCACACAGGAGCGAACCTGTTCTCCTTTGATTGACAGGTATGTAACATATTGCTCTGTTAAGTGCTTTTCCATATGACCACACTTAACCTATTGTTCCCCCAACCCCTCTGACTCGATTCCTCTCTCACGAAGGGAGTGATTGACCATTTTGTTATCGCAGGTTGCCTACATCAGGGGCGAACCTACTGTTCTCCTTTGATTGACAGGTACTAAACCTGTTGTTCTGTTAAGTGCTTTTCCATGTCACCCCCATTTCCTTTTGATTGACAGCCACTTAAACTTAACCTATTGCTCCCCACCCCCACCCCCCTGCCCACCCCACCATCTCCCTCACAACCCCGTTTCCCTCACAGCTACAGGTACACTTTCAGGTCTGAGTTATTAGAATAGGCCCTCTCTCACACTTATCAATATGATTGACTACTTAATAAAATTGTTCAATTAGTTAACCTCTCTGGTGGGAAAGGGCCACACTCCCCCTCCCCCCCCCCCGCCACGCCTCCCTGGCGGGAAGTTCAAATTCCATCAGGACAATGCAACCTCTACTAACCTAAGAACATGGTGGTAAGAAAGGGCACCTCCTCTAATCTAAGTCATCAGACCGCCACCCCTTCCTAGGAATTGATGGCAAAAAGACTCAGTTGATTTATCATTTGGAGGGTATTCGATTGTAGTTATGGAATACTGGTCAAACAATTTAGACATTTTGTGAAAAATTGTTTATTTGAACAACTTAGCACATTCAAGGCATTGTATGGAATATATGGAAATTGGTGGAGAGGAAAGATCTCATAACAGGAAATTCAAGAGTATATTATTTATTTATAAAAGAAAGTCAATTTGTGGGGGTTGGATTTCCCTTGCTCATCATTCCCTGCTGTCTGGAAACACGTAGGTCTTGTAAGAAGTAATTACATGCAGCAAACATGATGCATAACCAAATGTTTGGCAGTGTACTCTCGGTGTCTTAACCTAATGTTTGGGCCTTTGTCAGCGCTTAAACTATTGTGCTGTTAAGTGGTTTTCTGTGTCACACCCATTTCCTTAAAATATTCTACTGCCATTGATATCAAATTAAGTAATTAGTTATGTCCTCCTACCATTTCCTGGTACATTTGTCGAATTTCACATCCTTTAGAACGCCATTTCTGGAGCATTCTTCTTTGCTACACACCCCCTTAAAATATTATACTGCGTTTTACGTAAAAATATGCAAATTAACCTAGTGTTCTGCACTTAACCTGCTGTTGTGCTCCATGTCACCCACTCATGCTCTCCCTCCCATTCACTACTGTACTGCTAACACCACACTGATATAAAAATTTACGCAAATTAATTAAATTGGTATTCTTCACATGTATGGGGTAGTTTTTCTTAATTCGCAGCTTTATAAATCAAGGTACGACATTACCTCTGAATGATGTGGTTTTTTCTATCAAGACAAATGCCAAGACAGTGATCACTGGAGTGTATATTATCAGACCAGCTCTCCAGTTACTCGAAGCCCACAATGCAACCTCGTTCTAAGATCAGTGAATTTTGAAAGTGATTCGCGTAAGGGACATGGTATGTAAGCAGTATTTGCGATCCCCTCACCCAACCCCAACTAGATATTTCTATAGTACATTTAATGTATTGTGACTCGATTCCATATCAGGGCTCTGCGATATATCTACTGAGCTATAGGCAATGACTGATTGAGAAGGAATACAAGCAGTAGTAGTAGATGATGTGCTGATTGAAGTCATAAAAAAATGTACACAAGCTTTTCAGATATCTAGTGTTACACTACCTGCTAGAAATGATGTCCATTATTCGGCATCAAGTCTTTCCATTCACCCACACACCTGCGTCGGATCACACCCACAGGTGAACCATATATCTGGCACTCTCATATCTCAAAACGGGACATTGTTCTCGAATATGTTTGCTACAGTAAAATTCCAATGTTGTTTTAGTCACCCCGTACGCATCTTGCAACTGTTCCCATTTCTACAGCTTAGTACATGTGATATTTCCAGTTTAAGTCGGAACTGAGCAGAATTCAGAGAAAGACATATACACCACCCTCTGCAACCCATGTAGAAACAGAACTACCTGAGTTAGTGCAACAGGACCATGTTTTAACCATTCGGTGGAAATGCATTTAATGTGGTACATCTTAAACTAGATACAGATACTACAGTTTGAAGTAAATCTGTGTCCATTCAAATCCATCAGCCCAACATGCTATCATCATTATTCTGGATCATCCAACATTGAAAAATAACGAATTATAAAAGCTCCACTAACTTCATCAGATATAGAACTCACCTAAGCGCCATTGCGCACACGATGACACTTGGCTGTGATGTGGATCTGGCGCAGAGAGAGAGTTGTCACAATGCTTCCCAGCCTGGAATTCCTCCTAGCATTCCTAACATGACATCCAGTCCATCGTCGAATTTACCTGTCAAACTGCTACTGTTGCTTTTGCAGGATGATCCTATTAAATATGCAGATTTTGATCCATTGCTGAGGTCAGTTTAAGGTTTCATCACCCATAATGTAGGATGATGACCTTATCCCACAGACTATACTGTAACTCACAAGAGGCGCACCCTGTGACCCAGTGTTTTTGTTTGAAACATTGTTTTCAAACACGTTTTGTACACTGCCTTTCATTTGTTTGTCTGCCACGACTATGAGGTATGTCTCAGGTCCTAAACGGACGTCTTAAATTGGAACGATCAGATGTGTTAAGCTGTAGAAATGGGAACAATTGCAAGATGCATAGGGGGTGACTAAAACGACGTTGGAATTTTACTGTAGCAAACATACTCCAGAGTGGTGTCTCGGTTCGAGATATGAGAGTGCCAGAAATATGATTCACCTGTGGGTGTGATCTGACACAGGTATGTGGTTGAATGGAAAGACTTGATTCCAAATAATGGACATCATTTCTAGCAGGTAGTGTAACACTAGAGATCTGAAAAAAGCTTGTATACATTTACTTACGACGTCAATCAGTACATCATCTACAACTACTGCTTTTATTCTTTCTCAATCAGTCATGGTCTATAATTCAGTTGATATATCCTAGAATGTCTGATACAGTATTGAGTCAGAATACATTACATGTACTATAGAAATATCCAGCTGGGGTGGGGTGAGGGAGTCGCAAATACCACTTACATGACACGTCCCTTAGGCGAATCACTTTCAAAATTCAGTGATTTTATAATGAGATTGCATTGCGGACTTCGAGTAACTGGAATGCTGATAGCATACACTCCAGAGACCACCGTCTTGGCATTTGTCCAGTTAGAAAAACCACCTCATTCAGAGGTAATGTCGTACCTCGATTTATAAAGCCAGTGTACCTTTTAACATGGATACTTATGTGCACCTGTAGAAGCATGACCACTTGTAACAGTAACATACAGTAGTTGTTGGGATCAAGCTTTTTTAATATGTGGCTGATTGCGTCTCTATTTCTAGGACACAGTGGTACAACTTAACCCATGGTTAATTTTCTCTCAGTATTATTTTGTATCGCCAGCGATCGGTTATTGACGAATTATTATAGTTAGTAGTAAGGGGTGTGTGATATGTTCGCATTTGAGCATCAGGCTTATAAAGTATGTGTTTGTGTTCCGACATGTGTAAAGGAAATGACTATGTCCAGTTGTAAGGAAAATTTTGGATCTGACGTGGAGTACTGTGATAGCATGGGAAGAGTATGTCGATTCATAAGAATGGAACTGATACTTCTATTTCCAGAGCCACAGCCATCAACAGAGTGTATTTCCGATACTTCGCTCATTGTCGAATGTTGTTCAAATGAGACCCACAATTGTAACATTTAGTTGTAAGTACAGGGATAAAATATATATGTGGCCTATTTCTTAGGATAAACATTCAACCTGTACATGCTCGGCTTGCACCGCCGGTGACCTGTGCGGGTGTGATTCACATTTCCTCTTAGCAGCAGGAGCTGTCAGACTGGTGATGCCCGTTGGAGTGTAGGGATGTAGAAGAATTAACTGTGTTGTCCCCTAGACGACCGAATAGCGAACTAATACTTTGTATATGTTGGATAGCGTTTCGTGATTCCATGGAAATTTTAGATGATTGAATATGGACGTGCGTTTGAGCTGGATCGTTATTCCCGCCCATGTAATTTGTTCGGGTGACTGCTTCTGCATATTCAGCCCCTTTATTTGGTTCAGAGAAGATCGACTGTGGTGTGTCCATTTAGCATGTTGAAGACACGTTTGCCGGTTCTCTAGATATGGGAAACACTTTAGCTGACCTTGTAAATTATGGGGATGATTTGGAATCTACTACATCACTGACATCAGTATTCGAGAGTGGAAATATCAGTTTCCTCTATCTGTTTCGAGTTGCTGAGGACATGTCTTCACGGACATAACAAATTTCTAGCTAGTCAGTGGTTTACAGCTCTCCCCACGTAGCTAAAGTTTTGGATTTGAGAGAACTAATTTACAGTCTATATCTTGGAAATTATGTTGCGCTAGCGATCATTAGGATGCTGCCTAGAGTTTCATATCGAGAAATACCACGATAATGGTATAATGTTATGGCAAACCATGCGAAAAAATACATGTGTTCCTGTAGTTGCTGAGTCTGGAGATGTGTGTAGAAAAGCGAGCAGGCAAGGAAGCAGGTTCGAAGTAGAAACAGTAACGTATTTGTGCCCTGGGAAAACGATCCCGAATTTGTAGAACAGTTCTGAGAGCGACTTTGGTCCACTGTGGGTGCTCTGGTCGTGTGTTGGGGTGGATGAGTTGTGATCGTTGGCTGCAGTAAAATTCTAGTGGTGAGAGGATTATATATATCATACTGCCCGTATTTGCGGTATATGTATGAATAATGTAAAAGGAATGATTTTGTCTGGCACAGGATACAAATTGTATGTTTACTACATCAACGGGGTACACGGTGACATATGGCAAGGTTGGAGATCGGTTTCGCCCGCTAATATTGAAACTCCTGTCCTTGGTGGGAGAGCAGTGTATCCGAGCAAGAGACTTTCCGTATTTGACGTTATGTAGGGTACACAGTGATATAATGATGAGTCGCAGGTCTGTTTCACTTTCTAATATTCAAGCTCCTGTCCTTGGTGGGACAGCAGTGTACCCGAGTGGGCTTCGTGGTGTTGCTCCAGTCACGCTGTGTAGTTAAGAACTGTTTGACGCGTCTCTCATGTTGCGTGAGGAACAATGCACCCTGTGCTATTCTGGGAAGCATTGGAACATCTCTCTCGGTGCTCCACCGCCCCACAGCTATGCATCATCTCGAATGGGACCAGTGTGAGCGAGCCGAGAGGTTCTGTGATGTCAGTATAATACTGGAAGAATTCTAACTGTATACACGACAATGGACCCAACTTTCACCTGCAGCGGTGAGGGCTCGTGGTGGCTTGCGTCCGGCGGTGGATCGTGGTAACGGCGGCGGTTGCGGTGGGGGCGGCGGCGGCGGCGGCGTCGAGTGGCAGGATGTGTGCTTTATTAGCAATCTTTTGTCTAAGCTATATTTCATCGGTTTCACTGACCAATAGGATTCTGCGAATTAAGAAATACTACCCCATACATGCGACGAATACCAATTCAATTAATTTGCATAAATTTTTTACATCAATGTGGTATTAGCTGTACAGTAGTGAATGGGAGGAACAGCGTGAGTGAGTGACATGGAGCAGAACAGCAGGTTAAGTGCCGAACACTAGGTTAATTTCCATAATTTTTATTTAAAACGCAGTACAAAAGTTTAAGAGGGTGTGTGGCAAAGAAGAATGCTCCAGAAATGGCGTTCTAAAGGATGTGAAATTCGACAAGTGTACCAGAAAATGGTGGGAGGACATAACTAATTACTAAATTTGGTACCAATGGCGGTAGAATATTTTAAGGAAATAGGTGTGACATGGAGAACCACTTAACAGAACAATAGGTTAAGTGGCTAAAATGGCTCTGAGCACTATGGGACTTAACTGCTGAGGTCATCACTCCTCTAGAACTTAGAACTACTTAAACCTAGCTAACCTAAGGACATCACACACATCCATGCCCGAGGCAGGATTCGAACCTGCGACCGTAGCGGTCATGTGGCTCCAGACTGTAGTGCCTAGAACCGCTCGGTCACTCCAGCCGGCAATAGGTTAAGTGCTGAGAAAGGCCCAAAGATGTTAAGACAGCCAGAGTACAGTGCCAAACATTAGGTTATTCATCATATTTGTCCCATGTAATTACTTCTTACAAGACCTCATCTTTCCAGACATTAGGTAATAAATAGCAAGAGAAATCATACCCCACAATTTGATTTTTTTTATATAAATATACAATATACCCTTGATTTTCCCACTATGAAATCCTTCCACATATTCCATGCAATGCCTTGACTCCATTAAATTGTTTAAATAAAAAATATTCCACATAATGTCCAAAATGTTTAAGCAATATTCTATACACTACAAGTGAATACCCTCCAAATGATAGATCAACTGAGTCTTTTTCCAGCCAGTTCCTAGGGAGAGGTGGCAGTCGGATGACTTAGGTTAGGTGAGGTGCCCTTATTCCCACCATTTTCTTAGGTTAGTAGAGGTTGCATTATCCTCATGGAATTTGAGCTTTTCACCTGTGGGGTGTGGCACTTTCCCACTGGAGAGGTTAACTAATTGATCAATTTAATTAAGTATTCAATCACTGATAACAATAAGGGCAGGGGGCCTATTCCAATAACTCATACCTGAAAGTGTACCTGTAGCAGCGAGGGGGAGTGTTTGGGGTAGGGGGGGAGGGGGCCAATAGGTTAAGTGCCTGTCAGTCAAAAGAAAATGGGGGTGACATGGAAAAACACTTAACAAAAATTTGGTTCAAATGGCTCTGAGCACTATGGGACTCAAAAAAATGGTTCAAATGGCTCTGAGCACTATGGGACTTAACATCTGAGGTCATCATGCCCTAGAACTTAGAACAACTTAAACCTAACTAACCTAAGGACATCACACACATCCATTCCCGATGCATGATTTGAACCTGCGACTGTAGCGGTCGTGCGGTTCCAGACTGAAGTGCCTAGAACCGTTCGGCCACCAGCAGCCAGCAAAAGCACTTAACAGAACAATAGGTTAAGTATCTGTCAGTCAAAGGAGAACAATAGGTTAAGTAGGTGTCAATGAATGGGGAACAATAGGTTAAGTACCTGTCAATCAAAGGACAACAATAGAATTGCCCCTGAGTGCATACCTACCCCTGATGTAGGTAACCCACACTAACGAAATGGCCTGGCACTCTCGTCCTAAGGGGAGAGGGGAATGGGGTGGGGTAGGGAACAATAGGTTAATTGTGATGACATGGTAAACACTAACAGAACAGTAGGTTATGTACCTGTCAATCAAAGGAGAACAATAAGTTCGCCCCTGAGTGCATACCTACTCCTGATGTAATCAACCCACAAGATGGCTCAGAATGTGTCTTGCCCCTCTACTGTTGTCCACGAGTCAATTGTTGATAAGCAAGCAGAGATACATGTTATTCCAACCTCTGATTTTTGTGATTTTACCTTAGAGCACAATGTAGCCATACACCTGGATTTTGAAACTTCTCCATTGAATGCAAATGTCGCATGATGGCCCAATGATAACAGTTCATCATATTTTCCAGTTCTCACCTCAGGATTTTCATCAAACTACGAAGGTCTCTCTGAATGTGGAGTCACTTATGTCAAAATGATTCTTCTTAAAAAGAAAAAACAGTTTCCTTGTCACGCTATGTCCAATAGCGTTATGACCATACAAAGCACATACTGTATGTTCCTGGCTGCTGTCACCCCTCTGTTGAAATCAAACTCAAGAATACGTCAGAACTGTTCCGATTTCTCCAGTTGGTTCTCTACTTTCTGTGTTCCACAGCTCCACTCACTATTTCCAACTGATAAAATGACAATTTGTAACTCAAATAGCAACAATGAACTACAAAAAAATGGCAGTCGGTAAATAAACGCATACCTCCCCCTCATTTTTACTTGGGTCATCAGTCTACTGACTGGTTTGAAGTGGCCCATCATGAATTTCTCTCCTGTGCCAAACTCTTCATCTCAGAGTAGCACTTGCAACCTACGTGCTTAGTTATTTGCTGGATGTATTCCAATGTGTGTCTTCCTCTACAGTTTATACCATCAACCGCTCCTTCTAGTATCATGGAAGTCAGTCCCTGATGTCTTAACAGATGTCCTGTCATCCTGTCATTTTTGTCAGTGTTTCTCACATAATCCTTTCCTCTCTGATGCCTCAGTCCTTACCGCATTGGTGCACCTAACTTTCAAAATTCGTCTGTAGCACTACATCGCAAATTGCTTCAGTTCTTTCCTGTTCCTGTTTTCTCACAGTCCGTGTTTCACTATCATACAATGTTATGCTCCAAACGTACATTCTCAGAAGTTTCTTCAGCAAATTAAGGAATACGTTTGATACTATAGGCTTTTCTTGGCCAGGAGTGTCTTCTTTGCCACTGCTAGTCTGCTTTTGGTGTCCTCCTGACTCCAACCGTCATTGGTTATTTTACTGCCTAGGTAGTAGAATTCCTTAAATTCATCTCCTTCGTGACCATCAATCCTGATAAGTTTCTCGCTGTTCTCATTTTTGCTATTTCTCATCACTTTTTCCATTCTTCGATTTACTCTCAGTCCACATTCTGTACTCATTAGACTGTCCATTCCATTCTTCTTCAATTTCACTCAAGACAGCAATGTCATCAGTAAATCGTCTCATCGATGCCCTTTCACCTTGAATTTTAATTCCACTCCAGAGCCCTTCTTTTAATTCCATTATTGCTGCTTCGATGTACAGTTTGAACAGTAGGGGCGAAAGACTACATCCCTGTCTTACACCCTTTTCAATCCGAGAGCTTCGTTCTTGGTCGTCCACTCTTATTATTCCCTCTTCGTTCTTGTACGTATTGTTCATTACCTGTCTCTCCCTACAGCTTACCATTTTTCTCACAATTTCGAACACTTTGTACTATTTTACATTGTCTAACGCGTTTTCTGGGTCAACAAATCCTATGAACGTGACTTGATTTGTCTTTAGTCTTGCTTCCGTTATCAATCGCAACGTCAGAATTGCCTTTCTGGTTACTGTACCTTTCCTGAAGCTAAAATGATCGTCACACATCCTCAATTTTCTTTTCCATTCTTCGGTATATTAATCTTATGAGCAAATCTGGGTACATGAGCTGTTAAGCAGATTGTGCGATACTTCTCGAACTCGTCAGCTCTTGCAGTCTTCAGGATTGTGTGGATGATATTTTTCCGAAGCTCAGTCGGTATGTTGCCAGACTCATACCTTCTACACATCAACGTGAATAGTCGTTTTGTTGCCACTTCTCTCAATGATTTTAGAAATTGTGATGGAATGTTATCGATCCCTTCTGCCTTATTTGATCTTAAGCCCTCCAAGACTCTCTTAAATTCTGATTCTAATACTGGATCCCCTATCACTTCTAAATCGACTCCTGTTTCTTCTTCTGTCACATCAGACAAATCTTCCCCCACATAGAGGCGTTCAATGTACTCTTTCCATCCACCCGCTCTCTCCTCTGCATTTAACAATGGAATTCCAGTTGCACTCTTAATGTTACCTCAATTGTTTGTGGTTTCACCGAAGGCTGTTTTGACTTTCCCACATGCTGAGTCAGTCCTTCCGACTATCATTTCTTTTTCGATATCTTCACATTTCTCATGCAGCTATTTCGCCTTAGATACCCTGCACTTCCTGTTTATTAAATTCATGAGCGACTTGTATTTCTGTATCCCTGAATATTCCTGAACATTTTTCTACTTCCTTATTTCATCAATCAGCTGAAGTACTTCTTCTGTTACCTATGGTTTCTTCGCAGTTACCTTCTTTGTACCTATGTTTTCCTTTCCAACTTCTGTGATAGCCCTTTTTAGAGAGGTGCATTCCTCTTCAACTGTACTGCCTACTAGACTATTCTTTATTGTTGTATCCACAGCCTTAGAAAATTTCAAGCATATCTTGTCATTCCTTAGTACTTCCGTATCCCACTTCTTTGCGTACTGATTCTTCCTGACTAATGTCTTGAACTTCAGCCTACTCTCCATCAGTAATGTATTGTGATCTGAGTCTGTATCTGCTTCTGGGTACACCTTACCACCAGGTATCTGATTTCAGAATCTCTGTCTGAGCAAGACATAATCCAACTGAAATCTTCCCCTATCACCCTGCCTGTTCCAAGTATACCTCCTCCTCTTGTGATTCTTGAACAGATTAATCGCAATTACTAGCTGAATTTTATTACAGTACTCAATTAGTCTTTCTCCTCTCTCATTCCTTGACCCAAGCCCATATTCTCCTGTAACATTTTCTTCTAGTCCTTCCCTTACAACTGCATTCCAGTCCCCCATGAGTATTAAAGTACTTGCGTATTGTATTACCGTACTTTCTGTGTCTTTTAATCTTCAGCTTTCGACGTCGGCATTTATACCTCAACTTCGTTGCCGATATTGGTTTGCTGTAGATTGTGATAAGAACAACTGTATCACTGAACTGTTCACAGTAATGCACTCTCTGCCCTACCTTCATATTCATAACGTATCCTGCTCCCGTTATACCATTTTCTGCTGCTGTTCGTATTCACCTATACTCATCTGACCAGAAATCCTTGTCTTCTTTCCATTTAACTTCACTCATCTATTATAGACTGAGCCTTTGCATTTCACTTTTCAGATTTCCTTGTTTCTGTGCCACATTCAAGTTTCTGACATTCCATGCCCCGAGTCATAGAACGTTATTCTTTCGTTGATTATTCAATATTTTCCTCATGGTCACCTCCCCCTAGGCAGTTCCCTCCTGGAGATCCGAATGGGGGACTATTCCGGAATCTTTTACCAATGGAGAGATCATCATGACGCTTTTTCAATCACAGGCCACATGTCCTGTGGATACACGTTGTGTCTGCTTAATGCAGTGGTTTCTAATGCCTTCTACACCCTCATGCAGCTGATCATTGCTGATTCTTTCGCCTTTAGGGGCAGTTTCTCATCCCATTGGCAAGAGAATGACCCGAACCTCTGCCCACTCCTCTGCACAGTGAACATGAACATGAACAGGAAAAACAAGCACACTACAAGCTTATGCTCCAACCTAATAAAAACTAGACTGATTTGGAAATAGCTAAAGGGAGGCTAAATATTCTACAATATGTAGCAAGAATGGTAAGTCCTATTATAATACCCTTAATGAGCAGGATTCAAAATTTCACACACCAGCAGGAAAATGCCACAATCCACTCAGCAAGTTACTTCACAGCTATCTTGAAGAATGTGTGGATCCTTCATCGACCTGTCTGGCCCCCTGACTAAGTCACCCATAAATCATAACTGGGATGTGATGGGAAGACGTACATCTTCACACCAGTCTCCAGTCAGCGACCTTCATGAACTGACAGAGCATATATTTTCAGCAGGGCGTTAAATTCTTCTAGATAATATTGTGAGGCTGTTTCCTTCCATGCCAATGTGAACGAGAGAGAGTACTTATGATTTGGTGGTTACACATCATAGCAATACTGATGAGGGAATGGAATTAAAAGCTAAATCATTTAATACCTGTTATGTGATGAACATCTTCACAAAGGTTGATAAATATGAAAGTGATGTTTCATGGAGTAAGACTTTCAATTTTAATTTTCTTGTGGGATACTGCCGAAAATAGTTAGGGCTCTGTGCAGACACTAAGGGTGAGACATACTTGGTGCCCTCATCCATCCAGTCCACCTCTTGCAGCATGTGGAGGAACTCCTGGCGGATGTCGTCCACTATCTCGAGCGCCGCGTTCTTGGCCTCCTTGTCGAAGAACCTGCGCACATAGATGGAGCCCACAGCCAGCGGCATGCTGGAACATGAGATATGTCGCTCATATTAACCGCTCCACATGTCACACACAAACATAACCCGCGAAGAATTCAAGGAAACAACAGTGGAACATACACATAGGTGCGGATTTCAATACAAATGTATGCCCAGCATACAGCTGTATTAAAACTCCCAGAATTTTGTATAGGAATCAGATTTCTGTTCTAGGACTTGAAGGATGTGAAAAACAAGCAGTAATTAAGAATGGAGTGAGTCAGGGTTTTAGCCTCTCCATGATGTTATTCAGTCTGTACATTGACCAACTGATAGAGATAGCAAAGGAGAAACTTGGAAATTAAAGCTCAAGAAGAAACAAAAATTTCTTGGTTGAACACTGATGCAGTAATTCTATGAGAGATGGAAAAATACTTACAAGACCATGTGAATGGAATGTATGGTGGTTATACACTGATCAGCCAGGACATTATGATGACCAGCCTACAATGGATATAAGCCTGTCCAGGCGACACCAGTGTCACCTGGGGAGGAATGGCTGCTAGTGAGACATACACACAACGCATGTACTATCAGTGAGCGTGTTGTCCATGTGTAGAATGCATGGGGAAAACATTCAATCTATCTGAATTTGACGAAGGGCAGATTTTAATGGCCCAGGGGCTCGGCACAAGCATTTTGGAATTTTCGCGCCTTGTCGGATCTTCACAGAGCACTGTGGTGAATACCTTCAATATATGGCGAAACCAAGGTGAAAGTACATGCAGACATCGTAGGGTTGTGCAGCCACCCTTCCCTATATAGATGTTGGACATCATAGGCTAAGTATACTAGCAAAACAAGACAGGTAGCGAACTGTGCCCCAACCAAGGTCAGACTTTAATGCTGGGCAGAGTACAACTGTGTCTGAACACAGAGTGCACCGAACACACGTAACAATGGGCCTCCACAGTCGACAACAAGTGCTTTGAGCAAATGCTAAGATCATGACACCAATAACTACGAATGAAATGGCTTATGACCGTTGACACTGGACGTTGGCGCAGTGTCAGAGCATTGTATGGACTGATGAATCTCGATACCTTCCTCATCAAGATGATTGAAGGGCGCGAATCTGTCGGCTCCCAGTGGACAGCTCCTTGACACTTGTACTAATGGGCGGAGACAAGTTAGTGGTAGCTCTATTATACTATGGGGAACATTCACGTGGGCATCCATGGGTCCAGTGGGGCTCGTTCAAGGCACTGTGACAACCAAAGGGCATCGTACACTGGCCAGACCACATGTAGCCCTTCGTCGCGATCATGGTTCCCAACGGCAGTGGCATTTTTCAACAAGATAAATCACCAGGTCACAAGGCAAGGACTGTGATAGAGTGGATCGAGGAAAACAGTAGCAATTCTCAGCTGATGTGCTGCTTCCCAACACACCAAATTTGAATCCGATCGAACACATCTGGGATGTCACTGAATTTGGCGTCAGAGGCCATCGTCCGCCTAACCAGCATTTACGGGAATTAGGTGACTTGTTGTGCAGATTTGGTGCTAACTTCCTTCAGCGACCTATCAAGACCTCATTGCTTCCATGCCATGATGCACTGCTGCTGTTACCCATGCCAAAGGTGGACATACCAGCTATTAAGTAGGTGGTCAAAATGTTCTGACTGATCAGTGTAAGATAAATATTAATAAAAGTAAAACAGGTTCATGGAGAGTAGTCAAACTATCAAATGCTCAGAGAATTATATAGAAAATGTGACATAGCTGTAGACGAGTTTTGCCACTTAGGGAGGAAAGTAACTGATGATTGCTGTAGTAGAGAGAGTGTAAAGTGCAGACTGGCAATAGCATGAATAGCATTTTGGAAAACAGAAATATAAGTTCAAGAGGTAGAAAATCTTTTCTGAAGATTTCTGCCTAGAGTGTAGCCTTCTACATAAAGGAAACATGGATAATGTGCAATTGAGACTATAAGAAATTAGAACCTTTTGGAATGTGTTGCTACAGAAAAATGTTGAGGATCAGGGGATTCATCAAATAATTAATGAGGAAGTACTGTATAAAACTGAGGAAAAAAGGAAATTTTTGGCACAAACTGACTAAAGATGGTGCACAGATGGGAGAATACTTCCAGATGCATCAAGGAATCATCAGTTTGGTAATGGAGGGAAATGTGAGGGAAAGTAAATATTGGAAAGGCAGACGAAGGCTCAGATAAAGTAAGCAGGCTCAGAAGGGGCTGAAAAAGTTTTGCATAGATGATCAGTATAGTATGGGTAGCACAGTGTGGAGCATCAAAGCTGTCTCTGAACTATAGACCACTATCACAACAATAACAAAAACCACAATAACAATAACATGTTATGTACTGAAGGTGGAGGAGTAGAAAGGAAAGGAAAGGAAAGGAAAGGAAAGGAAAGGAAAGGAGCTATTGATATCAGCCACGTAAGGACTTTATGCAGAATCAGCGGTAACGAGTGAAAATGTACGTCAGACCGAAACACAAGGCGCCACGCATTCATATATGATTGATTCGCCTCGATGGGCAGTGAATCCACCACCTTCAGTGTGGATGCATAATTACATTCAGTCTCTGGCGGGAATCTCAAAGTAGCGAGCATGGAAGTTGTGGACAGGGACTGTGGACAAGTGGTGATGGCTGGGAATGTGAGTAGGCAAATTGGTGTTCCGAGACAGTCAACACAATTGTGATAGGCACAATGTCCATATGGCGCTGTGGTTAATGCAACTGCCACGGAAGCAGCAGATCCCGGGTTCCAATTCCGGTTGGTCGCACATTTTCTCTTGTCACCGCTGATTCCGCATAAAGTCTCGATGCAGCTGACATAAATAGTCCCTTTCCTTTGCTATCCTTTCTCCCCTCCCCCCCCCCCCCCCTTCATGATTCACCTTCAATTTACATAACATGTATCACATATGAGGATTCCACGTGGCGTCTGTACTTTTGGACATGTCTAAAAGGACGGATACCAAGTATTCATAAACATCAACAAAAACAAGAAATAAAACCATGGAGCTGCAACTCTGGTACGAAACAGTATCGACGAAGGTAAATAAAACCAATGTTGCTGCGAATTTGGTGATCTACCGACAGGGGTTTATCATGTGCCAGAAAATAAGCAAAGCTGTACTTGCGTGTGTTGATGCAGTTGTATCAAACTCACCCAGTAGCGACGATTTCGACGCACTCCCTCGAGCGGGGTTGCCGCTCTCTCTTGCCGGTCAGGGCGTAGTTGTAGTCGAGCTGGCGCTCGCGCATCTCCTTCGTCATGAACCTCACCCGGGCCTCAGCTGCCCGCCACATGACATAGTTGGCGATCACCCTGTGGGACAGAAACGTCTGTAGTGACGTGCATGCACTCCGTGCGGGCTGTTCCGATCAGCCTACAACCACAGCCCCACTTACACTGATGAGCCAAAACATCATGACCTCCTACTTAATAGCTTGTTTGTCCATCTTTGGAACGAAATACATCACCGATTCTGCTTTTAAGGGTCTGAAAGTTCGTTGGTAGGTTTCTGGAGGTATGTGACATTAGATCTCTGCGCTTAGATCATGTAATTCCAGGTGATGGCACCCGATAGTGAGTCGGACGGGTTCCATGGTATTTACATCAGGCGAATTTGGTCGCCGAGACATCAACGTGAGTTCACTGTAATGCCGATCAAACGACTGTAGCACGGTTCTGGCTCTGAGACATGGCTGGAAGATGAGATCGCCGCTGGGGAAGACATCGAGTATGAAGGGTGCAAGCGGTTCACAGTGTGTCTTCGATTACTACCGCAAGTCCCACGGAAGCATAATACTGCTCCCACCAGCCTGCATCGATATCATACTGCACGTTGCCAGCCACTGTTCACATCGAAAGTGAGGAGACGACCAGCGACCTAGTGTAGCAAAAATGTGTTTCACCCAAAGAGCCGACACGTTTCCACTGATCGACTGTCGAATCCTGGTAGTCCCATGCCCACTGCAATCGTAACTGACGATGTTGTCAGGTCAACATGTGAAAACATGTGGTTATCTGGTGTTGAGCTCCATGTTCAACAATGTACGATGAACAAGTGCTCCAAAACATTTACATGTGCACCAGCATTGTGCACTTTAGGCAGAGGTGCCGCAAACCCTACCTCCCCTCCCCCCCTCCCATTCTGTAAAAAGTCCTGGACGTCCAACCATTTACCGCCTAGTCGCAGTTTCATGGTCCATCTACCTTTTCCTGTAGATGCTCACGACAACAGCTTGTGAACATTCGGCGAGCTTCGCCGTTTTGAGATACTCGTTTACAGGGTGTGTGTAATAATAATCTGCTGTCTCAGTTGATTTCCGCATCTGCAACCCATACCTTCGCTAGGGTGATCCCCCATCAGTATCTCCTCTGCTCACACCTTTTTCTTACCATGTCACGTGGCTGCAACAAGACCAGACGGTAGGTAGTGGTCATAATGTTTTGAGTGAGCAGTCTACACTATGTGATCAAAAGTATCCGGACATACGTTTTTCATATTACGTGCATCGTGCTGCCACCTACTGTCAGGTACTCCATATCAGCGACCTCATTAGTCATCAGACATCATGAGAGAGCAGATTAGGGCGCTCCGCAGAACTCACGGACTTCCAGCGTGGTCAGCTGATTGGTGTCACTTGTCTCGTACGTCTGTAGGCAAGATTTACACACTCCTAAGCGTCCCTAGGTCCACTGTCTCCGATGTGGAAACGTGAAGGGACAGGCACAGCACAAAAGCGTACAGGAGGACCTCGTCTGTTGACTGACAGAGACTACAGACACTTGAAGAGAGTCGTAATGTGTAATAGGCACACATCTATCCAGACAATCACACAGGAATTCCAAACTACATCAGGATCTACTGCAAGTACTATGAAAGTTAGACAGGAGGTGAGAAAGCTCCGATTTGGTGGTCGAGTGGCTGCTCATAAGCCACAAACTGTGCCGGTAAATACCAAACGGCGCCTCGTTTGGTGAAAGGAGCGTAAACTTTGACGATAAAACAATGGAAGAAAGTTGTGTGGAGCGACGAATAACGGTACGCAATGTGGCGATCCGATGGCAGGATGTGGGTCTGGCGAATGCCCAGTGCGTAGTGCCAGCGTGCGTAGTGGCAACAGTAAAATTCTCAGGCGGTGGTGTTATGGTGTGATCGTGTTTTTCATGGAGGGGACTTCCTTCTCCTCGTTGTTTTGCGTAGCACTATCACAGCACACGCCTACATTGATGTTTTAAGCTCCTTCTTGCTTCCCACTGTCGAGGAGCAGCTCGGGGATGGCGATTGCATCTTTCAACACGATCCAGCACCTATTCATAATGCACGGCCTGTGGCGGAGTGGTTACACGACAATAACATCCCTGTAACTGACTGGCCTGCACAGGGTTCTGACCTGAAGCCTATAAAACACCTGTGGGATGTTTTGGAACGCCGGCTTTGTGACAGGCCTCACCGACCGGCATCTATACTTCTCCTCAGTGCAGCATTCCGGGGAGAATGGGCTGCCATTCGCCAAGAAACGTACCAGCACCTGATTGAACGTTTGCCTGAGACAGTGGAAACTGCCATTAAGGCTAAGGGTAGGCCAACACCATATTCAATTCCAGCATTAGCGGTGGAGGGCGTCGCGAACATGTAAGTCATTTTCAGCTAGGTGTCCGGATAGTTTAGATCACATAATGTATGTTCTCATAGTTTTTCATGGTGACATAACTGAAAAAAAGTCTTCTCGATTTTCAAGCCGTGAGAATCCAAATGCAACACTATAGCTTTCGGCAATTGGGTCAGCCGTCGTCATCAGGAGGGAAAAAAATCTTTTGCTTGTACGGAGATGGGAGCGTCTGTTACATTCCATGTGCCACCTGGCGTAACTTGGTTCGTCCTTGGGTCTGGATTTGCAACGAGTTTCCCAATTCCGTTCCACACAGGTACATCATGACGGCCCTCTCTCGAAGTTTCCAGAGGCTGCTACCGCGTCGAAACGAAACACTGTGCCAGCTCTGGCAGTCAGTGGCTTTATTTTTTATTACTGATAACGATTCCAGAGACAGGTGTCGATGCCCGAACATTTTATTTGCAGTGACATGACTTGAAAAACGCACTGCAACATCTACAGTCGTCGCACTGCTGTGAAACGTGTTATCACTTGACAATTTATATCGACATATTACGGATATACAAGAAATGTAATCACACTTGCGAATATGGACAACCATCAGCTGTTTAATGGACTGACGACAATGAAATGTTATGCCGCACCGGGACTTGATCCTGAATTTCCCGCCCATCGCGGGCGGTCGTCTTACCGGTTGGCCAATACAGTACGACTCACGGAGAGACGCAAACTTCCACGATACATCCGCTACGTATCTTCCCAGGCGGGGAAACCACTTTACTTGAAGGTCACTTGCCCGGTGTCTGTGCATAAATACGATGTTGCATTGCCTGTGTTGTTCCGATTTACGATACAATGTTCCTTCGGACATGCATACGCACTGCGCATCGTTTCTTCTTATAGAAATATGGAAACCATGAAGTCATCGTATTATGGTTACTTTCATGCAATTATGGCATTTGGAATTATATTTTGGGGAAATCAGCCACTGGCTGTGTGTACAAAAAAGAGCGATAAGGATCATGTGTGGAGTCCATCCTAGAGACACATGCAGGAATCTTTTTGAGTAGCTTGAAATACTTACATCCACTGCGCAATATATATTTTCTTTGATGTGCTTCATAAGGAAAGAAAATTCCATCTGTAAGCTGAATAGTGCATATCACAGTCACAATACTAGAAGGAAACATGATATCCACTACGAACAGCTAAATCTAAGTATGGTGCAGAAAGGAGTTCATTTCAGTGGCTGTAAGATTTTTAATGCCCTCCCTTCAAGAATGAAGTGTTTGGTAAATGATGATCTCTTGTTTAAGAAAACCTTAAGGCAGTTCCTATTGCAAGGATGATTTTATACAATAGAAGAGTTCCTGAACTACAGTGTTTAACATTTCTTGTATTGTAAATTACAAATGTATGCCCAAATTTCTATTTGTAATACCGAATATTTTTATTGTCAACATATATTTTACAATATTTATTTCTCTGTAACACTTATTATTTTGTAATCTTTATCTATCTCTAAAATGTATTTTTTTGTAGTGGGACCTAAGTTACTGTTTACTGTTTTTGTTTTGTAATCTCTATCTATCTCTAAAATGTATTTTTTGTAGTGGGACCTAAGTTACTGTGTACTGTTTTTGTTTTGTGCATTACCATAAATTCTGGCCAAAAGCTTGTAAAATTTACACGTTCCATATTCTGTGATAGTGTCACAACATGGATCACCGGAACAAGAGATAAATAAATAAATACATGCCGGGCAAGCAACTTTCAAGTACAGCGTCTGACCTGTACGGGAACATACGTGACGGATGTAGGAGTACGGGGTGCAGGCGCAGGGCTGACGACATGTGGAGGTCTGGGTCTGGCCAGGAGCCGTGCACGCATAGCGAGACTGTGAGGCGGCCGACGGCGATAAGCGGGAACTACGGGTTCGAGGCCCAGTCCGTCGATTATACAGCTGACGGTTGTCCAGATTCCCAACTGCGAATACATTTCTTGTATTTCATACCGGCTGTACTCGCGGCAGTGGTCGTGACCTCAGACACGCAAACACGTCCGAAGGAACCTTGCATCGTAATTAGGAATAACACACGCACTGCAGAATCGTGTTAGGGATTTCCTCTGTGTATCTTTGTTTCAATACAACTATCTATTTTAGAGCAAAAATAATAGTCTGACAATAAATATGTTACATGTGAGGAAGAAAATACACATGTACACAATGCATAAAATCTGGAGTAATCAGTTTAAAAAGTTATCGTTGTAAACAATATCTACTTTTGTCGGGCATGCTTCACTCGTCTCTTCGCGCTTCACCATTCACACTCCAAAGGGGTTGGGGTTTGGTTGTTTGGGGGAAGACACCTAACTGCGTGGTCATCGGTCTCATCGGATTAGGGAAGGACGGGGAGGGAAGTCGCGCGTGCCCTTTCAAAGGAACCATCCCGGCATTTGCCTGGAGCGATTTAGGGAAATCACGGGAAACCTAAACCAGGATGGCCGGACGCGGGGTTGAACCGTCCAGTGTGCTAAGCAATGCGCCACCTCGCTCAGTCACACTCCTAGTCGCGATCTGTTAAGGCGCGAGTCTTTCTCTAACTGAGAATAATCACTCAGCTTATTTCAAACCTTGTGTAACATTATTTTATTGTGTACCACTGATGCACCGTAGTATGTTATTGACAGGTTTGACAGTGAAAGTGAGCGTGAGTATGAAGGCGAAAAACCAGCTCTCGCGATGTCTGTTTAGCCACCATTAAGACTGTCCCACTGCGATCGGTACGAACTGTAACAGTTACTCAGAACCTACAATTTACGAAGTTGTATTTGCTAGTAAGAACAATACTGGCACACTTGAGATACTCGAACCTGGCACAGATGCAAAAGTACAAAATCAAGCCAGTTACTCCCGAAACAAATAGCATTTCGTGCAGACAGAGTGTTCGTAGGACTAGCAAATAGTTAATTATTATACGGCGTGAGTAATATTATTTCAAACCATCGGTGTTGCATGATTGTCTGTTTCTTTTCTCATGTATGCCAATGACATGTATGCGCAATGTCAGACCGATCTGTGAGTTTTAAAAGGGTGAAAAACCCATTTTCAAAAGAGGTCGAAATTCATTAATTCCAATAAAATCAAGGAGAAATACACGAAAGAAAAAGAAATAATAACTGATAAGTTTTTGTGAAGATACCATTGTTCACGGCTACAATACGAGGTAAGGCAGTAAACAATGCTCATTGAGCTGTACTACCAGTCCCAGCTGTGATAGCAGTAACATCCATTTATTCGAAGCTTGTTGTTTGAAAATTTTAGTGGTTTTGCAAAATCTGAAATTATTATGTAACTGTTACACATACTGTAAAGAAGGCCGCAAGACTGCGTGTAATAATACTTAGGGGCGCCCAACGTACAGTGTAGATTAGCACTTGTTTTGCAAAGAAACGTATTTTAATGCTGAGAGGCGCTGAAATACCATCTGTAAACTGTTAGCTGCGTTACGATTATTAATAGATTCGCCAACAGTATTGTACGGTAATGCAATGATAACCCATCAACAATTTAGAATGATGGCTTCTTCACATACTGAAACTGAGTCTAATCAGATTAAGAAGACGAATTCGCCACGAAAATTTAGAAAACACGACGACTGAAATTATGTCACCAGCTACAGGAGAGAATACTGCTGAGTCTGTTAGTGTAGCAACAGATCCTATTATGCAACAACTCCTGGAGAAAAAAAATTAGAGAGATGCTGTGAATCAGAGACGGAAAAGTACGGAACAACAACGAGATGATTTGACTAGTCAGGTCACACAAATTAATGAACAGATAAAAAATCACGTGAGCAGTGTGTTGTGAGCTAGAAACCATAACAAGTGAGATTACAGGTTTGAAACACATCATTACAGGCATTTCTTAAACTGTAGAGAACTTGACTGAAAATCTTACTACTTTGCAAATAGAGCAAGAAACTTTTAAATCCACCATTCAACAGGTAGTAACCCGAGTAGATCTCTCCACTGGTCACGAAAAGAAATTACATGAATTTTTAAAGAAAAAGGACGAAAAAATTACAGAAGGGATTTGAATCGGAAGTACAGAAAGCCCTGCAGCGAACTATAACCGAAGTGTATTCCGAACAGAGCACTCCAGCACAAGCTGTTAGGAGGAATTAGGACACACACAGCAAGCCTTGAGACAAGGTTTGCCTGAATGACAAGATAAGGTACAAACACACCTTAATGTACAGATAGTTTATATAGAAAAAGAATTAAACAGGGTAAAGAAATAGGTTAGAAATGATCAGGTCAGGTAGCTGTGATTCATCAATGAAAAGGGTTGCTCGCAAAGTAATGCACTCTATTTTTTTTTCAACAACTCTTTGTTGATGGTGTTTTATCTACACACCCTACTTTTCCACGTAACCTCCATCCCGTTCTATGGCCTGCCTTCCAGAGCGAAAGAAGGGCGTGTATGCCCTGTCGGTACCCGTCCTTGTCCTGGTGGCGGAGCCAGTGCTTCACTGTGTGAATCACCTCCTCATCCTCGTCAAAATGCCTTCTAAGAATGGCATCCTTTAATGACACAAACGAGTGGAAGGCCGGGGGCGCTAGGTCAGGACTGTAGGGCGGATGGGGTGACACTGTCCAAGAATGTTCTGCAATGTGTTCGGCAGTCCTCCGACTTGTGTGGGGACGAGCGTCATCGTGTTGCAGCAAAACATCTCCTGGGTTGCTGTGGCGCCGAAGTCGGCGAAAGCGCGTCTTGAGTTTTGTTAATGTGTCGATACATGCTTCTGAATTAATGGTACCGCCTCTTGGCATCACATCAATGAGAATCACACCGTCAGAGTCCTAGAACACGGTGATCATGACCTTACTGGCGGAAGCAGTTCCTTTGGATTTTTTCTTCTGTGGGTAGTGGGAATGGCGCCATTCCATCGACTGTCGTTTTGTTTCGGGCTCAAAATGGTGCATCCAGCTTTCAAAACCTGTCACAATCCAGGTCAGGAAGGCTCCCCCTCAGCTGCAACAAATCGAGAGAAATGTTTTTTCTGTGCGATTTTTGATCCACCGTTAGACTCCGCGGGACCCATGTTGGACACACTTTTGAATATCCACGAGTGCGGATAATTGCATCCACACTTCCTTTGCTGATTGACAGATGCTGTGCCACCTCGTCGTGTCCTGGTATAGGTGGGAGAGGCAGAAAAGGGGTTGCTGGTCGGTCTGTGCTCCCGAGCAGTACAGAGCAGAAGGCAGAAGGACAACTCACAGTGAAGGCTTTTGATAGTTTTCTTCTATCTGAGCCAACACTGGTACAGGCATTTACTAGAAATGCAGGTGGTGAGACTTGGTAGGGAACTCTTGGACAAACAGGGTTTTGAAATAGTTGTTTATTCCAGACAGGACTAACTAATACACTGGAGGCCAGTTCTAGGGTTAGAAAAAGCGGGAATAACACTGTTACAG
The DNA here is from genome assembly GCF_021461395.2 of Schistocerca americana. NCBI lineage: Eukaryota > Metazoa > Arthropoda > Insecta > Orthoptera > Acrididae > Schistocerca > Schistocerca americana. The sequence goes on along the minus strand of NC_060129.1, from coordinate 34,321,080 downwards.
CACAAACCAGTGCAGGAGTCCTAGGAGTGGAGGTTAACCACAGTAACAAACAGTATCAGCACCTTAAGGCAACAACTTAGTTGCAAAACAAAACATACTGAATGTGACACTCTTCACCGAGCCACTCCAAGAGAGAGAGCAGACTTACGCGGAGCTGGACCGAGGCTGGAATTGACGGACGCGGATGCGGCGCCCAGATCGTCTGACTGAGAACACCGCCAAAATGCGGAATCTAGGGGTTTTAAAGAGTCGTGTGAGGGCACTTAAAGCCACCCAGCCAATCCCGCAGGTCTCTTGTAGGCGCCTGCCGATCATGGTTTAGTTAGGCGGGGATGTTAATGCAGCTGCGCTAGCTAAGTCTGTATTTGGTATCAACATTGTTCAGCTGAAAGCTAAACCTAACTGCTCTGACAAGTAAGACTTGCAACATCATTATACGTCATTTAGCCCCGCGCCTCGGGCTCCCCGGAGTAGGGACTGCTAGGTCAGCAGTTTTGGGCGTTTTCGCTCTGTTTCTAACCCTTGTGAGCCTACTGACGTTGCTGTTCTCAGGGCTGGTATCAAGCTGGCTTCATACGCTACTACGTGCCTGTTGGTTACAAAGTTCTACCACAGCGTCTGGACGACATATGAAGTTACTTGTTAATTTCTTGAAGAGTAACTAGCGCCCTGGGACCGCGTCTGGAGGCGTCTGCATTTTCGCAAGGCTCTCCCCTTACGGTTTACTTCATGTAACAATATCTCTCCTAGTTTCGTCTGCCCTCTGCATCGTCTCTGCTTCCGCGCCTTGGAGCGCCTGTCCTCCTTTCTCACAGCGTCAAGATAACGCTATAGTAGCAAGGAATAATCAATATATAACGAACTGGCGAGTCGTAATGCGCCTGTCCTCGCAAATGACGACATCAGCTCGCTTCAACGTGTCAGGTGCGACAGCCGTCGGTAGTCTCCCCCGGCCGCTGCAAATCGTGGAGCTCCGCCGAACTGCCTTCTGATGACCTCACCCCCCGTGCCCAGCGGCTAGCTGTACTTCTGTGGACAGCAGATACTCCATAGACTTGACACAAGCGTTTGTGAATATTACCCACAGTGTCTTTCTCTGCGGTGACAAATTCAATGACGGCACGTCGCTTGTAACGTACATCACCTGCAGATCCCATTTTGAAACTGTTCTGCAACTACGCTAATACATACATCAATGGCCATTAAAATTGCTACACCACTAAGATGACGTGCTACAGACGCGAAATTTAACCGACAGGAAGAAGATGCTGTGATATGCAAATGATTAGCTTTTCAGAGCATTCACACACGGTTGGCGCCGGTGGCGACACCTACAACGTGCTGACATGAGGAAAGTTTCCAACCGATTTCTCATACACAAACAGCAGTTGACCGGCGTTGCCTGGTGAAACGTTGTTGTGATGCCTCGTGTAGGAAAGAAAAATGCGTTCCATCACGTTTCCGACTTTGATAAAGGTCGGATTGTAGCCTATCGCGACTGCGGTTTGTCGTATCGCGACATTGCTTCTCGCGTTGGTCGAGATCCAATGACTGTTAGCAGAATAAGGAATCGATGGGTTCAGGAGGGTAATACGGAACGCCGTGCTGGATCCCAACGGCCTCGTATCACTAGCAGTCGAGATGACAGGCATCTTATCCGCATGGCTGTAACGGATCGTGCAGCCACTTCTGGATCCCTGAGTCAACAGATGGGGACGTTTGCAAGTCAACAACCATCTGCACGAACAGTTCGACAACGTTTGCAGCAGCATGGACTATCAGCTCGGAGACCATGGCTGCGGATACCCTTGACGCTGCATCACAGACAGGAGCGCCTGCGATGGTGTACTCAGCGACGAACCTGGTTGCACGAATGGCAGAACGTCATTTTTTCGGATGAATCCAGGTTCTGTTTACAGCATCATGATGGTGTTTGGCGACATCGCGGTGAACGCACATTGGAAGCGTGTATTCGTCATCGCCATACTGGCGTATCACCTGCGATATGGTATGGGGTGCCATTGGTTACACGTCTCGGTCACCTCTTGTTCGCATTGACGGCACTTTGCACAGTGGACGTTACATATCACATGTGTTACGATCTGTGTCTCTACCCTTCATTCGATCCCTGCTAAACCCTACATTTCAGCAGGATAATGCACGACCGCATCTTGCAGGTTCTGTACGGGCCTTTCTGGATACAGAAAATGCTCGATTGCTGCCCTGGTCAGCACATTCTCCAGATCTCTCACCAATTGAAAACGTCTGGTCAATGGTGGCCAAGCAACTGGCTCGCCACAATACGGCAGTCACTACTCTTGATGAACTGTGGTATCGTGTTGAACCTGCATGGGCAGCTGTACCTGTATACGCCATCCAAGCTCTGTTTGACTCAATGCCCAGGCATATCAAGGCCGTTATTACAGACAGAGGTGGTTGTTCTGGGTAGTGAATTCTCAGGATCTATGCACCCAAATTGCGTGAAAATGTAACCACATGTCAGTTCTAGTATAATATTTTTGTCCAATGAATACCTGTTTATCATCTGCATTTCTTCTTGGTGTGGCAATTTTAATGGCCAGTAGTGTAGGTAATGTTTCGCATTTGTAGCATTGTTTCCAGCCGAGAAAAAAAATGCGGTGCATTACTTTCTGGGAATCCCGTATGTTGATGAAATGTACTATGGTTTATTTCGCCACAAAACCATATGGCTAGGAGTACGGGGCAGAAACAACTTTTTCCGTTGCTCTAGGAAACTAAAGTCAACTCAGATACAGAGAAGACGCAAAGGAGTTAATGACATTAGCTGCCAGAGGGCATACATTTAAGTCAATGGGGAAAGTTGGAAATTCGTGCCAGACCAGGTTTCAAACCTTGACCTCCTACTTACCGGGCAGATGCGCTCACCGCTACGCCATCAGCACACAGTTTCTCATGGCTGTTGGCGCTTACTGGTGGAGCATATTTTTTAAATATCTCCGCAGAAGGAAATCCGGCGGCATAGAATCCAGCCACCTAGCGGGCCAGTTGATAGATCCACCCCTGCCTATCTACCGACAAGTGTAAACACAGAGTAGTACCTGCCGTGCTTCAGCTGGATTATGCACTGGGCAACAGTCATGCTGAAACCTCACATGTTGTCAAAGATACAGGGAAACATCCTGCAGTAGCACCGACAGTTCCTATTCAAATAATGTGCAGTATTTGCATCCGTACAACACGCAATGTAGAAAGTATGGACTAAAGAGTTTGTTATCCATGGTGCAATAACATACGTTAAGCCACCAAGAATGTCGATGGTCAAATTGCCTTAACAGTGGTACTGTATACACTCCGATAATGCATGTTATGCCAGTTAACGCTGTCATGGCATGTTAATGTGGACTCATCGAAAAATAGCACCTCAGCAAAGAACGTGGGGGTCGCTTGCATTTGTTCATGAGCCCACTGACCAAACACTACCCGGTTATGGAAATAAGCGCCATGAGGTTCTTGATACAGTGACACGAGGTATGGATGATAATTATGAAGATGCTTTATTGTGACAATACACGCCAAAGTTGCTTTGTAATTTCTGGACGCTTATGCGTAGGTTGTGGTGCACTGCCGCTAGTACAGCTATTTCATTAGCTTCTGTTGTAACACGTTTGCTTCTTTCCCTTTTGCCTATCTGCACGCTGCCATCAGACATAAATCGTTTACAACCTTGTAAAAGAAAGAACGGGAGTGAGCTTTCTCTGGAAAACGCTCGGCATACAAGGCAACAGCAGCCTCAACATTTTTCGTATATTCTCCGTAAATCAGGATCATTTAAATTCTTTCTTCTGTGGTAGCAACATTCATCGTCCACTTGGACGTCTGTTCTCCAACTGATAGGTAGGTGTGCTGTAATGTTGAGAGCCTCTGTCTATTCTACGTCTGCATAATACGTGAGCTCTGGTCATAGTGTACTGCATGACCATGGTGGCATGTCGTGTAGTCCTCGGTTCGATATGCCGGAAGAATACAACGTTGCGAATGGGGTTTCCTATTAGAAGTTATGAAATGCTGGCCTGTCATAGCATTGCAGCATGGAGTTGGGGTCACATATGCCATTGGATATTCGGGGGCCACTGAGTAGCATGTCGCAATTTACGATTTTGTACCCATTTCTAGTCCACCGATTACAGCGCCATCTGTGGCAAAAAGAAGACTGTAGATTTGGCCACACAAATGTAATCTGCAATAAAAACGCGGTTCCCTTTGCAGATGTTAAACTTGGACGCAGAGGATGGTGTAGCGGGTCGAGTGTCGTATCGTTGGATGTCTCCCACTGAGACAAACAAATTGGAATTATGAGTATCTTTCTAGTTCTCGAGATATTTCAATGCCTTCCGTTAAAATGAACAGTCTGTATATGTGGCGACTGTTCTTTCGGATATCTCCAAAAGAACAGACGTAATTTTGAAACTGCAGCTGTTACGAATCAACATACGAAGGAATTAATGACATTAGTTGCCTGTGGACCCTGATTTAAATCAACGGAGTAAGTTGAAACCTTGTGCCAGACCAGGATTCGGTCCAGCGGCTCCTACTTGCTGGGCAGGTACGCTGACAACTGCGCCATCCAGGAACAGCGGTCATCGCCACCGCTTGGATCTGGGTGTGACAGGAGGCGCCATGATGGCCAAGTAGTATCGTACACTGGTTGCAAACCGTGTTTACCCCTTCATGACGATCATGTTTTCCCGACAGCGGTGTCATTTTTCACAAAACATAACAAGACACGTCACAAAGCCAGGGGTGTGAGGAACACAGTGGTGAGTTCCAATTGATGCGCTGTTCCCCCTCCCCCCTGCCTCACCCGCCAAACTCGCCAGACGTGAACCCAACTGGAAACATCTGAGATGTGACTGAAGGTGGCGTCAGAGCTCATCGCCCCCCCTCGCCGAAATTTTCGGGGTCAGGTGACTCGGGTGTGCAGATGTGGCGCCAGCTCCCTCCAGCCACCTACCTAGGCCTCGTTGCTTCCATGCCACAACGCGTCGCCGCTGTTGTCCGTGCCAAAAGTGGACACACCAGGCGGTCATAATGTTCTGGGTGATCAGGGTATGATGTAGCAATAATTGTGCAATTGATTTTTTTTTTAAATTTGCAAATAGTTATATTATTTTTAACGTTGTGTTCTCACACCAGTGTAGTTTCCTTTGATGATGATGATGTTTGGTTTGTGGTGAGCTCAACTACGTGATCATCAGCGCCCATAAAGAGTCCCAATCTTTACACAGATCAATCTAGCCACTTTCACGAATGATGATGAAATGATGAGGCCAACAGAAACACTCAGTCGCCAGGCAGAGATATTCCCCAGTCCGGCCGGGAATCTAACCAGGGAGCCTGTGATCTTTAGGCGGCAACGCTAGTTTTCTTTTGAGACCAGTCGTTGTGGCTTATCTGGCATGTTAAATAATGTAAGCAATGCATGCCATACCAGTTTCATATTTTACGTATACTTATACTGGAGCAGTCAGCAGAACTTCCATTTATTAGATAGATTCTGTTGTTTACTAGCCATGTTTATTGCTAAAAGGATACGACATTCGTTATTAAGTGTCCACAGGTTACAAGAGAACCTTAAATCACGTGTTTAGTAATGTGATATTTCATACCACTCTAGGCCTCTAGGAAACCTACAGGATGACAGATGGGGTGCCTTCTTTTTGTTATTACTGCTGTTTATTGTTTACATACTAATGAATACTGCGTTAGAAACTGATACGAACCATACCATTTACATTCACGTGCTATCGTATTGAAAACTGTGTCTTACTGCCAGCTTGGTGTGCTGTCGTCGCACTGTACAGCGAAACTAAGTAGGGATGTCGTGACTGTATGTGGTAGGGTGAGCTATAACTATTGATTTGGTGCATAAGTTCGGAGCGTTTCTCCATAAGTTTAACAAACACGACGGATACACATAACAGAACTTTATGTCATCAATACTCTATTCTCTTTTACTATTTACAACATTCTGCCACCGCTTGGATAGCTTTTTAATTCCACAAAAGTAGAAATCACGTGGCCCTGAGGCTAACAACTCACCGGCCCACTTTCGGAGCGCATTTTCATCCGGAAAGGGAGTTCCTTGAAGGTTGTCCGATAAACAGCGGAAAAAGTGAAAATCTCATGGCACAATGTCAAGTGAATAAGATGGGTGCGGAATGGCTTCCCAGCCCAGCTCCCCCCGTATAACGCCTTTTGTCAGTCTACCAGAACGCGGGCGGACGCTTTCGTGGAGCAGCGTCACATCACGCTGTCTTCCTGGTCGTCGCTCTTGGACTGCGTCTGCAAGACGTCGCAGTGGTCGACAACAGATTACAGCAGTGATGGTCACACCTCCGGGAAGCAATTCGTAGTACACCACACCGTCGCTGTTCTACTAGATCCAGAACTATCTTTTGCGAATTGCCGCAGGTCTTTGTATGGGGAGTTGCTGCACCGTTTGGGCTCAGTCATTCCTCTCTTTTCCTTATGCTGGCATAAAGACAGAGTTCCTCGTCAGTAGTAACGATATATAGGAATGGTCGGCGTTATCCAAGAACCAACTGAAGACGAGCAAGCAGAGACCCACATTTGGCCACACGCTGATTTTTTAGGCTTAGAGCATGCTGCGCCCATACACCCGATTCTTGAATTTTCGCAGTTGCATACAAATGTCGCACGATAGTTAACGAACACAGTTAGAACATGCTCACGTGGATCATTGTGGATTAATATATTTAAACGACTACGACCAAAACCCAAGCGTCATCCAGAACGTGGACAGTACTAATGTCAAAACGATCCTCCTTGAAACGAGAAAACAATTTTCTTCCTGTGCTCTGTTCAATGACATTACCACCATAATTGGCGCTTACGAGTCTGGCTGCTGTCTCGGTTTACTGAACTCAAACAGAAGAATATATCGTCATTGTTCCGATTTCTCCAGTTGGCACTCCATTTTCTAGTGTCCACAGCTCCACTCAGTATATTCTAATGACAAAATGGCAATATGTAAACAAAAATAGCAACGTCGACTACAGATATAAAATGGCAATCGATAAGTAAAGCCACAGCAACGAGAATACGAACATGCAAAACAAAAGCGACTCATTCTCTAACATAATAAAAACGAGGCTGATTTGGTAATAGTTGAAGGGAGGCTGAATATTGGGCGGTGTCTAGTAAGAATGGAAGACCTTGTCACTATAGCCTTCATGACCAGGATACCAAATGGCATACTCTAGCAGGATAATGCAAGACCCTATTCAGAAAATTATACCATAAGTTGCTTGGAACATGTGTGCCAGACCGGGATTCGAACCCAGGATCCCCTGGTTACTAGCCAATTGCGTTAACCACTGCACTATTTGCACAGTGTTTAAGGTAATGATGAGGACTATCGCTGCACACATCCCAGCTGAAATATATTTCCACCTAGCTCCGTTTATCCGTGGTTCCTGTTCGTGTCCTCCATGCTCACTACTTTGAGATTCCTGTAGGAGGTCGAACGTGACTGTGCATCCTCAGTGTAGGTGGTGGACTCACAACCCATTGAGGCGAATCAGTTACATGGGTGAATGGTGTGTGTTCTTTCCAACATGTCTGAAAGAGCAGATACCATGCATACAGTCCACAGCTCGTGGTGTAGTGGCTGGCGTTGCTGCCTCTGGATCACAGGATTCTGGGTTCGATTCCTGACCGGGTTGTGGATTTTCTGTGTGCAGGGAGTGGGTGTCTGTGTTGTCCTCATCATTTCATCATCATCATCATCATCATTATTCGTGACCGTGCCTACAGTGAATTGTGTAAAAATTGGACTGTGTAAACACTGGGACTCGGTACAGACACTGACGATTGCGCTGTTGACTACTCCACAAACCAAAGATCATCCCCATGAATTCACATAACAAATGGATGTGTACGTTACTGATGTCAACAACCTAACGATCAACATCGAAGGTCTGAATTAAGATTTGCACTCATTTATTTGCATAAATCCCTCACAGTGTGGGTAGCAAGATTCTAAATTTGGCAGTGTTAACTATAAGTGTTCCTCCCAGTTTGAACTCTGATTTCTCTTACTTTGTAATAGTGATAATCTGTTCCTATCTAGGTTGGCGTCAATGGAATATTTTCGCAATTGGAGGGGAAAGATGCTGTCGCAAATTTCACGAGAAGATCCTGATGCAGCCAAATACGCCTTTATTTTAATGATTGCCACCCGAATTCTCGTATCATGTCCGTGATACTCTCTCCTCTATTTTTAGATAATACAAAAAGAGCTGCCCTTCTTCGAACTTTTCGAAGTCCTCCGTCATACCCATCTGATGCGGCTCCCAGACTGCGCAGTAGTACTCCAGAAGAGGGCAGACTAGCTTAGTGTAGGTTGTCTGTCTAGTAGACATGTTGCACTTTCAAAGTGTTCTGCCAATATATTGCAGTCTTTGGTTTGTTTTCCCCACAACATTATCTATGTGTTGATACCAGATTAAACTACTTATGATTGTAGTGCCTAAATATTTAGTTGAATTTACATCCTCTAGATTTCTATAATTCATCATGTAACTACAATTTAGCTGATTTCTTTAACATGTGGATCACATCACCACTTTGTTATTAAGAGTCGACTGCCACTTTTCGCACCATACAAATATCTTGTTTAAGTAATATCGCAATTGTTTTTATGTCAGATGACTTTACAGGACAATAAATGACAGAATCATCTTCAAACAATTTAACAGGCCTACTCAGATGATCTACTATGTCATTTATATAGTTCAGGAACTGCGGAGGGCCTCTAACACTTGCTTCGGGAACGATACATATTACTTCTGTTTTACTCCAATGACTTTCCGTCAGGTACTACAAACTGTGACTTTTTCTGACAGAAAGTCACGAGCTAAACTGATGTGATACTCCATACGCAAGCAATCTGATTAGAAGTTGCTTGTGAGGAACGGTGCCAAAAACGTTTTGGAAATCGGAAAATATGGAATTGATTTGACATCCTCTATCGATAGCATTCATTACTCCATGAGAATAAAGAGCTAGTAGTGTTTCAGAAGAAAAATGTATTCTGAATCCATGCTGCCTATTTTTTTATAGGTCATTTTCTTAGAAAGCGATTCATAATATTCAGACCCAACATATGTTCCAAAATTCTACTGCAAATCGACGTTAATGATACGGGTCTGTAAGTCATCGGGTAACTCCTATTTCCTTTCTTGGGTATCTATGTGAGTTGTTCCACTTTCCAGCCTTTGGGTATGGATCTTTCAACAAGCGAGCGGTTGAATATGATTGCTGGGTATGGAACTATTGTATCAGCGTACTCAGAAAGGAACATGACTGGAATACAATCTGGACTGGAGGCCTTGCCTTTATTAAGCAGTTTAAGCTGCTTCGCTACACCGATGGTATCTACTTCTAAGTTAGTCATATTGGCAGTTGTTCTACATTCGAATTCTGTTATATTTACGTCGTCTTCTTTGGTGATGGAGTTTCGGAAAACTGTGTTTAGTAACCCTGCTTTAGTGGCGCTGCCATCAGTAACACAACACTGGTTCCTTCTACATCTTCAACCTGAGTACTCTGTGGACACTACCACTTTTTTAAACATGATACACAGTTTTTATACACTGTTTTCAACCAGAAACCTACGAATTCAATTAAGGACAACTTAAATTCGAAGCAACGCATAGAAAATGTTGTAGGCAAGGCAAACCGAAGACTGCGTTTGATTGGCAGGACACTTAGACAATGCAACAGGTCTACTAAGGAGCCTGCCTACACAACGCTTGTCCGTCCTCTTTCGGAGTACCGCTGCACAGTGCCGGGTCCTTACCAGGTAGGATCAACGGAGTACTTCGAGAAAGCTCAGAGAAGAGCAGCACGTTTCGTATTATAGCGAAATCGGGAAGAGAGTGTCTCTAACATGATACAAGATTCGGAGTAGACACCATTAAAACAGAGTGGTTTTTCATTGCAGCAGAATCTTCTCACTAAATTTCAACCACCAACTTTCTGCTCCGACTGTGAAATATTTTGTTGACACCGGCATACATAGGGAGAAACGATCATCATAAAAAAAGTGGGGAAATCAGAGTTCGCACGGAAAGATGTAGGTGCTCGTTTCTTCTGCGCACTGTTCGAGACTGGAATAACAGAGAATTATTGTGAAGGTGGTTCGATGAACCCACAGCCAGGCACTTAAGTGTGATTTGCAGAGTATCCATGTAGATGCGGACATAGACCTGAACTGTAAAATTATATGATCTCTTTCAACTGATATACGTATTTCGAAATGTAAAGTCTGTGAACTTAGTCCAGCCTATGAGACACACACACATATATATATATTAAGAAAAACATATTACGAATAAATCTAGTTTGTTGACGCCTAGTCACTCGTTTTATTTCTTTCTATGTCAGTCCTGTGAAACAATAATTGTTCGCAGCTTTGAGTTCCACCAGCATTACACGTGCCTTTTCCGCAAGAAGAGAAGCACTCGCACATTAAAACTGGTGAGACGCGGCCGCCCACACTCAGCTAACGTCAGTGGAGCAGCAGTGCAGGCAGCGTGGCGCGACTCGCGGCGCTCGGCCAGCGGCCAGGGGTGTACACATTCCGCTTATAACCTGCCAACACTTGCCTGTCAGCCAAGCAGGCAAGCTGTCGCACATTACCAGCAGAGCGGGCACACTACTTAACTCCACAGTCAAGCTACGCCCAACACAAGCAGGCTACAGTAGTCATGCTTGTCTGCCCGTCTTCTCGCTATGCTACACTACGTAGCAGTTTATTCTGTACGCTTTCACTGTATTGTTACGAGTGGGGTTAGGAAGTTGATGAAAAGCCTTTGTCACCCGAGTATTACAAGACGAGGTTCAATGAAATTCATTTTGGGTCCTTGTAGGGTAGAAAATAGTAGATTTTATTTGCCCTTTTTTTCCTTTTCGGAGTATTTCATTTTCATTTATTTCGATAGGGTCTGGTTTATTTGCAACTTCTCTTTTTTGACTAGTACTGGCTATTCTGAATTAAAACCACCATCAGGTCTACTGTAATATGCGTTTTCCGTAGTAACAGAACCATCTCCGGAAGTCCAGATCCCTTGGACTTACGAACATGAAGATGTCTATTATACTGCAGATCCAATTAAAGTAAGGTTTGGAAGTCTAGTTTCTATAACCACAGTTATAACAATTCAATGAATTTTTCGAGATATGTATTGTGGGTTCGTAGAATTCCTCTAAATGATCAAAGTAGTTCATTGTAAAGTCCACACATATTATGTTAATCTAAAATGTACATGTGTGAAAGAAAAAGCTTTTCTTTCACACTAAACTTTCTTCGCATTACGTTACATATGACTAGAATGGGGTTTTCAACATCCAGTGAACCATATTTTTTGCCTGTTACAATCAGCGTTTGCCCTAAATCCAGAAAGCCTATATGCTGCCGAATTGCCTGAATTCCTTAGCACACATTTCCACACACTTGTCAGCCACTATTTTGAAAAATATTTATGGAACTAGGAAACCGCAGGTCAGATTTAAAGACACGTCGTAACACGCTCGAAGTTCCGGAATGAGTGTTCTACAACATGGTACTCAATTTGCGTTGCGAGCCACCTGAAGCTGTCTCATAAACACACCTCCACATTCAGTTCAAAGAAAGATATAAACATTTCTGTCCTGTTCCTACCGTAAATGTTTAAACAATACTATACATGGATTGCCTGACAATTCACATAGTAAAACAGATGTTTAAATACAGGTGTTAAAATTATGAAAACATAATAGTGAGTGAAAAATCCAATAGTCCGTTGTAGCTGTATTTATTTCTTTAAGTCTATTAGAGAGCCACACAACTGGTTTCTAATCGAATTAACTAAATACAGCTACAGCTGATTCCCGGACTTTTCATTCAGTTTTATATTTTTAACACTTTTAACACCCGTACTTAAACAGCTGTTGTACTGCACGCACTGTCGACCAGTGATGTATAACCGTGTCAGCTGTGGCTGTGAGCACCCAGATCACCCGACGTGAATCCCGTCGAACGCTTATGGGAAGTGATCGAGAGATTACTTCGTACTCAACATTCTGCACTGGCAGCGGTTTCGCAATTAAGGACGGCTATAGAGGCAGCATGGCTCAATATTTCTGCAGTGGAACGACTTCTTGAGTCCATTCCTCGTCGATCTACTGCATTATGCCGGGCGAAAGCCGGTCCGCCACGATTTTAGGAGGTACCCCGTGACTTTTGTCACCCCAGTGTATTTTGTTGCAGTAAGTATTCTCACCATGACACCCCATCCATTCTGTGTGTGCGCCATATTTTGCCACCAGGGAAATCCGCCGCAGGTCCAGAGCCTCTCGTCTCTTGCAGTGCCAAAGAAACTCCAACACAGACCTTACACCTTCCTTCGTAGCTTGTAGGTGTAGTCGAGAAGAATACAGTCAGTAGGACGTTAAAGGGAGAATAGGGACTTAGAACTAGGAGTGAGAGAGGAGACATGCTGACTCAATCCTGCAACAAATTTTAGCTAGTAGCAGCTAATCTTTAGGAAACCCAGAACTAGTCATGAGTCACCCAGTATAAGACTGCTCGCTCACAATGCAGTTGTGCAGGTGGAAGTGCCATCACTGGTCGGTCTTGATGAGCTGCAGTAAGACTCTGACACAACTGCCATTTGTTGTAAAGAGTGGCAGTTCTCTTTAAACGCTGATAAATGCAATGCCCTCTAATGTTCCATATCTATGCCGACGATTTAGGAGGTAATCTGAGCAGCCACCTTGGGTTCCGTGCTGATGGTACTGTCGTTGATCGTCTACTATAGTCATCAAAAGATCAAAACAAATTGCAAAACGATTCAGGGAGGATACCTGTATTGTGCGAAAATTGGCATTTGATACTAAATAATGAAAAATGTATGGACATCCACATGAGGAATCCATTATACTTCGGTTACACGATAAGTCAGTCAGATGTAAAAGCCGTAAATTGAAATAAATATCTAGCAACAACAGTTACGAACAACTTAAATTTGGAAGAACACATGGAAAATACTGGAAAAAGGTAAACCAAAGACTGCTAAAGAGACTGCGTACGCTACACTTGTCCGTTCTATTCTTGAGTACTTCTACGCAATGTGGGATCCTTACCAGATAACATTCACGGAGTACATCGGGAACGTTCAGAGAAGGTGATGATGATGTTTGGTTTGTGGGGCGCTCAACTGCGTGGTCATCAGCGCCCGTACAAATTCCCAGCCTTTGCTCAGTCCAACCTCGCCACTTTCATGAATGATGATGAAATGACGAGGACAACAGAAACACCCAGTCATCTCGAGGCAGGTGAAAATCCCTGACCCCACGGAGAATCGAACCCGGGACCCCGTGCTCGGGAAGCGAGAACGCGACCGCGAGACCACGACCTGCTGACTTCAAAGAAGAGCAGCACGCTTTTAGGGCAGAGAGTGTCACTGACATGATATAGGATTTGAGGTGGACATCATTAAAATAAAGGCGTTTGTGGTTGCGGCAGGATCTTGTCACGAAATTTCAATCACCATCTTTCTCCTCAGAGTGCGAAAATATGTTGTTGACGCCTACCTACATAGGGAAAAACTATTATTGTAATAAAATAAGGCAAATCAGAGCTCGAACGGAGAGATATAGGTGTTCGTTTTTTTACGCGCACAGGTCGAGATTGGAATAACAGAGCAGTTTTGTGAAGCTGGTTCGATGAATCCTCTGCCAGGCATTTAAGTGTAATTCTCAGAGTGTCCACGTAAACGTAGTTTTAGACGTACGACAGAAAGGAAACCCCAACAGTACCCGATTAAAGGATTAGCAATGCTGGTCACACTTAGCAGTTATTTTGGGGTAGTACTAAAAAGCGATACGAAATGTGGCAGTCACGTAAAATCAATATTGGGAAAGGCGAGTGTAACACTGGGATTTCTTGGAATGCAAAGCGTCTGTGCTAGAAATCGCATACAAGAAAGACCACAGTGCGACAAGTTCTAGAATATTGTTTCAGTTTTAGAGTCCTTATCGAGTGGACATGATAACAAACATGGAGCAATAACTACTTAGAATAGCGCATGCGAATCAGTGACATAACTTCCTGGAGATTTTAAGAGGGAATCTTCAGAGGCCAGACAATGCAGTAGTGAGCTGCTGTTGGGTAAATTTAGAAAATCCGGATTAGACAAAGGCTGTCATGCTCCCAACATCATATATCTCGTGTAGGTTTCATGAGAGTAAGCCAAGAGACATCAGGGTGCATACAGATGCATTAAGACAGACAGCCTTCTATCGCCCAGCACACAAATGGATTAGGAAAGAAAATTGGTAATACACATACTGTTTGCCCTCCGCGATGCACTCTACAGATGCTTGCCGAGCACCTACTTAGATGTAGAGGTGGAGCTCAGGCAGTGCACTGACACCCTGGCTGTGACGTACCTCTTGGGGGTGTGGCTGAGCAACTGTAAGAGGCGCTCGATGTACGACGGCGCCAGGACGACGACCGCCTCGCTGCTGGAGACGGTGACGCGTGGCGGCAGCAGCGCCTCCAGGAACTCCAGCCACGGCACCGACGGGTACGCCCGCTGCAGCTTCTCCACGGTGGGCGGTTCGTACGGCCGCGTCACGTTGCCCCTCTTCTCTCTTGTCAGCGAGATCTGTAAACCGATGGCGGCCGCGTCACGATCACTGCGCTCGTGTCCAGTCTCCTCTATCAGACTTTAGGAAGTTGCAATACATCCAACAAGAAATTGTTTACGAACTGTGGACTAATACGGAAAAAACTGCCGAAAGGTAGGAAACGAAGGAGATGGCACCTACATAAGTTAAGACAACCACTGATTGCGGAGAATGGCTAAGGGAGCATTAAACAAGAGAGGGGAACAACGGAAGATGAACTGGTAACTTTAAAAAATGTAACAGTGAAATCAGCAGAGGATCAAACAGCCAAAAAGGCAGGGCCCAGTAGAGGTATTGAACCTAATTGATAAAACGAGAAAATACAAAAAAATTCAGCAAACGCAACACGCAAAAGAGAATATAGGGGCCTACAAAAGTGACCGACATAATGAGCAAAATCGTGAATGGCTAGAGGACAGAAACAAAACTGTAGAAGCGTGCATAAGTAGGGACAGATAGATGTCACCTAGAGGAAAATCAAAAGATCCTTGGACAAATGGGAAGAACTCAGATGGCAAGGCAGTATGAAGCAAAGAAAGGATAATGGACAGATTGAAGGGATGTATAAACGTAATGAATTCGAAGAAAATATTATAGAGAGGGAAGCGAGTGTAGATGAAGGTGATTTGGGAGATATAGCTTAGATGGCAACTCAGTACAAAGCAAAGAAAGAAAAGTTCAAAGGTTGAAGAAATATCTAGAACGGCAATACAATGGAAATGGAAACATAGGGAAAAAGGACATAGATGAATGTGAATGGGAGATACGATATTCGAGAAATATTTGACAGATCACTTAAAGACATAAGTCTGAACGAGGGCCCTGAAGTCGACGAGATTTCTTCAGAATACTAAATCACTAAGAGAATCAGTTATCACAAAACAATTCCATTTCGTTGAGAAGATATTTATGAGTACATCAGGGTAGATACCCACACACTTCATGCCGAATTTAGGAATCAAAATTCCAAAAATAGCATATGCTCACAGCTATGAGTATCACAAACCAATAATCAGCCATGGCTGCAACAATGAATTACTTAGAGTGGAAGAAAGACTGCCAGATGTCAACCTGTTACAGCTCAGTTTGGCTTTCGGATCAATTTAGGAAAGCAGGAGGCGGTAATGAGCCAATGGTTCATCTTGAAAGCTATTTAGAAGAAGAAAAAGAAGAAAAAACTTTATTTATGGGATTTCTAGTTTTAGGGAAAGCTTTTGACATTATTGACTGGAATATACTCGTTGAAACTGTGCGGACAGTCGCAATTGGAAACCGAATAGTCATTATAAGAGTCTAAGGGTGTGGAAGGGAAGCAATGGTTTAAAAGAGAGCGAAACAATTTCGTAAAGTCAGCCAGAGATGGCTAATGTTTTGTAAGATCACTTGAACTGAATCAGTAATATGGACAAAATATTAGTCGCGTCCATAAAAAAGCACACTGTTCACTTTTACATGCTATAGACAGTGTAAAACTGGTGCCATGCAGTCATGTGATCCTCCACTGAAGACTTCATTCATTGTAGTGACGCAAGAAGATCCTAACCAACAGTGATCTGAGACGGGTCTTGCGCCTTTTCAACGAAAACTCGTTGACAACATGAACTGCTGTTAACGGACGCAGGACCATCTAAATTAGTTTCCAAGTGGAGTCTGGAAGACTTCTTTAATGTTATGAGCATTTAAACTACTGGTAAACGTAAACAGTTAAGACTGTAATGATTTATGTGCATATAGAAGTAACTTATACATTATCTGTGACAAATTGAAACATGGAAGTAGTTCGTAAGAAATTACTGGTAGTCTCCCCGGGTTTTCTGCCGAATCCTAAAGTTAAGGGGACACAGACGCGAGCGAAATTCCTATGGTCGACCACACTAATGTTGGTGCACTTTTCTCAAAAACTATTTGCTCAAATCCAACCCAATTTGAAACTTACATACTAATGATGGTACACTATTATCAAAAACTATTTGTTCAAATCAAACCAAATTTGAAACTTGGATAAGTTGTCAAATTTTCTTTAGGTTGTATTGCTTATATGACAGTAACATTGTTATCAGAGTTGAAATTGCAAAGCATACGTCCTAAGCAATTAACATTTACTCGTAACGTCCCAGATGCGGTCTCACAGACCGCTAGCGTTTATTGTTACTCCGTTCCTAATGCATAGTGGTGGGGTAGGAGATTACAGCAGCGTCCAGTTGTTGTTTCCCGAAGCTGACGTGGTTTACTTTGTCAGTAGCCACTTGAATGCGACGTGGACTACACTATTACTGCTTCTTTCGTGCTAGCGGTCTCTGAGACTGCACCTTTGCGTTATGGATTCAGTAGCCATATCTTCGTCTACTGTTCATGTTTAACGGATCCTGACTTTGAAGATACTGTTTTAAAATGGTTTGAGGACAGTTTAGCAAGTAATGTTGGACCAGACAGCGACAATGAGTTTGCAAGTGAACATAACAGAGTATAGGAACAATGGGAAAGTGAAGACGAATTTGTTTTGCCTCCTGTGAATTCCTTTAATAACACAAGTGATCGAAGTGACGAAGACAGAAGTGTGGAGACTGAATCTTTAGCTAGAGGTTCTGCTATAAATACATTAGGTAGAAAAAAATATCGTTACTTGTCGAAGCTTCTTCTAACGATGGCAAACGGCATTATTTTTCCGCATGCTTGACGTTAGTGGGCTGAATGCGTTTACCCTTCACAATTCCCATAAAGAAATTACTCAGATGAACAGCTTTAATTTTTGAAACAGTTTGTAAACTGTATGGTGGCACCAAAGATAAAAAGCGAGTTGACGAGTATCACATACCCCGTCAATTTCGTGCATCCTTTTGGGTGTAGCAGAGAGGAGAAGTTGTTGTAGAATGATTTGCAGAAAACGCAAAACGTACTCCACCAGCGACCCAAGAAAGACGAGACAGACACCTTATGTTTGCAGTTGCTGCAAGAAGCTACAAACTTTTCCAGCGAGTGCAAAGAAAGCCTATGAGAAGAATACTAAAGACCTAAAAGGAACTAATGCAATTTGTATTTTTTGAATCATTTGTAGGAGTTCCTTATGTTTTTGTTTCTACATCTACAACAAGCAATGAAAATATAGCAATACGTAAAATCGAGTGCCGGGTATCTGAATTTTTATAGCATTAGTATCAAGTAATATTATGTTCATTTTGTACAGTTTTCTGTTTAAACGTGTTTCTTTTGTAAAAATTAACTTTAATATTTTTGGAATATATTTTGTGTGTGTGTTAATACAGCCTTTAACATAAAACCAGAATTGTTCCACTGAAACAGTCCCATCGGGGGAACATCTGCAACTGAGCATTATAGCAAAGCTTTAAAATACCGCTTCAGTTGAAAGGTTCTTTTTATTTAGAACACGGCCGGTTTCAGGCTCTTATGCACCCATCATCAGGTGTTATAACCTTTTGCTGCGACGCCAATCGCTGCGGTGGACGTGTACAGGCGGCACCCCCTGTAAAAGAAAGCCTGTCTACGTAGTGCGTGACGTCACAAGATGGCTACACACATAGTCCCTTCTTCAATAGTTTCACGGAACAGTGCTTGTGAATAGTCGTTCGGCGAGTTTCGCGTCAGTTTACTATTATAGTGAATGGTGTTCCTGCGTTAGTGTACGTGATTTGGTTGTTTAGTTTCTGTGCACTAAACTGGTGATCTGTTTTTCTTGCCTGTGAAAATTTCGTTGCCTGCAAAATGCCGTATCGTTGTTGTGTGCCGAATTGTAGAGGAAATTACGACGGTGGACCAAAAGTAACCGTGTTTAAATTTCCGGAGGATGAAGCAACGAGGAAGAAATGGTTGTCAAGTATTCGCAGAGATAACTTCACTCCTTCTTCAAGTTCAAGAGTAAGTATTTGTTTTGTTTATTTCTTAAAAGAGGTTAAGTGTGCTAACAAAGAATAGGCACTTATGCAGTAAGGAAGGTCAGCGACATTTTGACTAATATATCAGATCTTAACTGAATAAGTGCCGAAGAAAATAGCGTTTCGTTTTCTTGCCCTGGCAATTCTACAGTTTAGCTGGTATAGGTTATATGAATTCTGTATTCTGCAAGTTCAACCAGTATAGTCTAAGCACAGTCATACTTACGTAGTTAAATATCTCAGTATATCTTTATACTTACTGTTTATGCTGCCTGTTGTTAGGAATAAAAGTCGGTTTATAATTAAGTACGTGCACTTAAGATACAGACGACATTCGATGTATTCTGCTTCTGTATTTAGTGTTTCTTTTTGCTGTAAAAGTCTTTAGGAAGTTGCCTGTTCAAAAACAAGTAATGTGGTGTACCCAGAAATTGAAAATGAAGTAAAAACAGTGTGTCAGTCGCTTGTTTTTAATAAATTATTGGTGGGAATTTGAAGTCATTGCAAGGAATGTTACTATTAGGGAATATAGTAGGCTTTAGACTTAACAGTGAACCATAGACAGGAAAAATGAATGAGTACATGAATGGATTAACAGGCCATCACAAAATGCAAAGGGAGAAACTGTGAAAACATATTATAAAAAATACTTGTGGATTTTACAAATTCTTACTTTCTGGGTCTGGAATTTCGGATACATGCCAGTGGCCTACACAGCTGTCTTATAGATACACAGCTAAAGTACTTGAAAGCAATTGTGTGCTCATGTTTAGCCTAATAGGTAGCACATAAGTGGCAATGTATTAGTTCATCATACTGTCAGTTTTTATGTAAGTTATGAACTGATATCAAAAGCAAAACAGTGTCTATCTGATAAAAAGCACTACCTTTAAGTATTTCATAGTTCTAAAGGTTACACAGTGTTGACAATTACTTTGTATTATTCTGTTACTGTGTAACAGTTGCTTCTATAGATTACACCTGTGTTAGTTTGGTGTCATGATGCTTTCTTGTGTCCGAGGTGTGTGTGTGGGGTGGGGGTGGGGGTGGGGGGGGGGGGGGGAATAGAGCAAGACATTAAGCAAAAATCCCACCCCTCTTGTGAATATATTAGCTTCAAGGCTAAATTATAAAAAAAATTGTCACTGTTATTGAATTATGCTACAAACATTAGTCAGTGTTTGTAATTTTTGATGGGGAAAGTACTTTCTTCATTTCACCATCTCTTTAAGAGCTTGTTGCCATGACATGTAACTGCATGTGTTTTGATATTGTAGTGTTATTGTTTTATAGAGTTGCTATGCCATGGCCACATTTATCACTTGAGTATTCTTCTGCATTTTAGTTGGGAGTGTATTTGTATTTTAGAACTAGAAACTAACATTATATTCATAAATTGTTTTCACACTATTAATATTGTCATCACATTCAGTTGTAAGCACCTTTTTCATTTTTTATTCATTTTTAATTACAGGTATGTCATGTTCACTTCCACAAGGATGATGTTATATGGGAAACACAAATTGTGGATGAAAGGACTGGTCAGTTATTAAGAGCCCCCCTTCTCAAACCACGTTTGAGACCAGATGCAGTTCCATCACTACTCCCAAACTGTCCTTCCTACCTTTCACTTTCAAAGGAAGAAAGTAGACGTGAAGGGCCAGAGGAGAAAAAGCAAAGGCTTGAAAATGAGCAGTTAGCTGCAGCGTTACAATATAGTTTAGCATCACAGAAGGACTATGAAAACACTTTCAGCTTCAGTTCTTTAGAAGAGTTGATGTTGCGTACGAAGGAAGTGGATTTGCCCAACGAGTGGAGTGTGATCGAAAAACACAGTGATTTTGTTTGTTTTTTAAAGATAATAAGAAATCCAGCACCATTAATCACACATTCTGTCGTTATAGATAGTAATTTAAATGTTTCATTGTTTAAGAAAGATGTACAAATTAAGACATTAGGAAAAAGATCTTTTCCTGTAATTGTAACCAATATCCATGAAATTGTCAGTGTACTGCAGGAGTTTTCAGAGACAGATTTTGGGCACTCAGAAACTTCTATAGATAGTATTGTAGAGATAGTGAAAGACAGTCTAGGAGTGCTGAAAGACAGTTTACAGGAGAGTGAAAAGGAGATGGTAGACTTTATATATGAACAAGTTAGTCTCATAAATGTAAAGAAATTTAATCATAGGTTTAGTTCTACATTTATGATATTGTGTTGTTTGCTATTTTCAATTTCATCTCATGCTTACAATTTTTTACGTAGCAGCTCATTAATGAAAATGCCACATCCAAGCACTCTGTGTAGGATCTGCAGCAAATTTAATGTGAATCCATCTCACGAAAGGCTTGGGGGAAGTAATTTCCTGTCCTATGCAAGACAGAAATTTCAATACTTGAACAGCGATGATGTCAATGTTGTTTTGAGTGTAGATGAAATTCATCTAAATTCTTATTTTGAATATAAAGGAGGTAGTGTTTTGGGCATGTCATATAACTCTGAATGTGCTGCAAATTCAGCATTTGTATTTATGTTGCAACAAACAACAAAATCAATAGCAAAACCATGTCAATGTTTTCTCTGGATAAAGCTGTTAATATAGTTTTTAAACATCCATCTGATTCAAATCGCCCACTTTTCTTTTTAATTGATGCCATACACATTGTTAAATGCATAAGAAATGTGTGGCTGAACCAAAAAAATGATGGTAAAGATATGTTTTATCCTCAGTTTCCAGTTAGGAAAGAAGTGGAAGAAAATAAGTTTTCTGTAGCTTCTTTTAAAACACTGAAACAGATTTATGACATAGATTCCAGTTCTTTAGTAAAATATTGTCACACATTGTCTCTCAAATCACTTTGCCCTATATCATTAGAAAAACAGAGCATGAAACTAGTGCTGCAGATATTCAATCGACATGTGTCAGAGGGCCTTGAGGTAGCTAGTGATAAATTTGATTTGAGACATGCACCATCAACAGCAGAATACATTCGAATAATAACAAAATGGTTTGATGTCATGAACGTGAAATCAGTGTTTAAAGGGAAACACAAACAGAATCCTTATATGGATCCGTTGACAACTGATAGCGTTTCTATGCAATTTTTGCTAGATTTTCTAGACTGGCTTGATGTGTGGAAAGCAAAAGGTTTGTCAAGTGGGTTTCTCACAAAAGAAACATTTTTTGCTATTCAGCATACAACATATGCCGTTGTAGAGATTGCTCGATACTGTACTGAAGAGCTAGGTATGAGCTATTTACTGACAGCCAAGCTACAAACAGATGTGCTTGAGCGGCGTTTTGGAAAGTATAGACAGCTTGCAGGTTCCCAATACAATGTTTCAGTGACACAAGTCTATGAAGCAGAAAAGAAGCTTCCAATTTAAAGTGTAATGCCTTTAGTTTTATGTTCTCCTTCCTATGGCAATATCACAGTAGGGGCCATAAAAATTTTTATGTTTTCTGAAGTTGAAGAAACAGACACATTAGACATAGAAGTCAGTGTAACTCAAGACGATGTTCTTTCAGTGAAAGATATTGCAACGTCTTTAACTTTCGTTGCAGGCTACTGTGCTCATGCAGTGATTAAGAAGCTGAAATGTGAGAGTTGCCTTAATGAAATTGTGATTGAAAAGGAGTTGCCAATAAACGAACATTTTAGTTTGATACAGAGACTTGATCATGGAGGACTAAAATACCCATCAGACACTATTTTAAATATGATTGTCTACACTTATATTGTCATCAGCAAACTTCTCAAAGAACATGAAGGAGATTTTCTTGCCTGTACGAATCAACGTGCTATTGCCTGTGCAGTAGCACTTGCTACTCTTCACGAAAATGACTTTTTATTATTTGATGGGGTATGCTGCAATGGACATTCATCCCAGGCAATAATGAAAAGTGTTGTTTGGGTTGGTGTCAATATATTTTTAAACAACTACTGTAAAAAGGTTAATGGAAAAAAAATTTCAAAAAACACTCAGCGAAAACTGCAAACTCTTACAACATAACTTTGAAATATTTATCTTAGATTCTTTTTAAATCATTAATACAAAACCTGTCATCCGTAATATTGCCACATCAACAAATGCCTCTTAAGCTGAACTAGTCAGGTTAATCTGAAACTAGTCAAACTTACCAAATTGCAACTTATGGCTGAGAGTTTGTATAAATATTTTAATATACAGCTGCTAACAGCTATCAACACTAATAGCCTAACGTGAAATTTTTATCAAAGAAATTAATCTTTAATATAAAGAATCTTACACTAATTTTTTCTCAGTTGAAGTTGGGTGGTGAATGATACATACAGGAGGGAGGGGAGGGGGTGTGGCAGGCAGAGAGGACCAATAGTAATCTTTTTATAGTATGTGAAACCTAAAAATCAATTCGCTTGCTTTTCCGAGTATGACTTAAACCACTTCTTTGCTGCATGCCTTATTCATAGTATTTCTAATTTGTGTAATAAAGTTATGTGGCCCAACATGGCACATGCCTTTGACAATGACAAGACAATGCCATTTTGATCACCTTCCTTTATTATTTTGAGAAAAACTTACACAAACTGTGCTATAGCAGACTCCACTTTTTTTGCAAACAAGGTTAGTTTGTTTTGGTGATAAATGGGAGACAAGAGCAAAATTGCTCTATAGTTCTCTACATTCTCTGCAACACTTTTCTTTGTATACTGAAGTTATTACTTTAGCTTGTGATACATGTGGGAAATCTGCCAATTTGTAATGATTCATTAATTGTTACTGTTGAAAAAGCTACTATAGTATTTATGCATTCTTTAGGTAGACAAATTTCGATTTCACGTAGTGTTTGTGGTGTTCCTCTGTCTTCTACTACTGTCACTGTTATGAGTGCAGATGTGCATGCTGTGACAATTGCCTCTCTTTTTCTGAGTTTACTACTTTCTCTGCAGCTGTTATAACTGTTGTTTTCTCAACATTTTCTTATGTAGATCATGTTTGCATATATTTTACTACCAATACAAATGGAGAAGCTGGTAGGGGAGGGCTTTGCAGTACTTTCATGGCCTTCTTTGTGTATAATGATTGGCAGGTCTCCTCATCTAATAGTAATGTAATTGTGGAACAGCTCTCACTTCTTCAGGGAGAGCATAAGGGAGCAATTGACAGGAATGGGGGAAATAAATACAGTAGAAGAAGAATGGGTAGCTTTGAGGGATGAAGTAGTGAAGGCAGCAGAGGATCAAGTAGGTAAAAAGACGAGGGCTAGTAGAAATCCTTGGGTAACAGAAGAAATATTGAATTTAATTGATGAAAGGAGAAAATATAAAAATGCAGTAAGTGAAACAGGCAAAAAGGAATACAAACGTCTCAAAAATGAGATCGACAGGAAGTGCAAAATGGCTAAGCAGGGATGGCTAGAGGACAAATGTAAGGATGTAGAGGCCTATCTCACTAGGGGTAAGATAGACACCGCCTACAGGAAAATTAAAGAGACCTTTGGAGATAAGAGAACGACTTGTATGAATATCAAGAGTTCAGATGGAAACCCAGTTCTAAGCAAAGAAGGGAAAGCAGAAAGGTGGAAGGAGTATATAGAGGGTCTATACAAGGGCAATGTACTTGAGGACAATATTATGGAAATGGAAGAGGATGTAGATGAAGATGAAATGGGAGATATGATACTGTGTGAAGAGTTTGACAGAGCACTGAAAGACCTGAGTCGAAACAAGGCCCCCGGAGTAGACAATATTCCATTGGAACTACTGACGGCCGTGGGAGAGCCAGTCCTGACAAAACTCTACCATCTGGTGAGCAAGATGTATGAAACAGGCGAAATACCCTCAGACTTCAAGAAGAAAATAATAATTCCAATCCCAAAGAAAGCAGGTGTTGACAGATGTGAAAATTACCGAACTATCAGCTTAATAAGTCACAGCTGCAAAATACTAACACGAATTCTTTACAGACGAATGGAAAAACTAGTAGAAGCCAACCTCGGGGAAGATCAGTTTGGATTCCGTAGAAACTCTGGAACACGTGAAGCAATACTGACCTTACGACTTATCTTAGAAGAAAGATTAAGGAAAGGCAAACCTACGTTTCTAGCATTTGTAGACCTAGAGAAAGCTTTTGACAATGTTGACTGGAATACTCTCTTTCAAATTCTAAAGGTGGCAGGGGTAAAATACAGGGAGCGAAAGGCTATTTACAATTTGTACAGAAACCAGATGGCAGTTATAAGGGTCGAGGGACATGAAAGGGAAGCAGTGGTTGGGAAGGGAGTAAGACAGGGTTGTAGCCTCTCCCCGATGTTGTTCAATCTGTATATTGAGCAAGCAGTAAAGGAAACAAAAGAAAAATTCGGAGTAGGTATTAAAATTCATGGAGAAGAAATAAAAACTTTGAGGTTCGCCGATGACATTGTAATTCCCTTCAGAGACAGCAAAGGACTTGGAAGAGCAGTTGAATGGAATGGACAGTGTCTTGAAAGGAGGATATAAGATGAACATCAACAAAAGCAAAACAAGGATAATGGAATGTAGTCTAATTAAGTCGGGTGATGCTGAGGGAATTAGATTAGGAAATGAGGCACTTAAAGTAGTAAAGGAGTTTTGCTATTTGGGGAGCAAAATAACTGATGATGGTCGAAGTAGAGAGGATATAAAATGTAGGCTGGCAATGGCAAGGAAAGCGTTTCTGAAGAAGAGAAATTTGTTAACATCCAGTATTGATTTAAGTGTCAGGAAGTCATTTCTGAAAGTATTCGTATGGAGTGTAGCCATGTATGGAAGTGAAACATGGACGATAAATAGTTTGGACAAGAAGAGAATAGAAGCTTTCGAAATGTGGTGCTACAGAAGAATGCTGAAGATTAGATGGGTAGATCACATAACTAATGAGGAAGTATTGAATAGGATTGGGGAGAAGAGAAGTTTGTGGCACAACTTGACCAGAAGAAGGGATCGGTTGGTAGGACATGTTCTGAGGCATCAAGGGATCACCAATTTAGTATTGGAGGGCAGCGTGGAGGGTAAAAATCGTAGAGGGAGACCAAGAGATGAATACACTAAGCAGATTCAGAAGGATGTAGGTTGCAGTAGGTACTGGGAGATGAAAAAGCTTGCACAGGATAGAGTAGCATGGAGAGCTGCATCAAACCAGTCTCAGGACTGAAGACCACAACAACAACAACAACAACTCTCACTTCTGTTACAAGCACTATTGAGTGCCACTAATTCTCAGGTTGACTAATTACTGAGCTCTTTAAATAGATGCTTGCTCTGTGCCATAAAGTGTCTTCTTGTTAGCTCATCTTTGCTGAGGAGAAAAATATCTGAGGTGGACTCTCAGGTATGCCCTTCTGTTGGCTTTTTGAATATATTTGTTTATAAAAGAATATTAAAAAAGCTTAAGCCTGTCACAATTGCTTTTCACTCACCTAATCTAATTAATGTAACCAGATCATATTCCAACACCACTTGACACATTTTTGCCACATAACATACACTTACAGTTGGTAATTACTTGCAATTTACAGGGTGACCTAATATAATGTCTATATGCATCGCCATTTTTCTACTACAGTGCTTTCATATGCATTCTTCTTACACAAAACTTTATGGTGCAGTGTTTTATTTGCATTCTTTTAGTGTCCCACTTAAAGACCTTCCATTACTACCCTGGAGATTATAAAATAGCAATTTAATAATTAATGTTGTTCAAAATTTATCATTATTATTCCTAAAATTATGAAACTTAAGTCTCAAGAATGTGGTTATTGTTAATGTTTGGCCTTGGTGTCCATAAGTCTTAATTATTTTGTCCGTACATAGTATTCATGCTGTACATCTATAATTTTCTATTGTGAACCACTATAATCTAAAATTTTTCTCATTCCATGTGTTAGTGATTATTGACAAGAGTGTATGGAAGATGAACAAAAGAAATAAATAAATTCATTCATACACAGAATTTTTTTACTTAATTTGCATTCATTCATATCAGCATGGTCAGTAGATGAAACTTGTTTTCCACTTTTAAACAATTACCAGTATATATATTTTGGAATGATGATCTGTTAAAGTATTGCAACTAAATAGAGCTGAACCACCACCCCCACCCCTTTCCCCAAACTTACGGAAGGATGAAATATCTAAGCCACTGGTGAGTGCAGCACAAATGTGATGCCAAATGAAGGTAAGTGTTCATTTTTCACAATTATTTCATCACAGGTCACATCACATCATAAAACTTCTCAACAGATGAAATGAAAGTTTACTTCGTGGTTGAAATTTATTTATGTGCAATTCATGCAAACAGTTTGTTTCAAAGTATATACTTCTTAGTACAGAAACATTCTTTCTTCAAAGGTATTCAGTTTAGAGCAGCGAAATTCTAACCTGGTATTCTGTATTTTGAGACCTCTTGTAATTTCAATACATAATGGAAATTTAGTTAACTTACTGGGAAAAGAGAATTCATTGAAATTTGTATTGGCATACCAAAACTTTATGGCAATACCATTACATACTCATCTCAGATCAGTGAGATTTTCTTAATGGAAAGAAAGTTTCTTAGGGAAAGGTGCACAAACTGAGAAGAGATATCATTTCATTCATTAGAACTGCATTTCACTTAAAAAATATTAACAGGAGAAATTTCTTTAAATTTAAAAAAAAGCATGAATACAAGGTTGCTGAAATGGTGGACTAAAACATATGCAGAACATGTCTTTCAGGGCAGTGTTAGTTTTTGAAACGACTCATACTGTTGCTTATTACCAGTGCCTCTCTATAGGGGGTGTTATAATTCGAACACCATTTGCCCAATTTTCGTGTTTCTTTTTTTTAATTCACAGGTATATCATCCAATCAGGTTTTAAAATGGATTTTGCTACATAAGGAATAAACAGCGGCAGTAACAGTGTCCGTAAAATGTTGACTGCCACTGTGCTACTTTGCAAAGTGCCGTCCACATTATTAGACCTGCGTCAAAGTGATGCAATATTTAACTTAAAAAAACAGAACAAAACCCCTAAAAGAAAGTCCGCGAGAGCATACGAGAATCTTTCGCGGGTGGCTTTCAATCAAAATTTTTGTCATTAAAAATCGTCTTACACAGGAACTGCAAAACAGAAGAATGGTGAATGGTGGTCAGCCATAAAAGATAAATGTTTACAGTTGCAGACGTTTAGATTGGCCTTTTCGAGATTTACAATTTATACTACAGCACTTACAGTTTAGGAATGGTATTGGGAAAGAGCACACTGGTGGCAAACACTTGCACTTTGTGTAGCTGACGATCTTTGACCGGCTAACCAGGCTGCCATCAAACAAGTCGTGACAATCCCCATTAAAGCAACTTTAAAATAAACTACAATGAAATGGGTCCATTCATTTGGGAGTTTTGATGCCTCAGATAATGAAAGTTATTACAGCCACTTTTTACGTCGGGGCTAAAAGGTATGCAGAAATAAGTTACAGACAAAAGAACTGGGTCATTTGAGAAAGGAAATCTTGTAATTCATGAGAGAGGTATGTCCGATTTCTTTACGAATTTTCCTCGTGCGGTTCCCGTAACAGTCTATTGCTGTGGCCAAACGGACTGCGAGCACCGGCACCAGACTACGTGCGTGACGTCACCGACCGGGCGCGCAGGCTTTCCTCTATAGGGGGTGCTGGTACAGGACGCGGTGTGTCATCTTGCTCTGCGCCCGTTGGTGATACGCCGCATCCTGTACACGTCCACCGCTGCGCTCGGGGTCACATCCCAAAGTTATAACACCTGATGATGGGCATGTAAGAGCACGAAACCGCTTGTGTTCTAAATAAAAAGAGCCTTACAGCTGAAACTGTATTTTCAAGCTCTGTTCCACTGAATTAGGAGGATGCAATTTTTATGGTTATTTAAATATAGCGGTCGTCAGACCGCACCTGGGACAATGTGTGACAAAAAAAAGACCTGGGAAGCTAAGAGCTTAAAAAAAAAAGACACTAGCCAAACCTTTTACATGATTGCTATAACTCTAGTATAATTTAATGAAAAAGATGTAATTAATCTCTGTAACAAGTTTCATTAACACAGATATAGTAGTTTCGCAGAAAGTTGTACCTAAAGTTAAAAATTTCATGCTTTCAGGAAAACGCATTTATGTAATCTTTTCAACCTACATTCAAAGTTAAGACTTGCCAGGTTCATAGCTGTCAGCGTTGTGCGTTTGTGTATCCTGCAGCTTACGTTTGGAATCCATCTTTCGAATTTTGGCCTCTTCTCTTACCTGTACTATACCTTCCTCAGCTGGTCAGTTGACAGTAGCGCATTCATCACGTTCACCCCAGGTTCTGTACCTACATCACTGAAAAGTTTCAGCCTGCTGGCTAATCCATCACTGGAACACAACGCTATATTCATGAAGCCTGTTTTTATGGGTTTTACGCCCACAGAAACTTTTTTGGGCAAGCGTTTGCATTCACAGTTATTGAAGCTTTCGTTGGGATTCTGACTTCTTGCATGTATGTGTTTAGCAAGCAAGTATTTATTGGCTACGTCTTAGCTAAATCTAGAGATAGATTTTATAACGTCTGCGACTGACAGTGGAAGGGGATGGTTATCTCTATACAGGGCGAACATCAATAAAACTGACAAACTGCAAGGTAGGATTCCTGACTGGACGCACAGGAAAAAAGGTCCTATGAACATGTGTCCAGAAAGCATCGTTCCCGTGGTAGGTGACAACTACAAACACAATAACCTTGTATCCTAAAATCAAGCGCTGTTTCAAATCACTACGGCGTATGAAACGAAAGCACTACGCTGAAATGATATTCAGCTGTCACTTACATACGCTTAGCACCAGGTTCACCAACTTGCAAAGCAGTGGTCAAGTAATAAATGGGGTAAAAACAAAGAAAGGCCGCTGCAGCCTGAATAAACGCAGAACAATTCACACCAGGTAGAAGGGGTCTTGTAGTTGCTAAGAGAATGCTCTTTCTTCTTACGCATCAGATGTACGAACACCACACGTAATCTGGTTTTGAAAGGACCGGGGTGTAAACAAAGTTAAAAGAATTCTTTATTTCGATGCATCTTCGCTTCCGGGTTCCTTTAACGTGACTAGATATTTTGGTGATCCACTCGTCCTCCTTCTCAGGACAGTCGATGCTGCAGCTGAGTCCCACTGAAAACTGATGCAAACGTTGGAGATTGTCTTCCCATATACTCTCAAGCACCTCAGGTCTACACGGCACGTGCGACGCCCACCACAGACGCTGCCACTTGGAACTGGACATAACAGAAAACCACCACCAGTGACTGCCCTCAAACACCACGTCTGGCCACATTGAGGAACAATATGTTTTGTATGCAATAACGGCGCGGTTACGTTTGGTTGTCGTACGGAAAGCGTCCATTCATCCTGTGGTAAATTTCTTCTTCTGCAATCTGGTCCACAGGCCTTACCTGTTGAAAACGAATGATGTTCCTCTACTGGAAAAAGCTGTAGTAGAACCAGTAGCTTTATACAAATCCAATGGGTGCAATATATGTTCTCCCGTATCAAGTTATCTGCGCGATTAATTGAACGGTAGTTTATGTGTGAAAAATTCGGTGTATCTGGAATTGTTTGATATGCAAACACCGTCAAGCCCATACTGCTCTTCAGTTCTATTTTCAACATTCGCATGTAATCCCAGCTTATGGCATCGCACTAAATCTAATGCGAAAAAGAATAACAAAACGGATTATCTGTGACAGAGAGATTGCTCACATACTACACAATTTGACCGCTACTAACGTTCAACTTGTGGTTACGGCTTGTATATCCTGCAACGCCGATTTTGGTTGTTCAAAAGTCACAGTTTACAAATTAAAACCGGAATTTCACGTGTTCGTTTTTCTCACACGTTCGCATCCACTTTGCGCCACTCCACGGTCGAACTTTAATCATTATTCTGCAGAGCTCTCACATTTATTCAGAGCTCCATAGATCCGCATCCGCATATGCTGATGGCTAAGCTCCAAACTGCACTCTTTAGACTTCACGAAGCAACTCTTTAGTCCATGCATTATGGGTGAACGTACTGTCCTCTTACTGGCTGATATACATCATTAGCCATCCCGATATTATTATTAATCAGCACAATCCCAGGTCTGTTACCTTTCATCAGTCATAATTTAATAGCTTTAATGAACGATTTCCTAATCGGTCAAATTTAGAAAATTCACATTTATGAAAATAAGTCCCACGTTAAATAACTTGGCTTTCTCGTGATTATGACTCACCTACTCAGTACACTGTTCTCATGCTAAAGTGTACTCAGTTAATAGACATAACATGTTTATTAATATGAATGACGGAACGAATGGAAAGTAAGATAATAAATGACTGTAATCTTACTTTCCATTCGCACCGTCATTCATTTTAATAAGAAAATTAAATTTTCAATAATTAATGAAAGTCTCAATAGTCACAATAGCTCAGTTCTGTTTTCATAATATCTTTTAACTACGTATTATCTTATACAGAGGGTTCCAGAGTAATGTAGACACTCTGTAATAGTTAATATCTTTGGAAGAAAATGACATATCGTTGCACTTTTGCATAGGCCATACGTAACATTGACAACGCATGTTCCTACCTCTTCCGTGTTAACGCTCGAAACCAACATCTAAGTCACGTGACTCGGGGCAAAAAGCCGAGTTCCTTTCATTACGCGCTGTGTGAATTGGGGCTGACAGTTACAGTTTCTCCGATTTATAGGTGAGATCAAGCATTGATTTGGACAGTTGATTGAACTGTAATACTACTCTCACACATGTAGTAGTCCAGTAAACATAGCTTCTCCGAAATGTCTGACAATAAAGCAGTGGTTAGCATTTTTAAATGTGATCAAGTTGAAACATATTGACAATTCTTCTAACAAGCGACAGAATGACTGTTCTTTAGTGAGTACTTGTTTTTTTTTTCACTGTGAATTGTTGTAGTTTGCAGCTTCAACAGAAGACAAAATAAAAATTTAGAGCGCAGCATTAGTTTTATAACGATCCTGCAACAATATGTGTGAAATGGTTTAGTAAGCGTTTGTAAGAAAGGAAATTCTTTGAAGTGCATAATGTGAGGTATTACACAAGTAACGGGCAAGGCGAACTCTACACTGCGGTTTATTGGTAAAATCCTGAATCGATGCAGTCCTTCAACAAAGGAAATTGCTTACAATACGTTAGTTCGTCCAGTCTTAGAGTATTGTTCGTCTGTATGGGACGCTTACCAGTTGGATCGGATTCAAGAGACTGAGAAGGTCCAAAGAAGAGCGGCAAGATTTGTGACTGGTACATTTAGCCATCGCGAGAGTGTTACAAATCTCACAGAAAGTTTGAAGTGGGACACACTTGCAGATAGACGACGCGCTAAACGGAAGGAGCTGCTCACTAAATTATGTAGAGCATATATTGTTACCACCAACTTTCAAATGGCGCAATGATCACCATTCAAATATAAGGGAAATTAGAGCTCGTACTGAGGCGTTCTGACAGTCGTTTTACCCTCGCGCGATCCGCGAGTGGTACAGAGGAGGGAAAATATGACTTTGGCGCGAATTATGCCCTCCGCCACACACCGCTTGGTGGCTAAAGGATTATATATGTAGATGTAGATGTAGTTATGCAAAATAAGCACGTATGTTTTCTGAATTTTGCTTAACTTGCATAACTGAGATTTTCGTCACTTTACATAATCTGTAGGATATTAAACAACTATCTAACCTGAGCATTTGTGAAGGTCTTCACTTCTGCACCAAGTAAAAAGCACAGCATTTGATCTGTAACAAAAATATGATAAATTGTGCACCATAAATGCTTAATGGCTTGCTCGGCTTCGTGCCCCGAGTCACGTGACTGACAATTTGGTATCAGTAAAATGACATCATGCACAGTCTATGGTATCTGTGGTCTATGCACTTGTGCGTGGTAGCGTGAGCCATTGTTTTCTCAACAGGTCTTGTCGCTCGTTATCCAGCAAATGACAGTGCAGCCATGAATGAAGTAAGACATGAATGCGTGGTGTTTGTTCTTTAGAACGTGTCCGAAAGAACACACACCACGCATTCATATGAGAAGCCTAGCTGGGCAATGGATCCAACTTCTGCAGTGCTGATGCACAAATACGTCAGACCTCCCCGACTAACGAACGGGACTGTAGTGGACTGGGAGGGACTGCCGATAGGTGGCGCTCGGGGGGAGTGTGGGTGGGCCGTGAGGCGAACGGAGACAGTCCGTGCAGGTGCGATAACGCTGTCTCCCGGATGGCGCAGTGGTTACCGCACCTGCCTAGTAGGCAGGAGATCCTGGGTTCGAATCCCGTACACATTTTCGCTCGTCGCCGCTGACTCCGCTTAATGTCCCGCTGCAGCTGACAGCAAGTGATCGCCCCTTCTTTTGTCTTCTTATCTGCGCTCTGAATAAGTCTACGTAGCTGCGGCGTGCGGTGCGATATATGGCATATCCGTGTGATGCACAACGGAAGGGATCAGAGCACGTTTGATAAACTGCAAGAAAATTGGCTATAGTTAATTTGTACGGGACAGACTTTTGCCATAACGTCACGAACGAAAAGTATCTGAGGAATTGTGTGCGTGAGAAAAAGTAGCGCTCAGTATTAAATTCTATTACATGCCGAATAAACGATAATAGGATCTGTTGACTATACGAAAGGACGTTAAACTGAATGTAAGAACGGAATTTGACCCTTAGCTTTGAGAAAGTAAAAGCGAACAAAGTTTGAATGACTGTATCGAAGTGTAGTAATGGACCATAGTCTTTGCTGTAATTCGTTTGAGTGACGAACTATAAAAAGCAGGGACATTTCAGTTGCCGTAATTGCTGAGAGCAGTTCTAGGATCAAACCTCCTTTTCCCTGCACACAAAACGCATTCATCATGATCATTTAATTAATATAAATGTTGTTAATAAAAAACTGAAGTGATTCCCTCAGTAGCGTGTGTACTAGTCAATGATAATCATAGCCAAGCTGCAAATTGTATCTCTGGATGACGGAAGGGTCGATTCTAAAATATGACGAAGCGTAAATTGTGACTTAAAAGCTTTTTTATATTTCATCTCGAATCGGACAGAAATAACACAGAATGAAAAGCAGTGACGGTAAGTAGTAACGGCGGAAATAGGAAGTTAAAATAATAACTGACATCCAAAGACGTTATTAACTATCTTGTATCCAGTAACGCAGTAACAAATGAAGTGTGATCGACTGTGCAAAATGTCAACATTAATTTTTATTATTAAAACCTGAAATTTAGTCGCCGTTACAGTTAAGATGTTTGTGGCTGTCAATCTGACACGTGGTATAACGAAAAGTTGGGCATATACAGTAGATAACAACATCAACATCTTACTTGAGAGAAGCCGACGACAGCAGATCGACGGAGTGCGGCTACAAAGTACAACGGCGATGACGTAAAAGACACACCCAAACCTCCAGGTGACAGCCACATCGGTACCAAACGTTGTATGTCGATGGCGTATCAACCAGCACTTCGATATAGATGTACTTCATACTACGTGCTGTCCTCGAGCAGAACATGCGTGAACGGTAATTAAAATTGACACAAGGACGTCGCAGGACAGAAAAAGCGCATCTGTGAATAATTGCTTTGTAGATCTCGCGCCGGTGAGTGCGTAGAGGGTGAGGTCCTGCATTCAAACCCCACTGATGACAATTTTCTTTACTGTTTAAGCTTGAAATTGTTGTGTGGGAGACCATTTTCCTGAAATGTAAAAGGACTTTTTTGACTGAAAGTAGGAAACCTGTAGAGCACATTTGTGATATGATGTGATGTGATGTTCCATCGGACATGTGCGACGGAAGCGATACCACTCGTGATGAAGCAGCTCGTGCAGTTGTAGTTTCACAGAAGAAACATAAATAATCGGAACATGAGGGTAAAGAAACAATTTCATCACACGTGCGGAACTATTAATAGTCCCGTATAACACTTTGAAGCAGAATGCAATAAAAAATAATTGTTGTCATCTTTTGGGTATGAATCCAGGAACCTTGGTACGAGGATCTAACGCTCTACCAACTTCCCCACAAAAGATACACACATTAGTCACTCACAGTTATGCTTTCCTGTGCTCTGGTAGTTCTGGTGTCACTTTTAATTAACGTTTACGCCCGTTCTACTGGACGACAGCACACAGTACGGAGTTCTGGTTGATACTCTGTAGACATACAACGTTTGGTATCGATCAGAGTGTCTGAAATCTGGAGGTTTAGGTCTCAGCCACAAACACATACAACAGTATATCGTATTCGGGATAAATTTGAAGCTGACGGTACTGTTCAGGAAAGGTCTCGTCGACCAACAACATCCACAAGTCCAGTCTCCAGCGCTGCTGTGATGCAACACACTACTAGATCACCTCAGAAACCTGTGAAGCAGGGCGTACATGGAAGAGGCGTAAGCTGATCAAGCGTACGACCAATTCTGAAGGCTGCAAAGTGGAAAGTGTACTTCCAAGATCGCTGCACGCTATGAATGGGGACGACCAGGATCGAAGGATTGTGTAGCGAGAGTGGTTTGAAGGCATGATCCGCGAGGATGACCGGTTTGCAGGGATGGTTATGTAACCTGACGAGCTGTAAATTGAGCTGAATGGTACTGTAAACCGCCACAGCTGCGTGTGCTGGGCTCCTGAAAATCCTCATGTTCACTTGGACAAACACGTAAATCTACTGTGTGGTGTAGTCTCTCATCATATTGTCTGATTGACCCATTCTTCTTCGAAGTTACCGTAACTGGTGGATCTCCATATGCTGCAAACATCCGTTTTACCTATAATCCGCGACATGTTTGGAAATGAAAGATTTTACCCACAACAAGATGGCGCTCGTCTCACTACCACAGAGATGTAGGATTCTACTTTGATGAAAATCTTCCTGGACGATGCAGAGGTCGAAGAGGAGCTGCTGACTACCCACCACGGTCTCCAGACCTCACACCTCTTGACTTCCACTTATAGAGGACCTTGAAAAACAAAGTTTATCAACACCAAGTCAGCTACACTGAACGTGCTACGAGAAACCACCGAGGTACCCTTTATGGGCACTGACAGCCGTAGTTCGGCCAACAGTTCAACGGCATCGGCGATGTTTGGCTGCTGCTGGAGTCACTTTGAACACACAAAACGACTTTCCCCCTGTGGAAGAATTTTAACGGTATGTCACTTTGTTCCGTTAATAATGACTGCCAAACAGTGTCTACATTTTTCTTGATCCCTCTACAGTCAATAAGATGTTGGCAGCTTTTGGCCACAGTAGTAACTACTTGCAGACAGCCACTGGATCAGAGTGCATCTGTCTGGCCACAACCATGACTCTTTGTATCTACCTGCTCAGTTCCGTCTGTTACTTACGTAGGCGCTAGGCAAGGTGCTACCCTCGATGCCAGAAAGAACGCCCTTCTAAGAGGAAAACCCTTGTCTCTATTAAACAAGTTGTCTGCCAAACAAGGAGAAATTTCTCTCCTATAAACACTATTCTAGAAATCAGACATATCAGCGACTATCAGGGTCTCGTTAAATTTAACCACATGCTCCTTGGTGGTCCGAGGATAGTCTCCGACTGCAGCACATCGTTGGCACCAGTCTTCTACCAGGGACGGCGTCACAAGCCCAGACGCAGGGGCGTCGTATATGGTATGATGCCTACATAGGGCAATAGTTACTAACCTTGGCGTCAGTTTTCAGGGTGACTCAGCAACAACAGCGTCTTTCCTGGCGGATAGTAGGAGAGCCAAAACATCGGATCATGTCGATTTTAAGATCTGGTAGCATACTCAAGGAGGCTGGCAAGGAGTTAGTGTGTTTAAGTGAAAGTGCAGTGTGATGGACCACTAATCAGAAAGTCTGATGTTCGGAGCATAGTTCTGAAACAGACGCTGCAGAAGTCGATTTGGTCATAGGAAGATGGGAGGTCACCATAGTGGGTCGAATGGGGCATGGAGATAGGCAAGGCTTCAGCAGAGTGCTGACCGGCTTAAGCGGCAAAAGAGGGCCATACACACCAGCTGTGCACAGACTTCGGCTAGCCTGGCGGCCAAACCACGAGTTATTAAGGCTGTTAATCTTTGTTGCTACATTAATTTGAGGGGTCTTTGCCTCAGAGGTGATGGTGATACTTTGCATAGAGCAAGTGTTCCACCACCATCTTGGCAAATGCGCGAGTAAACTGAAAGGTGATTTGGAGGACTACTAAAAGAAGAGTAGGGATGGATCATAGGTCGATTTCTATAACTTGAGATGTTTAATAAACATATTTACATTCGCTAAAATGGTATGGAACAATAATTACTGAAACATTTTCCAGTGTTATTGCTAGGTTTACAAATTCCATGTCCTTGCGAACTTTCCTATGAAAAATATTGTGCGTAAGCACTTCAGAACAGTTAGGGAACAAATTGTGGCCAGCACGCAACACTCAATTCCTAGAAGATGCCGACAAGAATGCGGATTTGACTTATCTGTAGGACTGTGACTATTTACAACAGTACAAGTCAACATTACCAATTTTTACTTAACTAAACTTAAATTATGTAAAATACTTCTGGGTGACTTTATAAATCCCATTTTCTTTGGAGTGGATGTTAGTTACAAACCTCAGTAGTCCATGGTTGCTATATTGTGTTCCTATGTTAACTGGGCTCATCTCGTTCTTAGAAGTTGAGTCACCTTCCTATATCGTTAGCATCGTCACACTCTGTGAACAGGCTAACCTTCATTACGGCTGTGAACCTAAAATACTATGAGTAGTAATGCTATGCTAATTCCACAACACTTTCTTTACATTGTGACATTTTGGCATGTTACATTGGGACAGTCTGGCATATTTCGTTAACAACATGTGACCAAAGTCAATGGCTTACTGATGTCATCAGTGATACCATCATCCCGATCAGTGGGAAGCCAGTCCTCTCCCTTTCTCCCCCTTTTATCAGCAACCAATCATAGGGCAATACTGAAAATAAACAATCAATCAAGATTCCAAGATGGAGGAAATAGGATAACTGTGTAAGTGGGAAATTAAACACCCTCTCCCCTCCCCCGTCTCCAACCAATCACAGTGCAGTAATTATTGTCTCCAACCAGTCATTGTCCAGTATGAGAAATTAAAGCACCAATCAATAATTGAAGTACATGTAACTAAGCCAATGGTGTTAATAGAAATCAAAAACCCTCTCCCCCTCCCTCTCTGCTCCTTATCAGCAGCCATTCATAGCTCAGAATTATAATGAATAACCACTGAAAAAATACAAGGTCGTGGAATTTATCCAACTGTGCTGAGGAATAACTAAAACTCCTTCCCTTAGTCCTCAGCCTTGTATCCTATCAATTAGACCATAGCATTAAAATGATGTGTCAGATAGGCAGAAAAAATTACATAACCTCAACTTGAAAGTCAAAGATAGTTATGTACTCATACAAACTCTGTATTTCAAACACAATATATTAAAATGGCATGTAAAAATGGTTCCACATTCAAAGATGTATATTATTTATAGAAAATGGTGCACACACACGCTGAATAATGTAACTACCTCCCTCCCTTCACCATTGATCATAGCCTAGCATTGATACCATTAAAATTAAAGAGCCAGTTATCCAGCTCTGGGGTATGCTCAAAAGCGTCCGAATTATTTCAATTATTTATAAGAAACAACATAACTCTCTCTCTTTTCTTCTCCTATACGAGTCAATTACAACTTAGCCTCATATCACCTGTGCTCAAAAGCATCCAAATGACATCAATTATTCATCAAAAAACAGATCACAGACCTACATCTCCTCTCCTTCTATTATAGTATTTTAGTCATTATTAAAATGGAAGAGCCAATTATAATCTGTGTCTATATGGCCAAAAGTTTTCCAAATACTTATCAAAAAATATGTCAAAGTATCTGAACTGTGTAACATGAGAAACTACATTGGAATTGCTGACTTAAAAAAACCAGTTTAGGGATTGGTTCACGAGTTACATCACTAAATTTCATTCCAAGCTATATATCACACATTTTGGAATACTGGAAAGAGTATTTAACATACACTCTAAAAATAATTAAGAATCAAAAATTACAAAATGTAATTAACCAATTAGTAATGCATAGTTATCGAATATGAGTTTTGCTTTAAATGACATTCTGAAAACCCTCAAAACGCAAAATAAAAGCACCTGCTGTTTCATGTCACAGTTGCTTACTGTCACCAACAGGTGACACCATTAGTAAAAACGTTAATTGTTTGATCTTTGTGCCATGAGTAATTTACTGTCACCAGGAGATGTCGGAACTGGTAAAAATTTCAAGGTTCGATCTATGCTACACATGTGGTATATGACACAAAAGGGCATCAAATTCATTATTATCCTCATCTATGGTGCTTGTCAAATGCCACAAGATTCCTAAATGTCTGCAGTGCAAAAAATTTCAATGTTTATGTCGAATGTTGTAATTTTAATTTTCACATCACACACAGTCAGGATATTAGGGACTATCTATGATTGTGAACTGTTAAGTAAGCACCCCAACGCAATTTCCATGCCTAAACAATTTCAAATAAGAGCTGAGCATTTTCTGCAACTATGACAGTTGTCGAGTATCAAAATACTCTTTCCAAGTCCAAACTGTCTGCAAAAGTACGTCTACAACTGAAATCGTTCCCATGTTCACATCAAGTATCATACCGTTATTTTCCACATACACACATAGCTATCAAATGAGAGCCTAAAACATGATTGTCTATAATGTTATTTCTGTTCTAGAATAATTACAAAAAACAGTTGACTTTTAGAGACTAGACCAAAATGAGGTCGGTATTGTAAAACTAACCTAACCAGGCTTATAACTGCAAAAAATACGTGTTAGCTAAAATACATCGCTAAGCGCTCAAGCATACGAAGAAACAGACAGTCTGAATGTAATTAGCTCGCCTATTTTTGACGTAAGCCTCAGTACACCCTTAAATTAAATACACTCCTGGAAATTGAAATAAGAACACCGTGAATTCATTGTCCCAGGAAGGGGAAACTTTATTGACACATTCCTGGGGTCAGATACATCACATGATCACACTGACAGAACCACAGGCACATAGACACAGGCAACAGAGCATGCACAATTTCGGCACTAGTACAGTGTATATCCACCTTTCGCAGCAATGCAGGCTGCTATTCTCCCATGGAGACGATCGTAGAGATGCTGGATGTAGTCCTGTGGAACGGCTTGCCATGCCATTTCCACCTGGCGCCTCAGTTGGACCAGCGTTCGTGCTGGACGTGCAGACCGCGTGAGACGACGCTTCATCCAGTCCCAAACATGCTCAATGGGGGACAGATCCGGAGATCTTGCTGGCCAGGGTAGTTGACTTACACCTTCTAGAGCACGTTGGGTGGCACGGGATACATGCGGACGTGCATTGTCCTGTTGGAACAGCAAGTTCCCTTGCCGGTCTAGGAATGGTAGAACGATGGGTTCGATGACGGTTTGGATGTACCGTGCACTATTCAGTGTCCCCTCGACGATCACCAGTGGTGTACGGCCAGTGTAGGAGATCGCTCCCCACACCATGATGCCGGGTGTTGGCCCTGTGTGCCTCGGTCGTATGCAGTCCTGATTGTGGCGCTCACCTGCACGGCGCCAAACACGCATACGATCATCATTGGCACCAAGGCAGAAGCG
The DNA here is from genome assembly GCF_021461395.2 of Schistocerca americana. Classification (NCBI taxonomy): domain Eukaryota; kingdom Metazoa; phylum Arthropoda; class Insecta; order Orthoptera; family Acrididae; genus Schistocerca; species Schistocerca americana. The sequence continues at coordinate 34,280,726 of NC_060129.1, read as the reverse complement.
ACTCTCATCGCTGAAGACGACACGTCTCCATTCGTCCCTCCATTCACGCCTGTCGCGACACCACTGGAGGCGGGCTGCACGATGTTGGGGCGTGAGCGGAAGACGGCCTAACGGTGTGCGGGACCGTAGCCCAGCTTCATGGAGACGGTTGCGAATGGTCCTCGCCGATACCCCAGGAGCAACAGTGTCCCTAATTTGCTGGGAAGTGGCGGTGCGGTCCCCTACGGCACTGCGTAGGATCCTACGGTCTTGGCGTGCATCCGTGCGTCGCTGCAGTCCGGTCCCAGGTCGACGGGCACGTGCACCTTCCGCCGACCACTGGCGACAACATCGATGTACTGTGGAGACCTCACGCCCCACGTGTTGAGCAATTCGGTGGTACGTCCACCCGGCCTCCCGCATGCCCACTATACGCCCTCGCTCAAAGTCCGTCAACTGCACATACGGTTCACGTCCACGCTGTCGCGGCATGCTACCAGTGTTAAAGACTGCGATGGAGCTCCGTATGCCACGGCAAACTGGCTGACACTGACGGCGGCGGTGCACAAATGCTGCGCAGCTAGCGCCATTCGACGGCCAACACCGCGGTTCCTGGAGTGTCCGCTGTGCCGTGCGTGTGATCATTGCTTGTACAGCCCTCTCGCAGTGTCCGGAGCAAGTATGGTGGGTCTGACACACCGGTGTCAATGTGTTCTTTTTTCCATTTCCAGGAGTGTAGTTTCACTTCTAAATTGTTCTCAAGCACCGGTTAAAGATGAAGAAATATAGCACATCTTAAGCATAATGTAATCAATCACTATTATCACTTTTATTACAAGTAAATCAGGTCTACTAGAGGTTATATACAAAACAACTTCTGACAAAGATTGCAATATTTAGAAATCAGAAATATGGTGCTACGTTCTCTAAATGTTTCCCTTTAATCAAAAATTAAATAACACCATCTTGCAATAAAGGATGTGACTCACGCAACATACTGAAAAGACGAACGGAAAGAATGTTAGGAAGAAGGTGTCTGGTTTTTGGAAGGAAGACCTTACATCCCGTATATTTGAGAAGGGAAGAAAGTGTTTTATCATGACATATCACTTGAACTGCAGACCGACATATATATATATGTACACACTCATGAGATAACCAGATACAGTCACTGAGAGATGTGACATCTTCAGAGACGAAGACAGGGTCGATAACCCGAAAATAAAATTTTTTAATAGAAATTATTTATTATTTATGGTGTTATATCTGAAATTCCTCACGTTTCTCAAGCAAAATGAAGCTTCAAATTAAACACTGCAGCACATAATCGCCTGTATTACTTATTAAAGTGCACACACCTTGCGTGCTTATCGTAATATGCAAGAGCTCTACGAAAATTCGAGCATAATGAATTTGTATTTTATGTAAGAGTTCTCACCCTTTGCCAGCACAGTGTAGTTTCGAATTAAATATTCCAACATTTAAACTCTCTGCATACAGCTTGCGTGTTGGCGGTACTGACAGAAATTATTAGGTTAAGCAGCACCCGTTTTCGACGAAAGTTCGACAGGCTCAGCGCATTTCTAAATTTGTAATAGTTGGTTCCATATTAGCACTACTGCATAACTATCTTGCTGCTTAAAATGCATCAATATTGCTCTCACGTCTATATGCACATTAAATACACACTACCACACTTTGTACGCAAAGATATCGTCTAGTAACTAGATGCGACGGTGTGTATGTGACGTATTACGACAGAGAAAGGAGCCTGTGACCAATGGAGATGCCGCCACTGATTACCCCACAGTCTTAACACCACACACTCATGCCATATTAATACACGCCTTACCACTGAGGTTCCAACCATGGAAACGCATTGTGGAAATAAAAAAATTGGTAACAGTAAACTTGTTTATTCCTAGTTTCCTTCCTTGTGCCAATAAGTGTCTGTCCAATTTCTGACGGATGTACATTTCTCTTTAGTTGAACTAGTTACTGTAATATTCATTATCACAGTATCTGCAGAATCAAAAAACTTAAAGCATACATCGTCGTTTGTCCACTTCAGTCTACTCTTCCTCGTTATTAAATTTTGAACTGAATCTGCGTCTCCTCCTGGGTACGCCATGCACTGCTATATCTACTTTAGGAGTTTCTGTCTCACCATGACGTAACCCAGCTGTTATCTTTCCGTGTCTCCAGGTAATTCCATATATATCTCCCCAACTTGTGAATCCTGAACAAGTAATTTGCTATTACTATCAGAAATAGAAAAATTAAGGGAAGTAGGAACATAACGACTATTCACGTTGGCGTGTACAATATATGAGACTGGCGAAATACCATCAGACTTTCGGAAAAACATCTGCCACACAATTAAGAAGATAGTAAGACCCGACAAGTGCGAGAATTACCGCACAGTCCCCGTAACACATCATGTCTCCAAGTTGCTGACGAGAATAGTATAGAGAAGAATGGAAAAGAAAACTGAAGATCTGTTAGGTGATTATCAGTTGCGCTTTATGAGAGGTAAAGGCACGAGACAGGCAGTTTTGACGTCGTGTTTGATAATGGAAGCAAGAACGGAAAAAAAAAATCGAGACACGTTCGTAGAATATGTTGACCTGAAAAAGGCGTTCAGCAATGCAAAATGGTGCAAGATGTTCGAAATTCTGAGAAAAAGGGAAGAAAACTATGGAGAACGATGAGTAGTATGCAGTATGTATAAGAACCTAGAGGGAACCGTAACAGTGGGAGACAAGGAAGGTAGTGCTCGCATTAAAAATAGTGTAAGACGTTGGTGACCCCGACCTCCCCATGAACGATAGATCTTGCCCTTGTTGGTTGGTTTGCGTGCATCAGCGATAAAGATAGATGTACTGTAGGCGCAACCACATTGAAGGGGTAACTGTTGAGAGGTCTGGCAAACATGTGGTTCCTGAAGAGAGGCAGCAGCTTTTTCAGTGATTGCAGGGGCAACAGCCAGCATGAGTGACTACCCTGGCCTTATAACATGAACCAAAATGGCCTTGCTATGCTGGTACTGCAAACGGCTGAAGCAAGAGAACACTACAAACATAATATTTCCCGAGCACATTCAGCTCTCCTGTATGGTTAGATGATGACAGCATTATCTTTAGTACAATATTTTGGAGGTAAATTAGTCTCCTCATTCGGAACACCAGGACTACACAGGAGGACGTTGTCACCAAGAGAACCAAAACTGGCATTGTACAGATCGGAGTGTGGAATATTGGATCCTTTTAATTTTGTATGTAGATTATAAAATTTAGCCATGGAAATGGGTCAGTTGACGGTAGATTTAGTGGGCATTAGTGGAGTTTGGTGGCAAGAGGAACAGGACGTCTGGTCAGGCGAATACAGAGCTATAAATACAAAATCAAATAGGGGTGGTGCAGCAATGCCTTTAATAATGAATGAAAAATAAGAATGCTGGTAAGCTACTATGAACTGCATAGTGAACATATTATTGTAGCCAAAAAAGACACAAAGCTCACAACTGCCATGATAGTGCTAGCTTATATTCCAACTAGCTCCGTAAGTGATGAAGAGATTGAAGAAATGTACCATCAGACAAAATAAATTATTCAAATAGTTAAGGGAGATGAAAATTTAACTGTGATGAAGGATTGAAATTCGATAGAAGCGAAAGTAAGAGAAGGAAAAATAATAGGATGGTGGAAAGAGGAAACCACCATCTAGAATTTTGCACAGAACATAATTTAATCATCGCTAACACTTGGTTTAAGATTTATGGAAGAAAGCTGTATGTGTGGAAGAGATCTGAGACACTGGAAGGTTTCAGACTCAATTGTGATGCTAAGACAGATATTTCACAACTGGATTTTTAATTGTAAGATATTTCCGGGGGCAGATGTGGACTGTGACCACAATATGGGCCTATTGATCATGAACTCTAAATTAAAACTAAAGAAATTGAAAAAAGATAGAAAATTAACGATATGGGACCTGGATAAGTTTAAAGAACCAAAGGCTGTTCGGAGTTTTAGAGGGAGCTTTAGGGAACGATTGAGTGGAAGAGGGGAAAGGAATACAATGGAAGGCGAATAGGTAGTTTTGAGAGGCGAAATGGTAATTAATTAATGAAAGGAGAAAATACAAAAATGCAGCAAATGAAGGTGGAGAAAGTAAATACAAACGTCTAAAAGATAAGATTGAAAGGAAGTGCAAAATGGCTAAGCAGGAACGGCTAGAGGAGAAAACTAAGGATTCATAAGCACATATCATTAGGGGAAAAGAGAGATACTGTCTACAAGAAAATTAAAGAGGCCTTTGAAGAAAAGAGAAGCAGTGGTATGAATATCAAGAGCTCAGATGGAAAACCAGTCCTAAGGAAAGAAGGGAAAGCTGAAAGGTGGAAGGGGTATATAGAGTGTATACACAGGCGGGATGAACTTGCAGGCAATTTTGTGTAAAGGTAAGAGGACGTAAATAAAGGTGAAATGGAAGTTATGATATTGCGAAAAGAATTTGACGGAGCACTGAAAGTCGTAAGCCGAAACAAGGCTCCAGCAGTAGACGACATTCCGTCAGACCTACTGACGGCCTTAGGAGACCTAGCCATGTAGTGTGCAAGTTTTATTGAGACAGGCGCAATACCCTCACACGTCTAAAAAAAATGTATTATTCCAATGCCAACAAAGCTCTTGCTAATAGGTGTGAATAGTATAGAACTATTAGTTTAATGTGTCATGGTTGCAAAATACTAACACGACTTCTTTATAGAAGGATGCCAAAACTGGTAGAAACAAAAAAGACCGCATTGAGATTAGTTGAGATACTAAAGAAATGTAGGAACACGCGAGGCAATACTTACCCTTCGACCTACCTTAGAAGATAGGTTACTGAAAGGAAAATGTACGTTTATATCATTTGTAGACGTAGAGAAAGCTTTTGACAATGTTGACTGGAACACTATCTTTGAAATTCTGTAGGCAGCAGAGGTACAATCCAGGAAGCGATGGGCTGTTTAGAACTTTTACAGAAACCACACAGTAGGTATGTCGAGGGCATGAAAGTGAAGCAGTGATTGAGAAAGGAGTGAGACAGGGAGATCTCTTCTGAAGAGCACGTTACAAAGCATCCCAGATACACTCAATAATTTTCATGTCTGGGGAATTTGGTGGCCAGCAGAAGTGTTTAAACTTATAAAAGTGTTCTTGGAGCCATTCTGTAGCAATTCTGGACGTGTGGAGTGCCGCATTGTCTTGCTGGAATTGCCCACGTGCATCGGAATGCACAATGGACATGAATGGATGCAGGTGATCAGACAGGATGCTATCGTACGTGTTACCTGTCAGAGTCGTAACTGAAGTCCTATATCACTCCAACTACACACGCCCTACACCATGCTGATACGCAGGGTCCACATATTCATGAGGTTGTCGCCATACCCGTTAACGTCCATCCGCTCAATACAATTTGAAACGAGACTCGTCCACCCAGGCAACATTTTTCCATTCTTCAACAGCCCATTATCGGTGTTCACGGGCCAGGCGAGGCGTAAAGCTTTGTGTTGTGCAGTCATCAAGGGTACAAGAGTGGGCCTTCGGCTCCAAAAGTCCATATCGATGATGTTTCGTCGAATGGTGCGCACGGAGACACTTGTTGATGGCCCAGCATTGAAATCTGTAGTATTTTGCGCTAAGGTTGCACTTCTGTCTTCAGTCGTCATTGGTCCCGTTCTTGCAGAATCTTTTTCTGGCCTCAGAAATGTCGGAGATTTGATGTTTTGCCGGGTTCCTGATATTCACAGTACACTCGTGATATGGTCGTACGGGAAAATACCCAGTTCATTGCTACCTCAGAGATGCTGGGACCCATTGGTCACACACCGACTATAAGACCACGTTCAAACTCAATTAAATCTTGTTAACATGCTATTGTAGCAGCATTAACCTATCTAACAACTGCATCAGATACTTGTCTTATATAGGCATTGCCGACTGCAGCGACGTATTCTGCCTGTTTACTTTGTATTTGAATACACATGCCTATACCAGTTCCTTTAGTGCTTCGGTTTCTATACGGCGCTCAAATTCAGTATCTACGTTTCTACAACAAAGAATGACATGGCTGGAGGTTCACATGTAAGGATTCAACTTACGATGTTACTATATTTTTCAAACATATTATATTCCAAATTTGAAGTTTATGAAAACTCTTAGAACCATTGTTATATCGAGGATTAAGCGAGAGTTGGCACGACAGTGATGGAAACTGTACTCTCCTCACTCACCGTACCATATACTCACTATGGCCAGATGTCTCTCGAACTCGAGGGACTGCCTGAGCTCACGCTGTGCGCGCACTCTGTCACCACCCAGCAGAACTGCTAGGTCCACCTGGTACTTGTAATATGCATCCACCTGCTTGTTTGGGGGAGGCCTCAGAAGGAACTCGTGACTTAGTCCTAGCGATGCCCGGTCCAGCTGCAGAAGAGTGAGGGAAGTATTAGCTCCTGTCACAGATACAGAAAGAAGGGGAATAGTGGGAGAGAGAAGGTGACAGAGATCGAGAAGGAGTGAACGAATGATCCAGAGAGAGAAAGAGTAACAGACACTGACAGAAAACTATAAAGCAAGTGCACAGTGAGAGAGGTACAAAAAGTGAGAGGGACAGAGAGGGTGATCAAGCAAGGGACAGAGAGGCGATGTGAGAGAAAGTAAAGAGCAGTATTAAACTGAGAGAGACGAGACAGGCCGAGTCAGAGCAAGAAACAAAGAAGGGGGACGAGAGAGAGAGAGAGGGAAGGTGAGAGACTGTGAAAACAAGCAGGAGAGTAGCAGACAGTGGGAGAGAAAAAGAGATGGTGAGTGAAAGAAAGACAGAGAAAAAATAAAAATAAAGAGAGAAACTGAGAATAAGAAAATACAAGATAGTGAGAGGGAGGGAGAGATCTAAAGACACAGATTGGAGTAAAGAAAGTAGCATAGGAAGAGCAATACAAAAAAGACCAAAAGGATGAATTAGACATAGTGAGCAAGATGACGAGGGAGGAGGAAACGCAGACCGTGACGAAAAGAAGGAGGCAAAGGGAAAATGAGAGAGGGGAAGAGACTGAGAGGGCGAGTGGAAGATACGTAGGGTTATAGAGTAAGGATGGGGGGGGGGGGGGGTTAATGTACAAAGTCTGGGTCAGACACAGAGTGTGCTACAAAAAGAGAACAGGGATGTTTAGAGAAAGGAAATTAGAGAGATGGAAAGACAGAAGAAAAATTAGATAGAGAGTGAGGAGGTGAGGATGAGAGGCATAATCTGAGAGAAGACGTCACACACACACACACACACACACACATACACACACGCACACACAGTGACGTGAAAGAAAGAGATAAGGAGTGAAAAACATACTGTGTGAGAGAGAGGAAAGACCGAGAGGGAAAGGGTGAGGTTGACAGACAGTGAAGAAAGGGAAAAGAGGAAGGTGAAGCCAGAAAATGGCAGAAGGAGGTAGATAGAAAGACGAGAAGTGTGAGATAAGGAAAGAGATAAAGTATAGCTCCGAGAATCAATGAATGAATAATAGAGTCAGAGGGAGAGTTAGGGGAAGGAAGATAAGGAAAGATAGGATATGTAAAGAGACACTGAAGTAGGTGAGAAACACAAGGATGGGCTGCAATGAAACACACACACACACACAAATACACACGCGTGAGAGAGAGAGAATAAGGGGGAGGGGGAGTAATGCAAAGAAAAAGAAATACAGAGAGGAAGAATGACGCTGATGGAATGTCCTGATCTATTTCGATTTGGTTTCAGTTCCTTATTTAATTTACCTCAGTACTGAATTTGACTTTTCTCTTAATTAAGGTTTTTTGCTTTGTTCCTTATAACTACTGATTCTGTATTATTTATAGAAAAATTATTATGTGTGCACCATTAAAAGTAATTTTTTACTCAAAGAAACCTTTTTCCCTTATAGTTGTGTTGAATTATCAGATTTGCAATGTGTAGCAGCATGGGCAGTTTGAAATTTTTAACGCTTGAAAATTCAACCTTTCAGTTTTACTGTCTGAGTGTTTATGTTGGATTTTTTTCTAATTAAGCTGAAGAGTTTATAATTTATTTCACAATCACAGTCCAGTAGTATTTCCTTTAACTACAGCAACTAACTGTAGACATACATTGACCACTATTACGCAAATTGCAAGACAATTCATGTATCGTACATTTATATTGAATGTATCTGAGAAACTGAAGCAGCCATTACACTCAGTTTAAGTTAAGAAAGTATGTAACACCACAACACACACACACACACACAAACACACACACACACACACACACACACACACACACACACACACATATATATATATATATATATATATATATATATATATATATATATATATAGAGTTGGTTTTATTAATGTTCACGCTAAATCCAACAAACTGTAGGGACGTATTCCTGACGAAAAGGAGGAAAAAAGTCCTATTCAAAAAACCTATGTGGATGATGCACTTTCGTTTCTTGGTTTACATATATCAGGATGATCAAAGCGTCCTTCCTGACCTAAAAGGTATTGGCAGTAGCTTCGATTCAGTGCATAAGCCTTGCCCATATAACTCACATGATTAGAATCGTGAATCTTATAGTTGGTTTCGTCTCCTACAAGAAAGACAGTTTATAATCTACTAGACAGGTTGTCAGGCATCCTATTTCTGTGTAACCATCTCTAGACACCGACAGATGACCTGCTAGGCAGGTTGTCAGGCAACCCAATTCTACGTACCCATCTCTAGACACTGATTCTCAGGACTTCAGTACTCACGTAAATGCAGCGCTGCGTTGAGTTGCGGTGGTCGGTCGCCACCGAGAACTTGATGAAGTAGTCAGTGCTGAATCCGGCCCTGCGGAAGCGGTAGACGCTTTGCCGCCAGTCGAAGCCCGCCTCTTGCCAGGAGTCACCCTCCACGGCGGGCCAGCCGCCCAGCTCCTGCAGCACCCTCTGGAGCGGCCCCACGCCGCGGGACTCGATCTGTGCTGAGGGCCCCCACAGGGGGATCTTCAGCTAACCGGATTCCCAGTGCTTGGACGCACTCCTGCCCCAGATCACACATCGGAACTTAACTATTGGGCACCATCCGGGCAATTTCACTTCCATGAGGGAACATTGGAAGGCTAGGACGAGAATATGGTAGGCTGATGCCAGAGACTGTAATTACCGAGTAACATCAATGAATGAGTCAGGAAACGGGCAATATTCATACAAGAGCTAATTTTACGCTTACTCTGCAGCACCACACGCAGTAAATTGCCATGGAAAGAAGGTGTTTGTGGTATACCTCTAAAGACAGTTTCCAAGGTATCTGGAAGGAGTGTTCCACTGTATCTAGGAAAGATATTCCAAGTTACTGCAAAGGAAGGCTGTCATGGTATCCATATGTAGCATTACAAATGCACCCATGTAAACACTCCCCCCCACCCCCCAAAAAAAGAGTTGTTACCATATGTGGCTTTCTTGGTATATGGAGGTCCTGATATTTTTAACGCTTTAAAATTCATCGTTTCGATTTTACTGTCTGAGTGTTTATGTTGTCAGCTCAAGGACATGTTATCTGGAGCTGGTGTTCTGACTGATCACATAAGGAAAGCTCTCATGATATCTAAAGAAAGTGTTGAAAGTAACTTCAGCGAGATTGCTGACATACACTCCTGGAAATGGAAAAAAGAACACATTGACACCGGTGTGTCAGACCCACCATACTTGCTCCGGACACTGCGAGAGGGCTGTACAAGCAATGATCACACGCACGGCACAGCGGACACACCAGGAACCGCGGTGTTGGCCGTCGAATGGCGCTAGCTGCGCAGCATTTGTGCACCGCCGCCGTCAGTGTCAGCCAGTTTGCCGTGGCATACGGAGCTCCATCGCAGTCTTTAACACTGGTAGCATGCCGCGACAGCGTGGACGTGAACCGTATGTGCAGTTGACGGACTTTGAGCGAGGGCGTATAGTGGGCATTCGGGAGGCCGGGTGGACGTACCGCCGAATTGTTCAACACGTGGGGCGTGAGGTCTCCACAGTACATCGATGTTGTCGCCAGTGGTCGGCGGAAGGTGCACGTGCCCGTCGACCTGGGACCGGACCGCAGCGACGCACGGATGCACTCCAAGACCGTAGGATCCTACGCAGTGCCGTAGGGGACCGCACCGCCACTTCCCAGCAAATTAGGGACACTGTTGCTCCTGGGGTATCGGCGAGGACCATTCGCAACCGTCTCCATGAAGCTGGGCTACGGTCCCGCACACCGTTAGGCCGTCTTCCGCTCACGCCCCAACATCGTGCAGCCCGCCTCCAGTGGTGTCGCGACAGGCGTGAATGGAGGGACGAATGGAGACGTATCGTCTTCAGCGATGAGAGTCGCTTCTGCCTTGGTGCCAATGATGGTCGTATGCGTGTTTGGCGCCATGCAGGTGAGCGCCACAATCAGGACTGCATACGACCGAGGCACACAGGGCCAACACCTGGCATCATAGTGTGGGGAGCGATCTCCTACACTGGTCGTACACCACTGGTGATCGTCGAGGGGACACTGAATAGTGCACGGTACATCCAAACCGTCATCGAACCCATCGTCCTACCATTCCTAGACCGGCAAGGGAACTTGCTGTTCCAACAGGACAATGCACGTCCGCATGTATCCCGTGCCACCCAACGTGCTCTAGAAGGTGTAAGTCAACTACCCTGGCCAGCAAGATCTCCGAATCTGTCCCCCATTGAGCATGTTTGGGACTGGATGAAGCGTCGTCTCACGCGGTCTGCACGTCCAGCACGAACGCTGGTCCAACTGAGGCGCCAGGTGGAAATGGCATGGCAAGCCGTTCCACAGGACTACATCCAGCATCTCTACGATCGTCTCCATGGGAGAATAGCAGCCTGCATTGCTGCGAAAGGTGGATATACACTGTACTAGTGCCGACATTGTGCATGCTCTGTTGCCTGTGTCTATGTGCCTGTGGTTCTGTCAGTGTGATCATGTGATGTATCTGACCCCAGGAATGTGTCAATAAAGTTTCCCCTTCCTGGGACAATGAATTCACGGTGTTCTTATTTCAATTTCCAGGAGTGTATTTAATTGAAGTGCTGAAGTGTGCTTTGACAAAAGTTTCGGTAGTATACACAGGAGGTCTTCCAAGTTTCACTCATGCATGACTGGAATGATATCTGGAACAGGTGTTCCAAGTGGCCCCCAAGCTTCCATGCATCTACATTTCAGCCTCAGTGTGTATGTGAGGGTAGCCAGCAGTCTCCTGGAGGACCATTAATACAGAGAACAGGCAGAGAATATCTCACGGTAGGATGTGCATGAAGCTCCATCAGTATATTATGTCATAGTAAATAACATACTGAGTGTGCGAGTCTTTTTTTAGTATATCTAGAGCTAGAGGCTGTGAGGACACAAGAGATTTTTAGGAAGCGCCCTGAAGTGCGAAGCAATACGTGCAAAACACTTTGCGGTGTTCTCCTTTCGCGTGTGTTTGTATGGCGTGTGGCGACTTGGTGGAAACACTTCGCGGTGGATCTGTCAGTATAATGTTGTCCAAGTTACCTTTTACTATTCTCCATCAAACACAGTGGCCTGTTTATTTCGTCCTCGTGGTCCGGTACTCCGTATCACGGCTGTGGGCTAACTTATTCTTCTCGACTTAATCTCCAGACAGGGTGATGCTGTAAGACAGTGTCTCACAAACTGCAGCTACTCAATGACGAGTACGTCTTCAGCGACAATGAGCTGCATTGTTTCAACTATGCACATCAATTGTGAACATAGATCCAGTTGTCGGCAACTCACAGCTTCAAATACATCATGACCACACCGAACTGAACCTAAGTTCTAAGATTTAGTCTTCATTTGTCTTGAGCATTTGCACTGTAATACGTCTGTTTTCTCTAGGGTCTCCATGACACCTTGAAGGTTCGCCGCAAAGTCACAAATGTGCAGCTGCAGCTACTGCAGTCACCACACCGCGACTCGCCCCTGCAGTGTTACGTCACTGGATACGTAACAGCCGCACAGAGCACAGAACGGGGTATGCACAGTGAAATTTTCCCATTACATAAAATGTTTATAAAAGACACGACCATCTTTCGCCAGCGTGAGTGCCTTTAGTGAAACATACACTATGTGATCAAAAGTATCTGGACACCTGGCTGAAAATGACTTACAAGTTCGTGGCGTCCTCCATCGGTAACACTGGAATTCAGTAAGGTGTTGGCCCACCCTTAGCCTTGATGACAGCTTCCGCTCTCGCAGACATACGTTCATTCAGGTGCTGGAAAGTTTCTTGGGGAATGGCAGCCCATTCTTCATGGAGTGCTGCACTGAGGAGAGGTATCGATGTCCGTCGGTGAGGCCAGGCTCGGCGTTGCAAAACATCCCAAAGGTGTTTTATAGAATTCAGGTCAGGACTCTGTACAGGCCAGTCCATTACAAGGATGTTATTGTCGTGTAATCACTCCGTCACAGGCCATGCATTATGAACAGGTGCTCGATCGTGTTGAAAGATGCAGTCGCCATCCCCAAATTTCTCGTCAACAATGGGAAGCAAAAAGATGCTTAAAAGATCAACACAGGTCTGCACTGTATAGTGCCACGCAAAACAACAAGCGGTGCAAGACACCTCCATAAAAAACACGACCACACCATAACACTACCACCTCCCAACTTTCCGAACTTTACTGTTGGCTCTACACACGCTGGCAGTGACGTTCGTCAGGCATTCGCCATACCCACCCCCTGCCATCGGATCGCCACATTCGTGATTTGTCATTCCACAAAACGTTTTTCCAATGTACAATCGTCCAATGTTTGCTCTCCTTTCACCAAGCGAGGCGTCGTTTGGCATTTTTCGGCGTGATGTGTCGCGTATGAGCAGCCGCTCAACCATGAAATCTCGCCTACAGACGTATGACACAAGAGACACCCAATCACCTGACCACGTTCGAAGCTCAGTTCCGCAGAGCGTCCCATTCTGCTCTCTCACGATGTCTAATGACTACTGAGGTCGCTGACATGGAGTACCTGGCAGTAGGTGGCAGCACAATGCACTTAATATGAAAAACGTGTATTTGGGGTACTTTTCCACCTAGTGTAGGTTATGCTTACGAATAACCCATGTTACACTACACTGATCTTTAACTGTCGTCACGGTTGGTACAATTAACTGACAGGTAAAAAGGTACGTAGCTTGTAGGTACAGTGCGGCGAATGACCCAAGATTCCAGTCACCAGTAACGAAGCGACCTGACGGGTCCTTGTAAGGCCAACACACAGATCTGTGGGTTGTAAGCCTCGCATTTTGAAAAGCAGCTGCACATTTCGTGCCGCATATTCACGCATGTGACAACAGTCACTTTTCTGTCTCAAAACATCTGCAGTTAGCTGTCTGTCTGCTGGTGTAGTACATCACTGCGGGGAAACTGCACGGTTTGTCTTGACGGGTTGTTTGAGCCTTTACTGGAGCCTGCCAACAGCTGGACGGTATAATTCGTTCCACGAGGCCTCGAGCCGCCAGACAGGGACACACTCGTCTTCCCGCCACCGCGATGAGTGCCGTGCTGGTCTGCGTCGTGCGATGAGAGGAGAAAAGACTGCCCGGCCGCAACACTTTACAGACCAAAGTACAGAGTATTGTGCATGCCCGAGTTCACAAGTGTCACTGTTCAGAACTGTAGCGGCCTTTGGAGCTTCAGTTTGGTGTTTACATCGTCAAACAGAAGCAGTATTACAGTTTGGCTACAGTATACGTCGAGATTCATAGCAGTTTAACTCGTCATATCATTTCTTTGGAAAATCATTATTCGCGCACGTAGACATGGTTGAAATATAAGAACCCCATGTCGGTAGGATTACTTCAACGGTGAGTGTTTCACGCCTTTTCATTGGCTTAGTGCATAGACGGCACCATAGCTCAGCGCGTTCGGTCACGGGCTTAGCTGCCCTGTCTAATAATAATAATAATAATAATAATAATAATAAAAGAAACGGAGTGCATGGATAAACGATGAACTTGAACTGGTGTCATGTGACGTCCGCCCCACATAAATGCAAAGAACAGTAACGAACAAAATGAGATCAAGTAAATAAATAAATGAATGAAAAGTGAATAGGTTAACAGTTTACGAACATAAAAGACGAGCGCTCCAACCTTACTGTAGTCAGTTGTCTTTTCCCTTATTTTAAATCTTAATTCGCTGCAAATTGTGCAGTTGTAGGCTTTTCTAAGTTCCAAATTGTTTCAGAAGATTCCATTTTATAGTAGGCTAATTTCTAAATAGACCAATGTTCATAGTAAAAATATTGAAAATGGATGTACGTATTTCTAATTACTTCGACCACCACCTGGTGTCTATGTAGTTTTCAGCTAAGAGAAACATATCAGCCGATTGGCGTACGTTATAGGTCTGCTTCAAAATGGCTGATTTGGATGTTCGCGAGCGAAAAATTGCTCTCTTTAAAAACGGTGTTGGTTCATCTGGGGTAGGACGTCGTTATCGTGTTTGATGCTTCCACAGCAAGGAAATGGATTACATTTAGAGATAACGGTGCGGTAGCGAGACGCCCAATACCCAGAAGGTCACGAGTCTCTACATGGAGACAGGATGAAGAATTGGTCAGGGCGGCCCACAATGCTCATTTGTCAGTCAACTGGGAACTAGGGAGAGGCTCATATTTCCTGGCCCTATCGAGAACTGCTCTCATAAGATTAAAGGATCGTGCAAACAGGTCCTGCAGTGTTCGTTTCAAAGAACCTTTGTGCGGCGAACAGGTAGTGGATAGACTACAGTTCGTAGGAAGATGTCGATTGGGGGAAAGTCATTTTTTCTGATGAGTGCACAACTGATGCTCGAGCAGAGGTCCTGCTATTGATCACTGCAATCATGTGAAACGCGCTTCAAGGCTAGAAGTGGACGCCTAAGTGTGAAATGTGGGGTCTGCACGTCTTGTATGGGTGCACTACGAGAAAGCTCCTGCTGTCGTAAGAAATCGCACCCCAGACCATAGCAGCTGGTGTAGGTCCAGTGTGTCTAGCGAGCAGACAGACAGGTGGCAGGCCCTAAGTAGCGCACGGGACCATCGGCACCGAGGCAAAACGGGCTTTCAGCATAAAACACAACATACCTCCAGTCTACTATCCAATGAGTCCAATGAATTTGCAGATGACCGTGGTTTGGGGTCAGTGGAATGCCCCCAACAGGGTGTCGGGCTCGGAGTTGTTCTCGAAGAACTCAATTTGTAGCAGTTCGTTATCTCACTGTGGTGTAAAATGCTGTTCGAATGCCGTTGCTGTAAGATGCTCCAGAGCCATACGCTGAACGCGACGGTCCCCCCTGTCGGTAGTGGCACGTGGCCCTCCAGAGGCCAGTCTGTGCACTCTCGTCACTACTGCTGCCAGCAATCGTCTACAGTGGCAACATTTCTGCCGAGTCTTTCTGCAGTAGCGTAGAAGTAACATCAAGATTCTGGTAGCCCCACTACACGACGCCGTTCAAGTTCGGTTACCTGTTGATCATGGCTTATTCATCGTCTCAAAGGCATTCTTGACTGACATTTAATCACTGCGCCCGATCTCAAAGGTAACTAATGGTCACGAACGTTACAGCGAGTATAAAAAGAAAACCTGATTTGCGTCCCAACAGTGGCGCTACTAACGCCACTCTTATTCGGCTGGCGCGAAATCTCGATAGGCGTCACCTCTGAGATGTAGAGACACTCCTGTAAACTTTCGTTTGTCTCGTACAACTCTTCCTTCGTATGGGGATTTTTCTTTCTGTCATTGTAGTGTATGTACATTGACTTGTGATAGTGAAATGGACTCACTCACCTGACCTCCTTCTGTAACATCGTGAGATCGCTGCCGCCTTTGCACAGTTACGCTGTATCTACGTGACAGGACATTATGTGGCTTTTCTAATAATGGGCAATTAGGTTTCTGTCTGTGATACATTTTGCAGTGGCGACTACCGTGAGGAATCTTGGGTGTTTGTTTTCGCTTTGAGTATGCTGATCAGTATCTAATCGTTCTTCAGTCACCCAAGTTTTAGCTTACCTCATTGTTCTTTCACTCGTAAAACCATGTTTGAGGCATCAGTTCTAATATGTGGCTATTTGCTTTTGTCCATTGTCTCCCACGGTAATGCAGAGGCGTATGGTCCATTGAATTGTATTTACACATGAAATATGTTATCTCGCGCCACAACATTGGTGATTATATTGCGTTTGAGCATAACTGCGATTTTTATAAGCCAGTTTTCACCCTACTCCTGGTTTTTGTTTAAATTAACCTTCTATGATTTTCACACTTGCACGTGTGTTCACTCGAGACCCACATTCTGCAAACAACCTCATTCATTTAAATTGTATTTAAAGGTGTAATGAGGTAACCACCCCTCAGAGAAGATTCGAGATTTATTAAATAAAATTTTTAGCTATACAGATGGCTGTGTCAGTGTTGAATTTCGAGACATGTACTAGCGTGTTAGGAAGAAAGCGGAGCAGAGCGAATGAGTTCGGTACTTCCTTTTCACCCGGCCAAGCTCAAGCTGGAATCACTTAACTTGCGCATGACCATTCAGACAAGGCATTATGCAACTGTCTAAAACATAATGAAATAGTTGAATAATGACACAATGCTTTGTCACATGATGTAAACCCATAATTATGTCATATATTTTGACTTTTAACATATGTTGATTACTTTCCACAGATATCCAGTATCTACGAATTTTCAAAAGCCGACTGTATGAAAAGATCACGATTGACCGTCGTCAGTCGCCTGCGGTGTATCTGGCTGAGCTTCATAATGCGCCGCAGCTGTCCCCAGCTGTGTTCGCTAAGCTTCGAGTAGTGATGAGGACGACAGACATGAGTGTTTATCCATCGAATTACACCGCAGAGCCAAATAAACTGGTACACCTGTCACGTATAGTGTAGGGTCCCCGAGCGCACGCAGAAGTGCCACTACACGACGTGGCATGGACTCGACTAATGTGTGAAGTAGTGCTGGAGGGAACTGACACCATTCATCTTGCAAGGCTGTCCATAAATTCGCAAGAGTACGAGGGGATGAAGATCTCTTCGGAACAGCACGTTGCATCTGAAATATACTCAATAATGTTCATGTCTGGGGAGATTGGTGGCCAGCAGAAGTGTTTAAATTCAGAACAGAGTTCATGGAGCCTCTCTGTAGCAATCCTGGACGTGTGGGGTGTCGCATTGTCCTACTGGAATTGACCAAGACCGTCAGAATGCACAATGGACACGAATGGATGCAGATGATCAGACAGGACGCTTACCTTAAGAGTCAGTTCTAGACGTATTAGCGGATCCATATCAGTCCAGTAGCGCACGCCTCACGCCTTTACAAAGTCCACCGGCTTGAACAGTCCACTGCCGACATGCAGGGACCATGAATTCATGAGGGTGTCTTCACACCCGTACACATCCTTACGTTCGGTACAATTTGAAACGAGACTCGTTAGACCACGCAACACGTTTCCAGTCATCAACAATCCAATTGCGGTGTTCACAGGCCCAGGTGAGGCGTAAAGCTTTGTGTCGTGCAGTCATCAAGGGTACATGAGTGGGCTTCCGGCTCCAAATTCCAGTATCGATGACTGGTTCGTACGCTGAGATTTGTTGATGGCGCAGAACTGAATGATTATCTTCAGGCGTCGTTGGTCCAGTTCTTGCAGGATCTTTTTCCGGCCACAGCGATGTCGGAGATTTGATGTTTTGCATGATTCCTGATATTCACGGTACACTCGTGAAATGATCGTACAGCCGGCCGGAGTGGCCGAGCGGTTAAAGGCGCTACAGTCTGGAACCGTACGACCACTACGGTCGCAGGTTCGAATCCTGCCTCGGGCATGGATGTGTGTGAGATGTCCTTAGGTTAGTTAGGTTTAATTAGTTCTAAGTTCTAGGGGACTTATGACCACAGCAGTTGAGTCCCATGGTGCTCAGAGCCATTTTTTTGAATGATCGTACAGGATAATGCTCACTTCATCACTACCTCGGAGATGCTGTGTCCCATCGCTCGTGCCCCGACTGTAATACCGTCTTCAAACTCACTTAAATCTTTATAACCTGCCACTGTAGCCGCAGTAACCGATCTAAGAACTCCGCCAGACACTTGTCTTATATAGGCGTTGCCGACCACAGCGCCGTATTCTGCCTGTTTACATGTCTTTGTATTTGAATACGCATGCCTGTATCAGTTCCTTTGGCACTGCAGTGTAGTTAACCCACGTTTCCTTTTGATTATTAATAGTGAGTTAGAAAATTTAATTCGAGTACGATGAGCTGGACTGTGCATACGACAATGGCAGCAGGTTTCTCGATTCCTTTGTTGCTGTCCATATAAATATGATGGGCACTCGATAAGTAATGCAACATATTTTTTTTCGGAAAGCATATTGACTTTATTCAGGATTCCAGTCCAACATTTTATTTTGACTACGTAACCCCATTTTTCAAAAAATGGTTCAAATGGCTCTGAGCACTATGGGACTCAACATCTTAGGTCATAAGTCCCCTAGAACTTAGAACTACTTAAACCTAACTAACCTAAGGACATCACACACACCCATGCCCGAGGCAGGATTCGAACCTGCGACCGTAGCGGTCCCGCTGTTCCGGACTGCAGCGCCAGAACCGCTAGACCACCGCGGCCGGCTCCATTTTTCAATATGATCTTCCTTCAATGTGACGACGTTATGACACCTTACTAGAACATCCCGTATGTCCACATGGACGTCTTGCTGCATCAATAAACTCCCCACCATCCCCGTTGTCCTTCCCGCTGAGTGTATCCTTCATTGGGCCCAACAGATGAGAGTGGCAAAGTGCGAGACCCGGGCTGTAGAGTGGATGAGGAAGAAAAGTCCAGAGAAGTTTTGTGAGCTCCTCCGGGTACGTAGACTTGTATGAGGCCTTGTGTTGTCATGGAGAAGGGGAAGTTCGTTTGCATTTTTGTGGCGAGCAACATGCCGAAGTCCTTTCTTCAATTTCCCGAGGTTAGCACAACACACATCCGAGTTGATCGTTGCAGCGCGAGGGAGGGCATCAAACAGAACAGCCCCTTCAGAGTCGCTGGAGACCATCGCCTTGACTTTATCCGCTGAGGGTGTTGCTCTGAACCTTTTCTTTGGAGGAGAGGTGGAGTTTTGTTTCCAGTTTGAAGTGATGAACCCATGTTTCATAGCCTGTAATGATGTTCGGCAAAAATTCTCACCATCAGCTTCGTTGTTCTCTATGGTCTACTGTCAGGGGGCGGGGAACCTAGCGTCGACACACCCCAGCGGGTGGACCAGTGCGTCGGCGCTGCCAACAGAAACTGAGTCAAATTCTTTTCGGAAATCGAGAAATACTGTATCTACCTGCCTGCCTTGATGCAAAGCTTTCAGTATGTCATATGCGAAACGTGCAGGTTGAGTTTCACATGATCGATATTTTCGGAATCCAGGCTGGGTTACACTGAATACGTCATTCTATTCGAGATGCCTCATTATACTTGAGCTCAGAATATGTTCCGAGATTCTACAACAAATCGATATCAAGGATACTGGACGGTAGTTTTGTGGATCACTTCTACTGCCCTTCTTGTAGACTGGTGTGACCTGTGCTTTTCTCCGAGAACTGGGCACGGTGTTTTGTTCAAGGAATCTACGATAGATTGTTGTCAAAACAGGGTCTACTTCAGCCGCAAATTCAATATAGAATCTGACAGCCACTGCGTAGGGCTCTGAAGCTGTGTTCAGTTTTAACAATTTCCGCTGTACTATCTTCATCATCATCATTCGCGGCGTTGAGACACAGAGCACTGACAGCTTGTAGTCTTCCAGTATCTGCCAGATCAGAAGTGAGGAGTCCTTCAAGCAAATGATTTACATGCAGTAAGTTTAGTGTAGACATTTTAACTTGGTCTGCTTTGAGTGCTGATGTGGAGTGTAGGTGAAGCAATTGTCGCTCGGAAGAGAAGTGATGGAAAAGAAGCATGTTATGTAGCAAGTGTCTACCCTCAGCATGAATAGTAACCTTTATTTTATGATAACGGGTTTTAGACAGCAATCACGATGCACTGAGAACTGCTTCATAAAGAAAGTTTGTTAGACATTAAGAGTATCAACTATTTGACTCGTCGGTTTATGGTTCAATAAAATACTTAGAGGAACTATATATGTCATTTACCTCTCGTCATTTTAAAAATAAAAGTGTTCAAATCAAATTATTTTTCATTCTGAAGTTTCATTAGGCGCTAGTGGAAATGTGAGAGCGGGGGAAGGTTAGTTCAAATGGCTCTGAGCACTATGGGACTTAACATCTATGGTCATCAGTCCCCTAGAACTTAGAACTACTTAAACCTAACTAACCGAAGGACATCACACAACACCCAGTCATCACGAGGCAGAGAAAATCCCTGACCCCGCCGGGAATCGAACCCGGGCGCGGGAAGCGAGAGAGCGGGGGAAGGGGGAGATCGAAGGGTAGAGAGTGGGACAATAGCTAATATCTCACTGCGCTTATGGGTAATCGTCTCAGGAATGTTGGAACCGTTGATGTAGGTAATGAATCAGCTCAGCGTATCTTTGAATTTGGATTTGTAAAGTTCGAATTGATGTAGTGGTACTGTAACACTTTTCTAGTGTCATTTGATGTCTTGTGACGTGAGCTGATGAAGCAAGGAATCTGGTGTGTTTTCCAGCATTTATTAACATTGAATATACTGTGGGAAGAAATTTTCATCTGTATTACAAATTTGTAGAGATAATTATTTCCATTTTTTTATTTATGTATTTGCTGGACAGCTACGATAGTACAAAATTTCAATTGCGTGGAACCTCATTGTAAATTCTGAATTGCTTCTGGAAAAGTTTAGTGGTTTTCGACGCTTTAGAACTAAGTGAATTAATACATTTAATTTCGTATTATCAGTGATGTATGATTACTCACATTAGCTATTCTGGCTTTCTGTTAGGATTACCTTACCAGGGGCCTGATTAACAATATTGTTTGACATACATGAATTTCTTTGACATACAATCCGTTTTAAATTCTACTTTGATTTGTTGTGTCAAGGGACAGGTGGCTGAAATGTTTCTTGGTAGTGCTGCTGTGACTTGAATATTAGATGGTCACACTTTAATGTTTCAGTATATGTCTTGACTCCTCTATGAATATGCAATATATGTACTCTAGCACATCTTAAACATTCAGTTGCAGCTCCGGTATTGGGAGTTATATTGGAATTACATCAGAGAAAGTTCCTGTACTTTTGAAAAGAGTGTGCATCAACTAGTTGACAGTTATCATCATCTATTTGACTACTATAAAATATCACAAGTGAATTACAAGTTCAGTGAGTTAGTTCAGTGGGTAAAAAGCTTTGTTTAGTGGCTATAGGGAGTATGAAGACATGGTATTACATTTTTTAATCAGCTGACGTTTAGTGGCAATATTTCAGTGAAGTAAGGATTCTGTGTGTATTCAAGTTCTCTCGACTAGATGTGTTAAATAAGAGGCATTTTCACATATGTTTGCTATAGTGTGGATCCAATCTGGTATTGTCTGTCATCTGAAAGTTGAATTTGCATGTATCTCCTCTGAGGACGTTAACTTTCAATTGAAGGCCGGCCGGTGTGGCCGTGCGGTTCTAGGCGCTTTAGTCTGGAACCGCGTGACCGCTACGGTCGCAGGTTCGAATCCTGCCTCGGGCATGGATGTGTGTGATGTCCTTAGGTTAGTTAGGTTTAAGTAGTTCTAAGTTCTAGCGGACTGATGACCACAGATGTTAAGTCCCATAGTGCTCAGAGCCATTTGAACCATTTCAATTGAAGCGAGACTGCATGGCAGATGTTTGGGAAGACCCTATGCATAGATTTGAAGAACAAGCAGTACGCATTAAGCAAGAGATGAGGAATTAACATGAAAGAAAACAAATTAATGTAACTAAAGAAGGGCAGACTAAACTAAAGAAGGAAGTTTTAGGTGATTAGTCAGCTCTACTAAATTTAAAAGGGTGAAAGACTGTAAGGAAAGTCATGAGCAATTGATGTGTACTATAAAAATCTGTGTATGTATGTAGAATCCACATCTCCTCCTTAACCACTGACCAGATTTCGACCTATCTTGGTACATATATCACTTACTATCTGGAAACAACCCTTATGGCGATAAAATCACCTCCCTACGAAATGGGTGAATATCAGACTTTATTCATTCAGTACCTGAGAATGGCCAAGAGGTCAGCCAAAAACAGGTCTTACGTTGCGGACGAAATTGGTGAGAATGTACCTTCGCAGCAAAGCATTATGTGGTTGTGGAAGAAGGACTGTGGGAAAGCCAAAAAAGAAGTATCAAAGCATTTGAGATGTGGTGTTACGTTGAAAATTAGGTAGGCTGATAGGATAAGGAATGAGGAGGTTCTCCAGAGAATCAGCGAGAAAAGGAACATACAGCAAACGCCAACAAGAAGGGACAGGATGGTAGGACATCTGTTAAGACATCAGGGAATAAGTAGCGCGGCACTGGAGGGAGCGCTGTAGTAGGTAAAAACTGTAGAGAAAAACAGACGTTAGAATACACCCAGCAAATAATTCAGGACATAAGTTGCAATTGTTACGGTTGGCACAGGAGAGGAATTCGTGGCGGGCCACAGTAAACCACTGAGAAAACTGATGACTCAAAAGAAAAGAAAACTTGAGCATGACAACAGTTAGGTGTTTTTCTCAAACTTTCAAACCATTGTGATACGTTATCTCATTGACAATCCCACAAAATGTTGAAAGGGAAAAGAAACTGCATCTCTTACCACAGTTTCACTGTTCATACAGTAAAACCGCCTCATCAAGCATTACGTTGTGACTTATTACTTCTTTACTATAAAATGTATTCACGAAACATTTTTCAGGCAGTATTTACTGAAGCCGTTGAATGTGCTTACGAGATTATGTCATTGTAAGAAAGATAGTTCAGGGATATAACGTAAGAAATATTGAGATGAGTGAAAATGAAACCGCAGGGCGAAACTGACGAGTAAAACGGTGTGTGAAATACGCTGAATATATGTGAAATATGAACGGCATGAGCGTACACTGCCAAAGCTGCAGGTAGGAAGCTCCTCCTAAATCCATGGACCAATTTCAACCAAACATGGACACACATGACTTACTATATGGGGAGGAATAGTTTACGGGTAAGAACGAACTACCTCCTTTTGAGGGACGGACAATAACGTTGAGACAGAAGGGGGAGAAGAAGATATGGACATACAGGGGGAGGGAAGGAGATAATGGACACAGAAAAGGGAGAGGAGGAGCTGGGCAGAGTGAGGATGTGTAGGAAATGACTGAAAGGTAGGTGGAAGAGGTGGACAGAGAGAGGTGAGAGCAGACGATGGACAGAGAAAGGAAAGAGGAGGAGATGGACTAAGAAGGTCGTGAGGGGCAGATGAAGAAAGAGATTCACTTACAGGGGTAGAGGAGGAGATGGACAGAGGATAAAGACCAGATGGACAGAGGTGGTATGAGTATATGGAGCGTCAGAAGGGGAGGATGAGATAGATAGGAAGAGGGACAAGACTGTGGACAGAGAGTGCGGAAGGATTACATACTTACCTGGAAAACTCCGAGCACTCAGCTAATCGTTAAAGAAAATTTCTCTTGATGTTTTTGTTTGATGATGACATTTCTCTGTAAATTACACTCTTCTCAAACACAAACCAGTGCTTTTGGAAATATGTACACTGACAGAAAAAAATCGCAACACCCAACAACGATTAACGTAGACTAATGAAAGTGCGGTATTTCACTTGCTAAGGTTACATTGCAAGATCACAGGTTACCGTGCTCGGACCTGTCCTCGAAGCAACTCCTTTGTAACAGTTTTCTGTGTCATTGTGGTACCAACTGCTGCTGAAATTGTTACTGTAGATGCAGTATGATGCGCCAGAGATATACACTGAACACGATGTTCTTCTCTCTTGGTAGTGCCACATGGCAATCCGGAGCATGGTCTTGTTGTGACTGTACATTCTCGTGACCATCGCTACCAGAAGTCATGTACATTGGCGATATTCTTGCCAAGTCTTTCTGCAATGTCACAGAAGGAACATCCAGCTTCTCATAGCCCTCTTACACGACCTCATTCAAACTCAGTGAAGTGTTGATCATGGCGTCTTTGTCATCTTAAAAACATTTTTGACTAACATCAACTGTCCACGTCCAGTCTGAAAGGTAAGTAACTCTCACGGCCGTTACAGTGTGTATTTAAAGCAAACCTGCTTTGCATCCTGATAGTGATACTACTAGAGCCACACTTATGCGACTATTGGGAAATTTGAGCAGATGCATCTTTCAGATGTAGAAACACGACTATCAACTCCTTCTTGGTGCTGCGATTTTTTTCCAGCAGTGTATTTCTGCGGTGGTTAACTAATATGCAAAGGACGACCAGAAACTAAGGTTAAAAAGCCTTATCTCTTATGTCGTACAGCCAATGATGCCAATTCATAGTAAATACGGCAGGTTGTTTTTCGACATTGTCTCCACATCGGTTTACGCAATTGTCATTTCATGGGATGAGTTTTCAGCCTTCAGCTCCTTCAAATACGAAAAAAGGCGAAAGTCGCTTGACGTGAGCTGTGTCAAAATCTGTAGAAGCCATGCTGGGTCGCCTACAACGGTCCTCGTCGGTGACATTTCCTCTACTGGCCGCAGACTTCCGACGTCGTTCGCTGACGACAAATTAGAATCTCTCCATAAACCCCTAACCACTGCCACTGAACCTCACACGCGGTAAAATGTTTCCCCCACAGGCGGATTTCTTCACCTAGCCAGTTTTCCAAGCCGGCCGCGGTGGTCTCGCGGTTCTAGGCGCGCAGTCCGGAACCGTGCGACTGCTGCGGTCGCAGGTTCGAATCCTGCCTCGGGCATGGATGTGTGTGATGTCCTTAGGCTAGTTAGGTTTAAGTAGTTCTAAGTTTTAGGGGACTGATGACCACAGCAGTTGAGTCCCATAGTGCTCAGAGCCATTTGAACCATTTTTGAACCAGTTTTCCAAACGAGTCGCCATTCGTGTTTACCTAAAACTTGCGCTGTGTGTGGCAGGTGACTGAAACTCTGCACAGTTGTCAGCAGCAAGTATCAGAATTACCTTGCACTACTAATTTCTCTATAGGAACATCGGCCACGTACCCTCAGTGTGAGTACCCAGTGTAACAAATAGTAGAGAGTGACTCAAAAAACGGCAAATTTTGGAATGGAGGCTAATGCATCAACACAATTCACAATTATTTTACACATATTTATTTATGTCAATTTACAGTACAGAGAATTCCACGTAGCTTGTAGCAATGGAACTTTAAATTCACTTTCAGTGTGTACTGAACAGTCGAAGGATACAACTGTTGACAGACTGTCTCACGTCGAAGAGAGCACTTTGGACTTCTTGCGAAAGCATTTCGCACAGCCTCAATATTGTCTCCCATATGCATTTGGAGTATCCCTGCAGATTGCTTCTTCAATGCAGAACCCGTGGCTTCAGAATTACGGACACAGATGCTGATTTCACGCGCCAAAGAAACACGACCACGTTGACCCATGTTGAAATGACGCCTCCATACATACATTCGTGTAATAGGATTTTGCCATAATGGCGTGCTGCACCTAGTTCCACTGTTGCATTTCTACTCTTTACTGTGAGCAGCATTCTACACCGACCAGCCAGAACATCGTGGCCAGCTACCTGACAGCTGGTATGTCCGCCTATGGCGCGGGTAACATTTGAAAGGCGTCGTGGCATGGAAGCTATGACGCCTTGGTAGATTGCTGGAGGGAGTTTGTAACACATCAGCACACACAAGTCACATAATTCCTGTAAATTCCGGGAAGGTGACGATGAACTCTGACACCACGTTCAATCACATCCCACATGTGTTCAATGGGGTTCATAGCTGGCGAGTTGGAGTCCACCACATCAACTGGATCTCGTAACCGTGTTCCCTAAACCACTCCAATACACATCTTTCTTTGTGACGTGGCGCATTTCCTTGTTGAAAAATGCCATTGTTGTCGGGAAACATGATTGTCATAAAGGGGTTTACATGGTCTGCAACCAATGTACAGTACTCCTCGATCGTCAGGGTGCCTTGCTATAGCTTCACTGGACCCATGGATGCTCACATGAATGCTACCCAAGCATAATGAGGACGCTGCCAGATTCTCTCCATCACGAAGTACAGATGTCAAGGAGCTGTTGCCCTGGCAGACGACGGAATCGCCCCATCCCATCAGCATGATAAAGGAGGTATGGGAACTCATCAGACCGTACAGTGCTCTGCCACTGCGCCAACGTCCAGTGCTCATGGTGACGCCCCCATTTGAGTCTTAGTTGCCGATGCCGTGGTGTTACCACTGGTACATGCACAGGTCGTCGGCTGCAGAGGCCCACTGTTAGGAGTGTTTGGTGCACTGTGTGTTAAGACACAGCTGTACTCTGCCCTGCATTACAGTCTGATGTTGGATCCACCACAGTTCGCCACCTGTCCTGTCTTTACCAGTCTGTCCAGCCTATGACGTCCAACATCTGTAGTGAGTGGTGGTCCCGCAACCGCATGACGTCGTGCAGAACCTCCAGGCCATCAAAATTTGCCCTCGGTCAAAGTCAGGCAGATAGCATCCCTCCCCATTCTACAGGTGGACAGCACGATTACTGACACTACATGCACTGAGCGTATGTCTGGCTAGCAATCATTCCTCGCCAGGTGACACGGCTACTGCCTGGATGGCTTTATACAGATAGTAGGTCCATGGTCATAATGTTCTGGCTGATCAATGTATCCGTCATTCGGCGCCCACCTACCTTGCAGCACTGCCGCAACACATTCCAAAATTTGCCATTCTTTTGAGTTACACTGTATGTGAGAGACATACAGTGCTCGAGGTTAGCATTAGATAGCATTCTGTAGGGTCTGGGGACGAGTGCTCACACTCATTCAGACTTGTAACCTTGAAAGATGACCGTCATACCTGAGTGGCAAGTACTACTTGCTGAACGTACACAACTTGCAGTTTGGTGGTGAGTAACTTCCGCGAGGGGCTGGGAGAGCAGTGCTAGCTCATGTTCAAACCTAAAAGGTCACCCTCGTAGGAGAGTAGTGTAGTGTAACGTGGGTTATTAGTGAGAATGACCAATGTTCCACTGCAGACGCTCACGCTGGCGGAGAATGGACGTGTCTTTTATCAACAATTTATAGACTGGCAAAAACTCACTGTGCATCTATCCCGATGTGCAATCCATGCAGATGCGGCCCCTGCAGTGGCGTAACACAGCAGGGCAAGGCGCGCTAGCACCTGCTGGAGGTGCACGTTTATGCCTTGGTGACGTCACTTGAAGTTGTCATGAACACCTTAGAGTAGACAGACATACTGCAATATAAACACTCAAGACAAATAAAGAATGTAAATCTTAGATCACAAGTTTAATTCGGTGTATTTGTATGCTGCATGATGTATTTGAAACTATGAGTTATTTATTGGATCTGTCTTCACAACTGATATAAATAGTTGAAGCAATACGGCAGATTGTCGTTGAAGACCTGTTCATCATTTAGTAGTTGGAAATAGCGAGACGCTCTCTTACAGGATCACCCAGCCAGGAGAAGAAGTCGAGAAGAATAACTTGGCACTTGGCCGTGGTATAGAGCAGCCAGACCGCTTGAACAAAAGAGACAGGCGACTGTATTTGAAGAACAGCAGTGGAAGGTAACTTGGACCACATCAGACTGACAGATCCGCTACGCAGTGTTCGCTGATCATGGTGTTACAGGCAAGTAGCCGTACTCACACGCGAAATGGAAACACTGCAGCAGCAAGCGCAGGTTACTGACCCACAGCGCTCTCGCTCAGGTAGTAGGTGTCTCCTGCCAGAGTCTGGAGCACGAGTACTCACGCTTGTTCATGCAGGCCCTGTAGAAGTCGCGCGCCAGCTGCAGGCTCCGTGGGACGACAGCTTCGGTCAGCTCCTCTTCTATGGCGTTGCGCAGCTTCTCCAGCAGGTGGTCGGTGAGAGCTGAGATGGTGTCCACCGACGACTTGTCATCCGGGATGTTGGTGGTGCGCACGTAGTTGCCACACGCGTACTGGTAGAAGTCATCACAGGGGTCCGCCGACGGGTCCAGTTTGCTCAGCACCTCAGACGCTGTCCGGGCAAACACCACACCAGAAATCACTCACTGACCTTGCAGGCAGAACTCCTGGCTGGAGCAGTAATAGTTCTAAAGATGGCCATTTCCCTGAGGGGAAACATACGACGTGTAAATACTACACTATTTAATAATTAGTGAAGTGTCTTTATGCCTTTTCTACATCGTATCAAAATACTCACTGGTACTTTATATGTCTATATCGTAACCACAGGTAAGGCCTTAATTTTCACTGCTAGTCCTGTTCATGGAACATTATCATTTGACAGTTGCCTTTGTCTGTGGAGATTGCTTGGACACACACCAAAAAAGTTTCTGTGGCATGTACGAGGGTGCGATGAAAAGTAATACCTCAGAATTTCTTACATGAAAACCGTTAAAGCTTTTTAAATTAAACTAACGTTACTGACATTCTGCTTCTCTGTCCTTCATGTCTGCGTATTTGAAGCCCTCTGTCGCTAGAGGTCTCCACGCCGTAGCGTGCAACATGGCGGTGTGTGATATAACTACGCAGGCGCGTGAGAAACACGGTGCAGCAATCAATTTTCGAATTCTAGCAGCTCGTCCACACGTGCAGCACCCTCTCCTTCAGGTAGTCAGTGTCGGAACACACCACTGCGACACCTTGGGTCCACTGTCATCGGTCGTCCTCCATAAAGTCCTGACTTGGCTCCATCCAATTTTCATCTGCTTCCAAAATGTAAAGGGAATGTCCTAGGACTTTATTTTCATAGTTACGAAGTGATGCAAGCAGACGTGAGGTTGTGGCTCTGTCAACAGAATCAAACATTCTACAGTGCCAGAATCAACAAACTTGTCTCTCATTGGGAGAGATGTGTTCATTGGGAGGGTAACTAGGTTGGAAATAAATATGTAGCAATGAATATTAAAGGGGCTGAATTGTAATAACGTTTGCCTTGTCGAAAAGCTTTTAGGGTTTTCACACGAGAAATTCAAAGCACTACTTCCAACATGCACTTGTAATTCTGTATGTAGCTTTGTGTGTGATGTAATGCTGTCTTCCTCTATCACACACACACACACACACACACACACACACACACATACGCGCACATGCACACACAAGCACACTTGCTACTCACACAAAGGCCTCCTCTGCTTTACACAAACACAAACTTTCTCTCTCTCTTTCACACAGACACACGCACAAACATAAATTTAAACAAATTTTCTTCCCTTACACAAACGCCAAATGTCCCTCTCGCTCTCTCACTCACTCACACCACACACACACACACACACACACACACACACACACACACACACACACACACACACAAAGCTTCCTGTCCTTCACACAAACACAATCTTTCTCTGCATCTGTCTGTCACCCACCCCCCTCCCTCAACACACACACAAGAAATTTCCATTCTTTCTATCACAATGTCGCTCTCACATACTCATTCTCCTCACAAAACGTTGCATCTACTATGTGATGAGCCCACTTTTGTCGCCAGGTACTTTCCTTGGAAAGAGTATTTCCTGTTTTTCTCTGGGCACATTTACAGCTGTAGGCAGTAGGTGAAGAGAGCACAAGTACCAACCTGCTTTGATGCATCCCTGTGTGAGGCAGAGGTCCTCCTGGCTCTGATTGTTGGACTGGGATACTGGCGCCTGACTGGCTCCTGCAAACATGTTCCTTCTGTACTGAACCCCCAGTGCCACCAGCAGCTACTAACAACAACAGGCTAGCTAGTGCAAGCGTTAGCAAAGCTTAATGCCGCAAGCTGCAAACCACAACCTGGGTGCAGGCAGCGATGCACAGGCTGCTGGCAGTTTCTAGTCCGAACACAATACTGTAACGTCAGCTCTCAGAAGAGTACAGGTGCAATAGCTGCAAGGGACTGCAAACGTGGAAGTGTCATGTAATCACACACAGCCTCAGTCCATAAATAGGAAGCAAGGTTAGGTTTTACTGCAGCATCGAATTGCGGTGTAAAGAATATCAGAGCAGTTTTGCGATGACATTGAAGAGCTCCAAGCAAATGGAACAAAGCGTTTCATTCTTAATGGAGATGTCTTCAGATGTGAAAGTAGCATTGGACATACTGAAAGGGAGTGCTTTGGGACCATTATTGTTCAGACCGCATGTAAATAACCTAGTTTTATACCGTTGGAGAGTCCATGAGCCTCTTTGCAGATGATGAGACTCCACATAGAGAAATTTTAGCTGTATAAAATTGGAAAGTAACTGAGGACGGCCTGCACAGGATCGATGGTTGGTGCAGAGATTGGCATTTGGCACTGAACATCAACAGATATAATTTATAGCACAGAAATACTACGAAAACCCGTTGTTGTATGGTTACACGATTGCTGAACAATCACTGGAAGCAGTTCCATCCATCAAGCATCCAGGAATGTGTGTATGGTGTAATTTAAAGTGCAACGACCTTGTAGGTCTAATCATGTAGAGATTGGAGATGAAGCCTGAATTGGGGAGCCATGGGGAAGGAGGTCAGACACGCCCTTTCTCAGGAGGCGTCCCAGTATTCAGCTTAAACGAGTCTGTGAAACTGTAGAAAACCTAATTGTAGAGGGGAGAAAGAGAATTTGAAACAGCATGCGACTCATGTCTTAGCTCAGTTTCCAGTTCACAGAAATGTGGTGGTGTGGGATTTTACAAAGCTATTAACATGGCAGCTGCTCATAACGGCTTCATCTCAGGAATTCACCTGTCAGTGCATCCTCCTTCCACAATGGCAGAGAATGCAATGAAACCCTGGTAACACAGCAATACACTAAATTGTAAGCAAGGCAGCAACTTTCCTGTCAAACAGCACAGAGAGCCAATACTGCAAACTATTGCGAACACAGTGATCGCAGCCAATTTAATTGCAAGCATGCCAGAAATTCCACTGTCAGTGCATAGCCATTCCACAGCACTACTTTGAAGCAAAATTGCAAATATTTGCACACACAGTGATTGTAGTTGATAGCATGTAACCCAGCGATTCTGTTCACAGTGCATATTCATTCCACAGCAGCATGAAGAGACAGTTAGTTTTGAATACATTATGGGATTGGCAGTGATCAATGTCTTACAAATATTTACTATTAAAAACAGTCTTGATCATGATTTATTTATCAGGGTGACCGGTTTCGACCACTACTGTGGTCATCTTCAGACCTACAAGTTGTATACAAAGCTTTAATTACAGGGCTACATACATTAAAGAAATTACATAAAGTTATAAAGCTATAAAACGATGAATTACCATTGAGTAGAAACCTCTTTCTGTTGGAGAATCACTACTGGATAAACCAGTGCACGTCTTACTATATATAATGGAGGCTCCGCCCACTTCTGACGGCATGATGTCATTACTAAGCAACGAGTTATAAGTTGAATAACAATTTAAAATTTCTTAGTTAAAACAACATTGTCAAGAATTACAAATAAATACACACAAAACTTAGCTTATTAAACAGCTATTGTCAATTAAGAAGCGTTAAAAATATTTAAATATGTAGGATAAATGAACTTCGGTATGGCAGTACACGGGTTGTCCTCTGAAGGTCTGTTAGTGAACTATTTGGAACCACTGGTTGCCATGGTGGTTGGACGCCGTTCCAAAGATGAGGCAGCAAGCTTCTTTCCACTGAAGTTTTTGCAAAGTCGATAGGCGAACTAGTGGTTGCCATGGTGAGGACAAAACACCAGTGGAAAGATGTGGCAGCAGGCTTCTTTCTAACGAAGTTGTTGTGAAAGTGGAATGATGAAGACTGTCACGTCAGACGATGTATTATTGAGCAGCAACATTTTATTGAAACGATTTTCAATGAGTAGGCTGTAATAATCTTTAGCTGACATGTATACTACATGCTGCACAAATACGATACGAAGTTGTTGTCCATATATATGAAACATTGTCTATGAAGTTCGACTTTACAACAACTTCAGTGGAAAGAAGCCTGCTGCCTCATCTTTGGAACGGCGTCCAACTTCACCATGGTAACTAGTGGTTCCAAATAGTTCACTAACAGGCCTTCAGAGAGCAACCCATGCACTGCCAAACCGAAGTTCATTTGTCCTACATATTTAAATCTTTTTAACGCTTCGTAATTGACAATAGCTGTTTAATAAGCTAAGTTTTGTGTGTATTTATTTGTAATTCTTGACAATGTTGTTTTAACTAAGAAATCTTAAATTGTTATTCGACTTATAACTCATTGGTTAGTAATGACATCATGCCATCAGAAGTGGGCGGAGTCTCCATTATATATAGTAAGGCGTGCACTGGTTTATCCAGTAGTGATTCTCCAACAGAAAGAGGTTCCTACTCAATGGTAATTCATCGTTTTATAGCTTTATAACTTTATGTAATTTATTTAATGTATGTAGCCGTGTAATTAAAGCTTTGTATACAACTTGTAGGTCTGAAGATGACCACAGTAGTGGTCGAAACCGGTCACCTTGATAAATAAATCATGACCAAGACTGTTTTTAATACTAAATGAAGAGAGAATGTTGCAAATACTTCCGGGCACAGGGATTATCAGCCAACTGCAAACAAATCAGCAAATCCGTTGTTGGTGCATATCCATTTCGCAATACCAGAGATGCATTAGTGCAAACTCCTCCTAGTACGCACGCTTATTTCACAGCAGCAAAGAGAGGCACTATTGCAAACACTAGCATCCAACTGTAAGTCAGTCAGTGCATCAGAAGTACACAAAGCAGACACAGAAGGAATATTGCTGTGTGTTGTTAACGTGTCGGTTGCATGCAGTCATATAGGTGCTTGAATATTTGTTTGTCAGTGTGCAGTCAATTCAAATAGGCTTTGTGGTGTAGCTGTAGGAAACATGTGTTGATGCAGTAGCTGCAAGATGTTGCACGTCTTCTGGCTTTTCAGACGCCAGTGTGGAGGCAGATGTGGACTGTGTAGCACATTATTGCGCATTTTCATAACCACACAATCTTTCCAGTTTCTAACTGGGTTTTCATTCATCAAAAAGTGTCAACAAGAAAAGATGACCATTTTGCAGTAGTTGTGCTCAGAGCTTTCCAGAAGAGAGCAAACACTGAACTGATTCTATACAGAATCAGATAATCTATTGAACCGATTATTTAACGAGTTAGTGATTGTAGTAAATCTAAGAAGCATAGGAAGCAAATGTGTTAAACAAGTATGATGATGTACAGCCAAATTAGAACTTTCATAGGTTAGGGATAATCTTTTACTCTGAAAGTTCTGCCTCAGAGACACCCTCCCAGATAAGAAACAAAGCTTCTGTCGATGATGAGGTCACCAGAGGTTAAGAGTGCTGTAGGAGAAAGGAGTAGATAAATGGGCTCGAAATATTTAAGGAAAAGTGATCATTGAGAATGTGCAGAGCACTTAAATTATGTTGTCCAATGCGGATTCTGATCCAAATTTTTCCAAATAGTAGTTCCACATGTTAGCCACTGAGGCGACTAGTCGGCTTTAGCCCATGATGCAATGAAATTCTGGTCAGTGAAGTTGTCCATATGTGCCCTCATCGACACTCTGTAAAGCAATGGGAAGTTCCTGGAGGAGGGTCCTTCCAATAGGGTTTCTTGCTCTTGTATGCACATGCAGAGCCTGGTGTTACAGCACTGAACAGAAAGGGGTGGGAAATTAGAAAATTTTATTACAACTCATAAAAATTACCACAGGAAAATTAAGTCGTGCCACAGACAGAGGCGGAATTAGGAAGTACGCCAGTATGCCACAAATGGGTTAGGCAGTCAACACGTTACCACACCATGTGCTGAGTGGGAATAGGCATACAGCGGAAATAAGACTGCGAAAGAAAATTAAGTACAGTAAGACGAGCCTATTCGCTAGGTCGTAAGACATGGTGCACGGAAACCTGTCTCTTACATAAGAGTATAGAGAAAGGAATGGACACAGAAATTTTAAATACTCCAGCATTCCAACTCTCGTCATTAGGTGATCATTGGGATCAATGGAATTCACAATAATAACACATGATTCCATTATTACGGTGCTGCAGTGAATCTGTGTCCTATAAACTACAGAACAGTCTATGAATTAGCCGACAATGCACTTGAGACGATGGTGTTCAACGGGTGAACTTCGGGCTGCCCGCCACCTTCCGTCTACTGATGGAGAAACTGACTGTCTTCTCACAACACCACACCACAGGGTGCTGCCAGCACCAAACTCCAACATCGAAGCCAGCCACAGGTCCTCTTGGGGTCCACTTGCCTCTTCAATACAGAGGCATTTAAGGGTGTTCAAACGTACCACAAGCGGTCTAAGGCACTATAGCCATGGACTGTGCAGCTGATTCCTGTGGAGGTTCGAGTCCTCCCTTGGGCATCAGTGTGTGTGTTTGTCCTTAGGATAATTTAGGTTAAGTAGTGTGTAAGCTTAGGAACTGATGACCTTAGCAATTAAGTCCCATAAGATTTCACACACATTTTTGAACAAATGTACCAGGTGTTAGGGAGGGGATCAACCGACCACACGACTACTGACACGGGTACATCGCGGATTGGTCACCAAGGACCATCGTAGAATTCAGAGTGGGATGGAGAATACTTCAGCAGCTGAAGTGAGACCACTTCACGCTGAGCGACGACCTTCCCTGTTCGCCAGCAACCTGCCGTGGCGCCAGGCTCTCTAATACCTTCTCCTGAGCGAGCGACCACTGCGCTAACTGGACAGACGTCAGTTAGAATCCACGACGGAGCTGAATGAGGGGTAGCCGAGGCTAGCGCAGAGAAACAACTGCTTGTAAAAACTGTGAACTCTAATAATATTTTATTAGCATAGAAGGTGCATCACAGGTTTCCAACAGCTGTCCTGATTTCACACAGAAGTATCGGTGCTCGGCCTCCGCGCAGTGGTAAGAATTACTGTAAACGCCTCTCTGCACGCTGTATGTGCTTTATTAGTCTAATCTTTTCTTTGGGCTGCCTATGTGTATGATAAATAAAGATAGTTCTGGCCACTGTCAGTACATTTTTGTGGGGGAATTGACGTCGACCTTCGAGTGTCTGCAGTAAAGGTGTTCCAACATGTCATTGTCTGTCTTACTTTGATTAAAAATACCTGGGGCCATTGGTGCGACTCTTTTTTGTATATGTTCAATAGCCCCATTAAGCGATCTTTGCTATGGTAATTTTTAAGAAAGCTCACTCAAGAGTTTGATCGGAATCCCGACAGTATATAGTTATCTGCTATAGTTTTTCTGAAAAGGAAGGAAGGAAGATTAAAATTCATCATACCACTGACACCATGGTCATTACAGATAGTGCTCAAGGTAGTGTTGTTTCAAAGAGGGGAAACTAAATCAGTCATGTTCATTCAAAGGAACCAACGTGGCATTTACTTGGTGCGATTTAGGGACATGACAGAAAACATAAACCAGGATGGCTGGACTCGGATTTGAACTGTCATCCTACCGAATGCGAGTCCATTGTGTTAACAACTGTGCCACCTTGTTAGGGGCATTCTTTCTAGGATGTTGGTTGTGGTGGAGAAGTTGACCTGTAGGGGAGCCCACTGTCAGGGCTAAGTTTGAAAGACCCAGTTTGGCAGTGACTTTGCCCAGTCAAGAAATTTGATTGTGTAATGCTGTTGTAGTTTGCAGTCTGAAGAGTGGTTCAGTGCAGCTTTCCACGATAGCTTATCCTGAGAAAGTCTCCTCATTTTAACACCCACATTTCTCACCATTACCAGATTGTATATTCTTTGGTGACTACCAACTACTCCCTTCTTCTAGTCATGTTGTGCCATTCATTTCTTTCCCAACAATTCAAGTCAATACCTTCTAATTAGCTACTCGATTTACCCAACTAATTTTCAACATTCTTTCACAGAACCGTATCTTTCTGAGTGATCTCTTTATCACCACTTTTCTCTTCCATATATTGGTAACCTCCAGATAAATACAATCAGAAAATATTTCCTCACATTTAAATTTATGGCAGATATTTACAAATATATCTTTTTTTAAAAGAGCTTTTCTTGCTATTGCCTGTCTGTATTTTATATCCTCTCTACTCTCTACTTTGGCTACTATCAGTTATTTTACGGCCATAATAGCGAAACTCCTCTGCTACTTTCAGTGTCTCATTTTCTGGACTATTTTCCTCAGCATCGCCTTATTGAGTTCGACTTCGTTTCTAGTTAGAGTACTTCTACGTATCTACATCTGTATCTGCACCTACATCTACTTGTAGAGTCTTAGTTATGCCACATTTTTATACATACTGAATTTTTGCCAGTGAATCGTGTATGCTGTTTTTATGACTTCAAAAGTTAAACTAAGTGGGTTGTATCAGAGGTTTGATTTTTTCCAAATTTACAATAAATGTATGGAGCATGTGATGTTTTAACGAAATTTTGTGTGGTTCTTATACAGTCTAAGGATATTTGCCAGAAGTTTTATAGATTGTGTTAAGTTCTGGACAACACATAGGAATACCATGCGGGGAACGGGTCCTTATAACTCTAGCCAGAGGATGTCGTGACAGAGAATTCGCTATCGTACTCCTGTGTTAAGACCACCACCACCAGCAGCAGCAGCAGCAGCTGAGGCACACGCAGAGCTTTGTTTAGGCTTGTTTTAGTTTTGTGGCCATACTGGGCTGGTGCTGCCACTTGACAAAGAGGACGCCCAGCGAGACGGCGAGAGCGATGGCTGCCAGCAGCGTGGTCGCAGCCACCAGCGTCAGCCTGCGCTCCATGGGGATACAGTCGTGGCTGCACGTGGGCCCCCTGCAACAGGCAGAGGCAGCTCAGTCAGCACCGTGGCGCAACACGGCCGCCTGCCTTAGTTTACCACCGAAATGGAAGATGGCTGTGGAGTATCCTTCTTGGATGTTTTGGTCATGTGTAGGGTTGTAACAGTAAAGACTGAAGTGTTTAGAGGGAATTGCCCAAAACTGGTACCCCATTTTGTTTCTGATGTAAAAATATTAATAATTTCAGTTTTAAAAGTCTGTAATATTTTCTTTACTATGTTATGCACGATTTACATTTAACTCTTAGAAACTATAATTAAACGTTACCATGAAAATTATTTTCAAGAACCTTACACTTGGCGGTTTGAGAGATAGTTGCCAAAATTGGACCGTTTGCAAAAAATGAGGAAAATTACACTAAACAAAATTATAAATATGTATTAAAAGACAGAAAATGTAATCTATTTTCGCTGTATAAATCTGATATAACAACTGCAGCGTTTAGTTTTACAAATGATACAGAATGTATTAAGAAAAGGTATAGAAATTGCATACGAGCACTGAGTCGTTTATCGACAAAACACACATATGTGTACGTCCTTTTCAGTTCCATCACAGTCCACATAGTTTGACAGCGAGCACTTAACGCACATGAGCGAAATTTAACCCTTAGGTTCCTACGAAAATTTCCTGTCTAAAAACGCACGATAACCATTTTCTTTGGAGGAAGATACTAGTGGGAGAGGATTGAGTTCAGATGTCCCAGAGGACATGTTGTTTTCATTTTCAGTGTTCGAATTTTTGGCATTTTTCCCGAAACGTAGACGCTTTTTTATGGACTTGTCTTGAGAGTACTACTGATGATCCGTCTCTGGCCATGAGTACCTTAGCGTGCTTGCTGTTCAACTGCCTTGGCTTGTTTAGCTATTCTTAGCTCCCACCAAGTTGACTTAATAAGGTCGTAAGGTAGTTGCGATGACTATGGAGCCGCAAGGCTTTTCTCTCGTATTCAGGACACTTTTTTTATTTTTGGAATGGGAATGCTGTTAAGTTGGGTTATCTTACAAGATTTGGAACCCAGAGGATCTTTTAGGTATGTGGTTTGGTAGGTGAGTAGGTATCATTTCAATCTGCTCATTTTTATCTTAATACTTATTGTCCTCTACATAACAAGGACCTGTAAACGACTGAGGAAGGTAATCTGAAAATAGTCGTAAATGAGTTACGTGTAGTTGGCATCTTACATGTCCACGATTCCAGCTCTCTATAGCTGAAAGAACCTCTTGCCTGAGACTGTGAGATCATTTGGAACTGGCTACTGAAATCATTTAACTGAGGTTTCAAGAAGGAACTCATATATTCTACTCTCCTTTGCATCACACTAAGACAGTGCTAATATTTCGGTAGAAATGTCTCATTTCTTCAGCTTCTATCATAATTTAGAATCAGAATTATGTTTACAATTATATAAATTCTATCAGTTTGGCTAATGCAAATTAATGTAGCTCGCCTAAAATTGGGAAGTTTAGTGTTCCACCCACCATGTGGTTTTTGAATATGGGCAGCACATTAAAATTTGCTAAACCAGGATGGATAAGGCAAATAATTGTCTAATTTTCACATGGAATTTCAGTTTTATGCAATGTGAACGAAGTGTGGTCACAGTTTCCTCTTGTGATAACTTAAAGTTTCTCCACCCATCATGAGGCCATAACCAATAGCAACTAACATGCTGCCTGACTACAACACACAGCTCTTCTATGCGCTGCTGTGTCTTCTTGTATATGTTCCGCAGTAATACGTCACCACCAATCACGTCCATTGCTGCTTGATGCATACACAAAAATAATCAGCTCTTAAAATAACATCAATTGCCAGCTTCAGCACAATCAGAAAATTCACAGAAAATCTCTCACCCTGACACAAAAATTCGATACACACCTGTGTCTTAGCTTCAAAACTGCTTCCAAAGATAGCCCGCTTCACCTTAGTCCACTGTAAGCCATGAAGCTACACTTTCATACTTCTAAAATGCACCTCACTCAACACAAATCCAGTGCTATACATATCAAGAACAGACGAAAAAATAAGTCCATTAACATCTATTTTAAGCACTGGACTCACCAAAGAAATTATATTTTCCTGTATCTCTCCAAGCAAACGCTACATCACATCTTCAAAATTCAACACATTCAATTGTTCATAGCTAGTATTCATTATATTTTCAGTATACAGTCAGCTGCTGACTGAAATTGTCAGTCATATGTCGGTGGACTCTGTGTACACACATTGTTCCTTGGATTAACTGATTGCACCTCCATAATCTGCACTCCTGAATCTCTGTCATACCTATAAACGTCTCTGTTATTACCTCTGCTACGTATGTAGTTACCAAAATGTCTACCATTCCAGGTGTTTATGTATTTTCCATAATCACTATTCACACTGCAGTCCCGTATTTCATCCCAATATCTTCATCTGCCATTGCCTTACCCGTCATGTTGGGAACCAGATAACTCATGATCGTAATTTCTACTTCATTGTGACCAAGGATATAGATAAATAAACTGATTGTTGTTCCTACCACACTTTGTCGTCACTGTCACACTCCAACTCCCGTAACACACTTTGGAAGCCCTCCACGTCATCTTCCACAAGACCAGGAAGAATAATTCGTCATAAATGTTGAAGGAGTTTCAGAAGACAAATTCGAATCAATTCATCAGGACCGTAAGATTAGTATGAGGGATGCCTGGAAAATGATTTGGAAGAAAACTCATAAAAAGATTTTTTCCAACCAAAATTTATTTTGAGAAGAGAGAGCTTTTCTTAAACTATTTTTCTGCATAGCTGCCACATTTCTTCAGACATCTATCATAGAGGGGAACTAACTTTTCTATGCCTTCCTCATAGAAAGATACTGCCAGTGAAGAAGGTGATCCAGCTGCTCCCACCAGAACTGTTGAATAGTTTCGTAAATGAGACCAGCAGAATAGAGGCGTGCACTGTCATGAAGTAACACAATTCATTGACTGTGCTTTACATGCCCTTTGTTTTTAATTGCGTGCCAAAGTTTTCTCCATGTTCCACGGTATCTTATCCATTAACAGAGGAATGATTTGGAAAACTAAATGCTGCACCTGACCTGTCAAGTGTGCAAAGAACTAAATGGTCCAATCAAAGTAAAACATTCAGATATGTAATACGTGGGGCAAATGTTCCAAAAGCGAGTAGCAGTCCTTGTGGTAAAGATCGGCAAAAGAGCAGGGGTGAAGAACAAGTGAAAACAGTAGATGATTACAATAGCACAGAAAGTGAGAAAAAGGTAATAACAAGAATAGTATTACAAGAGAAATAAAGAATCATACAGAAGTTCGTCGATGTTGCTAAAGAAGGGGCATGGCAGAGCTTCTTGTGACAGTAGAATGCATCAAATGGACAAGTTTAGGAATGTGGTCAAGTGTATAACAGTTTCAGAGAGTAGGGGAAAGAGAAGGACAAGAGACTAAACAAAGGAGGAACAGATCTGATAATAGTTCTACCTAGTGCAAATAAAACAAAATATTAGGGGAGATGTAGGGTGTGTAACAGAGAAGCATGGTGATGGAGAAATAATTATAGTCTCAGACAATGAAAACTGCAAATAAAGATGAAACTTTTGAAGATAATAATCATAGTTCTGAAATGATTCAGGTGTAAAGCCACGACAATTACAGTATTTATCAGGTTAAAGCTGGATTGTACAACAAATTGTGCAATGTGCAGACACAAAAAGTATGACCCTGTACACACTACTAATGAAACAGTAATCTCCACAAGTATGAATAAACGAAGCAAAGAATTTCAGAAACTATCAGATGTAGAGAACAAACAGATTACCAAATCAGAAACAGGTGAAGATATGACAATTCAGCATAAGCAGAAAGCAAGTAAGGAGGCAAAATGTAGACAAGACCTCCAGATAAGTCAACATTTAAAAAGGCAGTTAAATATCTTGGAGTTAACTGGCAGTAGAAATGCATTTTTTTTAGAGAAGATAATGAGAATAAGTCTTTAGTAAGCGTAACACAGACAACAATATCATTAAATGACTACAAGAATAATTTACAAGTTTTTCTTGACCCAAGTATGCAAATTAGCCCGATGTCAAATGCATGTTTTGAAACAATAAGGAACTAAGTAGGAATAGTAGCGATACCTGTTGTAGGTATTAACTAGTTGGCGCAACTGGAAAAGTAGGGGAAACTATCAAGAAACAGTTTATAACAGATTCTGAAATACATTGTAAATGGCTTAGCGATGAATTCTTAGTTATACGAGAGTTAAGTACTGAATCAAAACTGGTGTTTTGTAGACGATACTTGTATCATAATACATCCCATTAAATAAAAAGCAACAGATGATTTGGTAAACAAAATTCTGAAAATTCTGATAATGGACTCTCCCTAAATTCAAAAGCAAGGACACCACATTTCAGTTCTGTGCAAGAAATACAGTCACAACAATCACTTATGTGGTGCATGATCAGGAGTCAGTAAGTGGAATAGAAAGCTCTAAATTTTTGAGTGTACATGTTGATGAAAACTTGAACTGGAAGAAAATGCTACTGAGCTTCTCAAACAATTACGTTCAGCTACTTTTGCTCTTCATGTAATTTTTAATCTTAGAAACAAACCTATCAACCTTCTGACATATTTTGCAATTTTACCCCCTCCCCTATAATGTACAGAGTAATTTTCTGGGGTAATTCATACTTAGAAAGAAAGTATTGATTGCACAAAAGCGAACAGTAAACAATAGAGGTAAATATGACATTTATTGACCACTGTTAAAGCTGTCAGTGGCTCTGAAAGGACTTCAATATGCACAAGTAACATTTTTTGATCATTTTCCCAGGAACATAAAATGTCTGAAAGGCAGCAAAGCTGATTTTAAATCTAATTTCAAATCAGTTCTCTTGAACTACTCATTCTATTCCACTGACCAACTTCTAATTAAAAACTGGTAGTTGCAAGAAAATTAAGTTCTTCAGTAGAGCTGGTAACAATAATAATGATAATATATTCCTAAATGTCAACACTAATCATGCATATTCTAAGCTGACTCAGTCCACATTACTTTGATAAAAGAATCGTCCAAATGGTCCATAAAGCATGTAACTAACAAACTAAGTGATTTTTGGGATAGAGTGGTTGGTGAAGCATAATAAAAAAGTAATAAAATGTGTAGTGAATGACAAGTAACTCCAAATAGCTTTTGAGGAGCTAAGTGGAAGATACTTAAATCAGAGTTATTCATTAAGAATAAAGTACACTAGGACAAAAGACCGCTTAGGTCATGGTTCACAGCAGTACAATGAAAGACTCATTGATGATCATGAGAACAAAATAAATGAGCTAACGAAAATAGTGGAGCCGATTAATGATTTGGTAGTAACACAAAAGCAGGATTTACATCAGGTGTTAATGGCAATGAACGAGCATTTTCTGATACATATAGATTAGTAAAAGGATTTGAACACAAGGTAGATGCCAAAGAATACGAACCAGTTTTCATTCATCCGTTTCCAATTTCTATTTCGAAGAAGAAAGAAGTACAAAAATAAAGTGATAAGATGATGGAATGAGGCATAGTAGAGCAAAGCTGTGGTCTGTACAATAATCCCTTGGGAACAGTGAGTAAGAAATATGGAGTGGTTCAGGTTGTAATAGACGCTCATATATTGAACAAAATAGTAAAATGGGAAACTGACCGTCCAGAGAATTTAAACAACTGTTACAAAACTTTTATGATTTATGATGTACAGCTAGGTCGGACTGAATGACAGAATATTGGCAGATGTCATCAGTAC
This sequence comes from Schistocerca americana, assembly GCF_021461395.2. Classification (NCBI taxonomy): domain Eukaryota; kingdom Metazoa; phylum Arthropoda; class Insecta; order Orthoptera; family Acrididae; genus Schistocerca; species Schistocerca americana. Next base: position 34,237,932 of record NC_060129.1, on the reverse strand, counting down.
CTGAATCACAAAAGTATTTGCATTTTTATTTGTAGGAAAATGCTAGCAGTACAGCATTAGAATTAAACACATAACTACCAGTATTTATCGCAACAGCTGATAAAATAGTGGATGCAGAAGTAAGTTCGTAAATTACAATGTGTGTAGACAATGTGTTAATAGCCCATAAGAAAGGATATTATGTCTGTAGGGCATGACTGAAAGAATTCACATAAAATAGATGCAATAAAATATTGTCCAGTAGCGAAGTCCAAAAAACAATTGAAAGCTCATCTACTCATAATAGAATTTTATTTTAAAGATGTGAAAGGGCAAGCACTTAACGATTCTCACATGAATAATTTATTGAAATCGAACAGAGCATTTGTCAGGACGTCAAAATGACAATCTGAATTCAAAAAGATAAGAGAAGGTCTTGCCAAATAAATAATATTATATCTTAACGATTTGAATAAACCATTTCATAGGGGAATTGCAAGTCCAGATTTAGGTCTAAGAGTTACATTCTCCGGTGGAAGGAAGAAGATGACCATGTGAAATATTCCCTTAGAAAAATTATAAATGACTGTGCTTACACTGACACAATATTTTTTAGCGCAATGCAATCTGACTTTCAATTATCCCTACAAAAGAATGGCCCTGACTAACAATAACCTATACCTTTCATGAATCACTTACCTTACAAAAATCTTCATTACTCGAACTACTGCAATACAGCGAGCGCCACTACTGCCAGCTAAATAAAAGATTCAAACTACTGAAGGCACTAACTACTGATAGGCATAGTTAGCAAATGAAAGATTTTGGTAGAGAACAAACAATGTATTTACCTTAATAGTGTTCAAAAGTCATAATATATATATATATATATCAGTTCATGATATCCAGTATTACAAATTTACTCTCTCTGATGGACACACGTCCAGATCATCCGCTCTAAAAACTCCGCCATCTCTCTCCCCACATCCACCACTGCTGGCGGCTCACCTCCAACTGCGCAATTCTACGCGCTGTTAACAGCCAACTGCCCAACACTACAATAGCAAATTCCAACAATGCAAACCAGCCACAGACTGCACACAGCACAGCCAGTGATTTTCATACAGAGCGCTAGGTGACGTTACCAACATAAAAACCTAAACAGCCTACTTACACATGTTGTCCATAAAGCATTTGCTTTCGTAAATCGGATGTAAGGTAAATATGAAAGTCATTATACCATTTCCGAAAAAGAAGAGTCAACAACAGTTAAGAGATGTAAACACTTCTGGAATTATTTGTGAGGGCACAAAACCGTACTTCACATACACAACAGAACTTTAACGTTTCTCAAAAATTATTTGCTGTTCCATCGACTAATCCAATAGGGGCTATACTCACAGCAATTTGAGATGGAAATAAAATATTGAATAACAAATGCATTCCTGAGGGCATACGTTATCTTTTTCAGATATTCAAAGAAAATAAAGAATATGTACAATGGAAAAGCATTGCTTTTACATTTAAGGAGTTTTATATATACATCTAATATTATTTATTGATGGTTACTTGCAGATGAATATGAGGAAAGAGACCTAAAAGTAGACTATGACTTATAGCTGAAAATTTTATTTCAGTGTTACACACTTTCGTACATTAGTGTAGTCTGGTTTCTTCCAGAGAAACCAATAACTTATTGTAAGTAAAGGTGTAGGGTTCATCTAACGAAAGTAGGAAGCCATTAGGGCTGTGAACTATCAAGCTTTTTCCCTTGCCGTTCCGTTCCTGGAACGCCATTTTTACAGGAAGGCCTTGTCACTTCCGTTTATGGAGCTCCCAGTCTTTGGAACGAGGTGTACAGCAGATGGGTAGAAGTAAAGGACATAGCCAGCTAACAGTGGTTCACTGAGACCGTTTTCTCTTCATGACTTTTATATTTTCTGCTAACATGCAGTTCATGGAGAAGACGACAGTAATTAGTACATCTGCAGTAATAAATCTTGTCATGAAAACAGCAGCCGTGCATGCAAGATATTTCCAGAGAAATTTATGGTGTTGCGAAAGTTGCATCATCTTGCTTGTAGAATGGTTTCAGAAGTTAGACATTATGGCGTGTATGGTCTAGTTGAATAACATGTGACACTGCGGATGCTGTGGAAGCAATTATACACCATGTTCTCACCTCCACTGCTTGTGAAAAGGCGAGCTACTGATAATTCATTTCACAGTTAATCATGTAAAGCAAAATCAGACTCGAGTTAAACATAAAGTATGGTGGTAGTGTCTTTGAATTAACACAGCAACAGTTGAGCCTCGAGAAGGCTTTCCTTGTGATGTCAGCTGCACCCTGTTTAGTCTGCCTAAATTCTGTCATAAGGATTATTATTTGTCAAATGGGAAAATAATTGCATTGTAGGCAATATTTTACGTAAGTGATTTCTCAATAATTACGTAAATTCAGTATGACAACAGTATCGAACTTCATTTTTGCATGCAAAACTTCGTAAAATGACTGTCGACAAGGATGTCTTGTAAGTTCTGTTCTGGTACTAAAAGCAAACGATATACACACCACAAAAAAAGTTTTGCATCACCCCAGTTCCCAGAACTCCTGAAGATAGACTGTGGATATTGTATCACAGACATAGTCCCTTTGACTGTTCAGAGATGTCAGTAAACCCGCCCAAAGATATAAACAACCATGCATGAGCAGCGCCTATTAGACGGGGGGGGAGGGTCCGACAGTCGATCAGTTCCAGTCATGCCACCAGGAAAGAGGTACATGGCTCGTGTTGTCTGTAGTTCAAACATGCCTAGACGGTCAATAGCGCGGTTCGATCGAATCCGCATTGTTACTTTGTTGTCAGGAAGGGCTCTCAGCAAGGGAAGTGTCCAGGCGTCTCGGAGTGAACCAAAGCGATGTTGTTCGGACATGGAGGAGATACAGAGAGACAGGAACTGTCGATGACATGCCTCACTTAGACCGCCCAAGGACTACTACTGCAGTGGATGACCGCTAGCTACGGATTATGGATCGGAGGAACCCTGACAGCAGCGCCACCGTGTTCAATAATGCTTTTCGTGCAGCCACAGGACCTCGTGTTACGATTCAAGCTATGTGCAATAGGCTGCATGATGCACAACTTCACTCCCAACGTCCATGGCGAGGTCCATGTTTGCACCATACAGCGCAGTACAGGTGGGGCCAACAACATGCTGAATGGACCGCTCAGGATTGGCATCACGTTTCCTTTACCGATGAGTGTCGCATATGCCTTCAACCAGACAATCGTCGGAGACGTGTTTGGAGGCAACCTGGTCAGGCTAAACGCCTTAGACACACTGTCCAGCGAATGCAGCATGGTGGAGGTTCCCTGCTGTTTTGGGGTGGCATTATGTCGGGCCAGCGTACGCCGCTGGTGGTCAAGCAAGGTGCCGTAACGTCTGTACTATACGTGAGTGCCATCCTCCGACCGATAGTGCGACAATATCGGCAGCATATTGGCGAGGCATTCCTCTGGATGGACGACAATTCGCGCCCTCGTCGTGCACATCTTCTGAGTGAGTTCCTTTAGGATAACGACATCGCTCGACTAGAGTGGCCAGCATGTTCTCCTGACAGGAACCCTATCGGACACGCCTGGGATAGACTGAAAAGGACTGTTTGTGGACGACGTGACCCACCAACCACTCTGAGGGATCTACGCCGAATCGCCATTGAAGAGTGGGATAATCTGGACCAACATTGCCTTGATGAACTTGTGGATAGTATGCCACGACGAATACAGGAATGCATCAGTGCAAGAGGACGTGCTACTGGGTATTAGAGGTACCGGTGTGTACAGCAATCTGGACCTCCACCTCTGAAGGTCTCGCTGTATGGTGGTACAACATGCTATGCGTGGTTCTCATGAGCAATAAAAAGGGCGGAAATGATGTTTCTGTTGATCTACATTCCAATTTTCTGTACAGACTTCCGAACCCTCGGAACCGAGGTGATGTAAGACTTTTTTTGATGTGTGTACATGTTTCAGTTCAATAGAGTGAAGTACAGTGACGTGTGGTAGAAGAATGCTGCATGGAGAGGCGTGGCATTGCACTTTGGCACACTTGAGACCAATCCTACATTTCCTCCAAGATATATGTTTCATATATTGAACTCTTCAGAAAGATATGCGCCACAAAATTGACGTATTTTTGAAAAATTGATTTCGTTTCAATTTTTGACGTCCTATCTCAAACGCTGATAGGGGGTGGGAGAGGGGGGGCGCCACTATTAAGCTTTTGCCCCAGTTCAGAGAATATCGTGGGTTTGGGGTTGACATTTGGACAAAGCTAAGCACGTACTGAAGTGCGGTTCACTGTGCTTTGCAGACTACAGACGCGCTTGTAGATGTACGACGGGACTTTAAAAGGTAAGTTTACGTTATAACGGCAGGCAAAATAACTTTTACTGAATTCTGCGCTACATTTAAAAGTTATACAAACGCTTGACACCACTCCTGAACACAATCGCCAAGTCCGTGTAAATAGCGGTCGGTGCGTTCTACGCATCGTTCAGTTGCTCGATGACAAAAGACCCGCCCCTTGCTGAGCCGCACACTGAAGCCGTGCGGTGCGTCCCCAGCCGGTTCGCCACTCCACCCGCAGCTGTCCCAGCAGCGGCAGAAGCGGCTCTGCAGGGGGACCGCCCGCTACACGTGTCCTCGCTCGCCCCTGACAGCGCGCCACACCTGTTGCTCAGTGGTCCCAGCAGGGGGCCGCCCGGCAAGCGGATTTCCGTGATCTTCGTATCCGTGGTGCACGAAGTGCAGAACTGAAACATCAGTCTTCCCGTACTGTTCGATGCAATTTTCAAAAATTCTCAAATAAATCGGTTTTGAATTTCTCCGAGCTACAGTAACTCTCTCAAATTAAGGCTCTTTTCACAGTGAACCGCCTGCCTGATTCGGTAGCGTTTAACAATGACAATCGCGTCATCAGTGGGTCGCTGCTTCGAATCTTGCTATGGAATTACTTTTCCATTTTATTTTTTGTTCAGTTGGAATCCCTAATCTGTTAAATATAAAATGCATCAAATATAAACCAATTAAAACCTATTTAACCATAGTTTTTCATAAAAAATCCTCATATTCTTGTGTCTTATTACATACCAGACACAAAACTGTAGCTTTCACTGGAAATATAAATTATTAATTATAGATACTTTATAAAAGATTATTAATAGTTTTATAACGCTTTTTAAAATTTAAGCCATCATTATTATCAATCTTATGAAATATCGATAATTAGGAATTAAGACTAGATAATTTAATTACAATATGTTTGATGAATTCTATAAGTAAATGATGAGGATATTCCAATTCAACGAAGAAAAAGGAACGAAAATAAAAAGGACCATGGCGATATTCGATCACGCGATTTCTGTTTTCAACGGTACTGAGTGATCAACACGGGCCACCGCTAGAAACCCTTAATTTTAGTGAAATACTGGTCCCCTAAAAATTTCAAAATCGATTTTCTCGAGCGTTTTTACAATTGTATTGAACCGCTTTCGGACATGGGTATTTGAGTTCTTAACTCCACATACCACGAATACAAAAACTTAGAAAAATTCAATTACCGGGTAGTATCTTTGTTAGTGTGGGTCGACATGCGTAACCTACTTCCTGAGGTCCCTCTCGTATCTTAGCATCTAAATGTACTCGCATGGTAGCAGAAACAGAAATGGCGCTAGAGATCCAGATGTTAAGGACTCTAAAGTTGAATCAATATATTTAGGACTTTTTGATATATAACCACCACAATTTGCTAAAAATTGTTGTTATTCTGCGACTACTTTGACATTACCGTCATTATCTGGCAGAATTCTTTTTTCTTCTTAGGTTTTTCATTTTGTTGTCTGAGCAGGACTCATACACCTATACATGTATCAGGTATAAAATATCACCACAGACGTACGTAAAACTGCAGTAGAATCATATTACAAGATGATCTCCTCGTCTAGCAAAGAGGTATATAAAAGGTGATGTCTTCTCAAGTCTTTTATGGTGATACTCTCTGCAAACAGGAATCGGATGGCGACCAGATACTGTAGGAGGTTCGTGGCGTTGTGGGTAATGTGACAGGCATCCTGTTCTGCACCGGTTTCGCACAGTGGTGATGCCACCACACCTATACAATGTATGAGGGTAGTTTGAAAAGTTCTCGAGACGGAATACAAAAAAAGTACTTACATCAGTGAAACTTTTTTATTTTTCACCGTAGTGGCCTTGTAGATTAAGGCACTTGGTCCAACAATGTTCCAGTGCCTTGATCCCATCTCGAAAATAACTTTCTTCTAGACCTGCAAAATGTTTGTCAATTCCCGCTATCAATTCTTCGTAGGAAATGAATCTTTGTCCACCAAGAAAAATTTTCGGTTTTGGGAAGAGTGGAAGTCTGACGGAGCCATATGAGGTGAATAAGGCGGGTTTGGCAACAATTCATACTTAATTCGTGTAATTTTGCCATGGCGACGGCATATGTGTATGGGCGCGCATTGTCTTAATGGAAGATGACTTTCTTCCTTTCTAAACCTGGCCTTGTTTCGCGTATTTTTTGTTGCAATTTGTCCAGGAGGTTAGCATACGAGGTCAGTATTCTCCAGTAATAGTTTGCCCAGTGGCGACATAATCCACACCCATGCTCATAAATTAAGGACAATACTGATACATGGTGGAACAAGCCTCTTGTGGGCGGTTTGTGGGTTAAATCACCTCGGGGTATGACCGTGCCGTGAATATGACCTGCGGTCGTCGCACGGTGGCGCTGGCAGCAGTCCACATACGCAGAGGTGTGTTGGTGCTTGTCAGAGTACGGTGCAGCGAGCAAGTGTGCAGACGTTTTCAGACGTGCTAATGGTGACTGTGTGTTGAAAATGGCTCAAAGAACAGATATTGATGACGTTATGAGGGGCAGAATACTAGGGCGACTGGAGGCTGCGGAACAAAGCAGATTGTAGCACGGGCCTTCCGTGTGCCACAAAGCGTGACCTCAAGATTACGGCAACGATTCCAGCAGACGGGAAACGTGTCCAGGGCTACAGTGCGGGACATCCACAGTGTACAAAACTGCAAGAAGACAGATATCTCTTCATCAGTGCCCGCAGATGGCCATGGAGTACTGCAGGTAGCCTTGCTCGGGACCTTACCGCAGCCAGTGGAACAGTTGTCTCCAGACACACAGTCTACAGACGACTGAACAGACACTGTTTATTCGCCCGGAAACCTGCAAGGTGCATTCCACTGACCCATGGTCACATAAGAGCCCGTAAAGCCCGGTGTCAAGAACAGAGTACATGGTCATTGGAACAGTGGTCTTAGCTTATGTTCACAGACGAGTCCAGGTATAGTCTGAACAGTGATTCTCGCTAGGTTTTCATCTAGCGTGAACCAGGAACCAGAAACCAACCCCTTAATGTCCTTGGAATGGACCTGTATGGAGGTCGTGGTTTGATGGTGTGGGGTGGGATTATGATTGGTGCACGTACATCCCTGGATGTCTTTGACAGAGAAACTGTAGCAGGTCTGGTGTATCGGGACGTCATTTGGCACCAGTATGTCCATCTTTTCAAGGGTGCCGTGGGTCCCACCTTCTTCCTGATGGATGATAACGCACGGCCATACTGAGCTGCCATCGTGGAGGAGTACCTTGAAACAGAAGATATCGGGCGAATGGAATGGCCTGCCTGTTCTCCAGACCTAAACTCCATCGAGCACGTCTCGGATGCTCTCGGTCGACGTATGGCTGCACGTCTTCAAACCCCTACGACACTTCAGGAGCTGCGCCAGGCACTGTTGCAAGAATCGGAGGCTATACCCCAGCAGCTGCTCGACCACCTGATGCAGAGTATGCCAAACCATCGTGCGACCTGTGTACGTGTGCCTGGTAATCATATCCCATACTGATGTGGGGGTACATGCGCAGGAAACCGTGGCGTTTTGTAGCACATGTGTTTCGGGACGGTTTTCTCAACTTATCACCAATACCGTGGGCTTACAGACCTGTGTCGTGTGTGTTCCCTATGTGCCTAAGCTATTAGCGACAGTTTTGTGTATGCCACGTTGTGTGGCACCACATTCTCCTATTATCCTTAATTTATGAGCATGAGTGTACAAACAGAATCCCCTTCGCATACCAGAACACTGATGCCATGACCTTTCCCGCCGAACGAATTGTCTTTAATCAGCATGTTTCCATTGCTTTGACTGTTGTTTTGTCTCTGAAGTATAGCAATGCACCCAAGTTTCATCTAAGATCACAAATCGGCGCAAAAAATCTTGTTCGTTTCTCCTAAAATGGGCCAAACATTGATTCAACATGTCCATTCTCATGCGTTTTTGGTATAGTATCAAGAGCCGCGGCATCTATTTTGCAGATAATTTTTTCATTTGTAATTTTCAGTTAAAATGTGATATACCCTTTCAGATGACATCTCAAGCGTGAGAAATTTTACACACTTTCAATAGGCGATCCTCCGTGACCATTTTGTGCACTTTTGCAATGATTTCTGGAGTAGTGACACATCTTGGCCGACCACTGCGCGGATCATCATCTAAGCTCTCCCGACCAAATTTAAATTCGTTTGTCCACTTGGCAGCAGTTGAATATAAAGCAGCAGAGTCCCCCAGTGTAATATGGAAATCAGCACGATTGTCCTTTGCTTTCATACCTTTCTTTACGAAGTACTTAATCACTGATCGAATCTCGATTCTTTTCCATCTTCGCAAATCAGTACGCGGGAAAAACAACAGAGTCACGTCATTGGCACAGCTCTCTTCCAAGAGCATTGACAAGGCACGTGTTTACAGGCAATAGTCCAACGAATATCACGTCAACAATTCGTTGCGACAGCGCTCACTTCTCGTGGTAATTCCGAGAACTTTTAAAACCACCCTCGTAGAAGCTTTCTTAACAGCGATGGTTCAATATTAACTTTCTGGAGCTGCGATGTCTCTCATGCTGGAAGTTCGGAATCAGCACCGGGTTCTTTACTAGCATAATTGTTAACTTCGTAACTGGAGGTTTCATGCCGTTTTGTGCTCAGTTTTCCTGATCGTTGATTTACTAACGTTTAAAGAAAGTGTAGCTGGTAATTCCACACGACTGCCCATTCAGTCAGAGACGGCTGCCTTGGGTGTCTTCTCTACTCTATCAGCGGCATGAACGTCTCAGTGGTAATACCAGCACATGGTAACTTCCTGCTTCCTAGTTGTGATCTGCAGTATCAGATTCATGGCGCCATTTGCTATGGGGCAGTTGAATCTTCCGCTTTTGAGGTTTCTTAATAGTTGCAGCGCTCGTCTTGAATCAGAGAGGATGACGAACTCGAAACGCCGCTCGGGGTAGCCGAGAGCTCTGATCCGCCTTGTCACGGTCTGCGCGGCTCCCCCCGTCGGAGGTTCGAGTTCTCCCTCGGGCATGGGTGCGTGTGCGTGTGCGTGTGCGTGTGTGTGTGTGTGTGTGTGTGGTCTTTAGCCTAAGTTAGTTTAAGTTAGATTGTGCGTAAGCTTAGGGACCCATGACTTCAGTAGTTTGGTTCCATAAGACCTTACCACAAAAAACTCGAAACCCAAGAGCTTCCAAAAGGATAGCCAGAAGCTAGTCTCTCATAATCGCGAGTTCTTTAGGCAGCTTCAATTTCATTCCAGTATGACAACTGCTCTCGCAGCAAGTACGACCATATAAATCTTCATTCTTCGAACAATATCTATAAGATTAGTCTGGCACTGCTGTGTTCAGAGAGGTACATCGTCAAAATGAAATTATTCGAATAATCACAGCCAAAGTGTATACCACATGGCTACTATATTAATACGTATTGAATAACTGTTTACACGTGTGAATGTAGAAGGTCCCGCTCAGAACACAATAATTCTAAATAATAATCTGTTTTAAATTTGTAGACCCGTTATACGCACAATACAAAAATTGAAAGTCTGGCAAACAGTGTCTTTAATTTCTAAACGAAACGCAGAATAATATAAGGTTTGAGCAGCTTCTTGTGGTCTTACACCAAAATGTCTTTCACAAAAGCTATGCAGCATAACATAAAGACGATTATATTCATCCATGCTTCATGAGGGCGGACTCTATCGACATCTACGTAAATAATCCGCAAGCCGCAGTAAGGTAGACGGTGGAGGGTTGGCAGAATCGCTCTGCAGACAGCTTCAAATGTCGGTCCCCTAAATGTTCTCATTAGTGTTCCTACAGAAGAACTTCGCCTTTCCATATCATCTGACTAACACTTGTATGTCGTTTGAACCTACTGGTAACAACTCTAGCAGCCCGTCTCTGAATTGCTTCGATGTCTTCCTTTGATCCAACTTGGTGCAGATCCGAAAACTCGAGCAGTGCTCCAGAATAGGTCGCAGTAGTGTCCTACAAGCGGCCGCTTTTGCAGATAAAGCACACTTTCCTAAAAATCTCCCAATAAACCAAGGTCGACGATTCGGCTTCTCTTCCACAATCCTCGCGTCCTCAGTTCCATTTCATGTAGCTCTGCAACGTTTCGCCTAGATATTTAATCGACCTGAGTGTGTCAATGAGCGCCATACTAATACTGTATTCGAACGTTGTGGGTTTGTTTCTCCTACACGTCTGCGTTAACTTAACATTTTTCTACATTTACAGCTATCTGTCATTCATCACGACAGCTGGAACTGTGTGTAACTCATCTTGTATTCGTCACTCAATGACGACACGTCACCGCATACTACAGCATCATCAGCAAACAGGCGAGTGTTGGTGCCCACCCTGTCCTCCAGGCCACTTACGTGTATAAAGAACAACAGCGGTCGTGTCGCACTTCCCTCGGCCACTCCTGACGACACCCACGTCTCTGATGAACACTCGCCGTAGAGGACAACGTACTCATATAGTTAGTTAAGAAATCTTCCAGTCACTCAGATACCCTGGACCTTATCCCGTATGCCCATACCTTCGTTAACAGTCTGCAATATGGAACGGTGTCAAATGATTTTCGGAAATCTAGGAATGTAGAGTCTGACTGTCTTCCTTCCCCCATGATTCGGAGGATATTATGTCAGAAGATGGGAAGCTAAGTTTCTCATGAGCGATGGTTTCTAAACTGCTGCTGATTCGTGGACATAAGCTTCTCGTCCTCAAGGAAATTAATTGTATAAGAACTGAGAATATGTTCAAGAATTCCGAAGCAGACTGATATTACAGATATTGTTCTGTAATTTTGTGGGTCTGCTCTTTTACCCATCTTGTAGGGGGTGAACATTAATAAGATGGACAAACTGCAGGGACGGATTCCTGACTGGAAACGGGGAAAAATAAATCCTATGAACATGTGTCTGGAAACGCATCGTTGCCACAGTAGATGGCGCTGACGAATGAAAGTGCCTCTAACCACGTACCGTGTGGTCGTTGTAGGCTGTGTGACTGACGCAGTGTAATGTGAGCAGCAGAATGGTCCGGTATTCATGTCAGAAAGAGGCAGAGACAGTGTTTCTGTACAGCCAAGGAGGCGGAAACGGCCGAGAGGCAGCACGGCTATCCCACAGCAAGTACTCTCACAGACGCCAACCATCTCTCACGACATTCCAAGTGCTTTTTGGGCGCTTCTGAGGTCCAGGGTCCTTACAGATAGATGAACGTGCAGAGAAGCGGCGGGCTGTGCATACACCAGATCTGGTGGACCAGGTTCTACGGGACATTGAGACGAACCCCAGTACAGGCTCCAGGTAAGTGGCCCACCAACATAGTGTAAGCCAGAGTACGATTATGTGCATCCTGCGTGAAAACCACCACTATCTCTGTCACCTGCAAGCGTATGGAGGCCACTTTGAACATGTGTTGTGACGTGGATGCGATGCAGCTCTGATCTGTGTTCTGGGCAGTTTGTTGTCTTTGAAAGTGCACTGACCATTTCCAGACACATGTTCATACGATCTTTTTCCTTCCATTTCAGGTCAGAAATCCGTCTCTGCAGCTTTTCCGTTTCACTACTGTTCATCCTGTATACAGGAGCCACTCGCGGCTCTCGCAGGTCCTTCCTTGGGACTTGTGGCACTGGGCGAGAGACTCGCGATGAATGCGAGGAGAGTAGCGCCCAACGCTGCAGGGTACTTTTTGTAATACCGAACTGAGGTTCCATCCGAAAAAGTAACTCTTTTGGTGTCAAATCCTTCCGTTATTTCTCTACACCAGGGATGCTTATTAATATGTCCTTCGTACATAGGTGATTGCGATGGTCAAACGACGACATGTTTGTACGATTCTCATGCGTGAACTAGTCATTAAATGCGAAATTTAAAACTTCAGCTTTCCTTTTGCTATCTTCTAGTCTTTTGTTGTTGTTGTTGTTATTGTTGTTTTCGTGGTCTGCAGTCCAAAGACTGGAATGATGCAGCTCTTCACTATATCCCACGAAGGACTCTTCATCTGTGAATAACTGCTGTAGCCTACATCCATTTGCTTACGATATTCATTGTTTGTCTCAGTTTTTGCTGCTCACACTACACCCCTCCCTCATTGCGAGACAGTTATTCATGTGTCATCATGTGCCCTGCCCTCTTCAAATGATTCCACGCGAATGCTCCCTCATTACTTACTCGATCTATCCATCAGATTATTCGCATGTAAATACATAAAACTGCAACCAATCACTTTTTTGAATAATTATTTATTATTCCATGAACCGGTTTTCGAACCTTTTCAGGTTCATCTTCAGATGGTTTCCGGAAGTCACATCACTATTTCTAGCATAATTCTTGGTGCTGGCTCTCTGACAAGATGATGGAACACGCTGCCATGACTGTTGTTTATCTGGCGCTATGGATGTAAATTCAGTTTTTTAAGTACTGCGACAATATCGGCGGCGTTTTTCGTTAGTGTCCATGTGTGTGCCTCAGTTTTGATGCCAGTTGGAATATCACTTCCCACACTTTTACACAATTTATATTGATTTACACTGTGACAGCGAAACTTTGGCAGCATCCAGCGTGTTCTATACGACTGTTGCATGCAACAAAGATCTTGACAAAAAGATATGGCACAGGCCTACTTTGCTAAGAGATGTAATTTGTGCTCGTTTTCTTATATTAAAATCGATACAAGGGCAAATATTTTAATCTGACTGACAAAATAAAATATATAAAGAAATGAATTACTACAAGAACAAACTTCAAGTGATCTGATGTCGTATTTATATTCGTATATTGACGTATCATACAGTCAGTTTAGGAGCAAATACTTTAATCAAGATTGGCATTGACATGTTAATGCCAATCTTGATTAAAATACTTCCTCATCAACTGACTGTATTATACGTTAATATACGAATAGAAATACGACATCAGATCACTTAAAGTTTGACATTAGCATGTCTGTTCTGGTAAAAATGGTGCTGGAACAACAGAAAGCGTTTTTGTTGTACGTTCTGCGCAGTGCGGGGTCAGTAATAACTGTTGAGCCGGGGTTCCGGACTAAGTATGGTGTAGATCCTGTAATATTAGTAATTTTCGCCTCACAAACAATAATATACGCTCAATAGTAAATGCCTGATGGCCTAAAGTTATCGAACAATTGTAAAGTAAAAGAAATGAACCATCGCATAGCAGCGACAGAGTCTATTATTCTTTATCTTTGCCGTTCTTGCGCGGTGCCTGTAAATCTCTATGTACATGTATCGATTAATGGTATAAAAAAGAATTCTGCTGTTACAAGACAAATGAGGTTTTTGGCGCCTCACCTTTTACTGTTTGTATTCTATGAAAGGCGGACGCGGACTTGCTGCGTTCCGCAACTGTATTTTATATTCTATGTGAAAATATTGAGTGAATATGCTAAATGTTATTTTTTTTCAATCAGAAAACATGTAGTTTCTTGTAACTGATTACGAACAGACAGCATCAAGTGCACATTTTTACTGTTATGTATAAAGTATTTAACCACAATGGTCATCTATTGTAATTTAATATGAAAAGGTACGTAGCATTAAAAAAAAGGTGTGTTACAGATAAGTGTGCTTATTTTAGTAAATTAACTTTGATGATTTCCATCTCCTCATTTACTTGAATTATAATTATTTTGTGTTACTTCATCACCAGAAATTACGATCACGCTGATGGGCCGAACGCAGCATGAGGCAGAAGGTAAATTATCGTTTTCCTATTATTTCTGAACCAACTTTTTTGTGTAGTTCTTTTAAAGTTTATAAATCTTCTGGTCCCTTAGTGTTGATCCGGGTATGACTTCATCGCGACTATAAAAATGCACAGAAATGTTAATGTTTCTTCCGAACGATCTCAAATATATATATCAATATGCTGCTCTTATTCAGGTATTTAATGCTCAACGTATGTTATTATAATAGTGTAATCAATCCCTGATTCTGTTGCCAAGTGGCCATCAAAATATTCACTTTTCCGACATTTTTTTAAAAAAAAAAATATATATATAAAATAACAATTCTTTTTCTTTTCGTCCCCAAAGAGCAACGCCACACTTGGCGCCCGAACAGGAACTTGATCAAAAGTCATTTCATGTAGGTGTTTAAAAATTTTTCAGTGCTTGTTCTAATAATTGTTTCATTTTTTCATGTGGATGCAATTCAACCGAGGAAGAGAAGTGGGAAAACCTTTTAATTAATTCAGAAGAACAATTGATGAAATTACCAAAAAACGCGAGTATCCAGCCGTATCACCATCAAGACAGCCATAGTAAGTCAAATTTTTATACGCAGTAGCCAAGCTTTCGTAGTGACGTAGCATTTTTCGAGCTGACCAGAACGTAAACCTGTCTTTCCTTGCCTTGAAACAGCTTTATTTAAATTTGTCCATAGTCCATTCTTATGTAGTTAAATTCAGTGAAAGTGTACCATTGTTGTCAGTGTATAAAAAAAATTACGATATGGCGGATAACTACGCTCGAAACTGGTAAAACGTGTGATATTTCATTTGTTTGTAATTAGTAGGAACCATCTTGTCTTCTTGGCGTACATGAACGTCAGTTGTTACCCAGAGTTAAAATTTCATCTTAGACCCCAGTAAGCCATAGCACTACGTGACAGACAAACGACTGACGGCAGTGACAAACAATATCTGTAGCATTTTGACATTAATGAACATGGCTGACGGTAAACAGCGGACACAAACAAAAGCAGACGACAGCGGTGATGCGAATGGACCTCACTATCCATTACGATCACGCGCGATAGGTACACGAGCGGAGGCAGAAGCAGCCTCGACCGAAGTTTTAGAAGCCGGTCCTAGTGTGCAAACTATTCCCGCTTTTGAAAAAAATGACTTGGCCGCAATGATCGAAGCAATAATGGAACGCAAGTTCGAAAGTCAAAGACAGAGAGAAGCGCAAAGACAGGAGCGTGAAAAGCAGGAAAAATTAGATGAAAAGGACCGCGAAGAAAAAGAGAAGGCCGAAAGAGGGCATAATAAAAATCAGGTCCTTACAAATTTGTGCAATTCAGTAAAAGCAGACATAAATTCAGTAAAAACAGATCTGCAAACGGAGATGAATAACCTAAATACACGGTTAAATTCGGTAAAGGCCGAACTAAAGGCAGACATAACAGCTGATTTAAATACCCTGTTGGGTAATGTCTAAAGCCAAATCAGTAGTCAGATCACGACCATGAGGCTAGAAATTGACACACAAGAAGAGTCAAAAATAGAGGATATTTCAAAACGGTTAGATGAAAAAATCGAAGCAGCCAAGGGAGAGATAAATTCAAAAGTGATGGAATATCAAAAACAAGCTGCGACCTTAAAAGAAGATTATACTGCAATCTCTGATGAGGTCAAGGGAGTTAAAACCGCAGTAGACACGATCGAGAATGTTGTTAATGATCTTTCCAAACAGACTGAGACTCTTAATGTAGAGGATCAAATAAAGAATACTGTTAAAGCACATGCTGAAGCATTGTCCCACCACTACCAAGAGTGGATTAAAAACAAAGACAGATTCATAGAAAACAAGGTCAAGAACGAACTCAGGGAAACTGTCAAAAACGTGACCTTTGAAATATTGGCAGCCCCTGGAAAAACAGGAGACACGGTGATGTCAGAATTAGGTCAGATAAGACGAACGTTAGCTCAAGATTTACCTGAATGGCGTCAACAGATAGTCGATGAAGTTCGTACACTAAAATGTCAAGTTGAAAATTCCCCACCTCCCGTGTCAGGAGAGTGGAATAATTCACCACGATGTAATGAACAACAGCAGGTACATTACCGTTCACCATTCGATAACGCTCAAACTCATAGTTCTATAGAAGCGCAATTTAACCAGAGTACCGGCCTACCCACTTTTGTCAGTTTGATGCAGGAAGAAAGCGTGATCAAACATCGTGTTTTTCCGACCTTTCACCCACAGAAAAGAGAAATTCATCCTATAGTGTTCCTCCGAAATTTTTCAGGAATTTTCCCGAATAGCTGGAGTGACCGCCAGCGAATTCAATTCTTTACTGGATTTATCGTAGGCGATGCTGCCTTAGGGGGAACCGAAATGGTCGTCTCTTCTAAATGTTACAAAGAGTTTGAACAGATGTTTTTCGCTAAATTCTGGAGTTCTGGTGTGCAGCAGCGCCTGAAAAAAGAGGTTTACAACGCCGAAGTGTTTAACAGTAAGCGCGGTAGTTTGAGAAGATATTTTGAAAAGTATTTCGCCGATCACTGCCAAAGACGTTATTATGATTCTGAAAACTAAGCTACCGATTGCGATCAGAGTTAGTAAACGTGTCTGAGGACGATACGGACACTTTCCTATCTGTGTTAGACTCGTTAGATCTGATTTATGAGGACGCTAGAGTTGATGTTGGCAACGCCCACTTCAGTGCTGGCGGCCAGCACAATACAGAATACGCGGGCAACAATGGTGGCCGAGCGAAAGCGCGTCACAGTGACGGCCAGTACCAACCCCACAACGGTTTCAAAAATAAACACCCTACGTACTCAAACAGTAAATACAAAAATAAGTAGAATAACGGCCAGAGATACAATCCAGCATATAATTCGTCACCACCTCAGTACGGAAATGCACATTATAATACACAGCCCCAGCATTATGGAAACACGTAACCGATCAACGGTAATTATCAAAACGATCAGTCTTACGATTCAAATCGTCAGTGGAAAGGAAATAAATGGCATAATCAAGGTGGAGACGAACGTACACCTTTCAGTAACGGTTACAATCAACACAAGCCACAGCAAAATACCTTTCAACCACAAAATATACACTTCACGCAACAAGCGAATGGACCTTCGGGAAGTCTAAAGCCTAAACGCCAGCATAATATGCAAATTTATTATGCGCAAGCGAATACACCAGGACAACAAGATCCATTTCCAACCGAGTTCGTACCACAAAACCAACACCAGTTCCAGACAGAAGAAACTTTAAGAAATATAAATCAGCAGGAAAGTAAGCGTCGAGCGGAAAATTAAAAGCAGCACCTTTGAGCCTCCTAGAGGATGCTGCAGGTTTGAATGGGGGCACCCTGTCCCTTAGTCCACACGAAATTAAAGCAATTAGGTATGACAAAGAGACAAACTTACGGGATGATCTAGTAGCAGTCACTGAGACGAAAGACAATGATGACGTAAGGGACGAACAAGTTCAAGCTTCCATAAGAGTATCAATTGCCAACATACCAGTAACAACCATTGTAGATACAGGAGCTAATATAAATGTCTTATCTTTATGTTTATTTAAGCAAATATCCTCTGTATGCAAAGTTTTATCACTTCCAATTCAAGGTTGCACCGTTTCGGGAGCAATTGGTCCACTAACACAACGTGTAAATCTTCAGACTCAGCTTCAAATCCAGATAGAGTCTATTTCAGTAACGTGCATTTTTCTTATTGTTAAAAATCTGAGTATGGAATTCTTGAGGCAGACGAAAGCTAAAATTGACATCGAGTGTGGAATCTGTACTCTAGTAGCGAGCCAGCAACAAGTAACTGTAAATTTGTTAAGAAGTAAGGTGAAGACAAACTTTGGGGTGCTTCAAATAGCAGTACGGCCATGGACTAAAAGACAACAGTACAGTCAGACAGAAGACATGACAGATCTTGAAAGTGTCAATGACGATGAGTATAAAGACCTAATTCCCGCTCAGAATGAATTATACGGTAAAGCTAGTGAGTCCACTGAATTATCCAAACAACAGAAGAATGAGCTTTACAATTTGTTAACAGATTACGTTCAAGTATTTTCTAAGAAACCTGGACTAATAAAAGGCTTTGAATATCGAATGGATGTCCTGCCCCATTCAACCTACTGTAGAACAAGCTATTCCATTCCATATGCGAGACGCGAAGCTGTCAAGTGCGAGATCAGGAAAATGCTACGCTGGAATGTGATAGAAGTATCTCATTCACCTTATTCGAGTCCTTTATTGTCTGTACTAAAATCAGATGGTAGCGTAAGGCTAGTCCTAGATGCAAGATTAATCAATAAAATTATAGTACCCGTAAGAACGAGACTAGAGGCTCTTGAAGAGCATCTGCAGAAGTTTCATGGAGTTAAGTATTTGAGCACCCTTGATTTGAAAAGCAGTTACTGGCAAGTAAAACTTGCGCAGGAGTCTAGGAAGTACACTGCGTTTATATTTGCAGGTAGATCTTACCATTTAAAAGTTGTACCGTTTGGACTAAATGTGAGTTCCGGAATTTTTATTTCTGCCCTTGACTATGTACTAGGTCCTGAACTTTTAGATGAGGTAACAGTCTATGTGGATGACGTTCTTGTAGCATCGAAAAATTGGGAAGATCATGTGGCCCTTCTGCAAAAGGTACTTCAACGATTCAGGGAGTATGGTGTTACAGCAAATCTTAAGAAATCCAAGTTTGGAAAAAGTGAAATTAAATTTTTAGGACACATCATCACCCCTGAAGGAATTAAACCTGACCCGGAAAAATTGACTGCTATAAAAAACTTTCCAACCCCTGTTACAAAAAGGCAACTGAAAGGATTTATCGGTCTTACGTCATTTTTCAGACGTTTTGTTCCCAATCAGGTATTGAACAATCCCGCTCTTCACAACCTTTTAAAAAAGAATTCACACTGGAATTGGACACCTGAATGCCAAGACGGATTTCAGAAAATTAAAGACTGTCTGGTTAACAGTAACATTCTCCATCATCCTCAGATGGATAAGGAATTCTGCATTACTGCAGACGCTTCCTTTGTGGGTATCGGCGCTTGTCTTTTCCAGATTCAATTAGTAAATGGACACGTGCAAATCCAAGTGATCAGCTTTGCGAGTCGAGTGTTATGTGAGTGTGAAAAGTCTTATGCGGTTACGGAGTTGGAGGCATTCGCCGAAGTATGGGCTTTTAGGCGATTTAACTATTATATCTTTGGAAGAAAAATTAAAGTCTATTCAGACCATCAAGCCTTATCATTCCTCCTTTCATGCAAGTTGCAACATCCCCGTCTTACTCGTTGGTGCTTATTCCTGCAGGAATATGACTTTGACATTATATATATAAAAGGTAAAGATAATGTTATAGCAGACACACCTTCTCGCTCACCTGAGGGCTTACCAGAAACCAGCGAACTGGTGGAACAAATGCCTAATTATAAAGTTTTGTTAATGAAAGATCCAATTCACAGAAAGTATTTTCTTCAGTTATGTAGGCAGATTCAGATTCTTCAAAATACAGATCCAAAATGGAAAAAGGTTAGACAAATTCTTCACGAAAATCCAGCCCACAAGTTGTCCAAGTTTTATAAAGTTCATAACCAAGTGCTATTTCATAAGACATCTGAGTCATCTGAGAGATGGTGTGTTTGCATCCCTCGAAATTTCATTGAACGTCTTCTGTGGTACACTCACATTTCATGGGGTCACTAAGGACCAGAAAAATGTAAAAGGAAAATCTCGACTTAATGTTATGTTCCGAATCTACATCAGAGAATCCATAAATTATTGAGAAACTGTGTCATCTGTCAAAAGGCAAAATCCTTAAACATTTCCACTTCAATCCCACTAAATCCAATAATTGCTGAAACACCAAACCAGCTTCTTAGTATTGATCTGGCAGGTCCACTACCCACCGGTAGGGGAGGCACTAAATACTTAGTAGCAATCCTGGACAATTTTTCTAAGCACATAAGACTGTACGCAGTGAAATCTTCTTGTGCAAATCCGATAATTCGTCGCATTGAAAATGATTATTTCACACTATTCGGGGTTCCAGAATCAATCTTGTCCGATAATGCTTCAAATGTCACATCACGCCCGTGGCGTGCATTTCTTGCTCGCCATGGAATCAAACAAATTTTGATATCCCTGTTTCGACCGCAATCGAATCCGACAGAAAGAATCTTCAAAGAATTTAACAGATTTATAAGGACGTACATTCTGAATAAGCAATCTAAGTGGGTAGACTTCGTAACACCTTTCGAACAGATTATAACCACCTTCCTCATCTGTCGACCGGATTCACGGCACATGAGTTACTGTCAAGATCAAAAGAAAGGAATGAATGGATAGACCCCCTTCCAAAGTTACAAGACAACGAATTGGACCTAGACGCAAAAATCAGGCAAGCCCTCAAGTCATTGACAACGTATGCTAACCTCCGAAAAAAGGCATTTGATAAGAAGGTAAACAGAGTTATAGATTTCAAAGAAGGAGAAAAGGTATTAGTCAGGACTCACTTGAAACCATCCCTGTTGTTAAGGAAGAATCGTAAGTGGCAACACATTTATGAAGGTCCCTTTGTGAAAATGAGGAAACCACACATTGGTAGCTATTTTTTAACTGACTCTGCCACGAATAAAATCCACCATCATGATTTAAGAAAATTTTATAACGCCAGGAATTAAGTTAATTTAAGCTGTAAGAAAATTCTAAGGTATTGGAGATCAGGATTAACCAATGAGTAACAAGAACTGAACTGAACTGACTACGGACGTTAACCGGTGCTAAAAGGAAACCTAATGTATTAAAACAACGTGTCTGGAAAATAAAATACAGAATAAGTTGTAGACAAGTATTTACATGAATAATCTTTATGTAAACAGGAGGACATGTCCTAGAGGCGATTTTCAATTTTAGTTATAAGTTAGTATGTAAGAAAAATGATGTACTCGAGAGGTATTAATTAGCCCCGAGGTATTAAAATGAGGAAAGAGAAAGGCGCGAATAATGCACTTCTCTCGCTAAATAGTAATATGAAAATGATGATTATACGTGCTTAGTATTAGTAAGTGAAATTTACTCAAGGACAAATTAATGATCTGTTTTAAAAGGAAATACTTAAACGTCCAGACAAAAGAGGAAAGTTGTGTGAAAAGATTCGATTCCATGAGGTTATTCCCTATTTTCAAATGTGACGTAAATAAGGCACCACCTGTTAGCATAAAACAGTCGGTAGAATTAACTTCTAAATTCCAGCACAGTGCTGTGCCAGCGATAAAATAACATCTCTTTGAAGTAAAGAGGTACCTAGGATTAAGCATGAACAGATTGATAACACAGTGCAATTGTTCTAAAAAGGCCTGACGTTAACCTTAAGTAAAAGCGTGATGGAATAAAAAGGAAGTTTATTATATAACGAAAAGTAAGATGAGTCCAGTCTATAAATAAGCTGAGTGAAAGAACATATGAGTAACATGGTTTATTATGGCAACTACACGGTACTATTGAGCATTAGCGATACTGCAAATTCACAAGCTAGCAGCAAATAGAATAAGACTCTCGCCCAAGCTTCACAGGTCGCGACAGCAGCAAAAAACAACACTCTAGTGAGAGGCTTATATATACAAATGATAATTAATACCCAAATGGGTAATGCATAAACTTGACTTAGTCTAAGAAGTGAACAAAGAGTAGTAAGCAAGCTGCAGCAAGATACATATTAGATATACATGCTTGAAGTGACAGATTTTATTTTAAGTGCGTACTGCAATATTTATTGTTGTCTCTGTAATTATGTGATTATTGAACACCTTTCCTTAGTGCAAATCCTTTAAGATCCTTGATCCTATCCACTCCCCAGGATCAACTTGTAAAGATGCACATGTGCTTGGGAAGTGAGGCACTACGTATAAAAATTGAGTAGGTTCCCGACGCGCATATTGCTTTTGTAATGCGCAATGTAAATTAAATTTTCGACCTCGTTAAGGAGCAATTTAAATTCTGTCGACGATCCGCGAGTAGGCCCGCTTTTCCCACCTTTTTTTTCGACTGTTTGTATTTCTACACGAAATCCAGAGGCGGATTTGCTATTTTCAAATCTGTCCTCGAACTTTCTTTAAAGACAAACACATACGAGAGAAACATTGACATAAATGAAGCTCCCCTCACAAGTCACTAAATAAGAAAATGTATTGAGCCTACAAAATGGATAAGCAAGCGTGATAAAGATTACTATGAATGAAATTAATTTGTAAAGGAGATTGGAATGAATTTGGTCAAAGAAAAAGGACTTATAATAGCTTACCTGTGACCGTAGGCATAAATTAAAAAAAGACTAATTAAGAAACAATTGTTCTGATTCAAAGTGGTCAATTAGATTATTTCTCGATTTAAATGAACTCTTGTAAATATTAGTATGTAAATCAACTTGTAAACACCGTGTGATGTTATGAAGCGAGAATTTCTTTTAATACACCGTTCACGCAGACGCTCACCACAGAGCAAGTGAAGTTTTACAGTTCGACGATTTTCGGTGGCAGTATTCTACTGCACCATATGTGTGAAAAATTCATTGATGTGTGCAGTGTGTTATAATCAGTGTCATTCCACACATGCAGTTGCAGCGGTAGCTACCACTTACCTGTGAATCCGTAACTGGATAGTGGACAGGAAGTGATGTGAGGCAGTTTCGGTGGCAGAAGCTCCCTCCAGCAATCTAAAAAGCACAAAGCCACGATCCGCCGAACAAAAGCGACGCACGGCACCTCAAGCGCGAAATCAACGCTCTGCAAGAAAGCTCCGGTCACGTGCGCGCGCACAGACTGAATTTCAAGATTGCTCGCAACAGTGGAGGCGGACCGCCACCATGTGACAAAATAATGTAAACGTTCAACCGCCAACAGCAGTTGCTGTGCGCTATATTCTGTAGCAAAAACATTCACATCCAGTACTGAAAACATTTTTGTATGTATCATAAACCTTCCGAGAGACTCTAAGCTAGAGAAGTTAGCGTAATTAGTATAATGACTGATTGTACACAGAGATAAGTCACAAGTTCACCTCTGAACACTGTTGAAAAGTAAATTTTAACGAGAGGTCACGATACGAATGAAAATAAGCACACGAAAATACGTCAAAAGATCCGATCCTTCCTATATCCCATCCCACATGTATATAAAATTAGTTTTATAAGCTATTCTAATATATTTTATCTGTTTCATATGTGAAATAACTCGGAGAGCCACAATCGAGCCCTGAAAGTGAAAGATATGGACTTCCTTGTCGAAGCCATCACCAGTGGCCGCTCTACAATCCAAGTCTATCATAAATAGTGTATGTGTAACGAAAATAAATGTATAATCAAGTGCGACAACGGACAAGGCAATCAATCGACAAGACGATGACAATATAATGAATACAGTCAAAACAGAAAGTTGTGTACCAGTTGTGATAGCCAAATTACTTTTGCAACGATGAAAAATGAAGTGTCACTCTATTTTCTTATAAATTTTGTAAATATGTTTACTTATAGCCTTAATTTTAAGAATCATCAAGAAAGACTGAATCCATGCAAACACTGATAGAAACACAGAACAAATTCACAATGATCCACCGTCAGTAATTACAAATTGAAACGTTAATTCTTTTATTGTGGAATGAATGTGAAATGAAACTTTTAATAACCTGTATGTTACACCAGAAAATTACAAATATTCCAATGGGCATGAGGATGAAAATAATATCTTCACTATTCCTTCCCTCCTCATGGGAGGCAGTGTAATATTAGTAATTTTCGCCTCACAAACATTAATATACGCTCAATAGTAAATGCCTGATGGCCTAAAGTTATCGAACAATTGTAAAGTAAAAGAAATGAACCATCGCATAGCAGCGACAGAGTCTATTATTCTTTATCTTTGCCGTTCTTGCGCGGTGCCTGTAAATCTCTATGTACATGTATCGATTAATGGTATAAAAAAGAATTCTGCTGTTTCAAGACAAATGAGGCTTTTGGCGCCTCACCTTTTACTGTTTGTATTCTATGAAAGGCAGACGCGGACTTGCTGCGTTCCGCAACTGTATTTTATATTCTATGTGAAAATATTGAGTGAATATGCTAAATGTTATTTTTTTTCAATCAGAAAACATGTAGTTTCTTGTAACTGATTACGAACAGACAGCATCAAGTGCACATTTTTACTGTTATGTATAAAGTATTTAACCACAATGGTCATCTATTGTAATTTAATATGAAAAGGTACGTAGCATTAAAAAAAAGGTGTGTTACAGATAAGTGTGCTTATTATAGTAAATTAACCTTGATGATTTCCATCTCCTCATTTACTTGAATTATAATTATTTTGTGTTACTTCATCACCAGAAATTACGATCACGCTGATGGGCCGAACGCAGCATGAGGCAGAAGGAAAATTATCGTTTTCCTATTATTTCTGAACCAACTTTTTTGTGTAGTTCTTTTAAAGTCTATAAATCTTCTGGTCCCTTAGTGTTGATCCGGGTATGACTACATCGCGACTATAAAAATGCCCAGAAATGTTAATGTTTCTTCTGAACGATCTCAAATATATATATCATTATGCTGCTCTTATTCAGGTATTTAATGCTCAACGTATGTTATTATAATAGTGTAATCAATCCCTGATTCTGTTGCCAAGTGGCCCACCAAAATATTCACTTTTTCGACGTTTTTCAAAAAATAAAGTAACAATTCTTTTTCTTTTCGTCCCCAAAGAGCAACGCTACAATCCTCCTACAGTACAGAGCATTAGGTGATGGCCTGAACAATTCCGAGAAACAGGTTGTATGTGTAAAGGCTAATCACTAGGCCGTCGCCGAGTGTCTGATACAGACGTCGAACGCATACGGCATAGTTTCACAAGGAGTCCGCAAAAACTTTCTTTTCCCACGATTTCATTTACCAACAGCATGAGGACCGTCACACTGGCATCTGGAAGCGCAGGAACTTTTAAATCAAAGGATTACTCAACGATGGATCGGTCGTACTGAACCAGATGATTCAGCCTTAGATTCCTGGCCTCCAAAGTCGTGTTATTGTTTCTTGTGGGAGTTTGTAGAAGACTCTTTTTGTGTGCCTCCGCTGTCAACAACAATGAATGAGCTGAGACATCGCATAACAGCAGCTGTGGAAGCTGTAACTCAAGACATGATCGCTGCAGTGTGGGAACAATTTGAATTCCGCATTGACATGTGCCGTGCATCTCAAAGGGGGGCATAGTGAACACCTATAAAAGGTATGGAAAAAAGTTTTTGAGTTTCGTGTTCATCAAAAAAAAATTCATTGTAGGCGTTTATTAGTTCCAGAAATATAATCGTGCCAAATCGGATGATTCTTTTTGATACACCCTGTACACTTCCTGACGACTGGAAAGCTAACGTTCACGAATCAGCACGGTTTCAGAAATAATTGCTTTTGTGGAACACAGCTTGCCCTTTCATCACATGACACACTAGGAACTATGGATGATGGGGAACAGGCACATTCCAAATTCCTAGATTACTGAAAAGCATTTAACACGCTACCGCTCTAGAGGCTGTTAACGAAGATAGGAAAATACAGAATTTAATGAACAAAGTAAGAGCATATGGACTATCAGACCAGTTGTGTGATTGGATTGAAGAGTTGGTAGATAACAGAATGCAGCATGTCATTCTCAATGGAGAGAAGTCTTCCGAAGTAAGAGTGATTTCAGGTGTGCCACAGGGGAATGTCGTAGGACCGTTGCTATTCACAATATACATAAATGACCTTGTGGATAACATCGGAAGTTCACTGAGACTTTTTGCGGATGATGCTGTAGTATATCGAGAGGTTGTAACAATCGAAAGTTATACTGAAATGCAGGAGGATCTGCAACGAATTGACGCATGGTGTAGGGAATGGCAACTGAACTCAATGTAGACAAATGTAATGTGCTGCGAATACATAGAATGAAAGATCGTTTATCATTTAGCTACAATATAGCAGGTGAGCAACTGGAAGCAGTTAATTCCATAAATTATCTGGGAGTATGCATTAGGATGATTCAAAATGGAATGATCATATAAAGTTGATCGTCGGTAAAACAGATGCCAGACTGAGATTCATTGGAAGAATACTAAGGAAATGCAATCCGAAAACAAAGGAAGTAGGTTACAGTACACTTATTCGCCAACTGCTTGAATACTTCTAATAATTTCCGGGTATGCAGCCGGATCCCGTCGACATTCTGCCACGATATTTCGGCCCAGAGACGTCCGGCCATCATCAGGTGAGTACACAACTACTGAAGAGCCCTTTTTTTTTTTAATGGACTTGTAGTCCGGGGTGATATGTTTCAGGTGCAGTCGCGGTATTTATGCCGAATCTCGCGCATGTGAAATGTACTGGCATCCTACAGCGCATGCGTCAGGTGTTGACATGCGCAGCATAGCCGAGTTGTACGTGCTGCCCTCGGTGGTGGAAATAAAGGTTCATCTAGTCATTGAGTATCGAATGACACTGTCGATTCCGCTGTGATTGTATAATTTTAATAACAGGATTCCAAGAAGTCACATCTGCTTGAATACTGCTCGCTCGTGTGGGACCCGTACCAGATAGGGTTGATAGAAGAGATAGAGAAGATCCAACGGAGAGAAGAGCGCTTCGTTACAGGATCATTTAGTAATCGCGAAAGCGTTACGGAGATGTTAGATAAATTCCAGTGTAAGACTCTGCAGGAGAGACGCTCAGTAGCTCGGTACGGGCTTTTGTTGAAGTTTCGAGAACATACCTTCACCAAGGAGTCAAGCAGTATATTGCTCCCTTCTACGGATATCTCGCGAAGAGATCATGAGGATAAAATCAGAGAGATTAGAGCCCACACAGAGGCGTACCGACAATCTTTTTTCCCATGAACAATACGAGACTGGAATAGTAGGGAGAACCGATAGAGGTACTCAAAGTACCCTCCGCCACGCGCCTTCAGGTGTCTTGCGGGGTATGGATGTAGATGTAGATGTAGATAGGTTAGCATATATGTGAGTGACTCGTAGACTTCTTAAATAATAACGTAACATGTTGTCCTCGACAGCGAGTGTTCAGCAGAGACATGGGTATCGTCAGGAGTGCCCGACAGGACTGATAATATTCTCTGTATACATAAACGATCTGGCGGGCAGAGTGGACAGCAGTCTGTGGCTGTTTGCTGATGACGCTGTGGCATACGAGAAGCTGTCGTTGTTGAGTCATGTACCACAGTGAGCCTGGCCGGCTCCAACCTCAGCGTTCAGCTAGAGTCTGCCGACTGTGTTTCAGGACGCTGGTTTGTAACCTCTCCCCCTAATGATCGGTTTTAATGCGATAGTACACTGCTGGAAAAAAAAATAGTACGCTTGTAAAGACAATGTCGATTTTGATCCAATGACGGCATATCACTCCTGTGGGATAGCAGATGTACTGATAACGGTTTCAACGTATTCCGCCAACAGCTAGCACCACCTGTGTCTCCATCCTTCAATAGGTAATGCTCACAGCCAGAAGGCTCAGTGTGGCGCAAACACGTGAAGCAAGCAGGAAACCGTGTCACAGAGATGCACTCGTGCTTCCTACAGTCAAGTGAGCGACCCTGAAAGTGGTCAAATTGTGGCTTTTCCAGTGGCGGGACGGTCGTCTCACACGATTGCCACAGAAGTTGGGCGTGGTGCGTCAGTTGTGCAGAGACGCTGGTATCAGTCCCGGTCACGTGAACATTCGCACACTGCTAGACGAGGTTACGGACGTCCAGGCAGCACAGATGCCCGCCAAGGTCGCCGTAGTGTAAGGGCGGCAGTGTCAGATGGCACAGCTGTAACAGCCAAGGTAAGAGGACATGTGAGCCCGCCGCGCGGTATTAATCGAGCGGTCTCAGGCACTGCAGTCATGGACTGTGCGGCTGGTCCCGGCGGAGGTTCGAGTCCTCCCTCGGGCATGGGTGTGTGTGTTTGTCCTTAGAATAATTTAGGTTAAGTAGTGTGTAAGTTTAGGGATTGATGACCTTAGCAGTTAAGTCCCATAAGATTTGACACACATTAGAACATTTGAACTTGTGAGCCCGGACATGTCAACACGAACTGTTGAGAACTGGTTACTGCCAGTGTGACTATGGGCTCACACACCTCTAACCTGTCTCTTACTCACATGGTAGCACCAATGTGCAAGGCTCGACCAGTACCGTCAGAGGATCACCTGGAACGTGGAATGGCGCGCTGTGGTCTTCAGCGATGAAAGCAGGTTCTGCTGTACGCAAGTGACGGTCGTTTGCACACACGACATGGAGCTGGCGAGCGCTGTCTCGTGAGTGCGTTAGTCTTTGACACACTGACCCTACCCCACACCTTATGTAGGATCTTATTAGACCCGTACTTTTGCTGTTACTGCAACACGAAGGTGATTTGTTATTCCAGCAGTATAACGTTCAGCCACACACTGCTCGTGAAACTCAACGAGCTCTGCAAGTCGTGCAGCCACTTCCCTGGCCAACACAATCTCCAGACTTGTTTCCAATTGAGCACGTGTGGGATACGATGGGACAAGAAGTGACTCGCGCAACTCGTCAGCCCACAACTCTTACAGAGCAAAGTGAACAGCTGGAGTAGGCGTGGCATGACGTATCCTATGACAGTATTCCCCATCTGTACAGTCAACTTGATGCCAGAGTAACTTTCACATAGTTTTATGCACAGTATGTTATTTTTCGAGCTCCTGCATTGCCGCCCATTGAGGCTACACCACGTACTCATATGGGTGTTGAATCATGGGTACCTGGTAACTCAGAACCGCTTGTGCTATTGATCTGCAGACGTGATCATTTCATGTGCTGCATACTGTAACGGGACATTCTCCTCCAGTGTTGCTTTTCCTCAATAGTGCTTGTCGATGCCAGCGCTGTTTTTCCAATTTTGGACAGGTCAATGCTGTCTCGGTGGCTTTGCTCGAAAACTTTCATACAGTTTTATGCACAGTATGTTATATTTAGAGCTAAAATTTATGAAAAGCAGTTACTTTATAAAATATTTTAGCTTCGATGTTATAATCGATAAATACTAGTTCTGAATGTACGGTTAACATTATCTTTTTTCAGAATCATTTCAAACTACGAATTATTGGCACTCTTAAAATTACTATTTTTAATTACGCAATCCTGTACTGTCTTCTATGTTTGTTTCTGGCTGCAGTTATTGAATAATAATTGAAATTAATAATGTAACGGAAACTAGCAGAAACTCATTTGTTAAGAAAAATTGTAAACCCTTTCGAATATCATTATTTCCGCAGTGTGATTGTCGTAAGCTTACCTTGACGTCATCGAACGGTCTTTTGTGTGAAAAATGTTATTTAGACTTAGTTTATGTGAAAAAACAAAATACTATACGCTATAGTAAAATGTGAGAAAATATATTTACGTAGAAAAAGCTGCAAAACAATCTTCAAATTTATTTTAGTTCAAACCAAACATGAGGACATAATGTGAGATTTTCAGTTTCAAGAATCAGACCCCTAGACAAGAAGAACTGGAGCTATTTCAACATGACAAGATAAGTAAACTTGGAAGTTAATTATAATCTTCACTCCTCTTAAATCTTCATAAACGACTTTGATTATTAATAACTTGGACTGGACATTGTTTAATGTGAAAAACAGATGCAATTAGGAAGGCGGGGGGAGATTACAATATGCACTCTTGCAACAATAAATACTAAGTGAATGGGAACCTCAAAAACAATGTATTAAGTTTTTATCGGCTGTGTTCGAACGTCATTGTGTATGCCAAATGAATCTGAATTTGGACAAGGCTCTCGTCTGCGAAGAAAATTTGACCGCATAATGGAGATATGTGTGCCACAGATTATTCTAACGAGCAACCTATTCTGTCCAAGCATTATCTACTTATTTGCAGTTGGCTGAATATTTAAACAGCGCATATCTGACATGTAAAATACGAAGCAAAAAGATGCTCTACATGACTCAAAGAGTCCACAACAAATCTATTGAAGCAATACACAACTTAATTAATGCAGTTGACAGCCCAACTGGGCACTGTCTCTCCAATGTCTAATCAGTAATTCGGACAGCAATGAATACGTAACCGTTTAAGTGTATGTGTAGCAATAGAAGGTTAGCACACGTTCCTGACAACACACCAAGTTACTAAATAATAATAAAGAAAGAAGGCAACTGTCTTATAAAGTTAATAATCAGATGTGTTATTTGGAAAAGGTATGTTAACTCTTCACTTAAACGTAAATAACTGAGTGGAGGTATCTCTTGTTACGACAGTAATTTACGTAACCTCAGATAAAAGTTTATCTACGAGCACTAGGTTCGTGGACATGGTTAGCTGCGCACTTTGAGTAGATTGTAATTACTATGAAAATTTACTGGATCAAATAAGCAACTGTTGGTATCCAACACATTGGGAAAGCCGAAATACGAGCCAAGACAGAACACAATGTTATTGTTGCTACAGACCCATAAATGAAATACATGAACTAAATCTATTCTTTTCTTTGAACTAACACTGGCAGAAGTACTTTAATTTTAAATAACATTTACTTTGACTCCATTCAATTAGCAAGAACGTCAGTGCCTCTGAATATTATTGAGCAACACTGTAAACTTATTGAGGGTTCATTATAAATGTTTTTTAGTTATATTCTAAGCATAGAAAAAAAACTGGAAATGATAGTCTTTTGTTACTTATGTTTTGACAGTGTAAATAACGACACTTGGGTATTCAGTCATTGGAAACGGATGGGACAATATGACTAAGGACAATTATAAGGTCAGGTACCTACGATTATTATGTGCAGCAGTTATTTATTAAAACAAAATTCATTGAGAATGTCACTTGGTAATGCCTCACAAAGTTTATCCTACACCTTGTTTAAACTCTAGGAGGCCATCTTTTAGGTAACAACTCAATACGAATTTTCTTACATGTTGGTAGCTCCAGTAATGATCCACGGATATACTAATTCATACTCACTTCACAGTTAACGTAACACTGGGATCTGCTTTAACTCTATAAGGCCTTTCGTAACTACTAACTCAATTTAAAAAAAAAAGAAAAAAAGATATTAACTCTCAAAAACTCGCCACAACTCGGCTAACGATTTCCAAGGTTCCTGCCTTTCTCATTTCACAAGTATTGCCCTTCGTCTCCACCCCCTACCACCACTGTACTGGCCGTGTTCGACAAGTCACAAATGTGTTGCACTGATGTCGCTATGGCACGTGTCTAGGTAAATATTTATTTAAAAGGCGAAAAAAATTATAGACAGGGGTACTGAGGAGACAGTTTTTTTTTTATTTTTTTTTTTTTGCCTACACTCAAAGTCTAAGAGGGGCGTTTAGTACGCAATACAAAACTTTTTCTCTCGGACACTTTCGGTTGAAAAACTGGGATATTTAATTTTCTTTAATTAGCGTCTATGGTCACAAATTTTGTGTTAACAGATTACCAGTTTCGGTCTATAATAACCATCACCAGATCTGAAGCAAAAAATGGGAAAAACATAAATACACTCGCAGATTGTCTACAGATTAAAAACAATAAATAGAAAATAATGAAAAGTACTACTGACATATATGCATTTGTGCGCTTTAAGTATGAAGAGGCATAGCCGTTTTATAAAAACAATGTCCTAATGTACTGCAACCATAGTGGCATCGCCAAATGTTAAATGCAGCATCAGCTCCAGCACCATCAAACATATATAAATAACATCGTAAGCACGAGTCATGTTCTCAGTAGCACTACTGTTCAAAACAAGCTGCCGTACAGTAGCCACAAGATGTTTGTGCTGTAAGTTCATCAGATGTCGCTAATGTCGGCATATACTAGTTTTCAATAATTAATTGAACCGCGAAAATAAAGGGAGATACAATAGTTGAAGTTTGTAATGAGCTTATAACGTATAAAAGGCATTAAAGTAGTTAAAAGCAATGAAATAGAATACGACAAAAATAAGATTGTTAAAAAGAGGAAGAGTTAAGAAACAGTAGTTGACATATGCTGCAGTGCCAATATTGTAGATAATGACATAAGTAATAAACACCTTTGATAGTGCACAGGATAATATTAAAAACCATAAAACAAATCGCTAAAGAAGCCACAGTGACAGAAAACATGGTGCTGCACATAATCAGCGCCCTCTGTTATCACCAACGCCAGAATTCCGCATAGGCGGGAAGTGGTTGAAGAAGCGTGACCGCCAGAGGGCCCCTCCTGCCCTGCAGCTCTCCGTTGCAAGAAAAGAGTGATATTATTCCGTAACTGGGAAATTTGTTATGGGACGTCGTGGAATATTCTCACCTCACTTCCTGTAGTTTCATGAAGTTCTGTTACGTAGCAGGGCTCGCTTCCCGTAGCCTGCAAGTCGCCTTCCGTAACGGAGGTGTGTCCAAACAGAAAGCTCTCATTGAGTTCCTTTTGGCTGAAAACCAGAGTATCGCAGATGTTGACAGGTTGTGGGGCGGCGGGTTGAACAGTAATACTAGTAATTGGTCACAGGATGAAATTGGAATTGTTGTAAATATTGTTCGCCGTCTTTTACGAGAGCCTGGCAACTATTTCTCTCGTCAGCCAGAAAGTGATGGAGAACATACTAACCATAGTTCCCAGTCTGCAAGTCCACATTCTTGTCCAGCACATTGAAAGAATTGTTTATATTCTCTATTTGCTCAGCGGGATCACAACTATGATTACACAGGGTGAGTCACCTAACGTTACCGCTGGATATATTTCGTAAACCTCATCAAGTACTGACGAACCGATTCCACAGACCGAACGTGAGGAGAGGGCAAGTGTAATTGTTTAATACAAACCATACAAAAATGCACAGAAATATGTTTTTTAACATTAACCTACGTTTTTTTAAGTGGAACTACCTTAGTTTTGTTAGCACATCTGAACATATAAAGAAATACGTAATCAGTGCCGTTTGTTGCATTGTAAAATGCTAATTACATCCGGAGATATTGTAACCTAAAGTTGACGCTTGAAACCTCCGACGTTCAGTTGCGTGTTGTAACAAACACGGGCCACAGTCGGCGAGCAGCATCTGCAGGGACATGTTTACGATGACGACCGTGTTTACGAGTGTGGCTGTAGTGCACTGTTGTGGTTTGGTCTAGCTATCGCAGTGTCCGCATGTAGCGCTTGCTGCTATTGTTATTCTGCATTCGTCTCCGCACGCAGACCAACTGTAGTACATCGCGTTACCAGACGTCTGTGATAGTGTAGTGCTATAGGAATTGTGACCATGGTGTATTCGAACTCTGAAAAGGCGGAGATGATACTCATCTATGGCGAGTGTCGACGAAATGTAGCTGAAGCCTGCAGGGTGTATGCCGAACGGTACCCGGACAGAGAGCATCCAACGTGCCGCACATTGCAAAACATCTACCGCTAACTGTATGCAACAGGTATGGTCGTAGCACGCAAACGGGTCCGTAACAGGCCCGTCACAGGAGAAGCGGGTGCAGTTGGTGTGTTAGCTGCTGTTGCCATGAACCCACACATGAGTACACGGGACATTGTGAGAGCCGGTGGACTGAGTCAAAGTAGTGTCATGCGCATTCTGCATCGTCACCGCTTTCACCCGTTTCATGTGTCGCTACATCAGCAATTACATGGTGATGACTTTAATCATCGAGTGCAATTCTGTCAATGGGCATTAACAGAGAATGCGTTGCAGTTCTACCTGTTTACCGATGAAGCGGGTTTCACAAACCACGGGGCAGTGAATCTACGGAACATGCATTACTGGTCCGTGGACAATCCTCGCTGTCTCAGACAGGTAGAGCGACAGCGACCGTGGACTGTAAATGTATGGTGCGGAATCATTGGCGACCACCTCATTGGTCCTCACTTCATTGCAGGGGCCCAAACAGCTGCAACATACATCGCGTTTCTACAGAATGACCTGCCAACGTTGCTCGAAAATGTCCCACTGGAAACACGTCGACGTATGTGGTATCAGCAGGATGGTGCACCTACACATTCCGCAATTAACACTAGGCTGACCCTTGACAGGATGTTCGACGGGCGTTTCATAGGACGTGGAGGACGCATAAATTGGCCAGCCCGTTCTCCTGATCTTACACCTCTGGACTTCTTTCTGTGGGGCACGTTAAAGGAGAATGTGTACCGTGATGTGCCTACAACCCCAGAGGATATGAAACAACGTATTGTGGCAGCCTGTGGCGACATTACACTAGATGTACTGCAGCGTGTACGACATTCATTACGCCAGAGATTGCAATTGTGTGCAGCAAATGATGGCCACCACATTGAACATCTATTGGCCTGACATGTCGGGACACACTCTATTCCACTCCATAATTGAAAACGGAAACCACGTGTGGATGTGTGCCTCACCCCTCAAGGTAATGTACATGTGCGTCAGTGAAAAAGACCAATAAAAAGGTGTTAGCATGTGGACGTAATGTGCTGTTCCAGTCTCTTCTGTACCTAAGGTCCATCACCGTTCCCTTTGGATCCCTACGTAATTCGGTGCTCTCCGATACACACGTTCGAACAGCGGAGGAGTGGTACTCAAGCGTCAACTTTAGGTTACAATATCTCCGGATGTAATTAACATTTTACAATGCAACAAACGGTACTGATTATGTATTTGTTTATATGTTCAGACGTGCTAACAAAACTAACGGGGTTCCATTTAAAAAAACGTAGGTTTGTGTTAAAAAACATACTTCCGTGCATTTTTTTATGGTTTGTATTAACCAGTTGCACTAGCCCCTCTCCTCACGTTCGGTCTGTGGAATCGTTTCATCAGTATTTGATGTGGTTTACGAAATATATCGAGCGGTAATGTTAGGTGACTCACCCTTTATATGAAGATTTTGAGCTCTAATTGATACATGTATTTGGTAAAGTTTCACACGCACAACATTGTTATATTCATTATGTTCATACTGACAGTACCTCTCTCTATCCTAAATAGCACTATGAGCAGTTCAGAGGCGACCTCTACGGTATGTTCCTACTAAATTGGCTTTCGCCCTAACTACTAGTAATCAAAATAAATGGTCGCAACAAAAGTAGAAAATAATTGTTACCACTTGCCACGCAGATCATTTAACATTACAGTAATAGTTACTTCTACAAAGTCTAAGTGATTCAGGACGGTTTACAGTCCTCGCGAATTCACTTTCTATTATTACTGAAAATAAGCGTTTTGTAACAGCCCGTCTCTGACGTCATCCAAGGCAGCTGGAACTCCGGCGTTTGATTGGCGTAGATCTTATGGTAGCTGGATGCGAAGTGAAACCTAGTCTTGCCTCTCGGGCTGTATTTATATACGTGGCGTAGCGGACGGCCAAGGGAACACCTGCTGTCTGTCATCAGCTCTATGCATACGGTAGTAGTCTTTAAACGGTCGCTTTCTCGGCCAAAAATATTTAATAACAATGTTATGAATCAATTTAGAATCTTCTTAGTTTTTGAGTGCATGTGGGTAAGTTGATCAAAATCACAGAATAAGTTTTAGCTCGCTAGCCTTAAAACTTTGCCTTCTAGAATTCTTTGAACAGAACTGACAGTAGAACATGATCTCTGAACTATGGCCTTAAGAGACCTTGCATTGGTTGTTATTAATATCAAGGTCCTAAGACTTGTTATAGCTCTATTATTTAATAGGTTTTATCACATGCTGAACCAAAACTGTCTAGTATTAATATAACAGATACTTAATCTACTACAAATTTAGTTTTCAGTAAATTACTCGAAAACTATTAGAGGTAGCTTAATGGGGTTGCGTAGTTATTATTTTTCTGTTGAACTGAAGCATCATACAAATTCTCACATTTCTAAGTCAAATATTTAGCTCCTTCAATTTTTCTTAAAACGATGTATTTAGGTATGTTATACTTCGCACAGACGCGTTATGGTGACGCGGGGCTGCTAGCAGTGAACCAGGGTGAGTCCCGGCACACTCGCTCGCCTCTGTATGTCTCAAATGATACAGCGCTTGTTTCGCCTCAAGGTGCTCGGAGAATGCCTGCGGAGACCTGGCATCGAACAAAGGCACGGTGAGTCGCTGGGCGAGGCATCTGTCGTCATCGCAACCAAGGTCGCGCATACCTGTCCGACCTCCCACGTGCCGGCCGGACGCACACAGCTGTGACCCCACCAAACTGAAGAAACGACTCGAGTGTGTTCGTCGCCACAGAAGTGCAAACCAACTTCCCCTCTATGACAATGCAAGGCTCCACAGAAGACTGCGCACCCGGGACGAGATCACGCAACTTTTCGGACTGTTGTTCCGCATAGACGCTAAAGTCCGTGTGCCAAAATTTGTGATGTCCATCTGTTTGGCCCACGCACTCTTCGGGAAGTAGGACGTGGATGATGGGGAATTTATTGAGGCAACAAGACGTCGGCTCTGACACCGACCAGTCGAAATGCACCATGCTAACCATATAGGCTCTCCCAGTGAGATGGTATAAGGCCGTTTCACTGCACGGAGATTATGTTGAGAAGTACGCTTTTGTAGGCATAAGAGTGCGAAATAATACGGTATACTGGTTACTTGCATAAAATCGGCCTGTTCCCAGAAAAAAATTATTGCATTACTTATTGAAGGTATTGCGTATGATTCGTCTTTAACGTCGACGTTGCAATGTTTCATACGTAAGCATCGATACTGAAACATCGATGTTAATTTCTAAATACCTATAATTATTGAGCATCCCTCGTGGTGACACAGAACCACCACCTTGACTACAAAAACTAAACCGGCCTAGTTCTTCCTAGTATTATCAAGTACCCCTCCCCCCCCCCCCCCCAATATTTGATTTAGACTTCAGACTCTCCGTAGGACCTCGTGCTGGGATGGCAGCAGGTGAAGGAAGGTCTGAGCCTTTACCTCAAGGTAAACCTGTTACGTCCGCTGTATAAGAAGCATATAGCACTAGCAACAGCACGGACTGGATGCTGTGGCCTAATGGAAGAGAGTGTTTCTCGTTTTATGCTCGTTAGAGACGAGCTTCCCATTCAGACTGAAGAAGGGGGTGGGGCGTCGTTTTCGAGTTTCCAAGGTCTGGTTTTAATGCTAGTGTGACGCAACAGCCACACACTGCCAGGAGCATCTTGAGCGGGAAGATGGTACCATATAATTCCCGCCACCGTTGCAATAAGAAGGCACGCGGCGTCATTTTCTCCAATAATCAACCGTGGAGCGCTGAGCCAAAGTTCATGACCGACCTCAATTCCGGCGAGGTGAAGGATAAGTTTGAACACAGCCCGCTGCGCGTTCCGAGTCCAAAGAAACACCTGTTGGCGTGGCGGAGCGCTTGTCCCGGCGATGTGACAGTCGTTACAGCCCCATCGCTGGCCCACTGTGGCAGTCAGTCTGGCTGAAATGCATCAGACTTCACTGAAGAACAACCTGTAATGTATTGATAGTTATCGTCGACGTCGTCGTCTTAATCATAACCACCGCTGCCGCCATCGCCACCGTAATAAAAATGTGCTCCGTCACCATAATCATCTCTAAAACACTAGTGCTACTACTACTACTACTAATAATAATATAATAATATCAGGTGCAGGATTAAAATTCAAGGTAAAAGGATATCGATGATAAGATTAGCTGATGACATTGCTATCCTGAGTGAAAGTGAAGAAGAATTACAGGCTCTGCTGAATGCGGTGAACAGTCTAATGGGTACAGAATACGGGCTGAGAGTAAGCTGAAGAAAGGCGAAAGTAATGAGCGGGTCACAAAGTAAAAGAAGTTAAGGACTAATCCACGAAGGACAGAGCAGAGGAAACCCAAAAAGCAGACTAGCACCCTAAGAAAAAAGGTATTCCTAGGCAAGAGAAGTCTCCTACTATCAAACATTGGCCTTAATTTGAGGAACAAATTTCTGAGAATGTACTTTTAGAGCACAGTATTGTATGGCAGTGAAACATGGACTGTGGCGATACAGGAACGCAACAGAATCGAACACTTGAGATGTGTTGCTACACACGATTGTTGAAAATTAGGAGGACTGATAAGGTAAGCAATGAGGAGGTTCTGCGCAGAATCGGAGAGGAAAGGAATAAGTGGACAATACTGGGAAGGAGAAGGGACAAGATGATAGGATACCTGTGAAGACATAAAGGAATAAATTCCATGGTACTAGAGGATTAGAACTGTAGCGGAATACAGAGATTGGAACACATCCTGTTAATAATTGATGACGTACGTTGCAATTGCTACTATAAGATGAAAAGCTTGGCACACGTCAGGCCACGTTAAACCAGTCAGAAGACTGATGACTCAAAAAGAAAAAAATGTCATTATCGTACAACCATCATTGTCACCGCAACTCTCGTTAACAATGAATTTTTTTCTTTAAGGCAAACTGTTTTTTTTTGTGTATTTTGCAGTGGTGATTTCAGATAAAGTACACAGAATGTGCAATGAATGCAGTTCTGACACAAATTCAGAATTTCTGTGGGATAAGCAAAATATATCTATTTAGTCAGGTGCATTGTATTGCGAAGGTTTCAAATGGTTCAAATGGCTCTGAGCACTATGGGACTTAACTTCTGAGGTCATCAGTTCCCTAGAACTTAGAACTACTTAAACCTAACTAACCTAAAGACATCACACACATCCATGCCCGAGGCAGGATTCGAACCTGCGACCGTAGTGGTCGCGCGGTTCCAGACTGTAGCGCCTAGAACCGCTCGGCCACTTCGGCCGGCCGCGAAGGTTTCCAAAATAACCTGCTACAAAAGCATATTTTGTTTTATAGTCTATAATACGGCTACCTATACATTTCTTCCCCAAGAATAGAAAAGAAAATTGAGGATGTGTTAGATTACTATCAGTTTGGCTTTAGGAAAGTTAAAGACACGGGAGAGATAATTTTGACGTTCCGGTTGATAATGGAAGCAAGACTAAGGATCAAGAGACGTTCAAAGGATTTGTCGACCTGGAAAAAGCGTTCAACAATGGAAAATGACGCAACATGTTCGAAATTCTGAGAAAAATAGGAACAAAGAGGGAATAATAAGAGTCGACGACCAAGAACGGAGTGCTCGGATTAGCAACGATGTAAGACAAGGATGTAGTCTTTCACCCCTAGCGTTCAATCTGTACATCGAGGAAGAAATGTGCAAATAAAAGAAAGATTCAGAAACGGGATTAACATTCAAGGTGAAAGGATATCAGTGATACGATAAGCTGTTGACATTGCCGTCCTGGGCCAAAGTGAAGAAATATTACATGATCTGCTGAATGGAATGAACAGATTAATGAGTACAGAGTAATTCCGTGAAGACATCAGAGAATGACTTCCACGGTATTAGAGGGAGCTGTAGAGGGCGATAACTGTAGACGAAGACAGAGACTGGAATATATGCAGCAAATAATTGACGACGTAAGCTAAAAGTGCTACTCTGGGAGGAAGAGGTTGGCACTGTAGAGGAATTCGTGGCGGGCCGCATGAAACCAGTCAGAACACTGACGACCCAAATATATATATACAATAGTGTAATATCTAGTAACATATTTCTGTTTCAAATCAAGTTTTTCACGCATACTTCAGTGACGGGTGATAAGTCGACTTGTGACTGCGCTTTGAAATTTCATTTCTTCAAGAGGTCATATTAGTTCGCCTGAACGCTTCTGCAACAAGTGTTGCAAATCTGTAATTAAAAAGCACTTTTACATTTACATGGACAAGCATCAACTGTACAATGGAATAACGACAATGAAAATTTGTGCCAGACTGGGACTCGAAGCCGAGTTTCCCACTTTTCGCGAGCAGTCGCCTTACCATTACTGTATCACAGCACGCTATATGCACAGACCCAAACTTGTGTATGTCGTCAACCATGTGTCTACAGCCACATACGGAAGTTTGCGTCTTGCCGTGGAGTGTGCTCGGATAGCCTAATGGTGCCGGCAAGGTAGCTCAGCGTGTTCGGTCAGCTACCCTCTGTAGCAAAAAAGTGAGTGAATGTGTTGTCGGACGTCCGCCCCCAACAAATTCAACGAACAATATAGAAAGAAGAAAAAAACAAAACAAAAATGGTAAAGCGACCCCTCGTGCAATGTGGGAATCTGGGTTCGACTCCCGGTTCTCATATTAATTTTCATTGTCGTCAGTTCATTGTAAAGCTGATGGTTATCAGTATTCGTAACTGCAGATACATGTCATGTATTTCATGACGACTGCTGTCGCCGCAGTACCTGTTCCTTCGAACATGCATGTACGTCCGAAGGAACATCACATCATAATTCCGAAGAACAAAGGGACTTCAGTATCGCATCGTTTGAGACTTTGTCCGAGAAATGTACTTTGCATACTTTGGGGTAAAGGTTGGGGATGAGGACAAGTGATTTACCCCACAGCTAATCTGTTCAAGTCGTCAGGATGCACTCCGCATGCAGTCCAACCAAACATATACGTACACACGTTTACATACATACTCCGCAGATCGCCACATGGAGTTTGACGTGGGGTATCTTGTACTGCCAGTAGTCATTTTCTTTCCTGATCCGCCCGCAAAAGGAGCAAGGGAAAAACGACTGTCTATACGCCCCATACGAGCCCTGAATTCTCTCATCTTAGTAGTCCTTACGTCAAATGTTCGCCAGCAGCAGTAGATTCGTTCTGCAGACAGCTTCAAGTGCCGCTTGTCTAAACTTTCTGAATAGTGCCTCGCGGAAAGACCGTAGCCTTCCCTGCAGGAATTCCTATTTGAGTTCCCGAAGCAACTCTGTAACACTCGTCTGTTGATCCAACCTATCGGTGGCAAATCTAACAGCACGCCTGTGATTTGCTTCCGTGTCTTAATCCAATCCGAACTGGTTGGGACACCACACTCTCGAACAGTACTCATGAATCGGCTGCAAAAATGTTCTAATTGCTGTCTCCTTTACAGATCAACCCCACTCTCCTAAAATTGTCCCAATAAACCGAAGTCGAACATCCGTGTCCCCTACTACAATACCCACATGCTCGTTGCATTTCATATCGCTTTGCAACGTTACGCTCAGATACTTAAACGACTAGTAATACTGTATCCGAACATCACAGGCTTTTCTTGCTCTTCATCCCCATTAACTTACATTTTTCCACATTTAACGCTAACTGCAATTCATCACACAACTGGAAATTTTGCCCAAGTCGTCTTGTATCTTCCTCCGGTCAGCCAGCCTCGACACCTTACGGTACACCACGGAATCATCAGCGAACTACCACAGATTGCTGCCCACCCTGTCCGCCAAATCATTTATGTATATAAATAATAACAGTGGTCCTATCGCACTTCCCTGGGGCACACATGACAATAGCCATGCCTGTGATGAAGACTCGCTGTCGGGGACAACTTAATGGGTTCTGTTAGTTACAAAGTCTTCGAACCTCTCGGATAACTGTGAACTTATTCCATACGCTCGTACCGTCGTTATAAGCCTGCAGTGGGGCACCATGCCAAATGCTTATTGGAAATTTAGAAACATAAACTCTGTCTGTTGTGCTTCATCCATAGTTCGCAGGATATCGTGTGAGAAAAG
This sequence comes from Schistocerca americana, assembly GCF_021461395.2. NCBI lineage: Eukaryota > Metazoa > Arthropoda > Insecta > Orthoptera > Acrididae > Schistocerca > Schistocerca americana. The sequence continues at coordinate 34,196,189 of NC_060129.1, read as the reverse complement.
GACAAGCTGAGTTTCGCACGAGCGATACTTCCTAAAACCATGTTGATTCGTGGACGGAAGCTTATCCGTCTCAAGGAGATCTATTATTTTCGAACGGAGAATATATGCAAGGATTCTGTCGGAAACCGATATTAAGGATATTGATCTTTAATTTTGCGGGCCCATTATTTCACCCTTCTGGTACACAAGAGTCACCAGCGCTTCTATCCAGTTGCTTGGGTCTCTGCACTGGGCGAAAGGTTCGCGATAAACGCAAGGCCAGTAAGGGGCCAGTGCCGTAGAGCACTCTTTGTAAAACCAGATTGCGGATCCGTCTGGGGCTGGCGACTTATTTGCTTTCAACTCTCTCAGTTGTCTCTCTACGATAGGTATTTCTATTACTAAGTCCTTCAGACGAAGGTGTGTGCGATGGTCAAACGATATGTTTTACTTATATGTGTATGAGCCATTTCATCAACGCAAAATCTAAAAATTCCATTTTTCTTTCGTTGTCTTCTGTTGTCGCACCAGAGTCTGAAGAGTGACTGGATAGAACCATTCGGCCCCCTAAGCAGTATTACTTAGGCCAAAATTTTCTAGGACTCTCGGCAAAATTTTTCGTTGGACGGTGGAAGCTGTATGCTCCGCGCATCGATTTTACAGACGCAAGAATTCCTATTAACTTTTGCGTCTTGTTTTTTGGAACCAAAATTGGAACAATAATGTGAAATCTTACCACTTGGGGATTCCATTGGTCCGGAGGGAGTCTTTAAATTACAGAGATTAGCGTTACTTGTGCGCTCGGAACATACGGCGACACGATTTAAACCAAAAAGAAAATCTTTTATTCTGTGCCTCTGCCATCTGTTAATCTCAATGAAGTGCTTCCACTTTCGGAGAATGAGGCGTGTGACACATCTGATGAAGATTAGAAATTCCATGACTGCCGTGTGCCACAGTTGTTCTCACAATTTAAACGGTATGATTTGATCAGAGACCTGTCATTTCTAAAAACCTCTGCGCTACAGGAAAATAACTTGGCCTTTGAACTTCTCTCTCTTGCTTCAGATTTTTAAAAAAAGACATTTCCTTGCTCACTTTCCTCATTAGGATGACCTTGTGTGCTGCCCAAATGTTCCTGGTTTGATGAAAATGTTTGGAACTGAGCACGAGACAAGAAAGTGGAGACTCCTCATTAAATTTTCAAACAGAATTCTCACAGCTGTGCTTCTGCGCTTCAAGCTTCCATGCCAGTTGGAGACTGAATATATCTGAAAGAAAAATATGATATTGTACCCTTTAAGTCGGACAAGCATAATTACGAAGAATATGAGTGCATCATTTTTAGTGATTTGAAAGCATTCTCTATGAGCCTTGGTGTAGAGGGTGGCCATACTCCGTACCCCTGCTTCCTATGCGAATGGGACAGCACTGCACTACTGTTCAACGTGCATGACTGAAAACGTTCTGCAGTCAACATCAGCGGCACTGTCACTTAGGTTAAGCCCATCCACCTCTGTCCCGAGGCCAAAAACCGCATAAAGATGAAAATGACATATGTTTCTAATTATTCTGGGGCCAAAAAGCGGATATAAATCAAAATGACATCTGTTTCTAATAGGCGCACGACATGTTGATTATGCTATCCACCGTTTTCTGCCACAAGCCGAGACTCAGAAACAGCACGTTGCACAACAGATGGGAGCGTCTCAGGGGTCACGGTCAGGATGCCCTGCGTAAGGCGTGCCGCTGATTCAGCCGCCTTCGCAGTCAGAGCACTGAACACAACACCTTCCAGATAACCCCGCGGCCAGAAGCCACGCGGATTAAGACCAGGTGATCCGGACGGCTAGGCTGTAGGGGAATGACGGCTGGTAATTCTGCGAGCATTTCCGGAATGCCTCTGAAGCAGCCGCTTCACTAGCTCTCCGATGTGCAGAGGAGCGCCATCTTGCATAAAAATGGTCCTAACATACATCCACGTTATCGGACGTTAGGAATGACATTGGTGCGGAAAAAGCCTCTAGCAGCGTTTACCAGTGACGGTGCAGGCAACAGGAGCCGCAGGGCTCATCTCGCTCTCTTACGGCCCCGCGATAAACGACGCCGCCAACCCGCGCCACACGGTCACCTTTGCACAATCAAGTGCCACTGGTCGACGTGCGTGCAGATTTTTCGTTGCGCATATCCTACAGTTGTGAGTATTGACATGTCCTTGGAGATGGGAATGGGCTTTGTCTGTCCGAAGAATGTTCCGTGACCTAACAGCCACCACACTGTCGCCGAAGCAGAACGAAATCTCTGCGGCCCGTATGCAAGCAGTTATTTTACTTCGCACAGTATTTAGCGACACAGTTCTTAACCTCCGGTGTTACATTAAAATAACTGACGGATGTAGCATCAACACCGAGATCGATACGTAAATCTCCACCGTTTCTTGTAATTGTTAAACCGAGTTATTGTTATTTACATGTAAAGAGCTCAATGCCTTACAATGCAGTTAATTTTTTTAAAGGTCGCCCTACTAATTAACGATATTTTTTAATACTGTATGAAGAAATGGCAAATATTTAAAAGTTTTTGATTTCACACTGTGAAGTTACAAGATCACATCACAGGAGAACTGTTCTCACAGTGTACATTCTTTCCACGTTTTGAAGGCGTCCATGCTGACGCTTCGTTTTCTGTATAAATAATACATCTTGCCAGCATGGAGGATAATTATGTTATTTCGACTGATGATGATGATGATGATGATGAAGTCCCATACTCCTTGACAGGGAGTAGGGGACGGTGCGGGAGACCCGCACCGCTGCACCAGGCAAGGTCCCAGCTCAGCTGTCAATAAATTTGGGGCATTGTTCACCTAACAGAATGAGATTTTCATTCTGCAGCGGAGTGTGCGCTGATATGAAACTTCCTGGCAGATTAAAACTGTGTGCCCGACCGAGACTCGAACTCGGGACACTTTTAATCTGCCAGGAAGTTTCATATGAGCGCACACTCCGCTGCAGAGTGAAAATCTCATTCTGGAAACATCCCCCAGGCTGTGGCTAAGCCATGTCTCCGCAGTATCCTTTCTTTCAAGAGTGCTAGTTCTGCAAGGTTCGCAGGAGAGCTTCTGTAAAGTTTTGAAGGTAGGAGACGAGATACTGGCAGAAGTAAAGCTGTGAGGACCGGTCGTGAGTCGTGCTTGGGTAGCTCAGATGGTAGAGCACTTGCCCGCGAAAGGTAAAGGTCCCGAGTTCGAGTCTCGGTCGGACACACAGTTTTAATCTGCCAGGAAGCTTCATTGTTCACTTAAATTTACGTCTTTTCACTATCATATGAGCGAACATCGAGGACCCCGGTACTGATAAAATACACTGAAAAGCCGAAGAAACTGGGACACCTGCCTAATATTGTGCAGGGTGCCCGCGAGCACGCAAAAGTGCCGCAACACGATGTGGCATGGACTCGACTAATGTCTGAAGTGGTGTTGGAGGGAGCTGACACCATGAATTTTGCAGGCCTGTCCATAAATCCATGAGTACGAGGGGGTGGAGATCTGTTCCGAACAGCATGTTGCAAGGCATCCCAGATATCCTCAATAATGTTCATGTCTGGGGAGCTTCGTGGCCAGAGGAAGTATTTATACTCAGAAGTGTGTTCCCGGAGCTACTCTGTAGCAATCCTGCACGTGTGGGATGTCGCATTGTCCTCCTGGAATTGCCCAAATCCGTCGGAATGTACCGTTGACATGAATGGATGCAGGTGATTAGACAGGATGCTTACGTACATGTCACCTGTCAGAGTCGTATCTAGACATATCAGGGGTCCCATATCACTCCATGTGCACATGCCCGACACCATCACAGAGCCTCCACCAACTTCATGAGGTTGTCTCCATAGCCGTACACGTCGATCCACTCGATACAACTTGAAACGAGGCTTGCCCGACCAGGCAACATGTTTCCACTCATCAACAGTCCAATATCGGTGATGAGGGGCCTCAGGTGAGGCGTAAACCGCTGTGTCGTACAGTCATCAGGGGTATGTAAGTGGGCCTCTGGCTCCGAAAGCCCATATGGATGAAGCTTCGTTGAATGGTTCGCACGCTGACACTTTTTGGTGGCCCAGCATTAAAATCTGCAGCAATTTGCAGAAGGGTTGCATTTCTGTCACTTTGATCGATTCTCTTCAGTCGTCCTTGGTCCCGTTCTTGCAGGACCTTTTTCCGGTCGCAGCGAAGTCCGAGATTTTATGTTTTGTTGGATTCCTGATACTCACGGTACATTCGTGAAATGGTAGTACGGAAAAATCACCACTTCATCGCTACCTTGGATATACTTTGCCCCACCGCTCGTGCGCCAACTACAACACCACGTTCAAACTCACTTAAATCTTGATAGCGTGCCATTGTAGCAGCAGTAACCAGTCTAACAACTGCTCCAGACCCTAGTTGTCTTATTTAGGCGTCGCCGACCGCAGCACCTTGTTCTGCCTGATCTCCGTATTTGAGTGCGCATGGCTATGCCAGTTCCTTTGGAGTTTCAATGTAGTACAGAGGAAACGCATGTTTTTCACTATCGAATGACTGGGACACAGCTTGATAAAAATAATAAAAACATGCATTACGTGATAGATTTCTTAATGCAATTTTGAAATATACATAATTTAACTATGTTCGAAAAATAATGTCTTGGAGATGACGTCTTTCTTGCTGGATACAAATTTGGGTCCTCTCCCGAAAGTTACGTATGGCTCTCTCCAACATTTCATTTGGCACAGCTTCAATTTCCAGACGAATGGAATTCTTCAGATCATCGATTGTGCGAGGCTTGTTCATGTAGACTTTTGATTTTAAATATCCTCACAAAAAGAAGTCGCATATCGACAAATCGGGTGAGCAAGGGGGCCAGTAAACATCACCATAACTCGAAGTAACATGGCCTGGGAACATTTGTCGAACCACTTCCATGGATACTATCGCCGTGTGAGCTGTGGCGCCATCCTGCTGAAACAATATTTCTCTCATGTTCACCTGACGCCTTTCAAGTTCTGGACGAAGAAAGCTGCTTAACATTTTAACGCAGCGCGCTGATGTCACAGTACTTCCAGTTCCTTCCTCTTCAAAAGATAGGGTCCAACAATCCCCATCTTTGAAATGCAGCACCACACTGTTAGTTTTAAACTGTGGACAGGTCTTTGGTGTAATTCATGTGGGTTCTCCAGCGCCCAATACTGACGATTTTGAACATCGACGTAACCGTGTACATGAAAATGTGCTTCATCACTCATGAAGACTGTAGCATCTGCATCTTCTGTAAAAATTTCGTCCTTTACGCGACAAAACTCTCTGCGCTGCACGAAATCCCCTTCCCTAAGCTGCTGGACGATCATTATCTTGTACGGGTGAAACTTAAGGTCATCACGTAAGGTGCGGTGAAGCGAACGACGTGACATACCCATCGCTTCAGGCTGTCGCCCGGCCGGTCGTTTCGGACTAGCAATAACTGCCGTTCTCACTCGGTCTACATATTCCGCAGTACGAATTAAACGGGGAAGACCAGGTGGCTTCTTTTCCATCACAGATCCAGTATTTGTAAATGCTGCAACCCATCGGAGTACAGTATTTCGATCAGACACTGCACCTCGACGTCCAACTCTCAACTTTTGACGAAAAAGACGTTGCACTGTGACTACGGAACCATTGTTTCTAAAAGTACTGCTCGACAACGAACACTATAACGCCTCTTCTTCTTGATGATTTGGTTTGATTTGTACTTGGCCTCGGCTAAAACTCGGCGACAGTCGGTAGAGTGTTGAGATCGTTATCAAGTTACGAAGACGACGTTACACAAAATCACAGTGCTGAACCGAAATGTCGACGTGAGTGAGATATTTACTTCACCAAGAATCGTAATTAATCGTTCGTAATCGATGTTTAACTGATTAATGATAAAAAAATCAATACAGTCACATCCACAACAAATTCCCTACAAGCTGGTCGTAATTTTAAGTATCTAAGAAATCGTAACAGTGAGCTTATTATTTGAGTCAAAGATGCTACACATGCGCCGAGCGCTACAGTCAAATATTATCGCTGCGAGTAATTATTACTCGGGAGTTTCATGTCAATAATTTGATAGAATTTTAAGTCACAAATGCACGACTTGGCACGAGAGGGTGTTTTATTGCACAATATCAGTCACTTCCTAACCGAGTCTTGAGAAGAAAACTTTCCCAGACGTTGGGGGCATTTAAATTATATGCTTCGGACCTATCACTGAAGTTCCATAAACCACTGGCTATTATGAATGAAAATTGTCTATCAGTTTTCGTTGCCAAAATCACTGTCTAAGTAATGTTTAGTTCAATTATCTAGTTAAAAGTTCACTTTATTATAGTAGGTAAAAGTCCCCCGTTCGAATTCTAATGCCGTGATATTTGAAGTCAGAAGATAGTATTATTGCGTCATAATAGATCGCAATTATTCAATCTCAAAAACAATCTAAGCGCGCCTACATGTACGAGCATTCAAATATACGACCTGCTTCGGCTAACTCTCGTAACGTAGTGACAATGCATTGAATTATACTTAGTCATTACTCACGATTCCCAAAAAGTACTCACACGGAGTATTCTTTGGGATCGTTGGTTCTACTTTGCGAATGTTAACTTATGCTAATTTTGCAATTTATTATGATTTTGATTTTAATTTTACTGAAATTTAATCTTTCTTTCGTAGATTGCTAAATCGTCAAGTCATAGATTCCTGATTTAATTACTTGTTATTGTCCTAATAATTGTGATAAATGGAACTTCGTTCGCTTATTCACTTTTCTGGGAATTTGGGACTTGGGGGGAAATCTTCGGGGTATTGGGAGCTAATTTTTGATTTTTATTTCTCTTCCGAGGAAGTGGCATTGCAACACACCATGTTCTGCGCTCCAACGCTCCATCACAGCGACTGAAACTGTATTGTATGGGCAGTCTGCCAACATTCATTCAAGGTCAATGCCCCCTCTCGTTACCGCGTACAAGCGGTTCAAAAAACATGCGTACCCTCTGCTCCACCCTGTACAACACGTCTACAGGATGATTCAAAATAACGTCTAGAAACTGACGTGTCACATCGGCCAGACAGCAGGGATCAGCCGTCACACAGGAACCGGGGGTCGCAAACGCCACAAAAGGGCGCCGTGGTCACGTGAGGGCGTTGCTGTACAAACACGGGCGGATCGCACGCCGTGGAACCTTTGCGATAACGCGCCTACCTACCTACACGCATCGCGAAACAGCTGAGATGCATTTGATTTATGGCACGACAACTGCACTGGGAGAGAAGCCGTGCGATTGTATTGTGCAAAAATATCCTAACAGAAAGACACCACACCACACATTATTCGTCAACCTGTACCGCCGATTGTGCAAAACCTACCAGTTTCACGTGCGCAAGCAGGTTGCTGGTCGCCAACGAAGTACGAGGACAGTTGCGGAGGGAGAAGGCGTTCTCGAAGGGTGCAGCGTACGCCGTCAACAAGAACACGAGGTGTATCCCGCGCCACTGATACCCCCCAACCTTCCGAGTGGCGCATTCCACACGACGAAGGATTGATTCTGGTTCTATTCCAAGGCGTCCGGGCACTGCAGTCGGGGGACTACAATGAGTGCCAGGGTTTTGCACGGTGGTTTCTGCAAACATCCACGGCAGACCGCAGCGAGCGTCCTCTTCACAGATGAGGCTGCGTTCCCACTCGAGTGTGTGACGGACGTTCACAACGGGCGTACGTGGGCTGATGTTAGCTCATATGCTACCCCTACGCATGCCTCACAACGCAAATTTACCTTCAATGCATGGGCTGGCACTGTCAGGATTGTTTAATTAGCCTGTACTTTCTCCCGGACCGACTTGACGATAGCTCACATCTCGTATTGCTGCGAGAGATTCTGCTGGACATGCTGAATAGTGTCCCCATGGCTACCCGTCGCTGCATTCGAGTTTGGTAGTAATAAGGAGCCGCTGCGCGTTCCAGGATACAAGCCAGGTCGCGCCTGTAATCAACCATTCCGGCCGCTGTATTGGTCATGGTGGGCCAATCACGTGGCCGCCACCATCACCCGATCCGTCCCAAATCATTTTTTTCCTTTGGGGGATCTCTGAAGGGTCCTGTGTACGAAACACCTGTTACATCGCTGGAGGACCTAATGGGCAGGGATGTTGCGACAGCGGATGTCTTCGAGATACACTAGGTATCTTCGACAGGGTAGGCCGTTCAAATGCAGCTTCGATGTGAGGCGTGTCTCAATGTATCTGGACAAAAGTCTGAGCACCTCCTGCAGTGGGATTACACTTTCCGCAGGTGACTGAGTAATTGCAACGCCATTCAGTGGCCCGGATGGCCTTTGTGAAATCCTGATTCCTTAGTGATTACTGAGCCTTGCTGTATGCCCGATATGCCGTATCAGTCTGTGCAAGTTGTTTTGGAATCACCTCGTATACCTTCAGTGGTTTAAGCTATGTGTTGTGAGTCAGTCAGTCAGTCAGTTGGTCGAGAAGAGATTCAGTCAGCTGGTCGAGAAGGGATTCAGTCAGTTGGTCGCGAAGGGATTCATCTAACCTAATCTTTCCTTCAGTTTATGTCAACTGAAGCAATTTCAGTAACATCATGAATTTATTGAAACGGAATCTATCGAATTCATTCTTTAGACAATAATATGTTGGTGTTTTTAATGCGTTCATCGCAACGCTTGGTGGTGAACGATATTTCTTGTCTTTCCGTCCGGAGAGAAAACGAATAGCGCCGATGATTTACCGACTTTCGAGCACGCAGCGTACAAATGCCCGTGGGAAAAACACGGCAGTTTAAGAGGTTCGTTCCACACACTTCCTAGATTAAAAGTAATTGCGAATGCAAGACATACTGAAAACTGGACACGCTTAAATTGAAACGGCAAATTGTTTGGAATCGGAACATCCTCGGCTTTGAACTTTCGTATGATTATCGTTGCTTCGACCACGTTGGTAGTCAGTTTCTCAACAGTGAGTCTTGTTCCATCGCGTAGTATCGGTTGGTCCAGGTTGCGTAACGTGATTCTCACCGTGCCGACCTTGAGCTGCAAATTGTGCGTTTTTGTACCTCGAAAATCCAAGGAATTCAGGAATTCAATTGCATAATTCAATTCATCTGGATCAGTAATTGAATGTGCATTTACCTGATTCGATCGATTCCATTACCGATTCATATTAAGTCCTCAACTGTCCATTTGAATTCCTAAATTCTCTGGCCAGCGATTTGAGCGAACGAGCCATTTCAACAGCGAAAAACAAGGAAGCACACGATTTGAAGGTAAAAATTCAATTTACCTTCAAATCGTGTGCTTCCTTGTTTTTCGCTGCTGAAATGGCTCGTTCGCTCAACCAAACGCAGTTTTTGTAATTTGCAGCATTATTCGGGAACACTTTCGTGATCAATTCTTTTTTCGATGTTGTGAACTGACAAAAATTGGGTGGGAATGAAATGAGGCCAGTGGAAGCCTCAATCAGAATTTTTCCGTGGCCAGTGTCTATTAATTAGTTGGAGAACACTTCCGGCTATTCATCACTCTGTAAAGCGACACTCATATTCGTTGTTTACTTGAGAGTTTCCACGTGTCTCCACAAGATCGATGAATTCAAGCAAGCGTTTATTTCGTCAGCAGCTGTCGATCTGGGAACGATCGGCATCGTTTAGCCAAAATCACCGGCCACCAGAATCTTCGTACCTCCAGGAGTCCAAATGGCTCCAACTCTCGTTTTTGCACCACGCTACACTCATTCCAAATAATTATTTTGCAGTTCTATGATACTTCCGTTGCTGAATTTTTGGCGATATTGCACTTCGGTTCATCTGTCCTCTGCAAATTCAGCGGCAGTTCGGCCGCTGAATCAGCAAGTCAGTCGGCCTTGTGACAATGTGACAGCGATCCCAGATAGTGTTATGGCCGGCACTATCTTACTCTGTGGACGAATCGAAGCTAAAATCAACGAAATCAGGAACGTTTTGCCAGTTCGTCCACGTGCTTCGAGGAAGAAGATTCCTCTGTATCCGTTGTTGACTGCTGTCACTAGTGTTTTCTGCTGCTGATAAAAGAGGGACCTGAGTTGGTACTGACCGACTCGAAGCATCTCGATCGTATTGCCGTTCTCTTTCACTTTCTCGAGTGTATCGTGCAGGGCGCGATTCGTCGCTGGCGTTCCTAATCGTGCAACATCTTGCCGGACATCATCAGGCACAAGTCTTCTACGGAAATTGACCCCTCGCTGTGGACCTCCACGTGTAATTCAAGTTCGGTATTTGCTATTGTTGTCCGCACTCGATGGAGAATGGCTTCAGCAGCACTGTACTCGCATTTGTTCCACAAATGAGGCGGACCCGATGAAAAACGCGTTGAAACGATGGTGGCAGAAAGTGATCGTATTTGATGCCCAGTGGACAAAATAACAGCATCAGCGAGTGTGTGGTCCCCATGAATGTCATCCCCAAGCGAGTGTGAACACTGACAGTTGTCTCGATATTCTGCGCAAAACTCATCATTCAGAGTTAATAAAAAATTCAAATGAAGTCGGTCCACCAACATTAAATAATAGTAAGCGTAAGTAAAAATATTCATCATTGTTCGGATGAACTGTAGAAACGCATCAGTTGAATATACAGTGATAAGCCAATACATTATGGCCACCTGTAATAGCTTGTTTGTCCGTCTTTGGAACGAAATACATGACTTATTCTGCCTATCAGTGAGCCGACAGTCTGTTGGCAGGTTTGTGGGGGTATGTGGCATTAGATGTCTACGCACAGGTCATGTAAGTCGAGTAAATAACGGGCCGCACATCTGCGTACGTGGTGATGGCGCCCTATAGCGACCCAGATGGGTTTCATAGAATTCACATCAGGCAAATTTGCTCGTCGATACATCAACGTGAGTTCACTGTAATGCTCCTCAAGGCAGTGTATCACAGTTCTGGCTCCCAGACACGGAAATTACACTGAAGCACCAAAGAAACTGGTATAGGCATGCGTATTACAATACAGAGATATGTAAACAGAATCGGGCGCTCCGGTCGGCAGCGCCTATATAAGACAACAAGTTTCTGGCGCAGTTGTTATATCGGTTCCTGCTGCTACAATGGTAGGTTATCAAGATTTATGTGAGTTACAAGTGGTGCTACAGTCGGGGCACAAGCGATGAGACACAGCGTCGCTGAGGTAGTGAAGAAGTGGGGATTTTCACGTATTATGATTTCACGAGTGTACCGTGAATGTCAGGAATCCGGTAAAACATCAAATTTACGACATGGCTACTACCAGAAAAAGATCCCGCAAGAACGAGACCAATGAAGGCTGAAGAGAATCGTTCAACGTGTCAGAAGTGCAACCCTTCCCCAAATTGCTGCAGATTTCAATACCGGGCCACCAACAAGTTTCAGTATGCGAACCATTAAACGAAACATCATCGACATGAGCTTTCGGAGCTGAAGGCCCACTCGTGTACCGTTGATGACTGCACGACACAAAGCTTTACGTCTCGCCTGGGCCTGTCAACACTTACATTGGACTGTTGATGACTGTAAACATGTTGCCTGGTCGGACGAGTCTCGATTCAGATTGTATCGAGCAAATGGACGTGTACGGCTATGGAGACATCCTCATGAATTCCTGAACTGTGCATGTCAGCAGGGGACTGTTCAAGTTGATAGAAGGTCTATAATGGTGTGGTGCACGTGCAGTTGGAGTGATATGGGAACCCTGATACGTCTGGATACCACTCCGGCAGGTGACACGTACGTAAGCATACTATCAGATCACCTGCATACATTTATGTCCATTTTGCATCCTGACGGACTTGGGCAATTCCAGCAGCACAATGCGACTTTCCACACGTCCAGAATTGCTGCAGAGTGGCTCCAGGAATACCCTTCTGAGTTTAAACACCTGCGCTGGCCACCAAAGTCCCCCGACACGAACATTATTGAGCATATCTGAGGTGCCTTGCAACGTGCTGTTCGGAACAGATCTCCACCCCCTCGTACTCTTACGGATTTGTCGACAGACCTGCAGGATTCATGGTGCCAGTTCCCTCCAGCACCACTGCAGACGTTAGTCGAGTTCATGCAACATTGTGTTTTTGCACTTCTCCGTGTTTGCGTGGGTCTTAGACGATATTTGGCAGGAGGAACAGTTTCTTTGGCTCTTCAGTGTATAGTGCTGAAAAATGACATCGCCGTCTGGACTGACATCAAGCATGGTGGGATGTTGGTGGTTCACAGTTGTCAGCATGTCTCCGATTACCAGAGGTCCCATCCAAGCTGAGGAGAATGTTTTCGGGAGCATAATATTTCTCCCAGCAAGCTGCATCCGTGGCGCGCTGCACGTTTCGAGGCGCCGTTCACCTCGATAACGGCGTTTGTGGAGACGACCTTCGACTTAGTGCAGCATAAGTGTGATTTACGTTTCCATTGATCAACGGTCGAACCCCGATGGTTCCATGCCCACAGCAGTCGTAATTGATGATGTCGTCAGGTCCACATGTGAACATGTATGGGCGGTCTGCTGCGGAGCTCCATGTTCGACAACGTACGATGAACGGTGCGCTCCGAAAAACTTGTGCGTGCACCAGCACTGTGCTCTTTCGGCAGAGACGTCACAGGCCACCATCTCCCCTACTTTACAGAGCAGACAAGCCTCGAAACTCTGCGTTCGTTGAATAGTCGTGGTCATGCAACCATTTAGCCCCTAGTCGTAGTTTTACTTTCCTACCACTTTCTGCAGGTGCTCACGACAATAGCACTTGAACATTCCACCAACTTTGCAGTTTTCGAGATACTCATTCACAGGCTCTGTGTAATAATAATCTGCCCTTTGTCAAAGTCACTTATCTCAATGGATTTCCCCCATTTGCAGCCCATATCCTCGCTAGGGTGATCCCTCGTCCGTGTTCCTTTGCTTGCACACCTTCGTTATCGCGTCACGTGCCTGCAACGTTACCAGCCGGCATCCAGCGTCCCGGTGGACAGTGGGCGCAATGTTTTGGCTTATCGGTGTTGTACATTCACGTATCCAGCAACGGGCTTTCCGTGTGCCACTCGTTAGAATTTTTTTTTTTTTTTTAATTATGCGTTCCACGGAAATACCTCGGCATTCCGTGTAAAGCAGAGTTCTCGCTTATGGATCACCTGCGCACGCCAAGAGGAAGCTGATCGAAGTTGCTGCTGATGGTCTTTCAGCTCTCTGCGCTGCGTTTGCTGCCGTCAAATAGACTCGTTGCCCATTCTCCAGGTGCACACCAAAATGGACCACGTGGGATGAGTTTCGCGTATGGAAATTAAAAGGTCCTGCACGCCGTCTCATTGCTGCTGATATTGCGAAACTTCATCGGTGGCATCAGAAGCCGCAGTACCAAATACAGCCATGTCGCTTCCTCCCGTGGCATGCTTGCAAACATACTTGATGAACTCGACAGAACTGCAGTACTCAACATTCCAGTGCGCTTTGGTTGTTTTGGAAAGCAGCGACCAATTCGGAACAGTCCAGCTGTTGTCCAGTACAACGTGTTTACTTTTTACTTTCGACGTTATCGATACGCCGTCATCCTGTGCAGAGTGACGACGGTACAGGAGGTGGCCGCATAACCATCACACATAATTAATTTTGCATAAGGGTGCGAGGTCCAAATTCATCAACAACAAACAACTGGAAACAGCTAGTCTCAAACATATACTGTCACAATAAAATAAAGTTCAGCAATCTTGTTACTGAAGATATTCATTGTTGTGAAATAGCTGAATGTATATTTGTTAATAAGAAATAAAACCAGCTTTTCAGCTTATGGCAGCAACCTGCAGAAGAGGATGTGATGCTATCTCATGTGGAGCATGACTCATACTTTCCGCAGTGTGAACACTTGGCACAATTAGTGCAACATACCATGAAGCTCTCCAATTAAGGGATGCTTCAGGTATTTCCTGTTCTGTTGTGAGCCAAAAAAAGCATGCGGCTAATGTTTATAGCATTTGTTTTGGATAAAATTTCTGGTCGTGATCGCCGCACGGTCCATGAGTCATATTCCTCGTCACCACTTCGTACGACCCTGCACCTGTTTCGGGATCAGGAATTTCTGCGCAGACTACGGCGTCAGTTTCATCTGATCTTATTTTCGCGACCATCCACTGGAGAATACGTGCACGAGGCAGTCCTCTTTCCTGCCACTGCACAGAGTACATCCGACATCACACGTCTCCCAAGACAGGACATTTCGTAATGAAGTCTATGACCGCCTTCAATTTTTTCTTGAACAGTCGTTTTGAAGTGTCGCGGCAATTGTTGGATGATCCACCAGCTGCAAGATTTCGATCCATTTTGGGTTGCAAGTGGAAGTGATCACTAAGTCTGGTCGCTGGTATTGGCGCGCATACGAGATCTGTTCAAAAAATTTCGGAACACTCGAAATCTCGCGCCAGTTGCGAGTCAGAGCGAAATGCGGTTGGCATCCCTGCACACGCGTGTGCTTAATGTGTAACTGCCGGAAGTCTCATTGTCGTATGTCTGTTAGTTATTGTTCAGTGATGTACTGAGTAGAACGTTCTGTCGCATAGCTTGCAAACTTCGAAACGCCAGAGTTAGAGGAGCGACGTGTCTACATTACATTTTTGAGTGAGAATCACGAAAACCTTTACAGGGACACACCAAATGATGCAGGAAGCCTACAGTGACGAGTGATTGAGCTGTATTCGACGTTACGGATGCTTCACACGGTTTCAAAAGGCGGGCAGAACTCCGTCAGGTCAGGTCAAATGTCAGTTCCATGATGATAGTTTTCTTTGACTTTGAAAGATTGCCTCGTCATGAATTTGTGGCACAGGGACATGTTTTATCGCGACCTGTTCCGACTCCTGTGAGAAAATGTGAGAAGGAAACGACGTGAAATCTGGCCAGACAATTCATGGCTCTTGCGTTAAGATAACGCACCGGCGCATTCTTCCCTATTGGTGCTTGACTGTTGCACAAAACACGAAATCACTGCGCTGCCTCATCCTCCATACAATCCAGACCTGGTCCTGTGGACTTTTTTTTATTCCTAAAATTGAAAGGACGAAGCTCTGCAACGATAGACGAGATAAAAGAAAATTTGCAGACGGCGCTTCGTGCGATCCAGCAAGAGGTGTACCAAGACTGCTTCCGGAAGTGGAAACGGCGTTGGGAGCGGTGTATCAATTGTGGAGGAGAGTACGTCGAAGCAGACCATGCACAAGAAGTAAAAGGTAAGCGCAGTAAAATTTTGTGAACAAAGTTCCGCATTTTCTTGAACAGACTTCGTAGATCATCGCTTCTTGCATGTATTCGTGCACGTGCCTCTGGCTTCCAGCTGGAAAATTGGTGGGTCAGCCGACATGGTTTACATTTCCATCTACATTCGTGGCATAACGCACTAGAATGCGTTCTTCCATTCGCAATTTTTGTTGATTTAAATGTATATATGACAGACGCACCGTTTCAGTTGTGGCGTATATATCAATGGCGAACTAATGAAACAATCTGCGGGATTTCAGTATGTGATTGTCCTCTTTTCGACGAATCATCAAGTGGTAGGCTCATACGGCTGAACTCCTTGTTTGTTTCCCTACCTGTGAGTGAATAATTAACTTTTGCTAGGAATAGAATTGAAGCACAACACTGGTATGTATCAGTTAATGGGTTAATCATTGTACTGGTTAATGGTTTAATCATCTTGATCAAAAAATTATATCCCTCCTCTCCTCTGAAAAATTTCAGTAGGCATCACAATGCATCATACGAACGATGGGTTTCTCAGACACACTGAAGATTATCACTAATCACCGTCAAGCTGTCAAGCCAGTAAATTCTCGCCAACAACCACAATGTCAGTTCCACTCAACGTCGGTGCTTTAAAGCGTTTTTAATGTTCGCCTGTTGGTATTTTATCTGCTATCAACAGTATTTTTTGATCACCCAGAGTCATCATTTGTAACCCAGTCTTCAATACTGTCAACTGTTTGTGCTCATGTAAAGGTTGCTGTAGTTGCGCAATAATGTCTCAACATCAGAATTTCCGATAAAATATATATAAAGAAATTTGTAACCAACATTTCATGGTGGCTACAGTGCTCCAGCACAATGGTGAATTTGTGCTTAAATGTTTAAAAACGAAGAGAAATTATTGATTAATGAACCTTATTAAAACTTTATGTATCGTTGATGTTTATTTATTTCAGCAACTGTCATAGCCCTGTCCTCAGACTATTTACATTCAGATTATATTTTGGTAGCTCTCCTATTATAAAAGAAGTCAAACTGGCGCCAGTGGCATCAAAAATTGGACAAAGAGCTGTGAAGCATTTGTCGAAAATAGCGGATCTAATAACAACATCAATTTTTTCCATATGTGAATAATCGGGAGTTCAGTAAAGTATAATTGAAAAATAGTTATTAGTTCGGCATAAATTTAAAAAGTGACTTTTGATTTGGTTTGCAAGTACAGAAATTATTTCATTCTGAATTTTGTCTCCGAGGTACGTCAGGATATTCGTGAAACTCGTATCGCTCACCGAATTTTCTTAACATTTCAGTGCGTTTCAGAAAGTTATCACTGTTCCAGTCATACAGTTTTCTGCTCTTTTCAAGTAACGCCATGTTTTGTGAACTCAAGAAACTGAATCACGTGCGTTATCCTTACAATAACATTTTGTCAACGCTCCTTTTCAGCATCTAAAAGTTTCTGGTGCAGGCTGTTTTTTAAAGAGTTATTCATCTCAATTCATATTTTATAATTTCTGAAATGCACAGAACTTTTCTCATGTCTGTTAAGGAATAAAGCTGAACTCACTAATCCCGTCACGGAATTTGTTATGTTTTGTTTCGAGAAGCTTACGAAATGAGCAGGAAACAGCATTTCTCGAATATGATTGGAACACCCATTCTCTGTAGTACTTAGCGCCGTTTCTTAAACGCCTTTCGTAATACTCAGGCCGCGTCCTATGAAAAGCGACAGAAGCGACCGGCAGCGCGCGACAGCTTCAGGCGACAAAACACAACCGCAGGTGTAGTTACGGAAGTGTCCTACGTGAGCGACATCTGTGTCGCTGCCTGTCTCCCGCTGCAACTGGCGACGTTTGAATTCAAACGTGTTTGAATCTCGTCGCTCCAGCACGCACGACGTGTCTTCCCGGCAAAGCAGTGGAGCGGACGCGACGGCAGCTTTGAAATACTAATCATCCGATTTTAAGAAAAGTATTCAGTGAATTTTTTGTTTTCTTCCGCATCTAACAGCATTATATCTTTGCTCGATAAAAGTCTGAATTTATTTTCGTTATTCTTCATAGTTTACGTCAAAGGGACCCATGCCCATTAATGTTTCTGATTATTGATGAATAGATTTGATAGTAAGAGAAGAAGAAACGGGATGGTTCATCACGCCATCGCCTGCTCCCCAGCGGCTGTCCGCGACTGCTTATTTTTTGTATTCGCAGCTACCCTTCATATCTGAAGGCCGTATCCCCTACCCGCAACCTGGGGACGCGCTGTGCCGTTGTGGTAGGGGCCCACGAGACAGTTAAAAATGGGTGACAGAAGTTGGTGTAAGTAGTTCACAAAGTGATAGGTAAAGTATGGAACTCAGAGATGATACCTGAAGAGTGGCAGGAGTCGATTCTGATCCCAATTTTTAAGAAGGGCGACAAAATGGATTGTAGTAATTATAGAGGGATATCGCTGTTACCAGTATGTTCCAAAATTTTCTGGAATATTCTGCTAAGCAGGCTTACACCATGTGCAGATGAAATTGTGGGGGATTACCAAGCTGGCCTTTGGAGGAACAGATCAACAATAGACCTAATAATATTCACCCTGCGTCAAATTTCGGAAAAGAAATGGGAATACAATAAACCAGTTTATAATCTTTTCATTGATTTTACAAAAGCATATGATTCAGTATTGCAATCAAAATTGTACAGAATTCTTTTGGAACTTGGAATACCAAAGCAGTATGTTAGACTTATACAAGCGAGTTTGAAAAACACAAAAGGTAGAGTACGAGTGGGGAAATTGGAGTCAGAAGAATTTATAATAAAGAACGGACTTAAGCAGGGAGATGCCCTGTTTCCGGTACTTTTTAATTTAGTCCTAGAATATATTGTACGAATGGCAGCAGATAATTCAAAGGGTGTGGAGTTAAATGGAAATATTAAGATATTCGGGTATCTAAACATCATTAGCGATAGGAAAGAATCTGTAACAGCAAATGCGAATGCGTTAATCAACGCTAGTGAAGATGTAGGTATAAGGATAAGTGAAGACAAAACTAAATACCTGGTTACTACTAGAATTCCAACAGCAGTAGATCAGGAAATGTTAAGAGTTGGAGACATGCAGTTTGAAAAAGTGAACACGTTTAAATATCTAGGCGTGGACATCACTTCGAGAAATGAGATTGAATCCGAACTGAAGAAGAGATTACTGGCGGGAAATGCGTGGTACTTCCCACTGAATAGATTACTTTCATCACGGATATTGTCTAGGAATTTAAAGATTAGAATATACAAAATTATTATTCTACCAGCTATGCTGTATGTGTGTGAGACTTGGTCTCTCACTGTGCAAAATGAAAAGCCGTTTCGAGTATTTGAAAACAAAATTTTGAGGAAAATTTTCGGAGCAAAAAGGGATGTAATTAGCGAAGAGTGGCGAAAACTGCATAACGAAGAGGTTCACGAACTCTATTCGAGCCCTGACATAATCAGTATTATTAAATCACGTTGTCTGCGATGGGCGGGTCACGTAGCTCGAATGGATGAGGGTAGGGCAGCGCGCAGAGTACTGGTAGGGCACCTAGGGGGAAAACGTCCTGTGGGGGGACCGAGGCGTAGATGGGAGGACAGTGTGAAGTCTGATTTGAGGAGCCTAGGTATTGAAGGTGAATGGAAGGAAATAGCCCAAGACAAGGACAGGTGGTGAAAATACGTTGCTGCGGTAATGGAGTCCGGTATGACCGGTGAGTGAGTGTGAGTATTCGTCATAGTTACTGTGCTGCACGAAAATAAGTACATGGCTGCACGAAATTTTTAAGAATTTGCAGAGGTGAAATCACATTGTGTAGACTTTAAGGATAGTTCATTTAAGGCCACACATTATTGCGTATGAAATGTAACCAATATATCTAAATTGTATTTAAAGTAGAGGCCGGAATGATATCTCTTTTCATTCTTGAGACATTGGTTGTTATATCCGCGGACGGGTCGGTCGCGGCGCGTCCCAACCTATCCTGCGCTTAGGGAATCAAGTGGTGGTAAAAATGGTCGTATCTCATAAACGGTTCAAGATATCGAAGCGACGATTTCTGGAAGTGACAGCACGCAGAAAGGACTACTTTATCGTATGATCAACACTCGCCACGTTTTTGTAAACGCGTGAGCGGAGCGGAAACAACATCGCCTATAAATTACACCATGAGGTTTTGTCCGAATTTTCATAGCCAAACAAACGGAGAGAAACAGGTAAACGGCGTATCAAAGTGACCAGCATGAGGTCTAGTTTTGCATGAAAGTATTTAACAGCTTGAAAGTAATCAGGGTAATTAACGAAAACTTAATTAATGAGTTGAGGAAAAATGTAAATACACTCCTGGAAATTGAAATAAGAACACCGTGAATTCATTGTCCCATGAAGGGGAAACTTTATTGACACATCCCTGGGGTCAGATACATCACATGATCACACTGACAGAACCACACGCACATAGACACAGGCAACAGAGCATGCACAATGTCGGCACTAGTACAGTGTATATCCACCTTTCGCAGCAATGCAGGCTGCTATTCTCCCATGGAGACGATCGTAGAGATGCTGGATGTAGTCCTGTGGAACGGCTTGCCATGCCATTTCCACCTGGTGCCTCAGTTGGACCAGCGTTCGTGGTGGACGTGCAGACCGCGTGAGACGACGCTTCATCCAGTCCCAAACATGCTCAATGGGGGACAGATCCGGAGATCTTGCTGGCCAGGGTAGTTGACTTACACCTTCTAGAGCACGTTGGGTGGCACGGGATACATGCGGACGTGCATTGTCCTGTTGGAACAGCAAGTTCCCTTGCCGGTCTAGGAATGGTAGAACGATGGGTTCGATGACGGTTTGGATGTACCGTGCACTATTCAGTGTCCCCTCGACGATCACCAGTGGTGTACGGCCAGTGTAGGAGATCGCTCCCCACACCATGATGCCGGGTGTCGGCCCTGTGTGCCTCGGTCGTATGCAGTCCTGATTGTGGCGCTCACCTGCACGGCGCCAAACACGCATACGACCATCATTGGCACCAAGGCAGAAGCGACTCTCATCGCTGAAGACGACACGTCTCCATTCGTCCCTCCATTCACGCCTGTCGCGACACCACTGGAGGCGGGCTGCACGATGTTGGGGCGTGAGCGGAAGACGGCCTAACGGTGTGCGGGACCGTAGCCCAGCTTCATGGAGACGGTTGCGAATGGTCCTCGCCGATACCCCAGGAGCAACAGTGTCCCTAATTTGCTGGGAAGTGGCGGTGCGGTCCCCAATGGCACTGCGTAGGATCCTACGGTCTTGGCGTGCATCCGTGCGTCGCTGCGGTCCGGTCCCTGGTCGACGGGCACGTGCACCTTCCGCCGACCACTGGCGACAACATCGATGTACTGTGGAGACCTCACGCCCCACGTGTTGAGCAATTCGGCGGTACGTCCACCCGGCCTCCCGCATGCCCACTATACGCCCTCGCTCAAAGTCCGTCAACTGCACATACGGTTCACGTCCACGCTGTCGCGGCATGCTACCAGTGTTAAAGACTGCGATGGAGCTCCGTATGCCACGGCAAACTGGCTGACACTGACGGCGGCGGTGCACAAATGCTGCGCAGCTAGCGCCATTCGACGGCCAACACCGCGGTTCCTGGTGTGTCCGCTGTGCCGTGCGTGTGATCATTGCTTGTACAGCCCTCTCGCAGTGTCCGGAGCAAGTATGGTGGGTCTGACACACGGGTGTCAATGTGTTCTTTTTCCATTTCCAGGAGTGTATTTCACGACAAGTTGCTGCCAAGCTAAGTAAATGATGTGCCAAAAATTTCATCTGCGCAAGGCCGAGCTGTTTTGCACATAAAAAGATACATTGGTGCGGTATTTAAATGTCAATAAGGCTTCCTTCGAATCAAGTACGTTAGGAAGGCAAACGAGGAGTCAGTACGATCATGCTTCCTGACAAGCTCGAAAATATAAAAATGAAAGAAGTCGGTCAAATATATTATGAAATGATTTCTGAAAAAGAAATAAGCAGATCAGAGAAACGTTCTAAGTGCCTTTGAATGACGCTCGAAATCATGAAGAGAAAATGAGGTGCACCAAATGTTTCGCTAATAATTTTTATTTCATCCTTTGGGACAAATCATTACACAAAACGTTTGAGTTTCTTTTCGAAAATTTAGTATGCTCTACTTTTACAGACTATTTAGAATAATTGAAACCCTTGGCGTTAGCACTGACTGCTGATGAATTACGTTCGCAACATCAAATATCTGTAAAATTTCATGGTTCATTGCAATTTATTAGGAAATTCATGTGTGCGATATACTGGGACAGGTGTGTTTACACTTAAAGATCAAGTTACTAGGCAAAACCTCGAATATATACTCAGCGATGCAGTGTAAATAGTATACACAAAACTCTGTATACAGAACTATAACTGAGTCAGTTAAAATGTACAAAGAACCCACTGTCGAACGGAGGACCTTCTCGACACACATAACCACAAATTCTAACACTACCACTACACCACGGCTGGATATGCAGGTTATCGGTCTGTGTGTTTATGTGTGTATTTAGGGTAGTTAGTCATGTAGTCAGTCATTGTTCCTCATTTATTGGCTGTTTAAAGTTCTTGTTCACGTAAAAAACATTTGCATTTAATTTATTGATGAGATAGTCGAATGCTCCCCTGCTCATTCACGTGTATTCGAAGAATTTGTCTGGTGATCTTCGTAGTTGATGATATTTATGAAATTCTCCATTGAGATTCCTCCCTTTATAAATTTCATGCACAGCATTCCTTTACGCTTTATTTGCTTACGTAAACCTAGTTTTGTTAGCCTTACCCTCCAGTTACAGTATTCCACAGTTTAGGGGCGGCGTTTTACAGAGACAGCTGGTCGGCTCTCAGCAGCCATCTCGCAGCGCGACACGGCCGCTCGCACGCAGGACAGCCGGGCTCTTCCCCCGATGCTGCTGCCTGCCGCTGGAGTGTCGCGCATCCAGGAGTCGCTCGCTGTCGGTCGCTTCTGTCGCTCACGTAGGACACGGCACAAGTGGAAAAATCTTCGATTTTAAGCATCACGAGGATAATCAAGCTTTTTGATTTGTTTGGGTACGTTTTCTATCAAATACTGCATCACTTCAGAATTTAAAACCGCAGGCCGAAGTCGAGAATCATCTTTAGAAATACATGGTATCGATCTTGGAACCCATGGAGACTGTGGTCTAGGCGGTGGCGTTTATACGGTTATACAAGCGGAAGACAGGGTTTCAATGGCGTCGACTTACTAGTTATCATTTCGGTCACTTGTCGGGAAACCTGCAGTATTAAAAAATGAAATTTTCTCTTTTGTTTTCAAGTAATTCAGTGCGCTGAAATTTCGAGGACGAGAAAATCGTGGCGCAGTACTAGGTGGCACAAAATGTTCTGGTACATTTTACGAAAAAAGTACTGTAGTCCTTACTTGAAATTTAATACAGCGATATAAATGAACTGTTCGATGTATTATTAGTGAGTATTTTAAGGAAGACAAAGAAAATGGAGAGTCGCGACTCCACTCATACACGTATGCGATTGTCCGCAGCTCGTGAACCACGTATGAGGTTTTTTTTTTTTTTTTAAGTATGGTGGAGCCCCTCCATGCTCACACCGGCATAATACGCTTACTGCCGCCTCTGCATATTGGCTAGTTTCCTCTAAGTGGGGTCTCGCAGGATGTCGGTACTGCGATGTTTGCGTACGTCTGGTTACGGTTATCCATTAATACGCGCTCATCTGGAGATAGATTGGGACGAAAGTTGAATGAAGGGTAGCGGTTTGAAGGGCAGAGGAAAAATGTGCCAAGGCAAGAGCCAAGGGAAAAAATCCTCTGCAGTAGTTGGGTGGGGTTGTAAGAGGAGTAGCGGATTTCATGCTGCCTGCGACAGGTCATGCAAGGGCAGGCTTTGTTAGTAGTGGGTATCATGCAGGCGCGTACCTCTGACGTCGTGGAGCCATGTCACTCGCCGGCTGCAGCTGGGTGACGATGTTGGCTTCTCGGTCAGCATCAGCATACCTGTAACATATGGACTCATTATCGTTTATTGAGACGCGTACACAGACTTTGCACGCACTGGTTAGCGACGCTCTGCACTGACAGAATCGAAGCGCGCGCACACAGTAATCTTCCTTTTGCAGAAATTATTCTGTTAAAATATTTGATTTTTGCCTTACTTGTGGCACTATGTGTCAGCTTCATGGCGAAGTGCCCATCGTCTCGCTAATGGTCATACTTTTTGTGATGTACATATTTTAGTAAGACACTAAGCAAAATTCGAAAAGTTTGCATTGAAAAATAGAGGTCGCTATGATTTTGCATTTTGTCCTGTATTTCACCACATGTGTGCGAAATTTAGCCAACACACTGAATTTTTCTTCAGAATTGGGAGGAGGTCTCTATCTGTCTCCGATCTCGAGAAAATGGATCGAATGTAGCGCGTTCACTCCCGATCTCACGCCTGCGAGAATAAAATATTCACAACATCCCTCATATCTCTTAATCCGCTCGAGACTTCGACACGAGATTTTGGCGAATGATAGCACACACACGGAGGAGAGTCTTTTGCCAATTCGTAAACAAACATAACTATGGCGACGTGTCAGAAAGTATACTTTCTATTTTATTTTTTTCATTCCCAGGAGTCTAATTTTTTAACAGTTATCGACAGCTAGTGAAACAAGAGTTTCCTAATATGGAAAAAACGTGAAATTTCTTCTCTTACGTCACTGCAAACCGACACAATGAGGTTTTTCGTAAGCTATTGAGCTCTCTGGTCGCTAATTACTTGTTTAATGGGACACTGTGTTTGAGAATTCTGTCGCAATAGCTGTTGCAAGAGGAGCTGGTCAAATTGTACTGCATTTTGGGAAAAGAAATATTATTAAACCTGTTAACAAGAGAAATGTGGCCGTTGCTAATAAATGATGTTCTTCGAATGAGAAAAGGTTAACAATTCACACAAAAAGAAATCCCCAATTCTGTTGGAATTTTGGTTGAATTCCCATAACCTATGGTATTCCCCCCCCCCCCCCCCCCCCCCATGAACCATGGACCTTGCCGTTGGTGGGGAGGCTTGCGTGCCTCAGCGATACAGATAGCCGTACCGTAGGTGCAACCACAACGGAGGGGTATCTGTTGAGAGGCCAGACAAACGTGTGGTTCCTGAAGAGGGGCAGCAGCCTTTTCACTAGTTGCAAGGGCAACAGTCTGGATGATTGACTGATCTGGCCTTGTAACAATAACCAAAACGGCCTTGCTGTGCTGGTACTGCGAACGGCTGAAAGCAAGGGGAAACTACAGCCGTAATTTTTCCCGAGGGCATGCAGCTTTACTGTATGATTACATGATGATGGCGTCCTCTTGGGTAAAATATTCCGGAGGTAAAATAGTCCCCCATTCGGATCTCTGGGCGGGGACTACTCAAGAGGATGTCGTTATCAGGAGAAAGAAAACTGGCGTTCTACGGATCGGAGCGTGGAATGTCAGATCCCTTAATCGGGCAGGTAGGTTAGAAAATTTAAAAAGGGAAATGGATAGGTTGAAGTTAGATATAGTGGGAATTAGTGAAGTTCGGTGGCAGGAGGAACAAGACTTCTGGTCAGGTGACTACAGGGTTATAAACACAAAATCAAATAGGGGTAATGCAGGAGTAGGTTTAATAATGAATAGGAAAATAGGAATGCGGGTAAGCTACTACAAACAGCATAGTGAACGCATTATTGTGGCCAAGATAGATACGAAGCCCACACCTACTACGGTAGTACAAGTTTATATGCCAACTAGCTCTGCAGATGACGAAGAAATTGAAGAAATGTATGATGAAATAAAAGAAATTATTCAGATTGTGAAGGGAGACGAAAATTTAATAGTCATGGGGGACTGGAATTCGAGTGTAGGAAAAGGGAGAGAAGGAAACATAGTAGGTGAATATGGATTGGGGGACAGAAATGAAAGAGGAAGCCGCCTGGTAGAATTTTGCACAGAGCACAACATAATCATAACTAACACTTGGTTTAAGAATCATGAAAGAAGGTTGTATACATGGAAGAACCCTGGAGATACTAAAAGGTATCAGATAGATTATATAATGGTAAGACAGAGATTTAGGAACCAGGTTTTAAATTGTAAGACATTTCCAGGGGCAGATGTGGACTCTGACCACAATCTATTGGTTATGACCTGTAGATTAAAACTGAAGAAACTGCAAAAAGGTGGGAATTTAAGGAGATGGGACCTGGATAAACTAAAAGAACCAGAGGTTGTACAGAGATTCAGGGAGAGCATAAGGGAGCAATTGACAGGAATGGGGGAAATAAATACAGTAGAAGAAGAATGGGTAGCTTTGAGGGATGAAGTAGTGAAGGCAGCAGAGGATCAAGTAGGTAAAAAGACGAGGGCTAGTAGAAATCCTTGGGTAACAGAAGAAATATTGAATTTAATTGATGAAAGGAGAAAATATAAAAATGCAGTAAGTGAAACAGGCAAAAAGGAATACAAACGTCTCAAAAATGAGATCGACAGGAAGTGCAAAATGGCTAAGCAGGGATGGCTAGAGGATAAATGTAAGGATGTAGAGGCCTATCTCACTAGGGGTAAGATAGATACCGCCTACAGGAAAATTAAAGAGACCTTTGGAGATAAGAGAACGACTTGTATGAATATCAAGAGCTCAGATGGAAACCCAGTTCTAAGCAAAGAAGGGAAAGCAGAAAGGTGGAAGGAGTATATAGAGGGTCTATACAAGGGCAATGTACTTGAGGACAATATTATGGAAATGGAAGAGGATGTAGATGAAGATGAAATGGGAGATATGATACTGCGTGAGGAGTTCGACAGAGCACTGAAAGACCTGAGTCGAAACAAGGCCCCCGGAGTAGACAATATTCCATTGGAACTACTGACGGCCGTGGGAGAGCCAGTCCTGACAAAACTCTACCATCTGGTGAGCAAGATGTATGAAACCGGCGAAATACCCTCAGACTTCAAGAAGAATATAATAATTCCAATCCCAAAGAAAGCAGGTGTTGACAGATGTGAAAATTACCGGACTATCAGCTTAATAAGTCACAGCTGCAAAATACTAACACGAATTCTTTACAGACGAATGGAAAAACTAGTAGAAGCCGACCTCGGGGAAGATCAGTTTGGATTCCGTAGAAACACTGGAACACGTGAAGCAATACTGACCTTACGACTCATCTTAGAAGAAAGATTAAGGAAAGGCAAACCTACGTTTCTAGCATTTGTAGACTTAGAGAAAGCTTTTGACAATGTTGACTGGAATACTCTCTTTCAAATTCTAAAGGTGGCAGAAGTAAAATACAGGGAGCGAAAGGCTATTTACAATTTGTACAGAAACCAGATGGCAGTTATAAGGGTCGAGGGACATGAAAGGGAAGCAGTGGTTGGGAAGGGAGTAAGACAGGGTTGTAGCCTCTCCCCGATGTTGTTCAATGTGTATATTGAGCAAGCAGTAAAGGAAACAAAAGAAAAATTCGGAGTAGGTATTAAAATCCATGGAGAAGAAATAAAAACTTCGAGGTTCGCCGATGACATTGTAATTCTGTCAGAGACAGCAAAGGACTTGGAAGAGCAGTTGAATGGAATGGACAGTGTCTTGAAAGGAGGATATAAGATGAACATCAACAAAAGCAAAACAAGGATAATGGAATGTAGTCTAATTAAGTCGGGTGATGCTGAGGGATTTAGATTAGGAAATGAGGCACTTAAAGTAGTAAAGGAGTTTTGCTATTTGGGGAGCAAAATAACTGATGATGGTCGAAGTAGAGAGGATATAAAATGTAGGCTGGCAATGGCAAGGAAAGCGTTTCTGAAGAAGAGAAATTTGTTAACATCCAGTATTGATTTAAGTGTCAGGAAGTCATTTCTGAAAGTATTCGTATGGAGTGTAGCCATGTATGGAAGTGAAACATGGACGATAAATACACTCCTGGAAATGGAAAAAAGAACACATTGACACCGGTGTGTCAGACCCACCATACTTGCTCCGGACACTGCGACAGGGCTGTACAAGCAATGATCACACGCACGGCACAGCGGACACACCAGGAACCGCGGTGTTGGCCGTCGAATGGCGCTAGCTGCGCAGCATTTGTGCACCGCCGCCGTCAGTGTCAGCCAGTTTGCCGTGGCATACGGAGCTCCATCGCAGTCTTTAACACTGGTAGCATGCCGCGACAGCGTGGACGTGAACCGTATGTGCAGTTGACGGACTTTGAGCGAGGGCGTATAGTGGGCATGCGGGAGGCCGGGTGGACGTACCGCCGAATTGCTCAACACGTGGGGCGTGAGGTCTCCACAGTATATCGATGTTGTCGCCAGTGGTCGGCGGAAGGTGCACGTGCCCGTCCACCTGGGACCGGACCGCAGCGACGCACGGATGCACGCCAAGACCGTAGGATCCTACGCAGTGCCGTAGGGGACCGCACCGCCACTTCCCAGCAAATTAGGGACACTGTTGCTCCTGGGGTATCGGCGAGGACCATTCGCAACCGTCTCCATGAAGCTGGGCTACGGTCCCGCACACCGTTAGGCCGTCTTCCGCTCACGCCCCAACTTCGTGCAGCCCTCCTCCAGTGGTGTCGCGACAGGCGTGAATGGAGGGACGAATGGAGACGTGTCGTCTTCAGCGATGAGAGTCGCTTCTGCCTTGGTGCCAATGATGGTCGTATGCGTGTTTGGCGCCGTGCAGGTGAGCGCCACAATCAGGACTGCATACGACCGAGGCACACAGGGCCAACACCCGGCATCATGGTGTGGGGAGCGATCTCCTACACTGGCCGTACACCACTGGTGATCGTCGAGGGGACACTGAATAGTGCACGGTACATCCAAACCGTCATCGAACCCATCGTTCTACCATTCCTAGACCGGCAAGGGAACTTGCTGTTCCAACAGGACAATGCACGTCCGCATGTATCCCGTGCCACCCAACGTGCTCTAGAAGGTGTAAGTCAACTACCCTGGCCAGCAAGATCTCCGGATCTGTCCCTCATTGAGCATGTTTGGGACTGGATGAAGCGTCGTCTCACGCGGTCTGCACGTCCAGCACGAACGCTGGTCCAACTGAGGCGCCAGGTGGAAATGGCATGGCAAGCCGTTCCACAGGACTACATCCAGCATCTCTACGATCGTCTCCATGGGAGAATAGCAGCCTGCATTGCTGCGAAAGGTGGATATACACTGTACTAGTGCCGACATTGTGCATGCTCTGTTGCCTGTGTCTATGTGCGTGTGGTTCTGTCAGTGTGATCATGTAATGTATCTGACCCCAGGAATGTGTCAATAAAGTTTCCCCTTCCTGGGACAATGAATTCACGGTGTTCTTATTTCAATTTCCAGGAGTGTAGTTTGGACAAGAAGAGAATAGAAGCTTTCGAAATGTGGTGCTACAGAAGAATGCTGAAGATTAGATGGGCAGATCACATAACTAATGAGGAAGTATTGAATAGGATTGGGGAGAAGAGAAGTTTGTGGCACAACTTGACCAGAAGAAGGGATCGGTTGGTAGGACATGTTCTGAGGCATCAAGGGATCACCAATTTAGTATTGGAGGGCAGCGTGGAGGGTAAAAATCGTAGAGGGATACCAAGAGATGAATACACTAAGCAGATTCAGAAGGATGTAGGTTGCAGTAGGTACTGGGAGATGAAAAAGCTTGCACAGGATAGAGTAGCATGGAGAGCTGCATCAAACCAGTCTCAGGACTGAAGACCACAACAACAACAACAACAACATGGTATTTTTAACACTGGAGTCCATGCCGTTCGAAAAACATTGTCATTAAAATAGATATGCCTTTGTCAGCTAGTCATTACAGTAGATCTGCCTTTGTCAGCAATACATTTCAACAAATTACATATATTAAAACACCACACTATTCCAGGATACTCTTATTTTCGGACCGAGCGGGGTGGCGCAGTGGTTAGACACTGGACTCGCATTCGGGAGGACGACGGTTCAATCCCGCGTCCGGCCATCCTGATTTAGGTTTTCCGTGATTTCCCTAAATCGCTCCAGGCAAATGCCGGGATGGTTCCTCTGAAAGGGCACGGCCGACTTCCTTCCCAATCCTTCCCTAATCCGATGAGACCGATGACCACGCTGTCTGGTCTCCTTCCCCAAACCAACCAACCAACCATCTTATTTTCGGAATAGTACTCGCCAGATCTTCATTCGTGTAGCCTGTCGTGTAATTAGTTTATTAATGCTGATAGTACGTATGCAGCCACTGAAATGCTTCTTGTCGTCATGAAGAGCCAATTAAAACACTGTTATTCGTGAGGGTTTCTCGGCTGTTTCTAGCTTGCAGTTGGAATGTGTTGTCCACATGTACATAGTATAACGTCCCTTATTATACCCATATCCAAGTAATGCTAGTGAAAGTTATGTACTTCAGATCTTGGACGTCTTTTACCAGGGGCACAAAGGGGTCGTACCCTTCGAAATTACGTCTTTTCGACTTCTTGTAACAGATCGTAGAGATATCAACGTAACAGGCAGCAAGGAGATAACCTTGTTTTACTTTCCTGCCTTTCTTCTAGATCACATGATTTTAAAATATTCCTTACTTCCTTATTCGCTACCCTTACGATAAATCATCTGTCCCTTCTTACGATCTGAAAACATTTTGTAGGCAGAAGATATAGTCCCATTGGCTAATGGCTCGTCAGTTACTGAACTGTGCATCGTTCTTAACAAAAGAATAAACGAAACAAAAAATAGACAGATATATGCAACTGTAAACTATTATGTACTAACGAAAAGAGTTAGAGCGCTTAAACGGCGAAAAACGAAACACTACTCAGTGACAATAAAATTCAATATAGTGTAAGGCTGTACTTTTCGGATGGGCAGTACTTCCACTGCCCATATGCGCCATGCCGAAGCGAGCACATGGCAGGAGTCCCACCCCACGCCCCGCCACACCCCTCCCTCAGCGCTCGCGTGGCGCGGGGCGCGAGAAACTCTGCCGCGACCACAACGCCGCGCGACCTGGGCCAGACGCGCGTCGCGTCCCAGTCGCGTCGCGTCCCAGTTTTCGCGCTCCCATCTGAACCTGTGTAGCCACAAAAATGCGGGCTGCGCCGCGCCGCGCCACACGCGCTGTACGCGTCTCAATTTGCGCCTAGCGTGTCGCTTGACGGCTTCCCTGCTATAGCCTATTGGTCGGCTTTGAAAGAAGCTGGCGTATTCAGTCAATGTTTTGGCTGGGGCTTGCCAACGTTGCCGCTTTTGAGTGTATGTTAGCTCGCCATGGAAGAGCTCACTGTTCGTAGACGTTTCACCGAAAGAAGAACAAGCTCCTGCCGCAAACGTACAATACCCCGTATGGAGGTCCCTCAATCGCGTAAGAGTGGGCGTCCCCCGATGCAAGACCAACCTGAAGAATAGGGAATCCTTCCAGCGACCACTGGCACCTTTTGCGACTACGGGGCTGTAGAAGATCCGAGCCATCTATTTGTATGCCCCCTCCTGGATAACCAGCGCTCAATACAAGATGTTTACGAAGGAAATGACAAAGCTACTGCAACTGCTATTTTTTGGAAATCCTGACCGGACATGGAAATGAAATGAATGATAGGTGGTTATACCGTAGCTAGAAGTGTCTTTGGCCGCTTATACTACCACCTATGGTTGTGATCTTAGTTTCCAGAGCAAGGATGAAAGGATTGTTCGAGTGTCCAGAGCTACTGTATAGTCGTGTGGCGACTCTGAATACTTCCTTGAGGGTTCCAAGGCGGTATTCAGTATGAAGATCCACGGTGCGGGTGTAGCGTGGAGCGTTGCTAAAGATGCATAGGAGTTTGTTCTGTATGATCTGCGGGCGTGTAGGAGCTGCATATCTCCAGACTGGAGCTGCGTACGTCATCAGAGGTCTGATCAGTGTCATATATATTGACCTCGACACATATGCGAGGCCGAGAGGGGCTCATATAGTGGCAAAGCGGCTCGACTCGGATTTGAGGGACCCGTGTTCAGTCCCTGGACCAGCCACCAAATTTTTATTTTCCGTGGTTTCCTCTAACTTTTTTACGCAGATGGCGTGATGAGGTTGCCCACGCATCGTTGCCTTCAAGCAAACTAATAACTTTGGCTGTCGACTGGACATGAAAGTTCCTTTCTTCACTCCTTCCTTTGTTAGATATGCGTGCACTGGCCAGCTGCTATTTATTATACCCCTTTATCACTTTTAACAGTCGCCATTTGAGCTGGGTGGTAACGTTCTCGCCTCCCATGCAAGTGGGCCCAGGTTCGATTCCCGGGCAGGTAAGGGATTTTCCTCTGTTCAGGCTGTATTCATCATCCTTTTATCCTCATCACCGGCGCACAAGTAGCCCAGTGTAGCGTCGACTGAAATAAGACTTGCACTTGGCTGCCGAACTTCCCCAGATGGGGCCTATCGGCCAACGATGCCATACGCTCATTTCCATTTATCACTTTTAACGAGTTAACTGAAAGAAATTACGCCCGAGCACTAATAAGAGCATTTTCCACTCTCTAAAATGACGTTGTACGCTGAAGTGGAGCGGGTAGGATTTTTGTTCGGAACATAAATCGTCATACCCCTTAAAGTTCTAAGGGCAATTTAATGAACATCTTACAATATATGATACATATCTAAAACAACATTGGCGTAAATTTTCATGGTTCTAGGCTTTCGTATTCATAATTTAAAAATAATAAGTTCATAAATGTAAAGTATAAAAATCAGTCCCTCTTTACGTACCAATTTCTCAAAAAGTGCAGAAGTTGTTTTCATGAAACTCTGCATGTGGTTTTTATGGTAATTTCTGGGTAGTGTGAAAAGAATTCTGTGTTTAGCTCCAATATTTCATCTGCTATGATGTATGTTATTTGATACGAAATTATTTGAAAATTTTATATTGTCCTCCTCTCATAAACGTATGAACTTTGGTATTAGGCATTAGAATACTCAGTGCAGCGTATAGGCTAACTTTAAGCGATAAAGTGTCCTGCTAACTCTTTTAATTCAGTTAAAAGCTTTTAGGCAGAAGGCTTTCGTCGCTTTGGAGATTACGCAACGAATTTGAATAATTTCAGGATCGCCCTCATAAACAAATAAAACTGTGGTTTAAGGCTTTAATCGTAGAGTGCACAAATGTAAACAGACAATATCCATAGCAAGTACTGTATGCACTTGCAAAATTGGCAGAGTTAGTCACGGGAGATGCAAGTGGCACAGGTACAATAGCCTACCCGCTTTGATGGGGGGGGGGGGGGGGAGGGGTAGAACGTAGAAGCACAGATGATTGGGAATTTCTTGCTCAGCACTGCCAACTGACAGGCGAGCGTTACGCATGAACTGCTACGGTATAATCTTAAGTCGGGAACATGTAGTTGTAAATGTTCATTGCACGGCCAATCACCTTCAAGTATGGTTCTCGTTTGTAGTGGGAAATGTGAAATTAAATTAAGTCTGCTGTACAGCGCAATAAATAGGAGAAAAATGGCCGCTAGTGATCGCGGATGCCCGCAACTATCAGAAACAGAAGGTAGGTGACTTCAAGTGCTCCGAATGGGACTCACATGCAGAGCCGGTTGGCAGGGGATTTTGCAACCTCGTGCGATGATTTCAGTCGCCCCTTCTCCTCACACACGAAGACACAACTTTACAGTATCTTAATCTCATTGTCATTCCTGAAAGATATCTTACTTTAACATATGGCTGGTAGGCATCAAAGAGAGATTTGTAAGTGCGTGGATTTCTCTCCATCTGTTTGCGAAAACTCGTAATAACGGTAACCAGTAACTCTATAATCAAAGAGAGATTTGCAACTGCACGGATTTCTTTCATCTGTCAACAGCTATACTTCCACTACACACTCATTTACACTAAACAGCCAGGGAAACCGATACACCTGCCTAATATCGTGAAGGGCTCCAGCAAGCACGCAGAAGTGCCGCAACATGACGTCGTATGGACTAGACTAATGTCTGAAGTAGTGCTGGAGGGAATTGACACCATGACTCCTGCAGGACTGTCCATAAATCCATAAGAGTACGATGGGGTGGTGATCTCTTCTGAACAGCAAGTCGCAAGGCATCCCAGATACGCTCAGTAATGTTCGTGTCTGCTGAATTTGGTGGCCGGCGGAAGTGTTTAAACGCGGAAGGGTATTCCTGGAGTCGCTCTTGAGCAATTCCGGACGTGTAAGGTGTCGCATTGTCCTATTGGAATTCACCAACTCCGTCGGAATGCACAATAGACATGAATGGATGCAGGTGATCAGACAGGACGCTTACGTATGTATCATCTGACAGAGTCGTATCTAGACGTATCAGGGGTCTCATATCACTCCAACTGCACACGTCCCACACCGTTACAGAGCCTCCACCAGCTTGAACAGTTCCCTACTGACGTGCAGGGCCCATGAATTGATGAGGTTGTCTCTACAACTGTACACGTCCATCCGCTCGATACAATTTCAAAGGAGACTCGTCCGAGCAGGCTGCATGTTTCCAGTCATCCAATGTCGGTGTTGATGGGCCCAGTCGAGGCGTAAAACTTTGTGTCACGCAGTGATCAAGGGTACACGAGTGGGCCTCCGGCTCTGGAACCCATATCGATGATGTTTCGTTTAATGGTTCGCATACTGAAACTTGTTGGTGGTCCGGTATTGAAATCTGCAGCAATTTGCGGAAGGACTGCACTTCTGCCACGCTGAACGATTCTCTTCAGACATCATTCATCCCGTTCTTGCAGGTTCTTTTTCCGGCCGCAGGACTGTCGAAGATTTAATGTTTTACCGGACTCGTGAAATGGTCGTACGGGAAAATCCCTATTTCATCCCTATCTCGGAGATGCTGTGTCGCATCGCTCGTGTGCCGACCATAACACCACGTTCAAACTCACTTGATAGCGTGCCATTGTAGCAGCAGTAACCGACCTGACAACTGTGCCATACACTTGTTGTCTTATATAGGAGTTGCCGACCGCAACGCCGTATTCTGTCTGTTTACATAGATCTGTATTTCAGTACGCATGCCTGTACCAGTTTCTTTGCCCCTTCAGTGTATGCAGAAACTTTGTGGATCACTTCACATTATGTTTCAAGGTACGGTTTTTGCTTCGCCAGTAAAATATAACAAAAAAAAAAGGTTCAGATGGCTCTGAGCACTATGGGACTTAACATCTTAGTTCATCAGTCCCCTACAACTTAGAACTACTTAAACCTAACTAATCTAAGGACATCACACACATCAATGCCAGAGGCAAGATTCGAACCGCTCGGCCACACCAGTCGGCTTAACAAATTGGAGTTAAGAGGTTTTCACTGACCGTCGTATCTCATGGCGTTACTCTGACAATTTTTTATTTTTATGAATACGTTCCAGTACATGAAACGGAAGTCAAATATTTTTAGTATAACGCATTTCGAGTTATCCAAAATTACACATCAAGGTAAAGGGATGTCTGCTGAGAAAAACTGAAACGAGACACTGATGAACCAAAACATGAAGAGCACCTGCTTAATAGCTTGTTTGTCCGTCTCTGGAACGAAATACATGACTTATTCTGCCTATCAGGGATCTGACAGTTTGTTGGTAGGTTTATGGAGGTAGGCCTATGTGGCATCATATGTCTACGCACAGGTCACGTAATTCGTGTAAATAACGGCCCGCCCATCTGCGCACGCGGCGATGGCGCCCTAGCGCCCTATAGCGACCCATATGGGTGTCATAGGATTCACATCAGCCGAATTTGGTCGCTGAGACATCAACGCGTTTTCACTATAACGCTCCTCAAATCACTGTACCACGGTTCTGGCTCCGAGACACGGACAATTATATTGCTGAAAGACGACATCGCCGTCAGGGAGGACATCAGGCGTGAAGGGATACAGGTTGTTCGCAGCTGTCAGCGTGTCTTCGACTACTGCCTCAGGCCCTCCCACGTCTCCCGCGGCACAACACTGCCCCCACCAGCCTGCTTCCCTGGCGCGCTGCACGTTTCGGGCCTCCGTGCGCCTCGATGACGGCGAATCCCGACGGTTCCGTGCCCACTGCAATCGTAATGGACGATGCCGTTGAGTCAACATATTAACATGTAGGGGTGGCATGTTGCGCAGCTCCACCCTCCACAATGTACGATGAACGGTGTGCTCTGAAACACTTGTGCGTGCACCAGCACTGTGACCTATCGACAGAGATGCCACACATCAGCGTCTGTCCTGCTGTGCAGAGCAGACAAGCCTCCGGACTGCACACTGTGTGAAGAGTCGTGGACGTTCAATCGTTTAGCGCCTGATGATAATTTCGTTGTCCTTCTACCTCAGGACTGCGGCACGAGAACATTCGACTAGCTTCGCCGTTTTCGAGATACTCGTTCACAGGCTCCTCCTAATAATAATATGCCATTTGCTGAACGAACAATGTGCTTCATGACGATTACTCATTACGTGTGAAATCGACGAGTGCGTTTCCTTCCAGTTAGTGCGATACACACGTGACAATTTTAATTCTCTTTCTTGGTGAGTTTTCTTGTACAGTATACTCACCAGCAACACTCACCTGTCACTCTTTGGAAAATATTTCACTGCCTGACTGGTACACGTTGTCGTCCCAGAACACAAATACAACCACTGACCGACAGTGAAAGAGGAACACCTCGGCCCGCATCGAGAAGTATCTGGCCGACGCAACGCCGAACGGAAATCATGGGTGGGTGGTGGTAAGTTCCTATGGGAAATGCTGACGTCATCGGTCCCTAGGCTTACACACTACTTAATCTAACTTAAACTAAGTTACACTAAGGACAAGACACACACACCCAAGCCCGAAAGAGGACTCGAACCTCCGACGGGGGGATCCGCGCGAACCGTGCCAAAGCGCCCTCGACCACGCTGCTACGCCGCGCGGAAATCATGATCGCTACGTTTACATGCGACACATCTTTTGAAAGACGAAATCCGAATTTCGGAAACAGTTTTTCGCTACCGTGTTTACATGTTAAGTTCCGAAGTGGTTGTGCTACCCCAGTTAAATATGGCGCCTGGAAAACAGCTGTTACAGTCTGATATCGTAAACACAATCGCTATTTCTCATCACTTAGACGAGGTGTAAACAGCTTCGTACTAATATTTCTACATATCCTTCACTGTACATTAAGGCACTCCATCCATATTAGCCGAAAGTTTTTAATAACGAGACGAAACCCGACAGTCCAAGCACGTTACAAACCGGTTGTGTTTACATGGGAGGGTAAATCGATTGCGGAATTGGAAAACTCGCAACTAGAAGCGGATTTCCAGAATCGATCTTCGAAGTGTTTACACGACCACCCAGAAGGATATTTGGAAATCGGTTTACGAAATCCGGTTTTGGGGGCCCCATGCAAAGAGGGCGCTTGCTGAGCCTAAATTCATCAAGCGGAGGGTGGGAGGAAAACAAAGGAAATAAAATGACCAAGAGCAACAAAGCAATAATTATCTCATTTAAAAGATTCAGGAAATACGGGATACATAGTGTAAAACACGTGAGCCAGGATTTTCGTTCAATTTAAATCAATATACGGGATTTCCCGGAATATACGGGATAGTTGGCAGTTCTAGTTCGTACGGACCACTTGTAGCATTCAGTGAATGTATTAGTACCTTCTGGGCAGAGTCTGACAACATATTGCACACACCTTTTGCGAAATGACTACGAAGAGACAATCCGAAAAATTTGTGTTAATGCGGATATTTACCAACAATGGAACAGGGGAGGGGGAGCAGTGAGTGGTACGAGAAATAGCCTCCATCACATACGGAAAGGTGGATTCCGTAGCATGTGCAAGGGGGCTATCCGATCTGGCATGTCGATTTTCGAGAAATTTCGGCCATAAGTGTGAACGAAGTTGAGTTGCGAATCTGATAAATGTACTCAGCATCTGTAGTATCGATATAATCACAGTCTTTGTTAAGTCTGTGTTTTGAGACCAAAGATGTTAGAGGAAGTCAGAGAGTAGCACTGAGCAGTGTGTGTGTGTGTGTGTGTGTGTGTGTGTGTGTGTGTTGGACAGTCTGGCACTGAACTCGGTTTGAAAAGGACGGAAGCTGTTCTGGATTATTTAAGAAGGATTTTGTAATAATGCGTTTTGAGGAATGC
Source organism: Schistocerca americana (assembly GCF_021461395.2). Lineage (NCBI taxonomy): Eukaryota > Metazoa > Arthropoda > Insecta > Orthoptera > Acrididae > Schistocerca > Schistocerca americana. The sequence goes on along the minus strand of NC_060129.1, from coordinate 34,158,734 downwards.
CGAAGATTTTGAGCTAATATTAATGAAACAATAACAGGAACTTTTAAGGTAATCCAGTTTTGTTTTATATTTGTAACTGTGTAGTTTCTTATTGTTAGAACGTTGCGTGTGGTTGTGGTATGCTGTAGGAATTTTGTAATTAAGCACATGGCCTCGTCTTATAACTGAAACAAGTGCCAAGGAAAGTAATTTTACACTGGAACATTGTTAAAATAGGCCTATGTTTTGATAACTCGTATAGTTGTGAGTGCTTTATGAAAAGGCGTGTTGTTATGGCTTAATGAAGCGTTTATCAGTAGTTAAGTTAAATTCCTTATTTCTCATTCTTTATCTTTATCAATGTGTTTGCATTCTCGCACTGCACATCGCGAGTTGCGTGTTGCAGAAGCATTTTTATAAAAAGTGGTAAGATACCGCCTTGCATTGCACATCGCAAGTACGGTAAATGAAATTTGGTTTTTGACAGTCACATCATGATTATTTATGGCGAAAGGGTGCAGAGCAGACAAACGTTCCGTGCGTAAAGGTAGGCCAACAAATTTAATTATCATTACAGTTCATCCACTGTAAGGTAGAGTGATTGTCGGAATGTGTGTGTGAAAATATCAGTATCAGGTCAGTGGTTTGATATTAATAAAAGATTTGAGGAGAGTGCAATCTTGTGGGTTTTCAAGCAGTTTTATCAGAAAGACAGATGCGTTAAATTTTATGTCCATTTGCTGTTTAATTAGAATAATAGTTCTGAAGATAAAGATTAACAACATTCAGGGTCAACATTTTAATCTGAGACATTTGTTTTGCAGTCAAATAGCACATGTAAATTTCATTGAAAACGGATTGCTGTTTCGCAGGCGAATCGTTTGATGTACTAGCCAGCCGGGATTTCGCACCGTATAGCGTGAGATTCATATATTTCCTTCAAAATTTAATTTTAACACAGTTCTGTTGCCCTGCACGCAGCTTTTCACCTTAAGATGTCAGAATAAGTTTTATACAGGGTGAAAAGAAATTCGCGCACTCGGAATTCGCAGCGCGATTCCTCACATATCGCCAATACAAAAATGTCTCTCAAAAAATTACGTCCTGCGCATATTTCGGGCAGTAAATGTGCGTTAGAGGTCGGCAATATGGCAACTTTGCAATCGTGTGAACAGTAACATATCTCTTACAGTATATCGCAGTATAGCTGTGAAGTTGGTCCACTGGATAGTGTTCTGGGTAGAGCATGCAGAAGGTCAAGGGTTCGATTCCGTGTTGTTGATTTCTTTTTTTATTATTATTATTATTTTTTTGCTGAAAGTAGTATGCTTGGTACGGTATCTGGCGTCTTGATCGTCATACAGCGATTACACTGTGTCTTCTACGAAGTATTTGCAGCTACGTATTGCGAACGCATGGGTGGAAATACAATCGTTCTCATTGGCCAACTTTTAAAGAAATCTTTTGCTTATCGTAGACGCGAATTGCTTCGCACGGCTGCATCAGCTAGATTCCAAACCCGTTTTCTGTGTACCATCCCCCAATGGTCCATCGATTAATACCAGATATTATACATGCTGCACTCAGGTCCATTACAATCCGTCAGAGCCTTACGCCACCAGTAGGGCTAGCAACGCGGTTTTCAAATAATTTCGATGGGACCATTAGGGGAGAGTACACAGAGAACAGGTTTGGAATGTGGTAATTGCAGTGGTGTGAAACAATTCGCGTCCACGACGTGCAAAAGGCTTCTTTAAAAGCTGGCCAATGAAAACGATTGTACTTCCATTTCTGTGTTCGTACTACATGATCGCAATTTTTTTTGTACAAGACCCACAGTAATCGCTGTATGACGATTAAGGCGTCAGATATCGTGCCACGCAGACTACTTTTTGCAAATAAAAACAAATATGCATCGACGCAGAGTCGAACCCTCGCCCTCCTGTATGTCATCCAAAAATCTGTATTCTGAGACAGGTAGTTACAGTACATGTGATAACAGTGTTGCCGGATTGCTGATCTTTAACGTCCATTTACTGCCCGAAATAAGCGCAGAACGAAATTTTTGTGAGAGACATTTTCGTATTGCGAGTATGTGAGAAATCGCGCTGCGAAGTCCGAGCCTGAGAATTTTTCTTCACCCTCTATATTCGTCATTCAGAAGTTCCACATTAAACTTTCACACGTACGCACGTGTAGTGGCAGAGCGCGCGTTCGCTGCGCCTCGGCTCTGCCTTCACTCGTGTGGGAGGCCAGGGAAAGGCTTCGGGACCAAACTGCTGTGTTCGTCGACCCCTAGACTTACACATTACTTAAACTAACTTATCCTAAGCACAACACAGACATCCATGCCCGAGGGAGGACTCGAACCTCCGGCGGTAGGGGCCGCGAAATCCGTGACATTTCTCCTCAAACCGCGCGGCCCTGCGTATTCAAATACAGAGATATGTAAACAGGCAGAAAACGGCGTTGAAGTCGGCAACGCCCGTATAAGACAACAAGTGTCTGGCACAGTTGTTACATCGGTTACTGCTGTTACAATGGCAGGTTACGAAGATGTAAGTGAGTTTGAACGTCGTGTTACAGACGGCGCACGAGCGGTGCGACACAGTATGTCCGAGGTACCGATAAAGTGGGGATTTCCCCGTACGACCATTTCACGAGTGTGCTGTGACTTTCAGGAATCCGGTAAATCATCAAATTTCCGACATCGCTGCGGCTGGAAGAAGATCCTGCGAGAACGGAACCAACGACTGAAGACTAGTAACGTGTCAGAATTGCAATCATTCCCAAATTACCGCACATTTCAGTGATGGGCCGTCAACAAGTGTCAGCGTGCGGACCATTCAACGAAACCTCATCGATATGAGCTTTCGGAGTCGAAAGCCCACTCGTGAGCCCTTGATGACTGCAAGACACGAAGTTTTACACCTCGCGTGGTCCTATCAACACCGACATTTGACTGTTGATGGTGCCCTATACGATATTAGGCAGGTGTAGCAGTTTCTTTGGCTCTGCAGTGTTTTTAGTCAGTCACATTTTCCATGGAGCATTTGAACTATTGTCTTATCGAAAATATGTGGAACGAGTCACATTACACGTTATGTATGTGGCTCTGCCACAGCGTACTACACCTGCAGCAGCAGTTGGCACCGCAGTAACACAACGATGTGATAGAAATTAGGATGGACGCCTGTAGTGTTGTCTGATGAAAGCTGGTACTTCCTCACAGTCAGCGGTGACCGAGTTGGCTACAAGGAGACCAGCTGAGGTCCTGCAAATGGTTCTAAATGGTTCAAATGGCTCTGAGCACTATGCGACTTAACATCTGAGGTCATCAGTCCTCTAGAACTTAGAACTCCTTACACATCCATACCCGAGGCAGGATTCGAACCTGCGACCGTAGCGGTCGCGCGGTTCCAGACTGTAGCGCCTAGAACCGCTCGGCCACACCGGCCGACTGAGGTCCTGCAACCTACCTGTCTGCGTGCTAGACACAATGGACCCACACCTGGAGTTAACCTGTGACCCAGCTGTGTTAATCACTTAAATATGTTCCGTACAAAAATATATTCCAGAAATTGCATCACTCTACATTAACTGTTTATTGGTGTTGCGATATTATTTTTTTATCAGTGTAATAAAGACTTGTATTACCTAGAAGGTCCTTAGGAAAGTGCGACACATGCTAAAGGAGATCGCTTACAAGAAGCCATTCCGATCAGTTGTAGGGAACTGCTCCAGTGACTGGAGTGCTTATCAGGTGGGAGGTTTCCCAAACTTCGTTCTGTATAACACCGGCGAAAAGCGAATCTACATCTACATCTACATTTATACTCCGCAAGCCACCCAACGGTGTGTGGCGGAGGGCACTTTACGTGCCACTGTCATTACCTCTCTTTCCTGTTCCAGTCGCGTATGGTTCGCGGGAAGAACGACTGCCGGAAATCCTCCGTGCGCGCTCGAATCTCTCTAATTTTACATTCGTGATCTCCTCGGGAGGTATAAGTAGGGGAAAGCAATATATACGACACCTCATCCAGAAACGCATCCTCTCGAAACCTGGCGAGCAAACTACACCGCGATGCAGAGCGCCTCTCTTTCAGAGTCTGCCACTTGAGTTTGCTAAACATCTCCGTAACGCTATCACGCTACCAAATAACCCTGTGACGAAACGCGCCGCTCTTCTTTGGATCTTCTCTATCTCCTCTGTCAACCCGACCTGGTACGGATCCCACAATGATGAGCAATACCCAAGTATAGGTCGAACGAGTGTTTTGTAAGCCACCTCCTTTGTTGATGGACTACATTTTCTAAGGACTCTCCCAATGAATCTAAACCTGGTACCCGCCTTACCAACAATTAATTTTATATGATCATTCCACTTCAAATCGTTCCGCACGCATGCTCCCAGATATTTTACAGAAGTAACTGCTACCAGTGTTTGTTCCACTGTCATAAAATTATACAATAAAGGCTCCTTCTTTCTATGTATTCGCAATACATTATATTTGTCTATGTTAACGGTCAGTTGCCACTCCCTGCACCAAGTGCCTATCCGCTGCAGATCTTCCTGCATTTCGCTGCAATTTTCTAATGCTCCAACTTCTCTGTATACTACAGCATCATCCGCGAAAAGCCGCATGGAGCTTCCGACACTATCTACTAGGTCATTTATATATATTGTGAAAAGCAATGGTCCCATAACACTCACCTGTGGCACACGTCTGTAGACGTCTCTCCATTGAGAACAACATGCTGTGTTCTGTTTGCTAAAAACTCTTCAATCCAGCCACACAGCTGGTCTGATATTCCGTATGCTGTTACTTTGTTTATCAGGCGACAGTGCCGAACTGTATCGAACGCCTTCCGGAAGTCAAGTAACCTGGCATCTACCTGGGAGCCTGTATCTAATATTTTCTGGGTCTCATTAACAAATAAGGCGAGTTGGGTCTCACACGATCGCTGTTTCCGGAATCCATGTCGTTTCCTACAGAGTAGATTCTGGGTTTCCAGAAACGACATGATACGCGATTCTACAACAGATCGATGTCAGGGGAGGAGGAGGATATTAGTGTTTAACGTCCCGTCGACAACGAGGTCATTAGAGACGGAGCGCAAGCTCGGATGAGGGAAGGATGGGGAAGGAAATCGGCCGTGCCCTTTCAAAGGAACCATCCCGGCATTTGCCTGAAGCGATTTAGGGAAATCACGGAAAACCTAAATCAGGATGGCCGGAGACGGGATTGAACCGTCGTCCTCCCGAATGCGAGTCCAGTGTGCTAACCACTGCGCCACTCGATGTCAGGGATATAGGTCTATAGTTTTGCGCATCTGCTCGACGACCCTTCTTGAAGACTGGGACTACCTGTGCTCTTTTCCAATCATTTGGAACCTGGAACCTTCCGTTCGTCTAGAGACTTGCAGTACACGGCTGTTAGAAGGGGGGCAAGTTCTTTCGCGTACTCTGTGTAGAATCGAATTGGTATCCCGCCAGGTCCAGTGGACTTTCCTCTGTTGAGTGATTTCAGTTGCTTTTCTATTCCTTGGACACTTATTTTGATGTCAGCCATTTTTTCGTTTGTGCGAGGATTTATAGAAGGAACTGCAGTGCGGTCTTCCTCTGTGAAACAGCTTTGGAAAAAGGTGTTTAGTATTTCAGCTTTACGCTTGTCATCCTCTGTTTCAATGCCATCATCATCCCGGAGTGTCTGGATATGCTGTTTCGAGCCACTTACTGATTTAACGTAAGACCAGATCTTCCTAGGATTTTCTGTCAAGTCGGTACATAGAATTTTACTTTCGAATTCACTGAACGCTTGAGGCAAAGCCCTCGTTACGCTAACTTTGACATCGTTTAGCTTCTGTTTGTCTGAGAGGTTTTGGCTGCGTTTAAGCTTGCAGTGAAGCTCTCTTTGCTTTCGCAGTAGTTTCCTAACTTTGTTGTTGAACCACGGTGGGTTTTTTCCCGTCCCTCACAGTTTTACTCGGCACGTACCTGTCTAAAACGCATTTTACGATTGCCTTGAACTTTTTTCATAAACACTCAACATTGTCCGTGTCGGAACAGAAATTTTCGTTTTGATCTGTTGGGTAGTCGGAAATCTGCCTCCTATTACTCGTTCTCTGCCAAAAAAAAACTATTAGCAGCACGGCGGTTTTTTCGACATTTTGTCGAAAATTATTATTTTTTAAAATTTTATTATGGTTTCTCTGTTACTAGTTATGATTTAAAATTGAAGTAATCGCTGAATAATATAACTTTATGTTATTTTTTCAAAATACTACCCTTCAAAATAACCAGTGTCTTCCATCAAAGTACACAGATTCTCGAAGTGTTTTGACCTGAAGTACTAAGAATAAATAACAACACAGAACCGTCATTCTCCTGGCTGAACAGAAGTTCATTTTCATTGATTCTACTAAATAAATCTGCGGACATAACGCAGAGAAGGACAGTCGAATATAGAACAACTCTCAGGGTTCCGCGCCTCACTCTCTAGAAACGGAAATCTTAAAGTATCAGTTTGTTGTCCGTTTCTCTTTTTGTTCAGCTGTTAAGAACCCTTTTTTTTCGGCAACAAGTACAAGTATCAAGTTCAGATTAAAGTGACAGGTTATGGTGTACGGTCTATTGGCTGTCTAAAAATTGAAACCTACTAAGTTAATACAATCGAAAGATACGGCCATTTATGTCACATAGAATGACGAGCCAAAACGTTACGACCAGCTGCTTAACAGCTTGTTTTTCCGCCTTTGGAACGAAATACTCGTACATCACTGATTCTGCGTACCAGGGATCCGAAAGTTTGTTGATAGGTTTGTCGAGGTGTGTGGCATTAGATGTCTACGCACAGGTCACGTAATTCGGGTAACTAACGGGCCGCTGATCTGCGTGTGCGGCGATGGCGCCAGGTAACCACCGAGACGGCTTCCATACGATTTACATCAGGCGAGTTTGGTCGCCGAGACATCAACAGGAGTTCACCATAATGCTCCCCAAACCACTGTACGACGGTTGTAGCTCCGAGACATGGACAGTCTGCTGAAAGATGGCATCGCCGTCACGAAAACATCAAGCTTGAAGGGATGCAGTGGTTTGCAGTTGTCAGCTCGTCTTAGATTATTAGCGCAGGTACTATGGAAGCGGAGAGTAATGTCACCCACAGCATTATACTGTTCCCACCACCCTTAGTCCGTAGCGCGCTGCACCTTTTGAGCCGCCGTTCACCTCGACGACGATGATTGTGGAGACGACCATCGACTTCGTGTAGCAAAAATGTGATTCACCCGAAGAGCGGACACGTTTGCATTGATCGGCATTCGAACCCTGATGGTCCCGTGGTCACTTCAATCGTAATCGACGATGTCGATGGGCCATATGTGCACACATAGGGGTCGTCTGCTGCGGAGCTCCATGTTCGACAATGTACTACGAACACTGTGCTCTGAAACACTTGTGCGTGCACCAACGTTGAGCTCATTCGGCAGAGATGGCACAGATCACCATCTACCCTGCTTTGCTGAGCACGCAAGCCTGCGAACCCGCACGTTCTGTACAGAGTCGTGGACGTGCAACCATTTAGCGCCTAATGGCGGTTTCACTGTCCTTCTACCTCTGTCCCAAGATGCTCACGACAGTAGCACGGGAACATTCGACCAGCTTCTTCATTTTCGAGATACTAGTTAACAGGCTCTGCGTAATAATACTGTGCCCTTTGTCAAAGTCGCTTATCTTAATAGATTTCCTAATTTGCTACCCATATCTTCGCTAGGGTGATCGCCCGTCCGTGTCCGCTCGACTAACATCCTTTTGTTAGCGCGCCACGTCACGGTGGGCAGTGGTCATGAGGTTTTAGTCCGTCAGCGTATTTTGGCACTCGAAAACTCAATCATCAAAACCCGTAGGGTACCGCCCGTTGACCTACAATCATGAAATTTGGCAGTAAGCAAAATTTCACAGTAGAAGTAAAGAAAAAAATCCGAAAATATTTAAAGTGAATTATATCAGACGAAAAATATTTCTTTCCTCATTTGTTATTCGACGTCAGATTTTAACTTAAAACAATCGGCAGTCCGGCATTCAGAATCACCGGGTCGCAATGGTAAAAGTCAAACACCAGGTGAGAAATAACTCTACTGCTCATATGACACACTTCGGAAATTATCCATCATCACATAACCTGGAGCTACTACTCCACATAGATATTGCGTTTTGATGACAGATAAATTTCGAAATGCGTCTTATCAGCAATAAAGACGTCCTTGCCTGATGTCTGACTGGTACCATTGCGACTTGGTCAGCTCGGACGGAGAACTACTCATTAATGTAATAATGGTCGTCTGCCTGATGCGTGACTTTGTTCCACAGTTATGTTGTTGAAACTGAAACACTGTCGAAAATCTTGAAAACCCTGGGACCGATACGTCGCCAGTATCAGTATCGATAATAATCAAAAGTGGTGGAGATTCCCGATCCTGCCACGGATGAACTGTCTATACACATGCTGAATCATCCAAAACTCGATCCACAAATATTGCGCAAATGGAAAGTGCTGCTGACGTGCGATTGTCACAGAATTTATTAGTAATCAGTGGCCCGTATTGTTAGACAATAAAGAGATCGTAATAATACCTAGAACGTGTATTTTTTGTCCAAACATGCACTTTTTTGAATGTGACAATCGCTCTTGACTTTAACAGACAAAAATTGGGCTAAATTACAATTACAGTGGTATTTGCTGCAGGATTCTATTTTGAACAGTTTCCACACCGACCCTTCTTTGTGCCATTCAACCTGCGTGGCTGCTAGGCACCATATTGTTATGTTTACTCACAGGGTGTTTGTGTGTTCTTTGAGTACATTGCGACTTGATAGTCAGTCAGTGTGTGGCAGTCCCAGGAGTGGGTCGTGAGTGGACGGTGGGATTTAGCAATGCAGAAAAAGCCGACATGCTCGTAGTGTATGGAGAGTGCAGGAAGAATGCAGTATTTTCCTGTATAGTGTAGGCGGCGAGATATCCCAATAGACGTGAGCCATCTCGGCAGTTATTTATCAACCTCTTCAGCCAGTTATATGAAAGTGGTAGTGTAACATCTAGACAATGCAACAGAAGGAAACAAATGACGACAGAAGAGGGAGAAATTAATATTCTTGTTGCTGTTGCATTTGATCCGCATAGTAGCTGCCATCTCGGCAGTTATTTATCAACCTCTTCAGACAGTTATATGAAAGTGGTAGTGTAACATCTAGACAATGCAACAGAAGGAAACAAATGACGACAGAAGAGGGAGAAATTAATATTCTTGTTGCTGTTGCATTTGATCCGCATAGTAGCTGCCATCTCGGCAGTTATTTATCAACCTCTTCAGACAGTTATATGAAAGTGGTAGTGTAACATCTAGACAATGCAACAGAAGGAAACAAATGACGACAGAAGAGGGAGAAATTAATATTCTTGTTGCTGTTGCATTTGATCCGCATAGTAGCTGCCGCGCAATCGCACTAGGAAGTGGCGTGAGTTAGGCGAGTGTGCTACGCATTCTCCATCGACTTAGGTTCCATCGCTACCGCATATCACCCAATCGACTGCTGCATGGATACGATTATGAGAATCATGTTAACAGTACATGATCATTAAAAAAAGGGTTCCAATTGTATAAACTTGCTTGTAAAGGGCGGTGAAGCCACATTTAGCAATTACGGCCAGGTAAACCACCGAATCATGCAGTATTAGTCTGTTGACAATACCCGTTAGCTTCGTCAGGTGGAACGTCAGCGCCCATGGAGTTTAAACGTGTTGCGCCTCATAGGCCTGTTTTTTTTAGGCGGAACGCTGAAAGTGCACAAGTATCGCAAGCCTCCTAACAGACGGATGGTAGAAGACGTTCCTCTGCAAAGGAACCTGTGGTACCAACATGACGGCTGTCCAGCCCATAGTGGCCGAAGTACTGCAGCATGGCTTCACGAGTTCTTTCCAAACCGTTGGTTTGCACGCAGAGGACCTGTACCTTGGCCGGCCCGTTCCCCGTATTTGACGCCTGTAGCTTTCTTTCTGCGGGGAAAGCTGTCTATAAGGACATACCAACTACATCCGATGGTATGCAACGACATACCAGTTCAGTCTGCTCGGGCACCTCCGCTGAAATGTTTGCACGTGTACAGCAGTCATTCCATACCACACTGGAAGCGTGTACTGCCGCTGCCGGTGGTTATTTTCAACACCTGTCGTCGTCAATTGTCTCGTTACTGGTCAGAATCCGTATAGCTGGTGTTGCTTAGTGCGTGCTATCACGGGTATTGTACAAGTTTCGGTGTGGGAACTTTTCAGAATACGATGTCTCGTAAACGACTCGCACTAGAATCCTGCAACAAACACCGGTGACATAGTTTACTCTAATTTTAGTTTCTTAATGCCAATACGCAGTGTTATATTTAAAAAATGTGAGTTCTCACAGAAAATACACTTTTTAAGTAGTATTGCAAATCTGTTTGTTGGCTAATAATACGAGCCCCTGAGTACCAATCCATTCTGTGAAAACCACATGTCAGTAGCACTTTCCATTTTGGCAATATCTGCGTTTGTACGGAATCCCTATTTTATTTTTATTTATTTATTTATTTTTGAGCGAGTGAAAAACTTGCGGAAAGAAATATTTGAGATATATAAAGACGAGGAGTACTTACCAACTGAAAAAATGGCGAGTTTGATGAAGGTGCATAACAAACTAAACTATTTTGAAATAGATTAAGCGCTCAAAAGTGAAGAAGCGATAATTAAATGCAAAATAGTACTAGTAAGTCAGGAAAGGGGACACACGACGTTTATAGCATTAAAATAGAAAATCGCTATTATAGAGGAAAAAAAATCTACCGCAAATATTAGAGCACTATGAAATGACGCAAATTATCTTTCAAACATAATATACAAGCGTTTGAGATTGAGAGATGGGAAGATATATTTTTGCTCTTATACAGTGATAGCACCCTCTAGGTACCAGTTGGAACAATGTAGACTACATGCTCCATTAAATGAAGGAAATGTACGTTTGTTATTTCATGCAAATGGTTCTTTAAGTAATATGTGTAATATTCTACATGCAAAGGCTTGTTTTATGTACTGCAACAGGTCTATGTGCCTGAAAAGGAAAGTGGAAGCGAAAGCACCTTCTACCGGCTACTCGTAACACCGAAAATGCAGATGACATACCTTCTGGACCATTCAAAATGTTTCGCCGTTTCATATTCGCTGGTAACTTGTACTGTCCTTGTGATTCTGAATCTGTAAGCTGTATTACAGAAACTGTATTTAATACTTAATCGACGTAATAGTGTATTTATTTCTGTCAGTATATAATCGAGTGTAATTATAATAAAAATATTGTAAACTGCTGGGTAATACACAAGGGGACTTTATTTAGAGGTATCGATTTCGTCGACGAAATGGCAGTAGCTGTGCCGTTGTTTATCTTTGCGTATGGACAGTCTGTGTCGCTTTGCGAGCAGAGAGGGGGCAGAGCAGCTTGAGTCGTGGAAGAGTGCGGGAGTTGCTTGTTGGGCGCTCTCGCAGACGCGCCAGTGTAGGAGCGCGAGTGTCGTCAACCAGCGAGTATTGAGAGCACGGCGGGAGTGGCCAGGCGGAGGCGGAGGCGGAGGGAGCTGCAGTCCTCGCAGCTGGCTGTCCCTCAACTACCCGCGGCTCTGGAGGCGGCTCGGGGTTCTCAGCCCCTAGCTCAGCACTGTCGTCGACTACAGTGTTCGTCACAACATTGCAACACTGTTAAGTGAAAAATGTGAACCCAACGGCATTTTTTCAGAAGATATCACTAACTTGCATAATAACCTGCAATAGTTAAAACTTGTGTTGTCATTGTCCTCAGAAGCTATTGCCAAGCAGGGTCCCTTTCCTTTCCAGGCAGTCACCGAGTGCCGTAAAATTACGACAATTGATTAATTATTTATTGGCACTTTTGGGTATTTGCTAATGACAGATTTCAGTCTAAATTTAATGTTTCAGTAACTGCTCGTTCTTGCATTGCATAACATAGGTTTAACTAATTTGTAAATTTCACCATTAACTTCATTCACTTCAAGTAACGTAAAAATTCATTGGCAAAACTAATAACTAAAGATATAGCGCAAATTAAGAGTGACCAATTTCATTTACCCTGTAATCTGTTTTAAGTACAGATAGTGTTGAGGATCAGTGAACAAAGTTCAAAACCATCGTACAATATGCGTTAGATGAGTATGTGCCAAGCAAGGTCGTAAGAGATGGAAAAGAGCCACCGTGGTACAACAACCGAGTTAGAAAACTGCTGCGGAAGCAAAGGGAACTGCACAGCAAACATAAACATAGCCAAAGCCTTGCAGACAAACAAAAATTAAGCGAAGCGAAAAGTAGTGTGAGGAGGGCCATGCGAGAGGCGTTCAATGAATTCGAAAGTAAATTTCTATGTACTGACTTGGCAGAAAATCCTAAGAAATTTTGGTCTTACGTCAAAGCGGTAGGTGGATCAAAACAAAATGTCCAGACACTCTGTGACCAAAATGGTACTGAAACAGAGGATGGCAGACTAAAGGCCGAAATACTAAATGTCTTTTTCCAAAGCTGTTTCACAGAGGAAGACTGCACTGTAGTTCCTTCTCTAGATTGTCGCACAGATGACAAAATGGTAGATATCGAAATAGACGACAGAGGGATAGAGAAACAATTAAAATCGCTGAAAAGAGGAAAGGCCGCTCGACCTGATGGGATACCAGTTCGATTTTACGCAGAGTACGCGAAGGAACTTACCCCCCTTCTTGCAGCGGTGTACCGTAGATCTCTAGAAGAGTGTAGCGTTCCAAAGGATTGGAAAAGGGCACAGGTCATTTCCGTTTTCAGAAGGGACGTCGAACAATGTGCAGAACTATAGACCTATATTTCTAACGTCAATCAGTCGTAGAATTTTGAAACACGTATTATGTTCGAGTATAATGACTTTTCTGGAGACTAAACATCTACTCTGTAGGAATCAGCATGGGTTTCGAAAAAGACGATCGTGTGAAACTCAGCTTGCGCTATTCGTCCACGAGACTCAGAGGGCCATAGACACGGGTTCCCAGTTAGATGCCCTGTTTCTTGACTTCCGCAAGGCGTTCGATACAGTTCCCCACAGTTGTTTAATGAACAAAGTAAGAGCATATGGACTATCAGACCAATTGCGACATTGAATTGAAGAGTTCCAAGATAACAGAACGCAGCACGTCATTCTCAATGAAGAGTAGTCTTCCGAAGTAAGAGTGATTTCAGGTGTGCCGCAGGGGAGTGTCGTAGGACCGTTGCTATTCACAATGTATATCAATGACCTTGTGGATGACATCGGAAGTTCACTGAGGCTTTTTGCGGATGATGCTGTGGTATATCGAGAGGTTGTAACAATGGAAAATTGTACTGAAATGCAGGAGGATCTGCAGCGAATTGACGCATGGTGCAGGGAATGACAATTGAATCTCAATGTAGACAAGTGTAATGTGCTGCGAATACATAGAAAGAAAGATCCCATATCATTTACCTACAATATAGCAGGTCAGAAACTGGAAGCAGTTAATTCCATAAATTATCTGGGGGTAGGCACTAGGAGTGATTTAAAATGGAATGATCATATAAAGTTGATCGTCGGTACAGCAGATGCCAGACTGAGATTCATTGGAAGAATCCTAAGGAAATGCAATCCGAAAACAAAGGAAATAGGTTACAGTACGCTTGTTCGCCCACTCCTTGAATACTGCTCAGCAGTGTGGGATCCGTACCAGATAGGGTTGATAGAAGAGATAGAGAAGATCCAACGGAGAACAGCGCGCTTCGTCACAGGATCATTTAGTAATCGCGAAAGCGTTACGTAGATGACAGATAAACTCCAGTGGAAGACTCTGCAGGAGAGACGCTCAGTAGTTCGGTACGGGCTTTTGTTGAAGTTTCGAGAACATACCTTCACCGAGGAGTCAAGCAGTATATTGCTCCCTCCTACGTATATCTCGCGAAGAGACCACGAGGATAAAATCAGAGAGGTTAGAGCCAACACAGAGGCACACCGACAATCCTTCTTTCCACGAACAATACGAGACTGAAATAGAAGGGAGAACCAATAGAGGTACTCAGGGTACAGGTGGTTATCGAAGTATGGATGTCGATGTAGATATTTAGCTTAGCGAGTAACTTCTGCCGGCTTAGTGTGTATTTTATTGTTGCTATACTTCAAGTAAAATCAGTTGCTCATTGCTTAAAGGAAATTGATTTCAATCTTTCAACAATCAAAAGTAAATTGCTTGCCCTATTCTAAATTTTGTATTACTTTACACTGAGGTTACCGAAAGTATTTTTTTTTTACATAACGAAGTTTTAGTAACATTTATTTAGGCAGTAACTCCATTCAACCCTTTAACTGCTCTGGACGTGTCAACGCGCGCGCCTTTGTACCTGTCCCTGTGTGCTCTGAAGGACTGTTGGCGCGCGTAAACACGTTCAGAGCACACAGGGACAGGTACAAAGGCGCGCGCGTTGACACGTCCAGAGCAGTTAAAGGATTAATATTACTTTCAAAATTTAGTATTTCAAAACAAGTACTGGAAACTCAGAGGTTTCTGGTTCACTTTCTCGTCAACTGTTGAGGTGTGGAAAAGTGTGAAAAACTTCTGTTGCCATGCCAGTGATTATTTGCCTGAATTTCTTTGCCATTACCTTCCTTAAGATTCTGGAGATTCATTGCCCAAGCAGGCTGGCGAACATTTAAGTATTCCCTTTTTAGCTAATCAGTGTTTTCTTTGTATTATCAATCATTTTTGTAGTACTGTAAATATTATGTTCCACCCTTTTCCCCCATGTATGGTTCGTGAGTGATTCCAGTATATTCCACCCATTTCAAAGGTATCATCAGTCTTTAGATTAGGTTTAGAACAGATTCTTCCTTCAGAAGGGCCCGTTGTGCACTTTCTCTCCAACTTTTATTTTCCTTTGGCATCGATAGCCTTACTTACTCTAAAATGTAATTGGGCATACGTTATCACGGTCAGTTATACCACAATCCAGTAGGCCGATTACGAGGTGTGAGGTTACACACTTCACAAGGTGGGCACTGTACCCACTATCACAGCAACACAGAGCGAGGCAGCAGACCGGCCCAGATGTATCCAGAATGAACAAATATATCGAGGTATGGTTTTCGCCAAGTTATAACGGAGAGCGTTCCGAATTTCTTGACGTTTTTAAGTAATTTTCTCGTTCACAGTCGCCGAATTACGCCACCGACTTTGTTTATTTCCGATGGAATTATATATTAAATACTTTTTCTCTGTCATTTAACAGAAGCTTCTAAGAGAACTTCAACGACGTAACAAGTATGGGCCTTTATCAAATAGTATAAGTTAACAGTACCTCAAAGTACTGGCTACCAGGAGAAGAGGTTCCACGAACGTCTGCCCTATTAAAGCAAACATAAGCAAAATTGTAACTTAGCCACGATTCACTTGTTTATTATCACGGCCCTCATACCAAGTGCTGAAAATGTTGACCTAGACCATTGTTACACAATGTAAAGCGATAACGGAGAAACAATACTGCACGTCGAATTTCATCTGGAGCTAGCGGCAGCCACATGTGCGCGTTATAATGCATTTGTTGCCTTTAGGAGTAGTCTTTGTTTTAATTTTCGTCAAAGGTAAAAGTACATAGGTGTCAAGTCTTGTGAGTGTACGGACCATTTTGCGTTGCCTGTACGCCTGTTCCGAAGCTCTCCAGGTGGGGATGGGAGGAACTGCCTTATGTCTGGTGCAGTGTGATGTCTTCCAGTAGCTGAGGCAGCAGCGTATCTGAGGAGCTCGAGATACTTGAGTGTACTTCAAAAGTTCATTATTCACAATGTTGCGAATGGCTATGATGTCGGGTCTGGGCGGGGTACGGTCAAATGGGGGGGAGGGGGGGGGGGACCTCTAGTATTATGGGTAACACTGAAATGTTTCTGTTTGCTGATGACACTAGTTTGTTAGTAAACGATGTTGTGTACAACATTGGCTCGGTTTCAAATAGTGCAGTTCATGACATAACTTCATGGTTTTAGAAAATAAACTAAAGCTAAATCGCAGCAAGACTCAGTTTTTATAGTTTCTAACACACAATTCAACGAAACCTGACGTTTTAATTTCACAGAATTGGAATATTAATTGAATAGTTCAAATTTCTAGGTGTTCAGATAGGTAGTAAACTGTTGTGGAAAGCCCACGTTCAAGATCTTGTTCAAAGACTTGAATGCTGCCATTTTTACTATTCGAACAGTATCTGAAGTATGTGATCGTTCGACATGAAAATTTGTCTACTTTGCTTATTTTCATTCGCTTATGTCGTAAGGTATTATATTTTTGGGTACCTCTTTCTGTTCTAAAAGGACATTTTCGGCGGTTTGTGCGAGAAGTTGTGTAAGTTCACGAACCTCTTGTCGACGCCTGTTCACGAGTCTGTGTATTTTGGCATTGCCTTCTCAATATATGTATTCCTTACTGTCATATCTCGTTAACAGTATCAGCATAGTCCCCAGAACAAGCAGTTTTTAGTCAGCTAATACGCGGCAGAAATCAAACCTGAATTTGGATCGGACTTCCTTAACTCTTGTGCAGAAAGGTGTACAGCATACTGCTGCATCCATTTTCAGTAGCTACCACAAGGATTCAAAAATCTTAGCAGTAATCTACGCGCTTTCAAATCGAAAGTGAAGAGTTTCCACATCGGTCACTCCTTCTGTCGATAATGTCCTTGAAAAATTAAGCTGATTCTTGTTGTATTGTTGATTGTGTTTACTTAAACTTACGGCTTCACTTTTTTCTGGTTCATAAACATTTTATTTTTACCTCTTATTACTGTTATGTTGTAATTTCCTGTACTGATAAGTCCCATTACTTTGGAAATTTGCTCCTCAATTTGGCCCTGCGGAACTTGTGTAAATAAAAATAAAATAAATAATTGAGTCGCATCAATAAAACAGGGACCAGTTATTCGAGTCTTGACAAGACACGCACCAATCGTTAATAGGCCAAGAGCGTTGTTTTCATCCACTCTACATCTACATCTACATTTATACTCCGCAAGCCACCAAACGGTGTGTGGCGGAGGGCACTTTACGTGCCGCTGTCATTACCTCCCTTTCCTGTTCCAGTCGCGTATGGTTCACGGGAAGAACGACTGCCGGAAAGCCTCCGTGCGCGCTCGAATCTCTCTAACTCTACATTCGTGATCTCCTCGGGAGGTATAAGTAGGGGGAAGCAATATATTCGATACCTCATCCAGAAACGCACCCTTCACGAAACCTGGACAGCAAGCTAAACGGCAATGCAAAGCGCCTCTTTTGCAGAGTCTGCCACTTGAGTTTGCTAAATATCTCCGTAACGCTATCACGCTTACCAAATAACCCTCTGACGAAACGCGCCGCTCTTCTTTGGATCTTCTCTATCTCCTCCGTCAACCCGAGCTGGTACGCATCCCACACTGATGTGCAATACTCGAGTATAGGTCGAACGAGTGTTTTGTAAGCCATCTCCTTTGTTGATGGACTACATTTTCTAAGGACTCTCCCAATGAATCTCAACCTGGCACCCACCTTACCAACAATTAATGTTATATGAATTACTTTTGAATGCATTACGGGAACAGCAGTGATCAATGTCTTATAAATAATTACTATTAAAAACAGTCTTGTTAAATAAATCGTGATCAAGACTGTTTTTAATAGTAATTAATGTTATATGATCATTCCACTTCAAATCGTTCCGTACACATACTCCCAGACATTTCACAGAAGTAACTGCTACCAGTGTTTGTTCCGCTATCATATAATCATACAATAAAGGATCCTTCTTTCTATGTATTCGCAATACATTACATTTGTCTATGTTAAGGGTCAGTTGCCACTCCCTGCACCAAGTGCCTATCCGCTGCAGATCTTCCTGCATTTCGCTGCAATTTTCTAATGCTGCAACTTCTCTGTATACTACAGCATCATCCGCGAAAAGCCACATAGAACTTCCGACACTATCTACTAGGTCATTTATATATATTGTGAAAAGCAATGGTCCCGTAACGCTCCCCTGTGGCACGCCAGAGGTTACTATAACGTCTGTAGACGTCTCTCCATTGAGAAAAACATGCTGTGTTCTGTTTGCTAAGAACTGTTCAATCCAGCCACATAGCTGGTCTGATATTGCGTAGGTTCTTACTTTGTTTATCAGGCGACAGTGCCGAACTGTATCGAACGCCTTCCGGAAGTCAAGGAAAATGGCATCTACCTGGGAGCCTGTATCTAATATTTTTTGGGTCTCATGAACAAATAAAACGAGTTGGGTCTCACACGATCGCTGTTTCCGGAATCCATGTTGATTCCTACAGAGTAGATTCTGGGTTTCCAGTAACGACATGATACGCGACTCTTTGGGTCGTCGTGGATTTTCAGGTAACCATTAGTTCATAATGCGAAGATTGACATGGTTTGTAAACAATGATTCTTTCTTAAACAAAGTTTTGCTCGGATATATCGCACCACTTCGCACATTCCGTAGATGACTTTCGGACAGCTGTAACAAATTTTGGAAGTCATTGCCGTAAATGTGGAGACGCAGCGGAGGGTGAAGAGGAATGAAATGCGACGGAATGTAGTGTTCCCAGAACACTCGTTTGGTTGATCGCCTCTTAATGACATTTGCATCGTGTATGTTACTGCTCTAAAATGGTGGTCTTATGTCTTTCATGAGTTGATCTTCTTTTACCCAAGGCGTATTTCACTGTCCACACTCCGTTTCTAGAACTTTTTTCAATGTTTCCAAAGACAGACTGCAGATGCTTGTCACGATAAGCTGTCTCAGTAGCTTTACGAACAAGTTATGTAACTGCTACTGCAGCAGAACACAAACTGGTGTCGGTCAGCCTCAGTTGCCGGTTCTCTAAATGTTCTCAACCGCGTTGCTCGAAAAGAACGTCTCCTGTCCTCCAAGGATTCACATTTGAGTTCCCAAAACATCTCCGTCAACACTACCATGTTGTTCGAAACTACCGATAGCAAATCTGGCAGCCCGCCTCTGAATTGCTTCGGCGTCTTCCTCCAGTCCGGCCTGGTACGGATCCCAAACACTCGAGAAGTACTCAAGAATAGGTGTCACCAGCGTCCTATACGCGGTCTTCTATACAGGTGAACCACTCTTCCTAAAATTCTGCCAATAAACGGACGTCGGCCACTCGCCTTCCTTACCACGGTTCTCACATGCTCATTCTATTGCACATCGCTTTGCTACCGTAAGCCCAGATATTTAAACGAGTTGACTGTCTCAATTAGATAAATGGTAATACTGTATCCGAACATTACAGGTTTGTTCTTCCTACTCATTCGCATTATTTTACATTTTTCCACATTTAGAGCTAGCAGCCATTCATGGCACCAACTGTAAATTTTCTCTAAGTCGCCTTGTACCTTCCTACAGTGACGCAACTTCGACATCTTACCGTGCACTACGGCATCATGACCAAACAACCGTAGATTGCTGCCCACCCTGTCCGCCAAATCATTTGTGTACACAGAGAACGACAGCGGTCCGGCACACTTTCCTGAGGCACTCCTGACGATATCCTTTTGTCTGAGGAGCGCTAGCCGTCACGGACAACATACCTGGCAATATAACATAAGAAGTCTGCGAGCCACACACACACACACACACTCTCTCATATCTTCTTCAACAGCCTGCAACGGAACACTGTGGCAAATGCTTTGTGTAAGTCTAGACATATGGAGTCTGCCTGTTGCCCTTCATCCACAGTTCTTAGTATACCCTGCATATCATGTGGAAAAAGGGCAAGGTGAGCTTCGCACGAACGATGCTTTCTAAAACCGTGCTGATTCGTGGACATTAATTTCTCTGTCCCGAGAAAGTCTGATAATGTCGAACTGAGAACATGGTCAAAGGATCCTGCGGCAGACGGAAGTTAAGGAATTTTGCGGGTCTGTTCTTTTACCCTTCTTATCTACTGGAGTCACCTGCGCTTTTTTCCAGACACTGGGGACTTTGTGCTGGGGGGAGAGATTCACGATAAATGCAAGCTAGGTAAGGATATAATGCCGTAGAGTACTCTTCGTGAAACTGAACTGCCATTCCATCCGGACCTGGTGATTTATTTGCTTTCAGATCTTTCAGTTGTTTCTCTACGGTAGGGATGCACATTGCTATGTTGTCCACGCGGGAGTCTGTTCGATAGTCAAATGACGGTATGTTGGCACGATTCTCCTGTTTCAACGATTCTTAAACGCAAAATTTCAACCTTCGGCTTTCGTTTGCATATCTTCAACTGCCGCACCAGACTGGTCAACAAAGGACTGAATGGAAGCCATAGACCAGCTCTCCCTATGTTTCCACAATTAGAAACAACTATAACATCATACGTTGCAAGTTTGCAACTATAAACGATGGAAATGTTGCCTTGGCATAATGTTTGCAGATAAGGGCATTCTTAGAGTTAGTTGGATTTTGAGTTTTGCTCTGAACAGATTTGTTTATTACATCAGGATTTGCTAGGACACTAGATGTGAATTTGACAGCATTCATTACACATTCGAGAATGCATTTCTTTGTCGCTATAGGAGTTATTCCACAGGCAGCTGTGAGTGGGGGCATCACCGGGGTACATTGAACAACACAGATCGGTTCTACATTAACACATCAGCATATCTACCAAGTAGTACCTGTGTTAGTAACTACACTTTAATTACAACCACCCGATATGTAGTACACTTTATGCCAATTTGTCCTCCTGCTTAGCTGGATGGTAGCGGACCCGGGTTCGATACTCGGCCGGGTTGGAGATTTTCTCCGTTCGGGGACTGGGTGTTGTGTTGTCCTCATCATCGTTTCATCCTCATCACCGGCGCAAAAGTCGCCCAATGTGGCGTCGACTGAGATAAGATTTGCTCTTGGCTGCCGAACTCCCCCGAGTGAGGCCTCCCGGCCAACGATGCCATACGCTCATTTCCATTTTATTTTATGCCAATTTCATGTCTGTTGCCTTTTTAGTGACCAGCCATGTTATTAGGGAGAGACGAAGGCCATGCAACAAGACTGCAATAGCTCCGAAACATCACAAGATGAATTGACCTCGTATCGTGTAAAAAAAAAAGAAGCTATAGAGAAAGTAAAGAAGTTACGAGCAAATTTCTTTTTGCCGACAGTAGCAGCTTCCATTACGTAAGGACGGCTTGTGGGATGAGGTTTGGTTTAAAGTGTTTATTTTTTTTCCTAATTTATTGTCCAACCACGCAACAAGGGTTTGCAAACTACTGAGATATATCCGAGAATGGTCGTAGACCTGTAATCGGCTATATGATGCTCTGCTGTGATTGTGGGGATGCTACAAAAAACGAAAATGGAATAACCTGAGCTGTTATTACAGATGGTTTCGCTCGTTTTCGTAAATGTGTAAGCCATTTGTCATAGCATTAAAGAAGAGAAAATAACTAAGATAAGTTAGGGACTGACGTCATTCTTCGAGTAAGACGAGGGTAATTACGAATGGTCCAAGTTCCGTGTTGCCTTGGCAGGCGCTTTAGAAGGCCGGCGACCACGCGACCCTCCTCAGATCAGACGTACCGCGGCTCCGTTGCTGAAATACAACCTTTTCATTACTTTGGCTCTGGGTTACAAGTACCATGCAGCCAACTATTTTTATAAAGTGCCAAAGAAAAACAGCAAAAAAGCAGAATAGCACAAAATGGCGAAGTTAGCATATGAATACACTCTTAAAGTAAAATAAAAGCTATATTAGACGAAAACCAGACAACCAGCGGCAGTGATGACAATGACATCTGAACAGAATTACAAATAGAACTACAATATAACGTTATGACAAACACACATTTGCTCTTATAGAAAAAACAAAACATTGAAGGACAAACACCGCACATCACATAATAAGCAGTAGAATAGCTGAAGAACAGAGTTGCAAATAACATCATATAACACAATACGAGAATTACAGCATACAGATAGACATAATTAAAATAAAAGAAAAATTCAGAAAGACAAACACAATACAACCAACGGTATGTACAGAAGTGGCAGTAGAACAGGTCTCGGCACCTCATAAATAAATTTGGATGCTGGTAGTTTTCAGACAGCCTGTGAGCAAGCTATACTTCTGTTTATCGAAACTGCGGAGTAGAACAGGTACACTGGTAGGGAGGAGGCAACCTCTTGCAAAAAGTTTCTTATGCAGGGTGCGGTGCGGGAACTTCCTTACTTGGCACGCGCGGCACACAGCAGCTATTAGGCATTGTTGCGTGGGTTTCAGTGGAACCAACAGTGCGAGACTTAACGATTTTTTTAAGGTTCGTTTAGTAGCGACCATGCTGTGTGCAAGAGAGGTACGCGCGTTGGCCGTTGCGGCCTACTTTTCGAATGGACGTTCGATCATCAGAACCTAGAGTGTATAAATGCATCAACATATCTACCAAATTTCGCTACCATACGATACTTACAGCCCACATCGACCTCCATAAGTATCTGCTCTTTAATTATAAGCATCCAGTACCTCGATATGCAAATTATTTACATTTCAGCACATGCACATAGCATGTAGGAGTGATGCCCTCTATGTTCTGTATATAAGGGATGATCATGCTGTGAGTTTGACATTCAGAAATCGCATTTGAATTTTGTTACTTTGTGAGAATATCGCGTCTGTACCTCATACAAGGAGAAGAAACCTCTGCCAGCACCTGTCAGAATTGGACAGTGTCAGCATAGAGGCCTGCTGGAGACCACCGTCTATCGTTCCACCACACTGTCGGTCACGTTGGTCGGGATTACGTGACTGTCATATGAAGAGTCTCAGCACCATCACCTAACAACTCAGTAGCTGCACTCGACTAGCGCCAGAGAGGGCAGGTGAAGTGTTGGTTCAGGAATGCAGGGTCGTACCATCTAATTGAATAAAAAAATTTAAAAAAATAAATTTCTTTAAAATTTTACTAGTCACGCCCAAATATTGTACGCGGTGAAAGATTATGATTACTTTTATTTACTTATAACAATGAAATCTTACATAAATCTGGAATCCAATCTTGCTGTACCTTTTTTGGTAAACTGTTATCAAGAAAATCTTCTTTCGTATGAAATGCTAATGAGACAAAACATTTTAATATAACATAATTTATGTTAATAAATGTCTTTGATAAAATAAGCCCGCTCCAAGCCAAAGTTCTCTGTGATTTCGGCTTGTGAGATTTGTATAATGTCACTGAAAAAAATTTACTGTGCTGCCTATCAGGAAAATCATCGAACTTCTTTAACGCAATGTCGAAAATTGTGGATTTCTTTCTCAGATATGCAGTGTGGTTAAATGTTAGTGAAGCCGATTCAAAACTATACCGCAAGAACGTCGTTTGTAACGTATTCCACTCGTCTGACAGTATTTTTGAAATTAAGTTGTGCCTGAGATTGCGTAACTAGTATACACAAGTTAGAATAGCACTTTACTGTCCAATTATATTCTCAATATACACTTAAATTAATTCAGGAATGAGCAGCAATCAGAATGAATTTAGCAAAGGCATATGATGCGAATAAAAGAGTTTACTTTGTTTCGTCACTTACAAATCAGTTCTGAAAAACTTGTGATGCAGTTTGTAGTACGTCTCTACAATTCAGTTTCTCCTAGCTCTTAAGTAATGTTAGCCACCGCGCTTCAACATACACCATTATTAGTTATACGTAACCAAGAAACCATAAAAACCACTTAAAAACTCATAAATTTAAGCAAAGAGCTGTCATAGCTGTCACGTCACACACCTTGAGCCGAGCACAAATGTCTTTTTCTTAATTTTTTATTTTGTTTTTATCAACCGATTTTGGCTCACCTTCACG
This sequence comes from Schistocerca americana, assembly GCF_021461395.2. NCBI lineage: Eukaryota > Metazoa > Arthropoda > Insecta > Orthoptera > Acrididae > Schistocerca > Schistocerca americana. The sequence continues at coordinate 34,134,829 of NC_060129.1, read as the reverse complement.
AAATACAGCGCTGATATAGGCAGTAACATGATGAAACTGTTGTAAACAGTCTTTCGCGAAGATGACTAATTTAGGGATGATCGACGATCATCGCTATTAAAAAAAAATCTGTGGTGGGAGCTTTAACATCAGTGTTTCACTATCGACACTGAATCTTGAAAAAGTCGTAACGTTGATGTCAAAGTCAAATTATCGACATTCAGGGTTGGAAAAAAAATAAAATAAAAGGACAAATCTTTTTTTCTGAACATATCTCCTAACGACATAGAAACAGCGATTAGCACGACCAAGTGGTAAGCTAAGAGAAGAACTACACTTCAGATTACAAGGGGCGATCGCAAACTTCCCGACTGAGCGCATTGCTGCGCCCTGTATCCAACGCTGCGCGACTCCGATGCTGGTCTGGTACGCAAGGCGATTCAGCTCCCCTAACTATATCGTTTTATGCAACCCGCAATGTTATGTCTGGCCTTCAAAACTCACGAGCGAGATTTTCATATCCTCTCGCTCGCTTCGCACAAACTATTAGTCCTACAGAAAAAAAATGAATTGAATCTTTTTTGAAGAAGATGTAATATAGATAAATTTTGTACTGGGATACGTTTTCGCTGGAGGCCACGGTTTTCGAGCTACTGAACAAAAACTTACAAATTTGACATTCAAACGTACCTCCATCCCCACTCTCATCCCTCACCAGTCGGAATTTCTAGTGTGTTGTTTGTAGCACTACCTCCAATCAATGTAGAAAAATTTATACCACACGAAGTATTCTCGACATTCGATCTATTTTGGTCTCTGTTGATCGGGTTATTACTCCACCTGCATAGTCGGAGACGAAGTGAACATTATTAATCTAGGCGTACCCGTGAGAGCTATGAAATGAAACGGCTTTTGCAAATATTACGATAAACTAATTACATTGACAACTCGACCCAAACATAAACATTACAAGTACAGTAATTTCGCAGTCAGAAAGCCTGACGAGTATAATAGTGTAGTTATTATTCTATGATGTTAAAATTCATAAGGGCCCGCCGCGGTGGTCGAGCGGTTCTAGGCGCCTCAGTCCCGAACCGCGCTGCTGCTACGGTCGCAGGTTCGAATCCTGCCTCGGGCATGGATGTGCGTGGTGTCCTTAGGTTAATTAGGTTTAAGTAATTCTAAGTTCTAGGGGACTGATGACCTCAGATGTTAAATCCCATAGTGCTCAGAGCCATTTCAACCATCTGAAAGTTCACAAAATTTTTTGGTACAATTTATACAATCTATAAGTTCTCGGCTAAGCCGATGGCGTATTAAGACCAGTCACTAAATGCCAACGAAATCGAACGTGGGATATAATTTATGCAGTCACAAATATTTGTACAGTTGTCGGAAGGAGTTGTCATTAACAGCATACTAGAAATCCTGACGGACTGAATGTTGGAGTGGATGTGACTTTGAAAGTGAATTTTGTACGTTTTTCTTCAATAATTCGAGAACTACGGCCTCTAGCGCGAAAGCATACCGGCAGAAAATTTAACCGACGCTGTCCCTTTTGAATGATAAATTCCAATGCGCTTATGTCACCATTTGGAAGATCATTTGAAACCTCTTTCTAATATAATACAATTCGCCCATATGTGTGATTAAACAAAGCTGGAAATTGAATCTACAGTCATGTTGCAGTCTGCTGATGGATTCAGCCACAAAGTAAAATGTAAATGTCGTGTGACTAGGGCCTCCGACGCCACTTCGGCAACTTGCGCGTCGAAACCACAAGGTAGCATTGCTTTTTAACCTCTTAAAGTGTGCTGTAACAGGGATGTACCTTCTTATCAGCTTCTCGTATTATTTTGTATTCCAGCGAGGCTTCCATAAAGACTAACAAGGTTTAGATGCGTGAAAGTCATTTTTTTGCTTCTAAGTCTCTATGACTCCGATCTAATGCTTGCCTGTATTTAGGGCCTGTTGTAGAAGGTGAAGAAGTATTTTTAACCACTTTGGAACCCTCAACATTTCCAGTTTCTCGGAACTTGATTTGACTGGCATACGTTAATTCAACAGCACCAAAATATTTTGTCAGTAGGTGTGTATTACGTCTTTTACTGCATTCCCTTAACTCTACGAACGACTTTGATGGCTACCAATTCGAATCCCAGAACACGTACTGTTATTGGTACTTTTCAGCTACTTATGGTTATTTTTTTAAGAAAGTACTCTCAGGCTGTGTCACGCAAGCCATCGTTTTTTTAAATTCTGACTTTTTATATAACACAGTTTGTGTTTCAAACCTTTCTTTCCTTCTCCAGGGAAGGTAGGACCTTATACTACATAATTTTTCATAAAGTCCAATCTTTTTACATACTCTTTATCAGAACATCTCTCTTTTCCTGTCATAATTTTGACTTCCGAAGGGCCTAGAATAAAAACCAATACGATTTAAGAACTCATTCTGGAGACGACTTTTCTGTAGGTGACTACATGTATACTCTGCAAATCACATTTTAGTGCCTGGCACTACTTTCTCCATTATTCCAGCGTCGAGCAGCGCGCGGAAAAAACGAACACCGTATGAACTCTGATTTCCTTTATTTTATAACGGTGATCATGTCTCCCTATGTCGGTCGGTGCCGACAAAATATTTTCGCATTCGGAGGACAAAGTTGGTGACTGAAATTTCGTGAGAAGATCCCGCCGTAACGAGAAGCGCCTCTGTTTTAATGATGTACACCCCAAATCCTGTATCACATCAGTGCCACTCTCTCTCCTACTTCTCGATAATACAAAACGTGCTCCCCTTCTTTGAACTTTCTCTATGTATTCCGTTAAGCCGGCCGCGGTGGTCTAGCGGTTCTAGGCGCTCAGTCCGGAACCGCGGGACTGCTACGGTCGCAGGTTCGAATCCTGCCTCGGGCATGGATATGTGTGATGTCTTTAGGTTAGTTAGCTTTAAGTAGTTCTAAGTTCTAGGGGACTGATGACCTCAGATGTTAAGTCCCATAGCGCTCAGAGCCATTTGAACCATTTTTTGTATTCCGTTAATCCTGTCTGGTAAGGATTCCACACCTCGCAGCGCTACTCCAAAAGAAAACGAACAGTCTAAGTTTACACAGTCTCTTTAGTAGATCTGTTGCATCTTCAATCGCATAAAATCAAACTGCAGTATTCAGCGGCTATTATTAAAAAAAACTTCCACCAGAGAAATGACTTTTCTATCACTCTACATTAACAAATATGCAGGAAAAAAGCTGATCTATTACAAAAAAAAAGATTACTATAAAAGTAGTAAATAGTATGAATGAAAATAATTATAAATGACAATACATATCTGGATGTTCGAAATCCATATGCTTTTCACCACATTTCAAGTAAAAATACACTTTAGCACATTCAGAAACGCAGAGTGAATTCAAGGCAGTAGAGGAGCTTCAGACGTACTGCAAGCGCGACGTAAGTACAGACTGGCTGTATCGCGTATCAGTACAGAATGAGCAAGCAACACACCGCCTCAGCAGTGCCGCTTCTATCAGACAACAGCAGGAAGCCACGCATTCTGGGAATTACTCACATTTCAAAAGCGGACTTCTGACCAGCTTTTAGGGCAAAATACCCCCTCGTGCGTCGGTGCCATACGGGACCAAGCAGTTCCGGCTTTGCCCGGCGCCGTCGTCAGCTGGTGTTCAAGTCGCCGCTAGAACCGATTACGACTAAAAGACGGATTGTTTTCCTTCGAAAAATTGCCTCTAAAATTCAGGTGCTTCTTATACTATAAATTATTCCAGCGTTTGGTTTAAAATTCCCGGCAGTCTTAAAACTAGCCATATATTCGACGCCGCGGGAAACTTATCTCTACCTTTAACACTGGGTCAACTGCCATCAGCAGTACACACCATGCGACGAACACGAGTTGCCGGGGTTCACCAGCTTGTTAACTCTGTCTGCCTCCCGCCCCGCCATCACAAACCCAGAACACACTGTCTAGCCTATGATGCATCACTGCAGGCTGCGCTGACAGTGACTTGAACTGAAAGTGATTTGTGTTCTCAGTAACAGTACAATGTTTTTATTAGTAGGTAGTTTCGCTCTTGGCAGGAAATAAACGGTATTCTTATGATGTGGGCTGTAGACTTAAAGTAACAGCGTATGCAGAAGAACATGGAAAAACAGCAGCTGAGCGGCATTTCGGCCTTCCACCATCCACCAACAGAAAAAACTATTCGCGATTGGCGGTCTAGTAAGGAAGAACAGGAAAAAAAGGAGGAAGACTAAATGTGCAAATAGAGAACTGAATGCAAAATGGCCAAAACTAGAAAAGGACGTATTGAAATCGACTCAAGGACACCGTCAAAATGGCACTGTAATTAATACGAAAATCATTCAAAGACTAGTGCTATAGTGCAACTTAACCGACTTTAAGGGCGGAGCAACACAGGTTTATGAAGCGCCATGAACTTCGCTTGCAAGCCAAAACCAAACTATCTCAAACAACGCCACAACAGTATGAAGAGAAAATATTATCTTTCCATGTCGTTTTTATTCCGTATCGAAATAAGACCCGTGTGGAACTAAGCCGAGTAGCAAATATGGGTGAAACGCCTGTGACATTTGATGTGCCGAGTAACAGAACTGTTGCCATGAAAGGAGCTAAAACTGTAACCAGAAAAACAAGTGGACATTTAAAAAATACACTGCACTGTTGGCCTTTCACGCTGTGCTGACGGTACTGAAATTAGTCCAATGATCATTTTCTAGCGCAAAAAAAGCCAAAACCTTCAGAAATTCGCCCAGGTATTGTTGCTCACGTACATGACAAGGACTGGATGGACAAGGCTGCTATGAAATAATGGATTATCGGAGTGTAGAAGAAAGGTGCTTTATTGAAGAAGAGTTCTCTTCTTGTGCTAGATCAGTTTAGTAGTCATTTGAAACAATATGTGAAAGAGAAATCGAAACAGTGAGATACAGAGCTTGCTGTTATTCCGGGAGAACTTACTTCGCAATTTCAGCCTCTTGCTGTCTCGATAAATGAACTATTTAAAGTTTACATGAGAGAGGAATGGAACAGATGGATGATGGATGAAATCCAACTGAATTCACGCCAAATGGAGCTTTAAAACGACCTACAATCAAACAAGCGCGTCAGTGGATAAAACAGTCATGGTCTAGAGCAGGGCTCTGCAAACTTTTTAGTCCGCGGGCCACATTGACTCCTCCACGAGTCCTAGTGGGATTAAAGCACCCTAGCACTCCATGATTACCGTAATGTAAGGCTAAAGGCAAGATGAAATCGCAAAAATCTAAGGTTGTGGGAATAGCTAGCACTGAAACGAACTACGATTTTTATTTAATTATATAATTTTGATTGGTGAACGTACCTGACCGAAATTCTGGCGTATTTTATTCTGGCGAACTTCACCGACAAGAAAATATGTCACTGCACATTCTTCACGAAAGCGTCCTGCAAAGTTAACGAAATCTCAAAATCATTGTTAGCAACACTATTACTGCAAGACGTAACAGAGGTAGTCAACGCATTGTTATCTCAAGCGGCGCAACAGTAAGTTTAGTTTTGTAGTCTTGTCGCGAGTAGCAGAGCCAGAGCATATATTTGATGGTTCTGTTGCGTGACTGTGTCTATGTTGCGAGTGTCTCACGAGTTTTTTAGTGCTTTATGTGCTGTACTAGTAGGTGAGACGACGAAGTGTGGGGCAATTGAAAGTTTGAAATCGAATAGACAAGGAAAATCTGAAAATCGAGATACGTATAGCACGACTTTTTTAGTGGAACTACAGTGTAATTGTGAGTATTTAATTTAGTAATTAAAGTACAATTGCATTTTGTTTAGGCAGACTACTACTTTTTCACTATCGCACGGAGAATGGTCTGTCTGTTTATTGTGGATAGCCACAAGTTTAACCATGACCTTCCGCTTTGTAAAGATAGAGCTCCGACAATGTCGCGGTGTATTGGTCGTGATAGGCCTCGAAGCTCAGTTGTTGGCAGTACAGGTACCACCTCAAATATTTGGCGGGCCGGATACCGGGGACGTCCGGCCAGCTAACGCGGGCTGGTTTGCCGGCCCTTGCGGGCCGTAGTTTGGAGACCCCTGGTCTAGAGTGCGAGAAGACATTATTGTTAAATATTTCATGAAGTGCTGCTCTCGATGGCAGTGAGGGCGCATCTTATACAGGGTGATTCAACGACGATATGCAAATATTTTAATATGTTATTCTACAAGTAAATCTAAAGAAAAAAAGTTCGTATAAACATAGGTCTGCAAATGTTTCGTTACGGAGTTACGGCTAATAAAAGATTTTGCCTGCAGTTTAGCAACTTTGCTCTTATGAAGCCATCACAAAACTTTACGAGATTAAAGCAAAGCACAATTTCCATTTATTTTGTTGTTATTGATTTGGTGAGTCTAATAAAAAGTGTCCCATACGTGTATCTGCAGTAGTTTTCCAGAACATCCAGGGATTATTTACTTTCCATTAACAATGTAGAAGCGTTTATGTCATTGATTGCGAACGCTAGTCAGTTGTTTGAGTCGTTTCCTAATCTTGAAACGAGTTAGTTTGCTGCATTGTTCAGTGAAAGAATATAATAACAACAGTGTGTTTCAGTGAAACCACGCAGTAACTGTTGTAATTTGTATATTATTTATGAAATAAGGATGGCTTTCAAATTTACGACAGAGGAATACGTCGATATGATGTATATTTATGGCAAATGCGATGGTAATGCTACGGCTGTAGTTTGAAGATTACCCAACTCGGAACATTCGGAATACACGAACCATTAGCGCGTTAGAGGAGTATTTCGAACGCGAGACAGGTGCTCTACCTAGCGTTCATAATCACAACGAGCTGTCGGTACGTGAAGACGATGATGAGGATACTGTGGATACTGTTCAGCGTAGCCCGAGTAGCAGTAGACGATGTATCAACGATTAGGCATTTCACAATATAAGGTATGGCGTACAGTGAGGTACAATAATCTGTATCCTTACCATAAACAAAAAGTGTATCATTTAATCAACACACACTTTATTGAACCATTCATTTTCCGAGGAAAGGCGAGACGTACTTACAGTTCCTTCAAGAATAAATGCCCCACTTGCTCGAAGATGTTCCACTTGCTACGCGATTGCAAATGTATTGTCAACACGACGGCGCAGCTCCACACTTCGCCGTTACTATACATTTAAATGAACATTTCCCCCAGAAATGGATTGGTCGTGGTGCTACAAGTCTATGGCCACCCAGATCGCTCGATTTTACGCCAGTGGATTTTTGTGTATGGGGATGGATGAAAGACATAGTTTATGAGGACAGAGTCAGTACGCGTGAGGCATTACTTGCTCGAATTATGAATGCAGTTGACGAAATTAAGAACAACCTCGCGAAACGGAAAAGAGGAACAAAATCTGTTCATACACGTGCAGCTAAATGCATTGAACTCGGTGGGGACATTTTTGAATATTTATTGTGAGTGTATTGTAAATTTGTATGTACACTGTACAACTTCCTTGACACTGAGCTTTGTTTTTTACGGTTTAACAGGAATTCATGTGTGCTATGGCATTAATAAAAGCAGATTATCTGACACATTCATACCGTTTCAGTTAATGTTATTTCCATTATTTTTCCAAAATTAAATTCTCTGCAACTTCCGTTGAAAAGTTTGTGCAATTGTCTGGAATTTAAAAATCGAATTGGGCTAAGTAGTTAATCAATCAAAAATTTTACGAAATTACTTCTTTGCTTCTCTGGATGTTCTGGAAAATTACTGCAGATACACGACTGGGACATGTTTTATTAGATTCATCAGATCAATAACAACAAAATAAATGGAAACCATGCTTTACTTTAACCTTGTAAAGTGTAGCGATGGCTTCATATTAGCGAAGTTGCTAAATTTCAGGCAAAATCTTTTTTGCTGTAACTCCGTTACTAAACATTTGCGGACCTATCTTTATATGAACCCTTTTCTTTAGTTTTACTTGTAGAATAACACATTAAAATATTTGCATATCTTTGTGAATCACCCAGTATATGAAGAGGCCAACGATGATGATGAAGAGGAAGAAGAAGAAGAAAGTTCAGATGACAATTTTCAAGGATCTTAAATGTGAGTTCAGCTTTATAAGAACATTTTTTAGACTGGCTTTGCAATCTAATAATAAAAATGGTTAAAAATGTTATTGAAAAAAATTGCCTAAAACTTAAGATGCGCCTTATTGACCGTAAACGCAACGGGCTTGCCTCAGTGGTAGCACCGTTTCCCGTCAGATCACCAAAGTTAAGCGCTGTCTGGCTTTTTCTAGTCTACTAGCTCACTGAGTGTCACGTACATTTCACAGTATTGTGCTGTATGCCTATATAGCCAAGGTACATTGCGCTATAGGGAAAAAATTACGGATAAAATATTGCAAATCTGTCTTAGCTGTCAAGTTACGAGTCGCACCTGTATTTTAACCCTTTCAGGTTACAATTGCGTAGATTAAATTTTAATTTCCCTTGACTTCGTCTGGAACCGCGCGACCGCTACAGTCGCAGGTTCGAATCCTGCCTCGGGCATGGATGTGTATGGTGTCCTTAGGTTAGTTAGGTTTAAGTAGTTCTAAGTTCTAGAGGACTGATGACCTCAGCTGTGAAGTCCCATAGTGCTCAGAGCCATTTGAATTTGAACCTTGACTTCAACAGAAACATTTTTCCTCAATGGAAACGTCGCGTACACATTTGCAACTGTTCAATCTTTATATCATGCACAAGTGCCGCCACTTGTCCTGTGTCGCTATAAAAGCATCAACAAGTGCATGTGCTACTGATCGTAACCGCCAGAATACACCGAAGCTGTTTCTTAATTGTATTCCACTGTGTAATTGAAGAATATAATTGTTCTTTTGCATGGGAATTATTGAATGATTAATTTATGTATTGCAACATTTATGTATTGTAAAATTAATTAATTTTGTCCACGTAATGAAGCTGGGTGTATAAAGTATATTATGATAAAGGATACATATATTTATAAACAGCTTGCTTCTATAATGATTAAAAATTATTTATGAGCATTCGAAAATAAATAAAAAATATCCTGCCTGGTGAAAAAAATTCAGGTCCGAAAGAGAGAAATAGAAACAGACACAAGTGTTTAAGGCATTATTATACGGTTGGAGGCTGTTGAATATAATGTAGGCCCAGCAGTATATAGAAACCAAATAGCGGATTCATGGCACTTATGTTGCACACTAAGAAATATGGTAAAATAACAGGTAAAAATAACAGGAAAGGAGATAAGTCACTACAAAAAAAAGAGGATACTCACTTTACAACGGTCTGCGTCGTGTTGTTGGACATTGTGGGCGGAGAAAACTAAATTAAGATCGATGCTCTACTCCGAGCTCTGGCCAGTTAATAATTTCGCAACATGTGCCACTTTCCACGTTGTCTCACAGTTTGTCGGCTTTTCGAGTCAGAAGGTCGGAGCGTCAGTTAATAGAACGCACGAAGCAACAACGAACGATTCGTACTATCGCCGTCAAAGCTCTTCAATACGTGTGTCAGAGACGTGTCTGCGCGACACGGCAGCAAAGATGATGCCAATCACTGCAGCCACCTGTTGCTTCCGACGGCGACTGCCGGGCGCAGAGATGGGAAGGCGCAGACCAGCAGTGTTCGTAACGGGAGGCGACAGACAGCCAATGGCGTTGTGCCGTGAGCGGGCCGTGAAATGGGGGAATCGACGTAGCGGCGAAGGAAGGGGCAGCGGGAGGGGAAGTGTAGCCAGTTTATCTCCTTCCCGGCTATGTCTGCGGTATTTCATTGGCGTGTTCGTAGTTAAAGATAATTAATCCATACTGGAGGGATTTCTAACTTCTTAGTTTCTCGTGGGAGGTATATCACGTTGTATGTAAAGCCCTCTAGTGGTTCAGTTCTTAAGATCGGTGCACGCCTAAATGACCGGCCGACCCAACAGAGGGCGCTGATCATTGATCTGTCCTTTTTTCAGCTGTCATATAGACATTTTATCTTTCATAGACAATTTATAGGTTGCTACAGGCAATGTAATACGCATATTAATTGTTGACTGTAAATTCACCATAAAAAGGATCGGTCTTATTCTATTCATATATTTCCTTCTAATAATTTTGTACAGGTAACTGTATTCGTCTTTTAATGCATCACAATTTAGTTTCTATGATCAGTTATCAATTTTAAAAGTCTGCTACATGTATTTTATATAATGTGTTTTTATCAGATTATGATTTTTGCATAAATGATGACTACATCTAAACCGACAGTAGGGACATCTAGGGATGATGTAGACAAACAGATTTCTGGTAGCTACTGTACTTCAGTAGCCAGTTGCAATAATGACTGTGTGGACGATGAGGCCTGTTCTACACCTTATTTTAGATCTATATGACGATGCTATGCTGATTCTGTTTATATGTTTTGACGATCCCATTATGGTCTTATCACTTTAGGACATAGTGTAGAAAGGTACGCTTTACCGTATTTTCTGTACATCTCCCTGGTTGTGTGGTAGTATATTGTGATACGTAGCTGGCTGGGGTGGCAGAGCGGTTCTAGGCGCTACAGTCTGGAACTGCGTGACCGCTACAGTCGCAGGTTCGAATCCTGCCTCGGGCATGGATGTGTGTGATGTCCTCAAGTTAGTTAGGTTTAAGTAGTTCTAGCCTCTTGAACCAACACACAAATTAACTGGTCCGTGCCCATATACATTACTTAACTGAATGTATGAAGTTTGTGAAGCAGCGGCGAAGATTGGTGGCAGGCGACATGGGGGCTAACTGTACGAACTGAACGCCTCTTGATTTACGAATGCCCTATAAAATCTCTTCTTGGCGTCGAATTTTCAACGTATTAGAGCCATTCCATTATGCCGTGAATACCAAATAATAGCCAGATCCACATCCGAGGCAAATCCCTTATAATGCAGCTTCCAACTGCCTCTCTTAGCACCGTCGAAGAGTACCGTGCTAAGGCTAGCCACGTACTGCGTGTCGTTCACACAAAGCAGCCGCCCAGTTAGACCGCCAAACCTACCTTTTACATCGCGCCATGCCTCTTTCGTTGTGGAGGGACTTCCCTACAGCGTTTACATGTTACAGATACAATTTCCTTAAGCATGAACCAGCTTTTAACAAATATTTTCTTTTCATGAACATATCCATATTATTATAATTTATCATTTCAACATATTCTTTTGCTTTTTTCATATACACATTACAAAACCCTAATTTTGTCACAATAGAGGAGGAGTTTAAACGGCACAGAATACAAATTTCATAAATTGCAAATACACCGTTACATCAAATAAATCTACTCCTAATCGATGTAAGTGTTACAGGCTGCTGTTACAGCCTGAGGCAGACAGTTGTTTACTGACTTCGTTACTACTGTTACTACTATATGTTAATTTTCACTGCTGGCAACATCATCGAACTAGCAGTTGTCGCATGCTAGCTGTACTGTACGCATGTTTTACTGCAAATGAACCATGTAAACATGAAAGCCCCTAGAATGCGATTTCACGAAATGTCGCTTTCGTGTGTCATTTCTACCATTGTACCTGATCGGTGCGCAGGGCGGAGGGTGGTAGTCCTTGAGTTTTCGATATTTAGATATTGGAGATTTTAACGCGTGACAGAGAATGTAACATCAGTGTTACAAATGCGAAAGCTTCTGCTTCCATTTTCCACTCTTAACAGCTAAAGACACAGATTATTTTTTCTTTGTGGCTTTGTGTACATCTATGGCAAAGTACCTTTCGAATTATATGAAGATCGTTGGCCTCCTTGTACAATTACTATTAAAAAGCAGTACTTCAGTTTTCGAGTTCACGTGTTAATATTATGAATTATAGAAGAGATCCTACCAGGCTTTGTCTTTTATCCTCTCTTATCCTCACTATTTCATCTTTTAAAGCTACCCATTCACGTTCTGCTGTATTCCTTTTCCCTGTTCTAGTCAATCGTTGAGTGACGCTCCCTTGAACCTCTCAACAGCCTCTGGTTCGTTTAACTTATCCAGGTCTCATCTCTTTAAATTTCTACCTTTTTCCAATTTCTTCAGTTTTAATCTATAGTTCATAACCAATCAATTGTGGTCAGAGTCCACATCTGCCCCTTGAAATGTCTTAAAATTTAAAATCTGGTTGTTAAATATCTGTCTTACCGTTATATAGTCAATCCATATCCTTCCGGTGTCTCCAGGTGTCTTCCATGTGTGCAATCGTCTTTCATGATTCTTAAACCAAGTGTTAGCTATAATTAAATTATGCTCTGTGCAAAACTCTACCAGGCGGCTTCCTTTTTAATTCCTTGCCCCCAGTCCATATTCATCTACTATTTTTCATTCTCTTCCTTTTCCCACTACGGTACCGAATTCCAGTCCGCCATCACAATTAAAATTTCGTCTCCTTTAACTATCTGAATAATTTCTTTTACCTCATCATACATTTCTTCAGTTTCATCATGTACAGAGTTAGTCTGTGATAAGCTGTGGCTCCGTACCTATATTGGCTACAATAATGCTCTCACTATGTCTTCAATAGTAGCTTACCCACATTCATATTTTCTTATTCATTATAGACCAACTCCTGCATTATCTCTATTTGAGTTTGTATTTATAATCCTGTATTCAGCTGACTAGAAGTCCTGTTTCTCACACCACTGAATTTCACGAAAGCCCACTATATCTAACTTTAAACTATCAATTTACCCCTCTAAATTTTCTAACCTACCTGCCCAATTAAGGGACTAGGATTCCACACTGTGATCCATGGAATACCACTTTTGTTTAAGTAGTCACCAAGCCAGAGATCCGAATGGAGGACTATTTTACCTTCGGAATATTTTATCCAAGAGGGCGCCATCATCATTTAACCATGCAGTAGAGCTGCATGCACTCAGGAAAAATTACGGCTATGGTTCCCCCTTGCTGCCAGCCATTCGCAAGGCGGTTGATGTTACAAGGCCACATCAGTCAATCGTCCAGACTACTGAAAAGCCCGCGCTGCCCCTCTTCAGGAACCACAAGGTGGCCTCTCAATATATACCCCTCCGTTGTGGCTGTACCTACGATAGAGCTATCTGTATCACTGAGGCACAGAATCCACATCAGCAACGGCAAGGTACATGGTTCATTAAAAACTAAAAAACAAAAACTAAATTTGTTAATTGTTACTGAACTATGTTAACAACATACTCTTTGAAGAGCTACTGATGTGTAAGTATGGTCTAGAAGCGGGAAACGCCTTTTAGCCCACTCTTAGCAAAATAAACGCACTTTCAATAATGTGTGTGACCGACTTCATGACCCCCCACAAAAAGTTTAAAAATGCAAATTTAGCTCATTGCTACTTTTTAAAGAAATGTGGATGTGTTAAAGTCATATCCCGATCGTGGAAATATTGAATACGACAGTCAGTGGGAAAAGTGACATCTCCAAAAGAGACTAAAATTTTTGGTTCAATTTTAACCAACAAATTTGAGGTATATATGGAATTTTTATAGAAGAATTCATTAAAACGGTAAATAATAATTTTACAATATAAAATATCTCACTAGACTACAATATTCTCAAGAGGTGGGTATAAAATAAGTAATATAATAATAATTTTACAAATTATAAAATATAAAATATCTGACTAGACCACAATATTCTCAAGAGGTGGGTATAAAATAAGCCCCGCACTCATCTTGTTAGGAGCAAGTGCAACGGAAATTGTATGGACACAAGTAAAGAACTGAGTGGCTGTCGAGAACGTTACTTTTAAGCACGAGGATGTATGGAAGACGGCTGAGGAAAAATTTTCCTCTGTGAGTGAGCTAAAATGGCAAGCAGTTTGAAGTCATATGGAAGATGTCGGAAAGAAAAGTAAAATGCAAATGAGTGTATGGCTTCAGTGGCCGGGAGTTCCCAGGTAGGAAGTTCAGCTGCCAAGTGCAAGTCTTACTGAGTACGACGCCACATGGGGCGACTTGCGCGTCGACAATGGGGATGAAATGATGTTGAGGGCAGCACAACACCCAGTCCCTGTGTGGAGAAAATCTCCCACCCCAGCCGGGAATCGAAGCCGCGCACCCCGTGTGTGGTATTCGAACGCGCTGACAATTCAGCCATTGGGGCGGACCGGAAAGAAAGGTACTGAGCATGAATAATTAACAGACGAAATAGAAGAAATTGTTATTGATTTTTATGCTAGCCAGTCCAGCGACACCAATGACGAGAATGGATTTCGATCCTTATTTTTTGACGGCAGCGATTCAATGAAAGCCAGTAAATAATGCTCTACATGTTTTCATGTAATCAGTGTCGCTTGTGCGAGGTTATAAACAACATTTTCTCCCTTTTTTAGTCTGATGAGAATTCCTTCTTGCCGTGTGTGCTTGGAGTGTTATTTTCCTTTTATTGATCCGTTGTTTAGCTGATGTTTTAGTTTCAGTCTCTAGTCAGACATTACAGACTTTGAAAATTTGTACACTCACGTTCAGAAAAAACGGAGCACCCTCAACGACTAGAGATAGAACACCTACACTCACGGAACATGTACATTAATATGTTCTACAGAAATGATTAGCATTTCAGTGACTTCGGTTCAGCATGTGCCCTGTATCCCATTAGGCACAAGGTCCACCATAGACTCTGATAACTTGTTCCATGTGTTATGGCATCAATGCGTGTAAGGCGCCAATGGCGTAGTGTGGTACAGCCAGCCACGCTGCATTCACCTCATCCAATAGTTCACCTGTGGTGGTCGGCACTGGCTCACAGCACTGCCCCACATCCCTCACATTTTCCGTTGGTGACAAGTCTGGTTATCTGGCGTGCCAGGGCAAAAGCCTGACATCCTGTCACACCGATAAGGCATGTGTTCATGTAGCAACATGTGGTCTTGCATTGTACTGCTGAGAAATGGCGTCCGAGGTGTTGTGCGGAAAGGGTATGGCTACAGGTCACAGGATGTCATTCACTTGGGTCACAATGGTCACAGTGCCCTGGACAGGCACCAACTGTGATCTGTGGTTGTAGCCAATGGCACCCCCAGCATAAGGTCTCAAGTTGGTGCTATACGTATTGCCCGCATCTCGTGGTCGTGCGGTAGCGTTCTCGCTTCCCACGCCCGGGTTCCCGGGTTCGATTTCCGGCGGGCTCAGGGATTTTCTCTGCCTCGTGATGGCTGGGTGTTGTGTGCTGTCCTTAGGTTAGTTAGGTTTCAGTAGTTCTAAGTCCTAGGGGACTTATGACCACAGCAGTTGAGTCCCATAGTGCTCAGAGCCATTTGAACCATTTTGCTATACGTATTGTGCAAATGCAGTCACTTTGATGCTGCTGCTACTGTCTGTGGCGACTAAAAAGTTTGT
Organism: Schistocerca americana; assembly: GCF_021461395.2. Lineage (NCBI taxonomy): Eukaryota > Metazoa > Arthropoda > Insecta > Orthoptera > Acrididae > Schistocerca > Schistocerca americana. The sequence goes on along the minus strand of NC_060129.1, from coordinate 34,119,450 downwards.
TTTCAATCTACATCAGGCGAATTTAGTCGCCAAGACATCAACATGAGTTCACTACAATGCTCCTCAAACCACTATAGCACGCTTATGGCTCTGAGACATGGACAGTTACACTGCTGAAAGATGACATCGCAGTCGGGGAAGACATTGAGCGAGAAGGGATGCAGGTGATTCGCAGCTGTCAGCGAGTCTTCGATTACTACCACTGGTCCCATGGATGCGCAGGAGAATGTCTCTCACGGTATATTGCTGCTCCCACGAGCCTGCAGGTTTCGAGGGGCCGTTCGCTTCGATGACGGCGTTTGTGTACACGACGAGCGACCTAGTGTAGCAAAAACGTGATTCGCTCACAGCAGTTTCCACTGATCGACGATCGAATCCAGATGGCCCCATGCCTACTGCGACCGTAATTGACGATGACGTTGGGTAAAAATGTGTGGTGTGCTGCAGAATTTCATGTTCGACAATGTTGGATGAACGGTGGGCTCCGAAACACTTGTCCATGCACCAGCTTCGTGCTCTATCGGTAGAGATGCCAAAGATCACCATCTGTCCTACTTCACAGAACAGAGAAGCCTCCGAACCCCACACTGTGTGAAGAGTCGTGGTCGTCCAACAATTTACCGCCTAGTGGTAGTTTCACTGTCCTTCTACCTTTCCTCACGACAATAGCATGTGAATATTCGACCAGCTTCGCCGCTTTCGAGATACTTGTTCACAATCTCTGTTAATTGTCAAAGCCGCTTATCTCAATGGATTTCTCCATTTGCAGCCCATGTCTTCGCTAGGGTGATACCCTGTCCATTTCAGCTCTGCTTACATACTCTTGTTATAGCGTAACGTGCCCGCAAGGCCACAAGGCGGCATCTAACATCACAGTGGGCAGCGGTCATAGTGTTTTGACCCATCACCATTCAGAGATATTAAGTAGAACAGTGATAGCGGTAGTGCTACGAGGGTGGCCAAAGCTAGTTTCATAGACAGTTTTAAGAAGTACAAGCAATTGAAACATTTGTGAGATGACAATTTGAACATAATATATGTAAAAGTAACTAATACACGTTTACAGATCTGTTTTTTGAAGTCAATAAAGGAAGGGAATCATTGACTGTCAACGTTACGAGGAGGTAATTGGCCCAGTGTGATTCGTGACGGAACTAGGAAAGCCATTTCGGCTCCACCCAGGTAAGCCCTACGTATCTCTGGGCGAAATAATTGGCTAGCCTACTGGTAATAAATTATATACTGAAACCCTCTTCATGAATCTGTCTATCAGAGAGAACAATATTAACATTTCTGCGGCAGTTTCTGAGATTAGTCTTGACGTACAGACAGAAAAAAAATGTGATTGTCGACTTTGAATACATAATCTGAAGCGTTAGCCTGATTTTGTACTAGATGTATTTCTGTATCTGATTTCACATAAGAACAGAGTATTCACACTATTCTATTATTCTTTTGTGCGAGAGAATTAGTCAGTTTTCAGTGTAAAACGTTATTTTTCATTATATAAAATAATGTTTTGACTGCTCAATATGGGGAATCAGGCCATCATTTTCTTGAACATAAGTTTCTGAATAATAGGTTATGCTTTCACGGTATACTGTAAGTAACTTTACTGTTACTGAACTCAGAAACTGGAACTCCTGTGTTAGCTTTATACAGGGTCTTTTGAAATTATTCATTCTAATTAATACAGGCGACAGAAAACATCAAAACAAACACAATGCCAGAAAAACTTACAACATCCAAAGATAATTAAATTAATGAAATTTCGTCTAGTTAACATATTTATGTGGATAAGATTGAAAAACCACTGCAAATGAGAAATGTTGGTACACTAATAACCTCCAGAATGCTAAATGCAACGTGCAGACGTGCTGGCATTGTCTAGTACAGGTGCCAGATGCCAATTTGCGGGAAGGAGTTCCATGCCTGTTGCACTTGGGCGGTCAACAGAGGGGCGGTCAGTGCTGTTTCTGGATGACACTGGAGCTGTCGTCCGATCATGCCCCACATGTGTTCCATTGCAGACAATCTGATGATCGAGCAGGGCCAGGGGCAAGTCGACACTCTGTGCAGCATGCTGGGCTAAAACAGCGACATGTGGACTAGCGTTATCCTGTTGGAAAACACCCCCTAAAATGGTGTCGAATCGCCACGTTAATGTACAGATTTGCTATCGGGTTGCGTGGGACAACCACGAGAGTGCTGATACGAGATAACACACCAGACCATAAATCCACGTGTAGGCCAAGTGTGTCTAGCACGTAGACAAGTTCGTTGCAGGCCCTGACCTGCTCTTCCAACTAACATGCGGCCATCACTGGTATCGAGACAGAGCCAGCTTTCATCACAGAGCACAACAGACCTCCATCCTGTGCTAAAAGCAGCTTTCACTTGACACCGCTGTAGCCACTTATGGCGGTGGCTTGGAGTCAGTGGAATGTACGCTACAGGACCTCTGGCTCGGAGCACTCCTTGAAGTAACCGATTTGTAACAGTTCGTTGTGTCCCTGTGGTGCCAGCTGCTGCTAAGACTGCTGCTGCTGTTGCAGTACGATGTGCCAGAGCCATACGCTTAACGCGATGGTCTTCCCTCTCAGTGGTGCCATGACGCCATCTGGAGCTTGGTCTTCTAGCCACCCTACATTCTTGTCACCACCGCTGCTAGCAATCATCTGCAGTGGCTACATTCCTGCTAAATCTTTCTGCAGTATCACAGAAGGAGCATCCAGCTTCTTCCAGCCGTGTTATGCGACCTCGTTCAAACTCAGTGAAGGGTTGATAATGATTTCGTTACCGTCTTAAAGGCATTCTTGACTGGAATCAGCTCACCACGTCCAGTATCAAAGGTCACTAACGCTCTCAAAACTTACAGCGAGTATGTAAAGCAAAACTGATATGCATGCTCATAGTAGTGCCACTAGGGCCACTCTTACTGGCGCGAAATTTGAATATACCTCATCTTTCGGACGTAGAAACACGTCCAACAACTTTCGTTTATGTGGCACAACTCCTTCTCGATGTTATCCTTTGTTTACGTCAGCGTATATTTCGATAACGAACGTATTGTATCTGAAGTTATCTTGCACTGTTACCGAACGTTTTGTTAGCTCTGGTGACGTAATCTGTTGTGTCAATGTCGCTGAATGGGAAAGTCAAAGTTGTTTCAATAACCTCAATTACAATCTTTGGCACATGTGGATTCACGAGGTAGTTGACTAAGAGCTCATCAACAGCTATGTGGTGTTAATGCGTTGACCTGCATTCTTGATGATAGGTGGATCGAACCATACATTCTCCCATTTCACCTCAACGGATGGAGATATCCCATTTTCGTGAAAAACGTGTGGCCACAATTGGTTGGAGCATGTACCTCTGAATGTTAGGTGAAAGATGTGTCATCCCATTTTCGCATCCCTGTGAGGAATCGTCTGGGAGCCACCTTCGAGAATCCATGGATTGACTCAGGAGGTCCTGTGGCCTGGCGTCCCAGGTCACCTGAGATCACGTGTCTCGATTCCTTCCTGTGTGGACACAGGAAGCACCTGGTGTCGGAAAACCGTTGTGGAAACAGAAAAACACCTCGTCACTTGGACTGCTGTCACTGCAGACACCGTTGTGGATGTGCCAGGCACCTTCACATGGAGACGACAGTCTGTGATGTGATGTTGTACTGTGCCCTTACGGGCCAACGATTGAGCATTCGAGCAGTTCCTGTCAGTGTCACTGCTGTAAATAGCTTTCTAAACTATCGTCTGTGTAAATCATCCCTAGCATCAGAAACTGCCATCAGGGATCATATGTACCATAACTAAATTTATTTGTTTTTATGTTCTCTTCCTATTGTTATAATATGAACTTTACAATAAAATTGCCGTTGTTTGTATTTAGCTCCAAAGAATAATCACTTGTGCTGAAATTCTCATTGTTCAACACTTCTCTTCAAAAGTATAGTAGGACAGTGTAGAGTAAAAGTGGAGGAGGAAGAAAAGAAAGGGACTATATGTGCAATCAATAGGGTTGAGTGAAAATGGGTGCCAGACTGCGATTCGAACCTGAAATCTCCTGCATACGAGGCATTTGCGTTAACCACTGCGTCTTCCAGACACAGTGTTCATCGAACTTCTTCGGATTACCCCGAAACCCCTCCTGGCCAGCCCACATTCCCAGCTTGCGCCACCGATCGGCAGTCATCGTCCATACTCGCTACGGTGAGATTTCGGTGGAGGATCGAATGAAATTGTGCGTGTGCACTGGAGGTGGTGGGTTCATGACCCATCGAGGCGAATAAGTTTTGTGAACACGTAGTGTTCATTCTTTTGAACATGTCCGAAAGAACAGACATCACACGTTCATATAATATAGTAGAATGTTTTCCACACTAGACTGCAATACCCTCTGCTATTTCCCTCCAGAGCACATTGCAAATTTCATTCAGCTGAGGACGAGAAGGTGATAACAGATGCATGTTAAATGGCACTTTCAGTTTAGCCAAAGTTTTGTTTTCCTTAGGCCACGAAACAGTCTTTGCAAATTTCTCGTGAACACATTCTGTAACCAGAATAGGTAGCTGGTGTTTAAAGTCTTTGAGTCACCTCTCTGTGAAGCTCTGTTCTGGTGGCGTGTTTCAGCTCTGACGAGCTTAGCACGCTTTCGGTCAATCAGAGCAGTGGGCAGTTAAGTTGCGTCATGCAGCTGAGCGAGTTTAAAATCATACTCTGCTCTGGACGACAAGGCAGGATAATTGAAGCAGTTGACTTTACCCACTGCCTTATTGAAAGACATGTGTAGAAGATTTGTGTTTCCGTCAATGATTTGATGTGTATTGGAGATTCCCACAGGCTTATGTTCACTCTTTGATCAATTTGAAAGTACTCCATGGTAACGAATCAGTACCACTGTTACTCATTTCTACTCTGCTAACTCATGTACTTAATTTTCACACCTAATTGTGTCCCACACTTTATATGATTCCATCTCGAGCACACACGTTGATGACCTCTTCTTTGTCGATTCAGCCGACTGAAACAGTACAGATAATGAATTAGCTCAGTTGTGTGCAGTTTCCCTACTTTTGTTTGTAATTATATTCTGCATTCATAATTTTTATGTTGTGAAAGGTAATTTTAGATGTTTGATATAGAATGCAGAACATCTGTGACAGATTTTTATAGTGTATGTTTTCAAGTACCCTCAAAATAGCGTGCAGGGAACATGATACCGTCCAGTTTCCGCAATAGTACACGCTGGTCTTGTCCTTCAACCTCCATCATTAGTCATTTGCCTTGGTGAGGTGTTACCTATAACGAAACATTTTCAGATTAAGGTTTTGTTGTTACATTCAGAGGGAATCATCCCTCTGCACTGTCTGTGGCTACAAGTTGACCACTTCTGCACTCTGAAATTTGAAAAGTTTTATGTGAGTGATTTTCACACTGTTTGACGTTCAGTCGTAACACCTGTGCTCGTCATTTACTAGATGTATGGTCTGTTGTAACTGCGTTATACTGTGATTACTTCTTTTTCTTAATTCAGAAGTCTGATTACGTTACAAAATTGGTTACTGGGTCATGAACATTTATATACTAAGTCATAGTATGAACAAATCATGTCCTAGTTTACTACGTACGTTAGTAGTCCAGTTCTTAACTCAATAGGCAAATTACGAAATAGTGGGGTCTGATAAGTTGTAGGGAAATGAAATGCAACGACCGCAAAGTCTCAGTTGTACGTAAAGCAGGTCGGTGGCAGACATTTTTCATGTGTAAAATAACAGGTATATGCGAACAGTCTACAATGGAGGCACCTGTACGATACATCATAGAATATTAATAAAGTGTGTGGGGCTCTATAGAATACGACTAACAGGAGACAGTGAACGGATAGAAAGAAAGGGTGCACGAATCGCCTGGTTCGATGCATGCGAGAGAGTCACGAAGGTGGTGAAAGAACTGCACTGGGAGGCGCTTCAAGAAGGATGGATACTACACCATGGAAACGCATTTAGTAAATTTCTGGAACTAATTTTAAGTGATGAACCTAGGAATATATTCCAGCAGTCTATGGAAGGGAAAAAGCCCTATTAACTGGTAGAAAAGGACCGACGCTCCGCCGTGCACTTTGCACTGGTTTGCAGGGTACTGATGTGGAGGCAGATATGGTCAGCAACCCTGTCTCACTCGCTTCACAACCACTGCCCCTCGACCCCTGTAACTGCCGCCAGGCTTTTGTTCAAGTTGTAAACGGCCTCTCCGCCTCCTTATTTCACCCCTGCTGCCCTCAGCACTTTACAGCGTATTGCAGGTCAATACTGTCAAAAACTTTCACTTACAAAGAGAGGTCCCCAACGCTGGAGTCGATATTTTGGAGTCATCAATGACGACAAGCGAGGGTCAGTAGAGATTCGTGCGTTTGTAGAATGATCTATGTGCGAAGCATACAACAACTTCCAATATCATACCTGATCTGGCCGAGAACCCGACAAAATTCTGCTCGTGTATGAAATTACTAAGCGTGTATAAGGCTTTCATTTAGTCCGTTGTTGACCAAATTCGTGTCGCAACTGCAGATAGCAAAACGAAAGCCGAAGCTTTAAATTTCATATTCCAGAAATAGTTCACAGAGGAGAATCGTACATACGGACCATCATTTGACCATCGAACAGGCTCGCACATGGGCGACGTAGTAATAAGCATAGCTGGCGTAGAGAAACAACTGAAAGACTTGAAAGCAAATAAATCACAAGGTCCGGATGGAATCGCATTTCGACTATACAAAGACTACTCTACGGATGGGTCCCTTACCTAGCTTGCATTTATCGTGAATGTCTAGCCCAGCAATAAGTAGCAAGCAACTGGAGAAAACAGCAGGTCACTCTGCTGTGTAAGGGTAAAAGAACGGACCAGCAACACTACAGACTAATATCCCTAACTTCTCTTCGCTGTAGAATCTTTGAGTATATTCACAGTACGAATATAATACAGTTTCTTGAGACTGAGAAGCTTATGTTCATGAATCAGCATGGTTTTAGAAAACATCACTCTTCCGAATCTCAGCTTGCCCTTTTCTTACATGTTACACTGAAAACTATGGATGAACGGTAACAGGTGCGTTCGATATTTCTACATTTTCGGAAAGCATTTGATATGCTGCCCCATTGCAGGCTGTTAATGAAGGTGCGAGCATGTGGAATAAGTTTACAAATAAGTGGGGGCTCGAAGACTTCTTAAGTAATAGAGCCCAGTATGATGTTCTCGACGGTGAGTGTTCATCGGCTACACGTGTGTCCAGGGGAAGTGTGATAGGGCCGCTGTTGCTCTCTGTATACATAAATGATTTGGATGACAGCGTGGGCAGCAATCTGTGGTTGTTTGCTGAAGAAGCCGTGGGATACGATAAGGCATCTAAGTTGAGTCAGTGTAGGAAGGTACAAGAGGACTTAGACAAAATTTCCAGCAGGTGTGATGAATGGTAGCTAGACCTAAATATGGAATAGTGGAATTTAATACGGATGGGTAGGAAGCTCAAACCTGTAATGTTCGGATACAGTATTACTAGTGTCCTCAGAATCAGATTTTTAATCTGCAGCGGAGTGTGCGCTGATATGAAACTTCCTGGCGGATTAAAACTGTGTGTCGGACCGAGACTCGAACTCGGGACCTTTGCCTTTCGCAGGCAAGTGCTCTACCAACTAAGCTACCCTAACACGACTCACGTCCCGTCCTCACAGCTTTACTTCCGCCAGTACCTCGTCTCCAACCTTCCAAACTTTACAGAAGCTCTCCTGCGAACCTTGCAGAAGTAGCACTCCTGAAAGAAAGGAGTGCTAGTATCCTGCTTGACACAGTCAAGTCGTTTATATATCTGCGTGTAACGTTGCAAAGCGATATGAGGGGGAAGGAGCATGTGAGAACTGTGACAGGGAAGGCGAATGGTCGACTTCTGTTTATTGGATTAGGAGAATTTTAGGAAAGAGTGGTTCACTTATAAAGGAAACCACATATAGGATGCTGGTGCGACCATATAGGATGCTGGTGCGACATATCCTTGACACTGAAGGAAGACATCGAAGCAATTCAGAGGCGGGCTGCTAGATCAGTTACTGGTAGGTTCGAGCAACACATATGTGTTACTGAGACGCTTCGGCAACTGAAATGGGAATCCCTGAAGACAATGCGACTTTCTTTTTGGGAAACACTATTGAGAAAATTTAGTGAACCGGCATTTGAAGCTGACTACCGAACGATTCTACTGCTGGCAACATACATTGTGCGTAAGGACCACTAAGATAAGATACGAGAAATTAGGGCTCATACGGAGCATATAGACAGTCGTTTTTACCTCCGCACTCTTTGCGAGTGGAACAGGAAAGGAAATGACAAGTAGTGGTGCAGGGTACCCTCCACCACGCGCCGTACTGTAGCTTGCAGAGTATCTGTGCAGATGTAGATGTAGATTTAGATGTAGATGTAGATCAATACGGCGATGTAGGTTAAGATCCCACGTATCAATCTCTGCAGCCATTCATCCTGATGGGCTCTCGTTCGTGAGTAATCGAAGATAAAGGTTCGGAATTTCGCGTGAAAAGTCTTTAACTTTTGAAAAAAGGTACACACAATAGACTGATTTAGCAGCGTAACAGTTAAGGTACAGGCCTTGTGTGCCAAAGGCTATGGGGTCGAATGTTGTTGGACAATGTAAAATTTTCATTTTTCGTTCTTTATCGCAATGATTTTAATCTTTTTTATTGAATTAACTGGGTTAAATGTATTTTTTTATTTCTGTTCCTTCGTCACAGCATTTAAATCAACACGTTAACTTTTTAAAACCGTCTCATTGTTTCATGCTTTTTCCACATGAGATCTTTGTGCCTGTGAATTCAGTTATTTTTATTTATGTATCATAATATTTAAACATTTGAAAACTGACGATGTATTCGGTAAAACACAAAGACCAATTACTCTGTTTACTTTTATTGTGCAGTTGCGTGAGAAACGTATTTTTCGTCATAAGATGAACATTTTTTGTCAACGGCCGTGCCGCGATGGCAGCACCCGTTGCCGTCAGATCACCGACCTTAAGCGCTTTCGGGCTGGGCTAGAACTTGGATGGGTGACCATTCAGTCTGCCGAGCGCTGTTCGCAAGTGGGGCGCACTCAGACCTTGTGAGCCAAACTGATCTACTTGATCGAGAAGTAGCGGCTCCCGTTCCGTAAACTGACATACGGCCGGGAGATCGGTGTGCTGACCACATGCCCCTCCATATCCGCATCCAGTGACGCCTGTGGGCTGAGGATGACACGGCGGCCGGTCGGCACCGTTGGATATTGATGGTCAGTTCGGGCGGAGTTCAGTTTCTTGTAAATTTTTCGATGGCTAACGTCATAAAACATAAAAAACATTAATTATTGCACGAGGGACAAAATACAGCACATGAAGATTTCAACGAAAAAAGGGATTATAAATAAAACGAAATTTTAGGAAAATTAGGAACAGAAATAATGAATGCAATAGCATGGACAAAAATATAGGATGGAAGAAATTAATTCGAAGTTACTACATATCAATAATTAAAACCACATGAAGAGATATTTCAAGTGGAGAAAGCATGATAGGAACAAGAAAATGAGAGAAATTTGAAAAAAAATATATTGACTAAAATAATGTGACAAGGGAATAGACACAAAAAATATAATAGAAGATATGAATTGAGGAGCTTTTACACATGAGTCCTGTAGTGTGACAGTTACGCTGCGCAGTCTATTACAAGTACCTGTGTATATGGACTACGTTCTGCAGCAGCCACAAGATCCAAAGTTTCCTAGGCTAGGCACTCTGCGGGCATGTATCAGGAGGAATGTGAGTGTAGACAAGTCTACATAGGAAAAACTGGCAGGCTAGTAACAATCCACATACGCGAGTAGGAGCCCACATCCGACTTTGGTAGCATAACAGTCTGCAGTGGCCCAGAATCAGACTGACTTCGGTAAGGAAACAAAGCGAAAGCTCTGTACTGGTCAAGCAGCCGGGGATGGTGAAACGCGAGATGAGGGAAGCAGCGGAAATGTTGAAACACCATCCTAATGCCTGCTGCTTCTCTCGTGTGGAGTGTATGGCCCGCACAGTTATTTTTTTGTATTTTTGTCCTTTAATCGAATTTTTGTGTTGTTCGAAGATTGCAACAGTTCCTAAGCTTTTCTCGCCAATTGAGGCCATAGAAGCATGATTTTTCCGAATGTACTACTTACCAAAAAGCGATTCCGGTAGCTGGAATCCAAGGTCTTTGTTAATAATGCCTTTTGGGTTCTTGTGGTGTATTTCCACAGAAACTTTCACTGCCTGACACATATTTTTTTGTAGCTACCTGAGAAGTTAAATATCAATTTTCATAGATTTAGCCCTAAAATTTTTTTAATATAACAAAATACTTTCACAAAATTTTCATCCCTCATTTCACTCCCTTAGGGGCTTAATTTCCAATAAACAGTGACACAACTGTTTTTTAATTTCTGACAGACAAGCCAAATACAAATTTTTACAGATTTAGTTTTGAAAATGCTTTCACAATAAAATACTTCCATAAAGACTTTATACGCTATTTCACACAGGAGTTAAATTTCCTAGAAAACACGGAAAGACGTGGCTACCAATTTAAATACCAGTTTTCATTGGTGTAGCTTTAAATATCGCTTAGTAGTTCCTTGATAATTTTTTTTATGGTTTATTTCCAGTTGAGCCTCTACGGACTGCATGGTAACATCCAATTTCATTTTAGTGACTAGGTCTCGTTCTTGTTCCATCTTTGACTTCCTACCAGTTTCTTCTGAGCCCACCAAAAAGTGCCTGTTTATGCTCTTCTGACAGAGGTCCTCTCCGTCTTTGGACGTTGATGCCGTTTTAAAACCTTGGTAGTTGTTCAACAACCTTCTAAATTTGTTCCTGTCAGGAATTTCTCTCTCTGAGATACCAATCTGCCTAAGATCTTTTTTATTTATTTCATTTTATTATTTTATGTATTATTTTATTTATTTATTTATTTATTTAAAAAATCACACGATATTTTATCTCCTTAGTAGTTGAATTTCCAAAAATTCTGAAACATAATTTTTTTTATTTGTAACTGAAAAACCAAATGCTTATTTTCGTAGATCTATCTTCAAAATTAAATTAATAGGTACATATTTTCAGAAAGTCTTTCATACTCTACTTCATCCCTCAAGAATGGAATTTCGAACAATCCCTTCTTAAAGGATGCCTACAGTATCGGATTCACACCCTCTCCTAAATTTCAGGTTTGTATCCTTAGTGGTTTGGGCTGGCCGACGAAGAGTCAGTGAGTCAGTGAGTCAGTCAGTTTGAACATTGCCCATCATATACAGAGATTCTGACAACACGAATAAAGAGGATGGCAGCCGTCAGAGCTGTACGCAACAGGGGAAACCCACTCCCTCCACTGCAGCAACCTGCCACAAGGTCGTCGGCACTCCTTCCGCCTCAAGAGGCGAGTTGGATCGACAGTTTGTAAAATTGTGACGCAATGCCATTGTCAGTGAGTAGTCATAACAAAACGCAACTGACTCTGCAGTGATAGTTTTCTACAACATGACATACCACAGTACCCGGAAAACTTAATGCCAGACGACTCTGCCCATGGAAGCCTACGCAGTAATATCCCGTTATTTGTTTGCTGTCACACTTAATTACCGTGACACTACCAATATCCTGGTAAAGACAATGCCCTGATGTAAACATTTACTACTACTAAGTTAGTTTTTCTGTTTTACGACAAGGAACCACCGCTGTACCACCTCATTTTCAACGTTTAAAATGAGTCTCCATAATAACACAGGCATTATTGGTTAAAGAAAAAAGAAGTACACATATTATCGACAACAAAAAATCTTGTTTACTGAAACTAGATCAGAAAATCCAGTACATACGAGTACAAACATTTTCTATAGTTCCATCTCAAGCCGAAACAGAACTAATGCGATACACTGAAATGTAACAGTGCCCTTAGATAAGTTGCAATTCATACCAGTTGACTTACAAATACCACTGCATACACGCAGCTCTGTACTCCTGTCATTCGTGAAAGATAGATATCTACATGACTACACATGCGACCTGTCTCGCATCCAATGCTGTGTTCACATTTCTGATGGCATCTGTGTGGTTCAGCATTTGGCCAGAGACTGGACATAATTCCATACCAACAAAAATCTGACAATATTCAGTGCAGTGTCTGACAGTTCTGCGACATTTTCTTTACCAAAGGAAAATAGCATTAGCTGTTCCCGAAATTCAGTGGATCATGTGTTACGCTCTTTTGATATGATAAAATATGAATAGACGACGTGATGCAAACGTTGTGGTTTCAAAGCAGTAAACTTATCGACCACACTGTCGCGATTTCATGGGAAGACTCATGTGAAGATTTAAACTAGGGTCAGTAACATTGTGCAGAAAACTAAAATCTGTGCAGTTAGCAATTACGTCGTATTCGAGGTCAGGTGAGACATCATGCTTACACTGGAACACTTTAAATGCATCACATAATCAGTGCTGTATACAACTAACGAAGGAATTGATGATATCGTTTGATATCTGCAGGTCTCATTAACCAACATCCACAGAAGGCATAACGATATTTTCACTCCATTCATGCACTGTCAATTTCCGCTATGGCCGGAGTATTCGCAAAACTTCGTGAATGGACAAAAGACGTCGTTGGGGTGTCCAGCACTACCATTGTGATCCATGCAAGGTAATGCCATTGGAGTTACCTCAATATTACCAGATCTAATTTTTAGCAAAAAACTTCATGAACCTCTTTTACCAGTGCTAAAACTAGAACGTGATGTGAAATGGAACGATGCCACCACTAGGGAATTAAATTGGACGATTTGGATTTGTTGTGAGGGTGTCTGTTGGTAAAGAAAATCAGACGCTATTGCGACTAATTCTGGAATACTCTTCAGTGGACTCCTTATTAAGTAGGCATGACAGCAGACATCAAGAGAAATCAGGAGAGATGCATCTAGAATAATAGAAAGCCAGTAAAGCCCATACTTAAGTGGAACAGAATACTCGAAGAACTTAGTTGGAAATCTACTCTAATCTGAAAAATATGTTGGGTAAATTGGACGATCTGGCATTGGAAAAATCATGAGCAGCAGTTACACTGCCTCCATTGTGTATGTCAATTAGGCTCCACAAGAAGAAGGCAGGAGAGATTTAGGTGTATACTAAGGTGTGCCAGCAGACTATTCAGTGTCACTGCTTACGTAAAGGAATCAGGATGGGATGTGTCTACTGTTGGTATTAGCTACCTCCGGCCATACAGCTGACTGTGAGGGCTAGGCGACGTACAAATCTGTAGAAACCTGCAAACAGCACACTTCTACCTTTGATGATGCTTGTCCCAGACAGCAAAATCGGGAAAGCAAAATAAGAGAACAGCCTCCATGCAACTCACGCTGAAAGTGATTGGCAGTCTATAAACTACTATAACCGATAAGCAGAACAGTCTATTATGTAGCAAATGGAGAAGTCGTAATGATAGTGGAGTTTGCAAATTGTAGATTAATTCTTGATAATATGCAAAAAGCCTCAAAGCATCTGTCACTAAAGGAGCCCATCACATTAACTAGGGAAGTAATTATTGAAAATGTGGTAATTTTTGTGTTACTGGTATGGTCATTGAGGAAAATGGTGTATAAGAAGCCAAAGGTTTCAAGAATGAAGCTCTATCTATTTAATTATTTTTAATGGTGTTATGGGTATATATTTGGTTGTATGGCACTAATGGTGCAACTAGTTCAGGAGCAATACCCAAAGAAGATGAAAAAAATTCTCTTGGACTTCTAAAAGTATCACATTGTGGAGAAACTCAAGCTTTCAGAGATTTGCGTCATCCTCACTGTCAGAAGACCATGGCGAAGAAATTGTAGAAATAGGTGAAGGCTCAAATTTCTACTTAAAAATCACTTTACTTTTAGACTGACAGCATTTGATACACTTAAGTATGATAGCATAAATAGAGACATAACTGGCATCATTTCGTTACTGCTGACTTCTACAGCTGTGTACTGTATTGCTCTAAACGCCACTGTGGAATGTATGACTGAAGGTAGCGCCAGCACTAGTCGCACCTTCTCCACCTCACTTTGGAAATGGAGCGAGGGAAAGTACTCTCGTGGTACGCCTTACTGTGCCCTTTAATCTCTCTTACCTTCTTAAGGAGCGCACATGAGTTATACAATAGACGCTCTCCAACTGTCTCACATGCTTCCTCCAATAACAGGTAACAGAATTTCCCCAACATGGTCTTGGAGTTCAAAAGAGTCCCACCTAAGTTCTTCGAGTATCTCTGTTGCACTTCTGTACGGGATTTGCTATCCTCGTATGATTTCAGAAGCATAACTTCTTTTGATGTATGAAATCATGCATTCTGGATAAGGAGTCCAAAGACTGGAGCACTACTCCAGAAATAGTCGCTATGGCGTCTTATTTTCTCTACTTTACTAACTCACAACACACTCCTAGAACCGTCTCAGAAAATCGGAGTTTTCTGTTTAACTTCCACATTGCTGATATCCAGTGTTTGTCCCACTTCATATTACTAAACTTTTCAAACGCTTATATACAATTCACTACAGCTATAGTGACAAGCGACACTTAATGCATGGCGTGTAATCGTGGTTATGCCTTCTGTGGATTATCCTTAAGGAGTCTGGCAGACATGAAATGATGTCATTAATTCCTTCAATACTTACTTACAACGCTGATTATACAGGGTGGTCCATTGATCGTGACTGGGCCAAATAACTCACGACATAAACATCAAACGAAAAAACTACAAAGAACGAAACTTGTCTAGCATGAAGGGGGAAACCAGATGGAGCTGTTTGGCCCACTAGATGGCGCTGCCATAGGTCAAATGGATACCAACTGCGTTTTTTAAACAGGAACCACCATTTTTATTACATATTCGTCTAGTACGTAGAGAAATATGAATGTTGGACCACTTTTTTCGCTTTGTGATACATGGCGCTGGAATAGTCATAAACATTTGGCTCACAATTTTACACGAACAGTTGGTAACAGGTAGGTTTTTTAAATTAAAATACAGAACATGGGTACGTTTGAACATTTTATTTCGGTTATTCCAATGTGATACCTTTGTGAACGCATGCTGTTACAGCGTGATTACCTGTAAATATCACATTAATGCAATAAATGCTCAAAATGATGTCCGTCAAACTCAATGCATTTGGCAACACGTGTAGTGACATTCCTTTTAACAGCGAGTAGTTCGCCTTCCGTAATGTTCGCACATGCATTGACAATGCGCTGACGCATGTTGTCAGGCGTTCTCGGTGGATCACGATAGCAAATTTCCTTCAACTCTCCCCACAGAAAGAAATCCGGGGACGTCAGATCCGGTGAAAGTGCGAGCCATGGTATGGTGCTTCGACGACCAATCCACCTGTCATGAAATACGCTATTCAATACCGCTTCAACCGCACGCGAGCTATGTGCCGGACATCCATCATGTTGAAAGTACATCGCCATTCTGTCATGCAGTGAAACATCTTCTAGTAACATCGGTAGAACATTACGTAGGAAATCAGCATACATTGCGCCATTTAGATTGCCATCGATAGAATGGGGGCCAATTATCCTTCCTCCCATAATGCCGCACCATACATTAACCCGCCAAGGTCGCTGATGTTCCCTTATCGCAGCCATCGTGGGTTTTCCGTAGCCCAATAGTGCATATTATGCCTGTTTATGTTATCGCTGTTGGTGAATGACGCTTCGTCGCTAAATAGAACGCGAGCAAAAAATCTGTCACCGTCATGTAATTTCTCTTGTGCCCAGTGGGATAACTGTATACGACGTTCAAAGTCGTCGCCATGCAATTCCTGGTGCATAGAAATATGGCACGGGTGCAGTCGATGTTGATGTAGTATTCTCAAGACCGACGTTTTTGTGATTCCCGATTCTCGCGCAGTTTGTCTGCTACTGATGTGCGGATTAGCCGCGACAGCAGCTAAAATACCTACTTGGGCATCATCATTTGTTGCAGATCGTGGTTGACGTTTCACATGTGGCTGAACATTTCCTGTTTCCTTAAATAACGTGACTATCCGGCGAACGGTCCGGACACTTGGATGATGTCGTCCGGGATACCGAGCAGCATACATAGCACACGCCCGTTGGTCATTTTGATCACAATAGCCATACATCAACACGATATCGACCTTTTCCGCAATTGGTAAACGGTCCATTTTAACACGGGTAATGTATCACGAAGCAAATACCGTCCGCACTGACGGAATGTTACGTGATACCACGTACTTATACGTTTGTGAATATTACAGCGCCATCTGTCACAAAGCGAAAAAAGTGGTCCGACTAAAGCATTCGTATTTCTTTACGTACTACACGAATATGTAATATAAACGGGGGTTGCTATTTTAAAAAATGCAGTTGATATTCGTTTGACCTATGGTAGCGCCATCTAGCGGGGTAACCATAGCGCCATCTGGTTTCCCCCTTCAAGCTGTGAGATATTTGGCCCAGTCACTATCAATGGATCACCCACACTTGAATCTGACAGCATTGCTGATTGCGCAGCATTCAGTTTTATGGTTCAAAATGGTTCAAACGGCTCTGAGAACTATGCGACTTAACATCTGAAGTCATCAGTCCCCTGGAACTTAGAACTACCTAAACCTATGGACATCACACACATCCATGCCCAAGGCAGGATTCGAACCTGCGACCGTAGCAGTCTCGCGGTTCCGGACTGAAGCGCCTAGAACCGCTCGGCCACAACGGCTGACTCATCTTTATGGAGAGGGACACTTCTTTTACCTCACTGTTCACACAAGTACTCCTGCAGGATCCCGGCAGAGTGACTGATATATTTCATACTCTGACACAGCCAACAGTTGCATAGTTATTGTCTAGACCTCCCATATTTTAACGCATAGAAAGAATTTGAAAACGAAATATTTGATATGTGTAAAACTGAAAGTGTGGTTTGCTAAACGCTAAATAATTGCCTTTTCACGATGTATGAAATGCAGCGGAACTGTCAGACACTGTCAGACATTTATTGATCTGTAATCAGAATTATTATATATTGATGTCTCATCAGTATGTCTTTCGGGCTTGTGTGAAAGAACAGCCACCACATGTATAATTTAAGCAAGGCTAGCGAATGATCTCTTCAGCAAATATGCACACCAGCCTCGAACTATTACGGGAATCGGCGAAACGTCGCGAGTAATAAGGATAATTGGTAAGGGCACTGCGTCAGTAATGTGTGGATGAGTAGAGAATTTCGATCTGATGGTAGGCTTTCCAGGGCAACGGCGTTGCCGCAGTGGATACACCGGTTCCCGTCAGATCACCGATCTTCAGCGCTGTGGAGCGTGGCCGGCACTTGGATGGGTGACCATCCGGGCCGCGATGCGCTGTCGCTATTTTTCGGGGTGCCCTCAGCCTCATCATGCCAGTTGAGGAGCTACTCGACCGAATAGTAGCGGCTCCGGTCAACGAAAACCATCTTAACGACCGGGAGAGCGGTGAGCTGACCACACGCCCCTCCTATCCGCATCCTCACCTGAGGATGACCCGGCGGCCGGATCGTACCGATGGGCCCCTTGGGGCCTGTAGACGGCGTGAGTTAAGTTTTAAGTTGAGGCAGCCTTGCTAGGGTGGTCCACGCAGCTGCGATGACCACTGCGTCTGCACGGCTTAGTGATCAGAGCAGCTGCCTAGCAAACAGGAACAAATTTTCGACTTTCTCCGATCATGTAAATCAGTGCCCACTAGCAGCTACATGTCATAATTCCTTTGTGTCTATCGTGAGATTAATTTTAATATAATGGATATAAGATGATGCTTCATAATTTTGTATCCTACTTCGGTTTTCCCTCTACATGTCGCATCTTGATTTAAGTGTGAGATTTTTCACTAATCAACGCCGAGCACTCTATCAAAGTGAGGCGCGAGAATAGAGATACCACGTCTAAAACTCACAAATAAATGCGAAGGATTCATAAAGGACTTCCAGGACAGGGGACTGAGATTTGCAAGAAATAAACTTCTGGAGATACATTAACTACACGTCTTTTATGTATCCCATTGACATGATGTAATTAATTTTTGTACCGTTTCATCTGCCTTCAACCAGCCAATAAATTTCTCATGAAACTTAAAAGCAATGTGAGACTATGATTTTTGAGCACAACGAATTTTTTGAAAAAAAAAAAAATGATGGTAATCTAAGACATCGTATACACCGACGCCCGAGAAATTGTGATCTATAACTTCAAGCAAAGACATGTCGCCAGCCGCACCAACGCCGTGGCGCCGTTAGGACCCCAGTACGTAGAGTATATGGCGTTTCCTATGCGACAGTTTAACCCAGGAAATTGCAGACTTGGCGGCTTTGTTTAAATGGCTCTGAGCACTATGGGACTCAACTGCTGAGGTCATTAGTCCCCTAGAACTTAGAACTAGTTAAACCTAACTAACCTAAGGACATCACAAACACCCATGCCCGAGGCAGGATTCGAACCTGCGACCGTAGCGGTCTTGCGGTTCCAGACTGCAGCGCCTTTAACCGCACGGCCACTTCGGCCGGCGGCTTTGTTTAAGGAGAATGGATATTCTGATAAGCAGATGTGGAGCCCGCACAATCCCCAAAAGTGGGTGAAGGGGAAAATAGATCTTTGGCCTTTAAGGAAGAAAACAACCGCCTTCAGTCACAAATCGTGATGTTTTGTTTTCAGCCGTGCGGGATTAGCCGAGCGGTCTCAGGCGCTGCAGTCATGGACTGTGCGGCTGGTCCCGGCGGAGGTTCGAGTCCTCCCTCGGGCATGGGTGTGTGTGCTTGTCCTTAGCATAATTTAGGTTAAGTAGTGTGTAAGCTTAGGGACTGATGACCGTAGCAGTTAAGTCCCATAAGAATTCACACACAGTTGAACATTTTTAGTTTTCATCGAAGACGACGAATTTCGAACCCCGGGGACTCCTCTGTGGAGCGCAAACTGTGCTTTAAGACTGGAAGAATTTTAAAGAGATTCACATCTAGAATGTGTTTCGTCCACGTGGCGAGATTAGAGCGCCACTCGGTTCTGTCAAGGGCGATTTGCGACTGAGGAAGCCTGGCATATACAGAGTTCTGTGTCAGTGGGGGAAGGCTTACATCGGCTGGTCTATTCACACAGGTGTGGGCAACATTGCCTTCACACGAGGCTACAACAGTCTGAAATTCGGAAGTAGTGGAGAATTGTTTAGACGAGGGACCCAGGATGAAAAGTATGATACCAAGATGGTTGCAGAAACGTCCCGTTTTTGAAACTGTGTTTCAAAGGTGGCTATTGAAATGAGCAGTGGCGTAGCGTGAGGGGAGACTTGATGCTTAGTCTCCCCTGTATTCGTGCTTAAAAAAGATACAATAGCAATTCATAACAAAAATATAGATAACTTTCTGCTAAGAGTTCTAAATGTGCGAAGGCATCAGTCTTGTAGCCCGCGCCGCACCCTGAGTATTGGTGTGTCTGCCTGCTTGAGACTCGACTGCTCTCAGTCTCTGCCTCCCTCCCCTTACCTCGCTGTGTGCGCCTGCGCCCCTCTTCCGCGAAGGCCGGTGCGCTGCACTTGCTAGCAGGTATCGAGACTAGTCTCTGCCGCTTCTATGTTTGCTTTTAACACGGAAGTGAACAGTCGCGCGGTTTGTGTTCATAGTAATTCTTGTGTGATTTTAGTGCATGTTTTCGTTGTGTCGCCAACATGAGCGAGCGAGCAACTGAACACCTTATAGAATTTTTATTAAAAACGCCTTTTTCTACATTAACGTACCGTACGAAAAAAAGTGCGAATTGAAGGACAAATTACCTACTCCTATACTCAGTGTAGTTTTAAGTGAAGCCAAACAAAAACTCACTTTTCAGACAGCCTGGTACGAAAAGTATACTTGGCTGACTGCGAATGCAGTTAATAACAGATTATATTGTTTTATATGTCTTCTGTTTGGTGGTGAAAAGGAATGGTGCAATGAGGGCATTTGTACAATAAAGAACTTTGACCGGAAAGCACCAAAGCATCAGATATCAAAACGTCACCTGCAGAACAAAGAATCATTTCAGATATTGGGCAAGAGTAGAATTGAGCACGCCCTTTCTGAAGCCGCTCGTCTGACAGCAATAAAATACAACGAACAAGATGCATCCAATAGGAGAGTATTGGCTTGTATTATTCACGCGATTGTATTTCTTTGTGAACAAGAACTAGCCTTTCGCGGCCATCGAGAAGATGAATCCAGCTACAAAGGTAACTATCTGGAATTCTTGGATTTATTAGCTCAAGGAGAGCAGTTAATCCAAGACCATCTGTCATCATCTTCAACCTTTAAAGGTACTTCTCCAGATATACAGAATGATGTAATAGAAATGATAACTCTGGCAGTTAGTGAGAAAATAAGATCTGAAATTCAGAACTGCAATTTCATTTCGATTCAAGCTGATGAAGTATTAGACGTGTCATGCAAGAGTCAAATGAGTATAATATTCAGATGCTGTATTGCAGACAAAATTGAGGAAAGATTCGTTGGATTTTACGATGTTCCTGGAGATAAAACTGCTGAAAGTTTGTCAAACGTTATTCATGCAGTATTGAAATAATGGAATGTGGAAAGAAAAGTGGTTAATCAAACATATGATGGCGCTTCAGTAATGGTGGGCAGAGAAAGAGGACAACAACAATTGGTTAAGCAGTTCTGTCCCTATGCGCTGTTTATTCATTGTTACGCACACCAACTGAATTTGGTACTGTGTGTTACATGCCTCCAAATTCATACGACAAGTACGCATGTTTGTAAGTGATTTTTCAGCAAATCATCAAAACGAACTGTATTGCTAACTGAGAAAGGATTTAAACTGCCACATGCAAGCAACACTCGCTGGAACTTTCATTACAGAGCAGTTTCAACAATATCTAATCATTTCTCAGAGCTATATAGTGTTTTTAATTATACAATTGATGATACAGACTCTCAGTAGGACCCAGAATCTTTGAGCTGTGCTGTGAGACTGAAACGACGGATGTATGATCCTGTTTGTCTACTTGCTTTGTTTCTACCGAGGGTGCTTTGTTATGTTGTTCATTTCTTTAATGTTCTTCAGTCAAAATATGTCAGTATAACTGCTTGCCATGACGAAATAACAACTATTTTGAGAAACTTACGACAGCTAAGAACGGGAACATTCGTTGATGAATGCATTAAATGCAGTTTGTGTTTGAATGGCAACTTATCATTCCTTGACAGTCAAAAGACATCTCTCAGGGCACTAACTTATGAGATACTGGATTTACAAATTGTTCAGATGGAAATAAGGTTTCAAGAGTTTCCGAAAATCCAGTTTGTGAACTTTTGAACGAAAAGCGCTTCCCGAACTATCAAAAAGAATTACCAAAGTTGAAACTGCTTCAGTTATTAGAACAGTACCCTTTTTTCAAACAAGAACAACTTGAAAATGCACTGTGTAACATATACGCTAATGTGAAAAAACACTTATCTCCAAGAATCCTCTTAAAGTACATTGTCAACAATGACTTAGACTCTGTTTATGAAGAAACAACGAAGTTCCAGCGTTTGGTTTTGACCCTAGCCGCAACTAGAGCAAGCAGTGAACGAAGCATGAGTAGGGCCTACTCTTAAAAGAGTGAAGAATTATTTAAGGAATTCAATGTCCCACAGCCGGCTGTCATGTTTGAGCACGTTAGCAATAAAGAAGACGCTACTTGGAGAGCTATCCAGTGATCAGATCTTTGTAGACCGAGTTATAGACTCATTTGTGGAAAGAAAAGACAGGTGCATTGCACTTGTGTACAAGAAAATAATAAGTGCTTTTTCTGTTGCTCCTGGAGTTCTACAAACTTGTCATCGTTTCTTGAACAAGTTAGTTATTATTATTATTATTATTATTATTATTGTTAGTGGCGGTGGTAGTGGTAGTAGTAGTTGTTGTTGTAGTTTTATTTGATGCATTTTGTTTCATTTCTTTAAATTATTGTTTATTGTACTATTTTGTCTCCCTATAATAAATGTAGAAACTCCTCAACCTTTACAACCACGCTATGCCACTGGAAATGAGGTTGACAATTTTATTAACAGAGACAAGGGCTTTTCCCTTACCAAAACGTGGATCCCTGTACTGTCCAGCGTCAAAATACAACGTCCTTGACTTGAGACTACGGTGACTCTCTTTCTGTGTTGGTTCACTGGCGCCAATGTTCTACCAATGGCGGCTCCACAAGCCTAGCCTTGTTGGCAGCATCTGAGCTGGGCGGCGCATGCACTGTGTACACTTCGAGGACGACGCACTCCAGGCTCGACATACGTTTTCAATTGAGCCAAAGAAGCATCTAATGAAGATGGCGTACAGGTGGATCGCTGAAATGTCGAGTTGTTTTCAGGATCGTGTAGAGGAACTAGAGGAGACCTCCCCGACACTGAGAAAGTCTAAATAGTCAATGTTGTACGAGGGTTGCACAGAAAGTAATATACCACATATTTTTCTCAGTCAAAAACAATGCTACGAATGCGAAACATTATGTATGTATTATCTGAAATCTTCTGAGTGAGCGCGCAAAGTTTCCGTCACTTCTGACAGATAGCGTAGCTGCAGGACAGTTTGAAATTGGCGTTTGAAGGTGACGTACGTTACAAGCAACGTGCCGTCATTGAATTTCTCACTACAGACTAAGAAACTGTGGGGAATATTCACAAACGCTTGTATAAAGTCTGTGGAGCATCTGGTGCCGACAGAAGTACAGTTAGTTGCAGCCCAGGGAGGGTGAGGTCATCAAAAGGCGGTTCGGCACAGCTCCACGATTTGCAGCGCTCGGGAAGACCATCCAAGGCTGTCACTCCTGACATGTTGTACCGAGCTGATGTTGTCACTTGTTTGGGCCTTTAAGTGATTGAGCTGGTGCGCTGCTGGCGCCAGTCTCCATCGATTGCCATCCTGATCGTTGTGAGTCGATTTTAGATGCCTGTATGTCTTCTTCGCATCTTTGGCGGATGGCTATTGAACTGCGGCGCGCACGCTCTGCTGGGGCTTGAGTTGGGTATCAGCTGTGTGAGAGACAGCGACTTGTGGTGCTGGCGAGTGGCCGAGTCGCTACGACGATGGAGCGTGGGCAGCGGCTGCGGCGTGTTTCGCCGTATGGATGCAGATCAGCTGCCAATGGTGATTGGGATTTCCTGGAGATTTTAAGGACAGATTTCCTTCGCGTCTGTTACATGTTGCTGGTGTCGTCGAATTGTTTCTTGGTGGGTTCTGTTCACGTTAATTGAATACCCGAGTGTAGTGAAAACTATCTTGGTAGTTTCAGTTATTTTTCACTGTACTTGGTCTGGGCGCCTGATATGTTGCTGGTATTTAAGGGAGTGCTAGCTACGCACAACAAATAGACATGAATCCATGCTTAATGCGTAGCTAGAGGTCATGCCAAGTAGTACGTAAGTCTGTGCCTGACGTTCAAGAGCTGGACAAAATAATCTTACTATTTCTTGTTCCTATGTTATTATTTTATTTCTTTGGTCTACAGAATTAGCTAATCAAATTTTAAGAGCCGTTACTGGGCAAGTGCTCATCTAGGTTAGTCAGACGTGGGTTTATTGGTGCCGTGTATAATTAAGGGTTTATTTATAACTAGTTGGGCAGATATATTTCTCTATCTGATGCGCCAGAATGTTTTCTGCCGCTGATGTGTTTATGTTTCAGATAACTGGCAGTGATCAATGCAAGCAAACTCCATGTAGCCTGAACTTGAGATAGCTCTATTTTACTTTCTCGTCCGTGAATATCCTCTATCTGTTGCCATCTTTCGGTCTGATCGTGTCCATCACTAATTTTCAATGTGAAAATTGTAATGCCTCCATGTTAAGACTATTTAATACCCTATTATTATATTCTGGCCATGAAATGTATGTGAACCTCGTGCCTGTGAGTAATACTAAAGAGGAGCTTAGTCGAGTGCATTAGTCTGATAATACCTTTAATTTGCTCAAACTGCTTACAATCAGTCCATGGAAGCAAGTTTAGAATTTGATATGGGTTTTGTGAAAGCCAGTTCCTATGTAAGTCATGAAGCATTCAGTTATGTCAGTTAATGGTGGTTCGATGAAGATTGTTTTAATTAGTGAAAATTTCTGTCAGCTCCATGCTAAGACTAGTTAATATGTTATTATTATATGCTGTCCATGAAATGTGTGTGAACCTTGTACCTGTGAGTAATACTAAAGAGAAGCGTAGTCGAGTGCATTAATCTGATAATACTTTTAATTCGTTACAATTGATTAAAATCAGTCCATGGAAGCAGCCTTAGAATTTGATATGGAAGCCAGTTCCTATGTAAGTCATGAAGCATTGAGTTATGTCAGTTAAATTTTATTAATGGGGTTTTATGAGCATTGTTTTAATAAGTAAAAAGTGTTTGAGTAAATTTTGATAAATCAGGGTCTGCCACATTAAAATGCATTAATGTTCCCACCTGAGTATTGCTGCAGATTCCGTAGGCCAGGTGCCTTTTATTATAATCGTCTTGCTATTGGTTTCATTAACAGCATGTAATAAAGAAGTGTTTGGAAACTACAAACTGGTTATGTGTTTAATTTTGGTGTGTCAAAAGGAACGATGCATCAGTGATGCCATTCGTGGAACACATTTTGAGGACGATGAGGAGGTGATTCACACAGTGAAGCCCTGTCTCCGCCACCAGGACAAGGATTCGTCCCAAAAGGGCATAAACACCCTTGTTTCGCGCTGGAGGAACGCCATGGAATGGGATGGAGATTACGTGGAAAAATAGGGTGTGTGTAAGACATCATTTTTTCGTGTGTGTAATTCTCATTATGTTCAATACAGAATTGTGGAAGAAAAAAAATGTGGTGCATTATTTTCTGGGCAACCCTCGTACTTGTTGTCATTTACGTATCAAGTAAATCATGCATGCCCAGAATTCAGAACTGATTATAAACGAACGTGTTTATAAGCCAACTGTTGTGTGTCACACCAAACATGTGGCACAGCACATCATTAGTGGTGTAGTTTTTTCCATTGTGGCGTTCCGCCATCAAAAGAATGTACAGCATTCGTATCATAGGAAACGGTAGCTAAAATAATTGAATAACTTTTATTGATTCACTAAAAAAAGGCCAGGATACCAGGATGTAAATTAGCAGACATATGCAGTTCGAAAGTAGATTGAGAATATGATGAAACCATAGCATCTGGACGGTCTCCTTCCAGTGCTCTGCAGAAACGTCTGACGGTCTGTTTCATGACTACAGACTAGCAGTTGACGACTCAGGACCATCAGAGTGAAGGCTGCACAGAAAGAGAGTTCTGTAGCTGGCGTTTCGGGAGTCACCGACTGCATGAGGTGGCCTTTTGCTCTGGAGTTAGGCGCAGTCAGCAGTCCGCATTAAGGCGGGTTCCCACTAAAGGCCGGTTCCCACTAGGGCTGCCGAGCGTCAATACCGCGCGTCAGCGGCATGGTTGCCATGGAAATGGCGTCAGCGGCAAGGAGCGGCGGGCTCTGCGTCGCGGTTTCACCATGTCGAACCGCTTCCGTTGCCGCGTGCCGCGCCCCAGGTGCGCGCCGCCAATCACAGAACGCGCTGAGCGTGACGTCAGGTACGGAACCCCGGGCCACACGAACTTTCGCCGAACCGCTGGCGCGGACGCGGCGGCAGCTATGAAATACTTATCATCCGATTCCAAGTAAACTATTCTGTAGAAAAATTTGATTCTTGGTCATGTTACAGCCTGATATCTCCTCTCGATAAAGGACCGAATTTCTTTTCGTTATTCGTCGTGGTTACTTGCTGTATCGCATTTACGTAAACCTTTACACGAAATTTGTATGAGTGTGCAGAGGTAAAAACGCATTGCGTGGACTTTGCGTACAGTTCATCTTAGGTAATACATTATTGCGTATGAAATTTAGTCAACATATCGAAATTGTTTTTAAAGGTGAGAGCAGATCGCTAGCTATCACCGTTCTCGAGATATTGACTGATATGTCGGCGGATGGGCTGTGCCGTGACCGCGCACGGGTTGCTCGCGACGCGACCGGTACTTCGTCCTGCTCGTCGTAAACCGTGTGGTAGTATCAACCGCAAATTTCGTAAACGGTTCAAGAAATCGAAACGTGTTTTTTTTTTGCAAACGATAACTTGTGAAAAGTCATGTATTTCGTCACATGATAAATATCCTAAACCTGTTTATCTACAGAGATATGAAAGTAACTACAGTTTTTGAGAAGGGATAGATGAATTGTTTTAAACAGCACTTAATAGCATGTGGAATGAGAAGTTAAACCGAAACTAATTTGCTGGTATGTCATAAAATGAAATTTACTAAATATCTACAGCTATTTATTATTTCCTTTGGTAAGTAACAAACTTTTTTTTTCTTTGTTCAGTGAACTTTACTGATTCAACGCGTGTTTCGCCTTTTACTTTAAGGCATCTTCAGTGGAATCTAGAATGATTCAGTTTTGTTTTCATATGTGATACTTGCAGATTATAAAACAGTTCACATCTTTTTTTACGTGAATGACTGATTACTTACAGTGAATCGAGTTTTTGGCGGACATATACGTTTCGCCTCACCTGGTCACATGCTGGAGGTTGAACTAAAACTTAGATTATGGAACATAACCACATTTTCATGTTCGCTCTTTTTTCTTCTGTCACTAGCTGTAGACGTTTTACTGAAAACTCTAATTTGAAGTCGTAACTACAGTGTGTTCACCTCATGTCCCTTCCTGTCTGGTTTGTTTATGTACATGTTGCCAATCTGCGGAATTATATGCTGAAAACTAATGTTTGTTTATTTTTGTTCTCTTTATATATGTATGTATGGGTGGCTAGCCAGTGATAATTATAGAAAGTTGAAAGTAAATCCAGTAGTTGTCAGACAGTGGTTGAAAGATTTGGTGTTCAGCTGATTTCAGTTTTGGTTTAAATGTCTTGTGGAGAAGTGCATGGAAGAGTAAATTCACTGCTTACAGTAATAGATAAAATAGTTGAATAGAATTTCAACACATGATTATTATCAGAATACTATCACCCAACACCTTTGTCCTCACTCTTTGACGCCCCATAATACGTCCTGTCAACTAACCCCTATTGTTGTCAAGGTTGTGCCGTAATTTCCTCTTCCTCCTCTATTTAATTCCGTACTTCTTCTTTAGTCACACGATCATCGTATCTAATCTTCAGCATTCTTATTGATCACCACGTTTTGAAAGTGTCCATTGTCTTCTTGACACAACTGTTCATCGTCCATATTTCACTTACATACAAGGCTGCACTCCACACAAATACCTTTGTAAAATAGTATCCAACCATTAGAATTTATATTCGATGTGAACAAATTTTCTTTTTCAGAACGCTTTTCTTGCTATTGACAGTCTTCAGTCAGGTTTGCGTCTGCACCAGGAAATACCTTACAATTTAAAATCTGGTTTCGAAAACTCTGTTCCAAATATATATTATTCTTTCATGATTCTTAAACAAGGTGCTGGCGATGATTACATTATGCTCTGTGGGAAATTCTATCAGGTGGCTTCCACTTTCATCCCTTCCACCTAGCCTTTGTGTTCTTACTGTTTTCGTGTGCCTGCTACCGTATCACATTTTAAATTTTTGTCTCGCTTAACTATCTGAATAATCTCTTTTATCGTACATTGTTTCCGTGTGTTAGGGGATAGTGAACAATCATGAACGGTAGTCATGAAATCTGTTTATGTTGAAATCAGAAAACATGAATAATGAAATATGTGAAAGAATACATTGTACAGAAAATGAAAAATTGGTATGTCTACACCCAACTTCGTCTTTCCTTCATGTAGGTGGAAGATATAGTTATTCAAACACACCGGTCATTTCAGCGGGTCCCAGCCCATACCTCAGTGGCTGTCCGTCGTTGGCTACCGCTAGCGTCTGCCGCTTCCAGGTGGGAACGCCAATTCTGCGAGCCGCCGCGTCAATGCGGAAAACACTTGCCGTTGCCGTTGCCGCACGTCGCGCTGCCGTGCTCTAGTGGGAACCGGCCTTAAGGCTGCCGCGCATCAAAACCGCGCGTCAGCGGCGTGGTTGCCATGGAAATGGAGTCAGCGGTGCGGTGCGGCGGGCTCTAAGTCGCGGTTTCACCATGTCGAACCGCTTCCGTTGCCGCGTGCCGCGCCCCAGGTGCGCGCCGCCAATCACAGAACGCGCTGAGCGTGACGTCAGGTACGGAACCCCGGGCCACACGAACTTTCGCCGAACCGCTGGCGCGGACGCGGCAGCAGCTATGAAATACTTATCATCCGATTCCAAGGAAACTATTCTGTAGTATGCACATTATTGCGTATGAAATTTAGTCAACATATCGAAATTGTTTTTAAAGCTGAGATCAGAACGATAGCTATCACCGTTCTCGAGATATTGAATGATATGTCGGCGGACGTGCTGTGCGGTGACCGCGCATGGGTCGCTCGCTACGCGACTGATACTTTCGTCCTGCTCGTCGTAAACCATGTGGTTGTATCAACTGCAAATTTCGTAAACGGTTCAAGAAATCGAAACGTGTGTGTTTGCAAACGATAACTTGTAAAAAGTCATGTATTTCGTCGCATGATAAATATCCAAATCTGTTTATCTACCGAGATATGAAAGAAACTACGGTTTTTTCGGAAGGGATAGATGAAATTTTTTAAACGGCATTTAATAGCATGTGGAATGAGAAGTTAAACCGTGACTAATTTGCTGGTATGTCATAAGATGTAATTTGCTAAGTATCTACAGCTATTGATTATTTCCTTTGGAAGTAACAAACGCTTTTTTTCCTTATCCAGTGTACTTTAAAAGGTTCAAGACGCGTTTCGCCTTTTACTTTAAGGCACCTTCGGTGGAATCTAGAATGATTCAGTTTTGTTTTGATATGTGATACTTGCAGATTATAAGACAGTTCAATCTTTTTTTACGTGAATAACTGATTACTTACAGTGAATCGAGTTTTTGGCGGACATCTGCGTTTCCCCTCACCTGGCCACATGCTGGAGGTTGAGTTAAAACTTAGATTATGGAACATAAGCACATTTTCATGTTCGCTCTTTTTTCTTCTGTCACTAGCTGTAGACATTTTACCGAAAACACTGATTTGAAGTCATAACTACAGTGTGTTCACCTCATGTCCCTTCCTGTTTGGTTTCTTTATGTACATGTTGCCAATCTAAAGAATTATATGCTGAAAACTAATTTTTGTTTATTTCTGTTCTCCTTATATCTGTATGTGTGTGTGGCTAGCCAGTGATAGTTATAGAAAGTTGAAAGTGAATGTAGTAGTTGTCAGACAGTGGTTGAAAGATTTGGTGTTCAGCTGATTTCAGTTTTGGTTTAAATGTTTTGTGGAGAAGTGCATGGAATAATAAATTCACTGCTTACATTAATCGATAAAATAGCAGAATATCATTTCAACAGATGATTATTATCACAATACTATCACCCAACCCCTTGTCCTCACTCTTTGACGCCTCATAATATGTCCTGTCATCTTACCCCTCTTGTAGTCACAGTTGTGCCGTAATTTCCTCTTCCTCTTCCTCCTCTATTTCATTCCATTCCTCTTCTTTAGTTACACGATCCTCATATCTAATCTTCACCATTCTTATTGATCACCACGTTTTGAAAGCGTCCATTGTCTTCTTGACAGAACTGTTCATCGCCCACGTTTCACTTACATACAAGGCTGCACTCCAGACAAATACCTTTGTAAAATAGTACCCAACCATTAGAATTTATATTCGATGTGAACAAATTTTCTTGCCATTGACAGTCTTCAGTCAGGTTTGTGTCTGCACCAGGAAATGCCTTACAATTTAAAATCTGGTTTCGAAAACTCTGTTCCAAATATGTATTATTCTTTCGTGATTCTTAAGCAAGGTGCTGGCGATGATTACATTATGCTCTGTGGGAAATTCTATCTGGTGGCTTCCACTTTCATCCCTTCCACCTAGCCTTTGTGTTCCTATTGTTTTCGTGTACCTGCTACCGTATCACATTTTAATTTGTTGTCTCGCTTAACTATCTGAATAATCTCTTTTATCATACATAGTTTCAATGTGTTAGGAGATAGTGAACAATCATGAACGGTAGTCATGAAATCTGTTTATGTTGAAATGAGAAAACATGAATAATGAAATATGTGAAAGAGTACATTGTACAGAAAATGAAAAATCTTTCCTTCATGTAGGTATAAGATATAGTTATTCAAACACACCGGTCGTTTCAGTGGGTTCCACCCCGTACCTCAGTGGCTGTCCGTCATTGGCTACCGCTAGCGTCTGCCGCTTCCAGATGGGAATGCCAATTCCGCGAGCCGCCGCATCAAAGCGGAAAACGCTTGCGGGTTGCCGTTGCCGCACGATGCGCTGCCGCGCTTGCACGTCAGTGGCGTGGTTGCCATGGAAATGGCGTCAGCGGCAAGGCGCGGCGGGCTCTGTGTCGCGGTTTGACCATGTCGAACCGCTTCCGCTGCCGTGTGCCGTGCTCCAGGTGCGCGCCGCCAATCACAGATCGCGCTAAGCGTGACGTCAGGTACGGAACCCCGGGGCACACGAACTTTCGCCGAACCGCTGGCGCGGACGCGGCGGTAGCCATGAAATACACTCCTGGAAATGGAAAAAAGAACACACTGACACCGGTGTGTCAGACCCACCATACTTGCTCCGGACACTGCGAGAGGGCTGTACAAGCAATGATCACACGCACGGCACAGCGGACACACCAGGAACCGCGGTGTTGGCCGTCGAATGGCGCTAGCTGCGCAGCATTTGTGCACCGCCGCCGTCAGTGTCAGCCAGTTTGCCGTGGCATACGGAGCTCCATCGCTGTCTTTAACACTGGTAGCATGCCGCGACAGCGTGGACGTGAACCGTATGTGCAGTTGACGGACTTTGAGCGAGGGCGTATAGTGGGCATGCGGGAGGCCGGGTGGACGTACCGCCGAATTGCTCAACACGTGGGGCGTGAGGTCCCCACAGTACATCGATGTTGTTACCAGTGGTCGGCGGAAGGTGCACGTGCCCGTCGACCTGGGACCGGACCACAGCGACGCACGGATGCACGCCAAGACTGTAGGATCCTACCCAGTGCCGTAGGGGACCGCACCGCCACTTCCCAGCAAATTAGTGACACTGTTGCTCCTGGGGTATCGGCGAGGACCATTCGCAACCGTCTCCATGAAGCTGGGCTACGGTCCCGCACACCGTTAGGCCGTCTTCCGCTCACGCCCCAACATCGTGCAGCCCGCCTCCAGTGGTCTCGCGACAGGCGTGAATGGAGGGACGAATGGAGACGTGTCGTCTTCAGCGATGAGAGTCGCTTCTGCCTTGGTGCCAATGATGGTCGTATGCGTGTTTGGCGCCGTGCTGGTGAGCGCCACAATCAGGACTGCATACGACCGAGGCACACAGGGCCAACACCCGGCATCATGGTGTGGGGAGCGATCTCCTACACTGGCCGTACACCACTGGTGATCGTCGAGGGGACACTGAATAGTGCACGGTACATCCAAACCGTCATCGAACCCATCGTTCTACCATTCCTAGACCGGCAAGGGAACTTGCTGTTCCAACAGGACAATGCACGTCCGTATGTATCCCGTGCCACCCAACGTGCTCTAGAAGGTGTAAGTCAACTACCCTGGCCAGCAAGATCTCTGGATCTGTCCCACATTGAGCATGTTTGGGACTGGATGAAGCGTCGTCTCACGCGGTCTGCACGTCCAGCACGAACGCTGGTCCAACTGAGGCACCAGGTGGAAATGGCATGGCAAGCCGTTCCACAGGACTACATCCAGCCTCTCTACGATCGTCTCCATGGGAGTATAGCAGCCTGCATTGCTGCGAAAGGTGGATATACACTGTACTAGTGCCGACATTGTGCATGCTCTGTTGCCTGTGTCTATGTGCCTGTGGGTCTGTCAGTGTGATCATGTGATGTGTCTGACCCCAGGAATGTGTCAATAAAGTTTCCCCTTCCTGGGACAATGAATTCACGGTGTTCTTATTTCAATTTCCAGGAGTGTACTTATCATCCGATTCCAAGTAAACTATTTGGTAGAAAAATTTGATTCTTGGGCGTGTTATAGCCTGATATCTTCTCTCGATAAAGGACCGAATTTCTTTTCGTTGATCATCGTGGTTACTTGCTGTATCGCATTTACGTAAACCTTTACACGAAATTTGAATGAGTGTGCAGAGGTAAAACGCATTGCGTGGACTTTGCGTACAGTTCATTTTAGGTAATAAATTATTGCGTATGAAATTTAGTCAACATATCGAAATTGTTTTTAAAGCTGAGAGCAGAATGATAGCTATCACCGTTCTCGAGATATTGAATGATATGTCGGCGGATGGGCTATGCGGCGAGCGCACACGGGTCGCTCGCTACGCAACCGATACTTTCGTCCTGCTCGTCGTAAACCATGTGGTTGTATCAACTGCAAATTTCGTAAACAGTTCAAGAAATCGAAACGTGTTTTTTTGCAATCAATAACTTGTAAAAACTCATGTATTTCGTCGCATGATAAATATCCAAAATCTGTTTAACTACCAAGATATGAAAGAAACCACAGTTTTTTCGGAAGGGATAGATGAATTTTTTTAAACAGCATTTAATAGCATATGTAATGAGAAGTTAAACCGAGACTAATTTGCTGGTATGTCATAAGATGTAATTTGCTAATTATCTACAGCTATTGATTATTTCCTTTGGAAGTAACAAACGTTTTTTTCTTTATCCAGTGTACTTTAAAAGGTTCAATATGCGTTTCGCCTTTTACTTTAAGGCATCTTCGGTGGAATGTAGAATGATTCAGTTTTGTTTTGATATGTGATACTTGCAGATTATTAAACAGTTCACATCTTTTTTTACGTGAATAACTGATTACTCTGAACGGAATGGACAGTGTCTTGAAAGGAGGATATAAGATGAACATCAACAAAAGCAAATCGAGGATAATGGAATGTAGTCGAATTAAGTCGGGTGATGCTGATGGAATTAGATTAGGAAATGAGACACTTCAAGTAGTAAAGGAGTTTTGCTATTTGGGGAGCAGAATAACTGATGATGGTCGAAGTAGAGAGGATATAAAAGTAGACTGGCAATGGCAAGGAAAGCGTTTCTGAAGAAGAAAAATTTGTTAACATCGAGTATAGATTTAAATGTCAGGAAGTCGTTTCTGAAAGTGCTTGTATGGAGTGTAGCCATGTATGGAAGTGAAACGTGGGCGATAAATAGTTTAGACAAGAAGAGAAGCTTTCGAAATGTGGTGCTACAGAATAATGCTGAAGATTAGATGGGTAGATCACATAACTAATGAGGAGACATTGAATAGAATTGGGGACAAGAGAAGTTTGTGGGACAACTTGACTAGAAGAAGGGATTGGTTGGTAGGACATGTTCTGAGACATCGAGGGATCACCAATTTAGTATTGGAGGGCAGCGTGGAGGGTAAAAATCGTAGAGGGAGACCAAGAGATGAATACACTAAGCAGATTCAGAAGGATGTAGGCTGCAGTAGGTACTGGGAGATGAAGAAGCACAGGATAGAGTAGCATGGAGAGCTGCATCAAACCAGTCTCAGGACTGAAGACCACAACAACAACAACTGATTACTTACAGTGAATCGAGTTTTTGGCGGACATCTGCATTTCCCCTCACCTGGTCACATGCTGGAGGTTGAACTAAAACTTAGATTATGGAACATAAGCACATTTTCATGTTCGCTCTTTTTTCTTCTGTCACTAGCTGTAGACATTTTACCGAAAACACTGATTTGAAGTCATAACTACAGTGTGTTCACCTCATGTCTCTTCCTGTTTGGTTTGTTTATGTGCATGTTGCCAATCTAAAGAATTATATGCTGAAAACTAATGATTGCTTATTTCTGTCCTCCTTATATCTTTATGTGTGTGTGGCTAGTCAGTGATAGTTATAGAAAGTTGAAAGAGAATGCAGTAGTTGTCAGACAGTGGTTGAAAGACTTGGTGTTCAGCTGATTTCAGTTTTGGTTTAAATGTTTTGTGGAGAAGTGCATGGAATAGTAAATTCACTGCTTACATTAATCGATAAAATAGCAGAATAGCATTTCAACAGGTGATTATTATCAGAATACTATCACCCAACCCCTTTGTCCTCACTCTTTGACGCCTCATAATATGTCCTGTCAACTTACCCCTCTTGTAGTCAAAGTTGTGCCGTAATTTCCTCTTCCTCTTCCTGTTCTATTTAATTCCGTTCCTCTTCTTTAGTTGCCCGTATCTCGTGGTCGTGCGGTAGCGTTCTCGCTTCCCACGCCCGGGATACCGGGTTCGATTCCCGGCGGGGTCAGGGATTTTCTTTGCCTCGTGATGGCTGGGTGTTGTGTGCTGCCCTTAGGTTAGTTAGGTTTACGTAGTTCTAAGTTCTAGGGGACTTATGACCACAGCAGTTGAGTCCCATAGTGCTCAGAGTCAACCTCTTCTTTAGTTACACGATCCTCATATCTAATCTTCAGCATTCTTATTGATCACCATGTTTTGAAAGCGTCCATTGTCTTCTTGACAGAACTGTTCATAGCCCACGTTTCACTTACATACAAGGCTGCACTCAACACAAATACCTTTGTAAAATAGTACCCAATCATTAGGATTTATATTCGATGTGAACAAATTTTCTTTTTCAGAACGCTTTTCTTGCTGTTCACAGTCTTCATTTTATATCCTCTCTACTTCTGCCTTCTCAATTACTGCTTCCCTTGCAAGTCATTGAAGTCTTAGAAATGCAGTTTGGTTTCTGTACAAGTTGTAGATAATCTTGTGGCCCTATGTTTTAGAGCTTCAAAGAATGTTTTAATTAAGATTGTCAAAATCTTTCTGTAAACATGCAAATGCTATAACACAGTTTCGCAGTTGTTCAGTGTGTGTACTTAACTAAGTGGTAGGATCAGTATTGCCTTGCGTGTTCAGACATTTCACAGGAGTCTAACATTGTGCTTATGTTAGTTTGTGCAACCCCTCCCCCTCTCCTCTCTACATATCCCTTCCACTTTCTAGCCTTCTCTTATTTGCTTAGTTCTGGCTTGCCAAATGAGTCCTTGACAGTTGCTTCTCCTTTGAGCAAAGTTTTCTTTGTTCTTTCTCATTTTCATTCCCCTGTTTTCCAAGTGCAAAATCGCGTTGCAATTTTGTACTTTCTGTCAACGTCATGTTTAGACATTTCTATTTCCCATGGCCTACTTTATTTGCTGCATTTTTATATATTTCTCTCGTGTCAAATTTGATATATCACGTTTTATCTAACGATTTCTACTGTACCTTCTTCCCGTTGACATACTCTGCTGCATTCACCACTTTTTCTCTCAAAGATATCCATTCGTATTCTAGCGGATTCCTTTCTCTGTTTCAGTCAGTCGTTGCATTACAGTATCTTTAAGATTATCGAAACACTGTGGGTCTTGAGTTATTCAAGTTCCATTTCCTTAATTTGCTACCGTTTACTGTCTCTTTAGTTGTAAACCGCAGCTCGTAACCAATAAATTATTGTAGGTTTGCGTCTGCACCAGGAAATATCTTATAATTTAAAATCTGGTTTCGAAAACTTTGTTCCAAGTATGTATTATTCTTTCATGATTCTTAGGCAAGGTGCTGGCGCTGATTACATTATGCTCTGTGCGAAATTCTATCAGGTGGCTTCCACTTTCATCCCTTCCCCCAAGCCTTTGTGTTTTTAGTGTTTTCCTGTACCTGCTACCGTATTACACTTTAAATTTTTGTCTCGCTTAACTATCTGAATAATCTCTTTTATCGTACATTGTTTCAATGTGTTAGGAGATAGTCAACAATCATGAACGGTAGTCATGAAATCTGTTTATGTTGAAATGAGAAAACATGAATAATGAAATATGTAAAAGAGTACATTGCACAGAAAATAAAAAATTTGTATGTCTTCACCCAACTTCGTCTTTTCTTCATGTAGGTATAAGATATAGTTATTCAAACACACCGGTCGTTTCGGTGGGTCCCACCCCGTACCTCAGTGGCTGTCCGTCATTGGCTACCGCTTGCGTCTTGCGCTTCCAGATGGGAACGCCAATTCCGCGAGCCGCCGCGTCAAAGCGGAAAACACTTGCCGCTGCCGTTGCCGCATGACGCGCTGCCGCGCTCTAGTGGGAACCGGCCTTTAGGCTTCCAACAGTTCGGCGTCTCTGCTGGATTATCTACCACACCTCGCACTTCTCCACCGGTTTCATGCAGGAGCCGAGAGGACAGGCGAGGTCTTTGGCGAACTCGGGCCTGTTGCTGAGTGGGCCGAGGACAAGGAAGCAGTCCAGCGTGTGACCTCCAGAAGTAATCAACTGTCGCATGTGCTCTGTGCGGTACCTGTGAGTGGAACAAAGAGGGAACTATCACTTATTTTCACTGCCTATTGTTTGCATCCTTCAAGTTAGGGCTACAGACTACCACTCATCAACTCAGAGAAGTGACTCCTGAAGTACTGGAAAAAACGGATTTAATAATAACTTTTATTAGAAAGATATTTACAGAATGAGGTTTACTTATCTACACTCTAAGACAAAAAAAGAGGCACTACGAAAGGATTACTTCTGAATGAGAAGGAAATTTGTAGATGTGGTGTATATGTAAAGACAAAGAAATGGTTGCAACTTTAGAAAAATTTGGTGGCTTATTCAAGGGAGAGAGCTTCACACATTGAGCAAGTCCATATTGCGCTTATCTACTTTTGGCCCTAATAAGAGTAGTTATTCGATTTGCCGTTGATTGACAGAGTCATTGGATGGCCTCCTGAAGGATATCGTGGCAAAGTCTGTCCAATTAGAGCGTTAGATCATCAAAATGCCCAGCTGGTTATATGACCCTGTCCGTAATGCTCAAAACTCTGCCGATTGAGCATATATCTGACGACCTTGCTGGCCAAGAAAGCGTTTAGCAAGCATGAAGACAAGCAGTAGAAACTCTCACCTTGTGTGGGCGGGCATTATGTTCCTGAAATGTCAGCCCAGGATGGCTTGCCATGAAGAACAACAAAACAGGGTATAAAATATCGTCGACTTGACACTGCGCTGTAAGCGTGCGGCAGATGACAAGCAAAGGGATCCTGCTAGGAAAAGAAATGTCACCTCAGACTGTATAAAGGCACATTTGCATGCCGTGCGTGAGTTTCCTCGGAAACGCAAAATCTTAATTAAATAATTAATCTCTGACAAATAAATAAAGCCTATGGCACAGAACTGCAGCGCTGTGTCGCTGATAAAACAAAACACAATTACGATACTCTTATGTTTCGTTAAGAAGGTAGAGGTCTGGCCGAACAACTTGTGCGGGAAGCACGTATATTTTATGAACTGGCACACCGCCATATTTGAAGTTATATAAGAACACTACGAGTTGCAATCTTACTAGGCACTCGATTCTGTAATGAGTTTATATTCATGAAAGTAAGTAGAATTATTTAACTGTAGGCTTATTCGTTGAATATATCTGATTTAACTAACTGTGTAAACTTTTTTATGTTTAGTAGACAGTCACCTCTGTACGACGTACTGACATGGCTGGCAAATTATTCTAATATTGAGATTTAGATTTGAGCCCACACCTACCGCAGCAGTCTTTGGAAACGATTTAAATACGAAGTCCGATTATTTGAGTCTTATTTCACGGTCAACTACGAATAACATTACATTTACGAAAAAGCCATTGTCAAGCGTCTGATACCGAATAATTAAACGTCCACGTTCCAGATAAGCAAATATTAATTACATCCAATCACTATCATACATAATTAATAATAATTATATTTAATTTATTTTATTTATTTTATATTGGCGACTGCGTGTCGGACTTGTTATTTTGTCATTTGTTACATTGTTCTGTTTGTTTCATGTGAAAAATCAACTTTCTGGACCTGGACGTGAATGTATGAGAAACAACAAAAATCTGAAGATATTTTCCAATTCTAAAATTTTGCGGGAAGACGCAATGAAGCTTCCAGCAAAATAAGGTAAGACGCAGCATCTTTGCATTGGCAGGCTTGACCAGGCGCATAGTTCTTCAGTAGATTCTGTAGTATTTCTTTCGCGCGTAGCAGTTTTCAGTGATAAATTTCATTCTCAGTCCTTTTCCTTAAACAATAACTTCTGCAACAATACCAATACACGAGTGTACAATATGGCCGATTTCTGTACGATACGTTGTAACATGGACAGCAGCCATTACCAATAATCCCATATTCAGTTTACATTTTTAAATTAACAAACAGCCATTGTTGCTACGAGCGATTCATGCTCAAATGCATTTTATTTTAAAACCAGTGTCAAACTTTATTTTCTTGAAGCATACCATACGTGTGGCATGGTCATAACTAGAAAACAATACGCAAAGATGGAACAGCAAAGACATACTATTCAGACGCAATCCGACTCGGACGAGAGACAAATGTTAGAAAATGATTTTACGACAGCAACCGGTAGTGACGATTCATCAAATATTGACGCAAGTGTTAACGAAAATTTTGACAATAGGCCGTCCACCACAAAAATTTCAAAGTGTCAGTCAGAGCCCATGTTAATACATGACGTCACGTCTAATGACGCGGCGGGGGCAGAGACCTTGCAAACAGTAAACATTGCCAACATGTTACAAATGCTAATGAAACAAAACGCAGAAAATATGGCAACCTTAAGGATGCAGAACGCGGAAAACATGGCAACCTTAAAGACACAAAATGACGAAATTAAATCTGACGTCATAGCACTCAAGACAGGTAGTGACACTTTATGTAAACGTGTGGAACTTATAGACGCCACACTGACCAAACAGATGACTAAACTCAGTACGAAATTTTCCAAGCTTAATACGAGACAAGAAAAGACTACAAGTGACGTAGCACTTTTACAGACACAAGTAAAAAACCTTAATGTCACGTGTGAAGCTCTTACTGAACAAATTCAAACATATCCTTCAGTACATGACAACCTTGAAAAACGAATTACTGACGTGCAGAATAAATTTGGCGATGTTGAACAACAACTGACTGACAGATTACAATCTGATGCCACAGCTCATTTTCAAAATATTAATAAAGAATTTCATGATTGGGTAGAGAGCAAAGACAAACATTTTGATAGATACATACGTGAAAATTTACCAACAATTGTGCACGACTCCGTAGCGGAATACATCACTAATAACAAACAGCTGATTAGTGACGCAGGACGACAATCCGTCACTGCACCCATGAGACAATTCACCAATCAACCACAGTCTGAATGTAACGAAAATATCAGTCAAAATGTACAGTTGAGAGACCAATATACATTCGAGTATGACGCACACATACCGCACACGACAAACACACAAGAACAAAACACACTACGACTACAACACATACCACGACGTGCAACCACAAACACAAGCTATTATCATGGTAAACCACAGCAACATTATCGTAATTACTCGCCAGCTGAACATTGCAGTAATTACAGTGGAACAAATCCATATCATAATGCAAAGGAAGAAGAAAGCTTAATAAAACACAGGCAATTTCAGGCTTTTATCCCAGAAAAACGAACCATTCATCCGGTGATTTTTCTTAAATCTTTTAGTAACGTATTTCCACGCACTTGGAGTGACCGGAAAAAGATTTCATACATTGTCGGTTACATCCAAGGCGATGCAGCTGTCTGGGCATACAGTCAAGCTGACGTATGTACCACGTACAGTGAGTTTGAGCGTGCCTTTCTGAACAAATTCTGGTCGCAATCCGTCCAGGAGCGACTCAGAAGACAAATTTTAGAACCTGAAACTTTGAACAGTAAAAATGGTAACTTACGCAGATATTTTGAAAAATACTTGAACATGGGACATTTTTTGGACGAACCAGTCGCAACACGTGATATACTCCGTGCGTTGAATGCCAAATTGCCTTTCAACATTAAAGAAAATCTCTTACATATTCCGGATGACGATCCAGATTATTTTTTAACAGCTTTAGATTCGGTTGACATGTTACTGGAAGATCAGCGCTTCGCGCGGCAAAACAGCAGCCACAATGTTTATACTAGTGGTATGCAAAACATGCAGGCTTGCCAACTCAATTCTGGCGCGCCCACAGTTGGATACGCGGTACAGCAAAAACAGCAAGCTCACATGCCGTCTCAATACGGAAATCAAAATCAACACGCGTATTCCAATACAAACAACAGTTACAACAGTAATAATACTTCATGCGGCAATCCATACAAAAGGCACCGCGGTAATAACAAAAACGGTAACAACGGATACAAATGTAACAACAAAAACACAAACAGAAATAGAAATAATAATAACTACGAGCCAAGACAGCATCAAGGCTGGACTCGTAGCGATCAATACTTTCATTCAAACACTGCTACACCACAGCAGCCACCAGGACAAAGTTGGAGCATACCTTACGACCGACAGGTAAGTCATAATGTGCAACAGGAACAACAACTGCAAAAGTTTGGAGATCACAACAGGCAATATCCGAATGTGAATATAATAGAAATGACACCTGATACACAACCTCAATCTGTGTCAGTACCTAATACAAATGCTAATCCAACAAACTAGAAACAGTCACTTCTATGCCCCTGGTCGTGGCTGAAGAATTCTTGGGGGGCGACTTCAATGTTAATCAGTTATTTGACACCACAATTGAACAACAAAATATTGATATGCCTAATAATTCTAAACAAAAACTACCTGTTTTATTTATAAGATACAACCACAATGACAATATATCAGATGAACTTTTGCAAGACAGTACACAATGTCGTTCAAACACAAATGAAATTGTTTTAGCATCTACTACTGGTGTAGTAGGCGGGATTCCAACTACTATTATCTTAGATACAGGTGCAGCTGTGAGCGTTTTGTCTTTTAATTTCTATAGAAAGATGTGTGAATTGGAGCCTGTGCCTGAGTTTCCCGCCCAAAACTGTAAAATAACTACTGCTCTAGGTAATAAGTCATGTAGGGTTACGAAGCAAATTTTTGTAAACATTAAAATAGTTAATGGAACCGTACAATGGCCATTCCTGGTTGTACAAAACCTTGTGACAAATTGCATATTAGGAGTAGATAT
Source organism: Schistocerca americana (assembly GCF_021461395.2). Taxonomy (NCBI): domain Eukaryota; kingdom Metazoa; phylum Arthropoda; class Insecta; order Orthoptera; family Acrididae; genus Schistocerca; species Schistocerca americana. The sequence goes on along the minus strand of NC_060129.1, from coordinate 34,078,196 downwards.
TATGAGCGAGAAGGACTGCATTATAGACTTCTCCAAAGGTAAATGTATTTTAAATGATAAAGGCAGTGTAATTATTATTGATTTGGACAGGAGAACTCTAAAGCATGACAAACACTGTACAGGGTACAAGGTTCAGTTAGTACTTGACAATGACATTCAAGACACGCACACACACTCATCTGACACAGAGCTAATGGACTTGAAAACATTGCTTGATCATAAGATAAATGAAGCTACAGCTCTCAGTGTACATGAACGTATAAAACTACAGGAAGTGTTATCCAAATATTTACAAGTTTTTTACCAAACGATTAGGTGTTATCAACACGTATGTGTACAAGATTGAAGTTAAGCCTCACAAGATCTTCTACCACAAGACATATAACGTACCGTTATCTCAACGACCTGCTGCGTGGCAAGAACTAAAACAAATCACAACATAGATAATAAGTAGTATAGAAATTTTCATTTCAGCTGTACCAGTGAAGCAGTTGAAGACAGAAGAACTTTTCTTTCAATGCCGCGGCACTACCAAGAAGACTGAATATTAAGGTAAAATTTATGATTACGTAGCAGTGAATGATATATTAATTTTTCACGGAACATTTGTGACTGTGGGTACCACTGACTTGGTATGACACCTGATGAACCGACAGACGTCATCTGTGAAGCGATCTTTTACTTCGAGAAATAGATTAGACGCACATCTCTCAGCAAGAAAAGCATCTACCAGTAGCCAAGGCCACACAGATACTATACACACACGCACAAAACGCGAGGAATCGAACAGTTTTCCGTCTCTTATTATTTTGAATATTTATTGAGTAGTGAAAACGCCTGGTCTTGCCTACTGATGTAATGAATGTTGTGTCTAACCTATCTTAATATCAGATGACATCACAAAAAGCATCGATAAAATCCCAGCAAAACCGTTAAAAACATCGATAAAATCCCAGCAAAACCGTTAAGGAGGACGTAATTATCTGCAATTCATGTAATCAAATGTGACATAATGTAATAATTTATAGCTATGTAATGATGATGTAAACATGTTTATGTGTAACTCAAAATCAAATGTGTGTGAAATCTTATGGGACTTAACTGCTACGGTCATCAGTCCCCAAGCTTACACACTACCTAACCTAAATTATCCTAAGGACAAACACACACACCCATGCCCGAGAGAGGACTCGAACCTCCTTCAGGACCAGCCGTATGTGTAACTGTATTATGTTTATGCTAAGAAAATATGTAACGTGTATATGTATGATTACTTATGTTTTTTTTAAAACTGATGTATAATGTAACTGTAACTGTGTGAAAATTTGAACGATAACGAGTGCCAAAATGTGAAAAACTTAAAAAAAAAAAATTGCGTAGTGAACCACTGTTCACGGACATTAACGTACATTACTAAGTCTGCAACTACGCAGAAACCTATGTGAAAGAAACTGTTAATGACATTCATCATGCATTGTACCCTTGTAAACGCGATGAACGATTTCTTTGATAAGTAACTACGAACATTTAGGTGAGCTATATTTAGCAAAAAACTGAAAATGTGAAGTGCGTAATTGGTGCATCGTCTAGTGACATTACTACAGTATCTAACTTCAAGATGTTAACTGGATTAAATGGTCACGACGTGCCTGTCCAGAAAACAACACGACGAGTGGAAGACTTTTGGTTGGAACTTCAGGGAATGGAATGTTCTCGAAATGTGACGGACACACTTACCTGGACTGTCCAAGGATCGACGCCAGCTATGTGCCGTCCGAGGTTCTGCAACCAAGCTTCCACGGAATATCGAAAACGAACTGCATATGGACCAATTACTCGACGGGTCACGTCTGATCTGTAATAAACAATGCTTTTTGTCTCAACGAACTGCATCACAACGACTATAATGGAAATAGGAAATGGACATGCTTGTGTATCAATCACGTTGTTATACACCGATGTTACTGTGATCAAAAAACTTTACCACGACGACACTAACCTGTAAAAAATTATTGTGCAGCAGATGAATATAAACTGTAATAACGACACGATGTGTATAGGTCAACGCACCTGAAACAAAAAGACATTTTTCTTTGAAGCATTTCAATGCAATACTATGTAACTAAGAACATTCAACAATCTAAAGTTGTATTGTATTATAACAAATATTGTAATTTTAAAACTAAGTTACCTGTCATAGAATGTAGTCTTCATATGTAATCTTGGTGGAATATTTTCTTTGTGCAACGACTAAGAAGTGCGCGCGCACACGAACAATATGAACTACAATACTGTGCCGCGTGATCTAAATTTACGATATAACGGCAGTGCCGGAGTCACATAGCCGCTTCTGCGCATGCGCGCACTCTATTTTGCCAACATAAGAACTTTTACGGCGCACGCGCGTCATTCAAATTTTGTATATAATATACTGTATAATGTAAGTCATGTAAATAGTTGTAGATAACTTAGATTTTCTTGTGCCTTTAGGTGAATTGCTCGCCTGCAGGTGTGTCCTTTCGCCTCGCAATTCAGGGGGCAATATAAAGGCACATTTGCATGCCGTGCGTGAGTTTCCTCGGAAACGCGAAATCTTAATTAAATAATTAATCTCTGACAAATAAATAAAGCCTATGGCACAGAACTGCAGCGCTGTGTCGCTGATAAAACAAAACACAATTACGATACTCTTATGTTTCATTAAGAAGGTAGAGGTCTGGCCGAACAACTTGTGCGGGAAGCACGTATATTTTATGAACTGGCACACCGCCATATTTGATGTTATATAAGAACACTACGAGTTGCAATCTTACTAGGCACTCGATTCTGTAATGAGTTTATATTCATGAAAGTAAGTAGAATTATTTAACTGTAGGCTTATTCGTTGAATATATCTGATTTAACTAACTGTGTAAACTTTTTTATGTTTAGTAGACAGTCACCTCTGTACGACGTACTGACATGGCTGGCAAATTATTCTAATATTGAGATTTAGATTTGAGCCCACACCTACCGCAGCAGTCTTTGGAAACGATTTAAATACGAAGTCCGATTATTTGAGTCTTATTTCACCGTCAACTACGAATAACATTACATTTACGAAAAAGCCATTGTCAAGCGTCTGATACCGAATAATTAAACGTCCACGTTCCAGATAAGCAAATATTAATTACATCCAATCACTATCATACATACTTGATAATAGTTATATTTAATTTATTTTATTTATTTTATAACTGTCACAACCAGATGTCAGACTGTATGGTTGATGACATTCAGAGTGGCATCAAACCTCTGTGCAGGGCGTCTCCAGACACGTCTTTAGCTTGTAATCTCATTGACTGCAATAGAAATGTCTTCAGTCATGAGTTTTGCTTCGAAATGAGTCCCAATGGCCAGCGGGTTCTGTCTGGAGATGTCTCGGACAGCAGTCGGATACCAGCCTGAATGTCACCAATCATAGAGCCTGACAACGAGGTCTGGGGTGCCATTTCTTTGAGTAGCAGGATACCGTCGGATATGTCGACGACATTTCATGCCCCATTTTCTGGCCCTTCGTTGTAAGTGATCTTTGACTTACATTTCAGCAAGATAACGCTCGCCCACACACGGCGAATGTTTCTGCTTTTTGTCTTTTTGTTTGCCAACCCTAACGTGGCCAACGAGGCCTCTCCCCAACTGAGAACGTTTGGAACATAATGGGTAGTGCCCTTCAACCATTATGGCATTTTGACAATGTAACACACTATCCGGATAGGATTTGGCACGATACTCTTCAGGATGACATGCAACAACTTTGTCCATCAATGTCATGCTGAATAACATCCTGTATAAGGGCCAGCAGTGGACGAATGCATTATTGACTTGTTCAATATGTGAAGCTCTTTCTCTTGAACCTATCATCCAATTTCTCTGAAATTGCAATAATTTTTTTTTTCTATACAAGAACATCACGTCTGCCAATGGCCGTCTCATTCGGATAATTCCTTCATAGTGCTTCGGTTTTTAATTTTTTTCCCCTTAGAATTTACAATTTTTTTAAACTCATTTACTCTGCATAGTAAGACAGCTAGTACACTGGTCTACGAACATGCAGATGGCGTACATACATCACACAAGCATAAATTAACACTGCTCATTCCTATGCAGTCGCAGAGAAAAAATTGCATATTTCACAAACATACATACAAACTGGTAAACATACATAAACACCACACAAACGTACATACTCACAGCACACACACACACATGTTGTATGGGTGTTCAGTCTCACGACAGATTTGCTGCAGCTCGCCACGGCACTCTGTCCTGTGAAGCCTTTCCTCCCCTGCATAACTACTTCAGCCTACACCCACCTGAACCAGCTAACTATAGTCGATCCGTGGTCTCACTCCTACCACCCACACTGCTATAACATTTGGAGTTATTCATAAGTAACTCTAACAGATGACTGTAGGAAAACTGCAAGACAGACAGGAAAATGACACATATCTGTGGATAGAGCAGCTTTCCGAAATTTTGGTTGGTAGGAGGCACCGTGGCGTGCTTGCACTAGAGAACAGACATGTCAGAACATGTACACCAATGGTCCACTTCTTACTGTGGTACTGAATTATTCGGAACCTGCGGACAGGCAACACGACAAAGAGATTTCCAAAACAGGGTGCTGTCGCCCTTCCCATGAAATTCGTCTTAGCGACTTCTCTAAATTTCAGGCTGATGCTATTTTCTGCATTCTAAATCATGCCCTTACTGAGCACCTGCAGTGCGTAAACACACTGTAAATGATACATATCTATTTCCAGTACATCTTGTGGTTTGCTGCTGAAGTTTTCTAAAATGCAGGAGCAACATACAGGGGATACTCGAAAAGTAAGGTCCAATCAGCCGCAAAATGGTAACAACTGTGAACATAAAAAATGTTTTACTTGTAATAGTTAGCAACAAGTTCCAGCTACTTATGTACGTAGTCGCCCTCCGACTTCAACATTGCTGTAGCGTTGTACCGGCTTTTCAGTAGAAGGCAACCACCAGCGATTTCTGCCAATTGTCTGCGGTGGTCTGTAGCTTGTTGTCTGTGGCAAAATGTTGTCATCATATCCAACGGTTCATGTGAGCGAAGATGAAACTCAGAGGGAGCCAATTACGGGCTGTATTGTGGACGACCAAACACATGTCCTACTCGCAACGCTGCAGGAGCATCTTCATTGCCCCTGCAGAATGACGCTGAGAATTGTCTTGAAGAAGCGAACGCATGACAGTTATTTTATATGGGCTGCATAGCTTCAGGCAAAAATTCTCACCAGGCCCTCTTACTTGGCACGAGATACCATATTATAGGTATCTTTACGTACTCACTGTACGCTCAGAACTGATAAGAGCAACGTGATGAGATCGACAGGTGTACTAGTGACACTGCCCAACACATATGTACCAAGGTTCAGAGGATTTCGCTCCCGACCGCAACTTACTTTCTGAATAGCCCTCGATTGTATGCCTACACTCTGCAAAGCATTGTGATGTGCGTGCCAAAAGGTACACCCTCATTTCAACATGTATTAGGTTTCTTTCCTGTTCCATTCACATATGAAATTTGGGAAGAATGACAGCTTAAATGGTTCTGTGCACACTGCAATTAATGTAATCTTGTCACCCATGCACTTATCGGAGTGACACATTGGGGGGTGGAAACACACTGCCGGAGAAAAAAGTACACCTGGAAAGATGACATCGATTTTCTTCTGATGACGGCATATGCCATACAGCCTATAGTAGAAGCACTGATACAGGTTTCAACGTCGTCTGCCGACAGATGGAGTAGTAGCGTAGCTACACAGCTCATCTGTGGCTACCCCGTAATAGGAAAAGCTCACAGGCAGAAGACTCACTGTAGTGCAGATGTGTCACGCAAACAGCCAGCCATTCCAGGCATATGAAAGCGTGCTTCCCACAGCCAGCTGAGCGAGTTTGAAAGGGGTCAAATGGTGGCCTTCCGAGTAGTGGGATGGTTCTATCAGAGAATTGCCACACAAGCTGGACGTGCTGCGTCAGTTGTGCAACAGTGTTGGTATCATTGGTCACGTGAACATTCTCAAACCCATAGGCGAGGTTCTGGATATCCGCACAGCAAAGACGTTGTATTGTAAGGGCAGCAATGGCAGATCTTATAGCTACCACAACACAGATAAGAGGGCTTGTAGCCGTGATGCGCTAGCACAAACATTTGGCAAACCAGTTATTAGCAGTGGGACTACACACAGGCACACGTCTAGCCTGTCTTCCACTCATGCCACAGCACTGACATGCATGCCTCGACTGGTGCCGTCTGAGGATCACTTGGAAGATGGAATGGCGTACTGTGGTCTTGAACGGTGAAAAGAGTCTCTGCCAGCATGCAAGTGACGGTCTTTCGCATGTGCAATGTGAACGTGGTGAGTGCTGTCTCACAGTGTGCTTTCTTCCAAAGTGGACATCTGCATTACCATTAGTCGTACTCAGCCTACATAACATCTGCAAGCCTGACCTAGATGCTTCACCAGCTGAGATAATATGTGGAGAAGTTCTATGGCTACCTGGTGATTTCATCGACCCACGTGCAAGTCACTATGGATATCTCAAACGAATCACATTTCATTACTTACTTAACGAGAACGAATATCACAAACCCATCCTCGTGAGGCATCGCGCCATGGAGCTCCACAAATCTTTGTGCATTGAGATTTGCAATTCTGTGCACATACAATGTTGAACAGAGATGGGGTGAAACCTTCACCGACGCCTCTGTATACTGGAAGAATATTGGACATTCTCATTAATGGCAAGTCTAACACTGTCTTATTCGACAGAGTGAATCCAGCTTTCATTTAGCAAGGAACATCACAACTAAATGCTCAAGGCGACCAGCTACAGCCTAGACCTGAAATTCAGTAACTTCCACCAGAACTACCACTACCTCAACCACAATTTGTTACGTATAGGATGTGTGTGATTGTTCTATATAAGACACTTTCTCGAGATACAGCATTATGTTTCTCGTCTGTTCTCATTGTACAAGAACTCAGCATATTTATTAAGTTCATAAATCTCGAAACAGACTGTGACATACTTGTCATTTGTTAGTTTGTTGGCCTTCTGATAATTTTATTTAAGATCTGCTTGTATCTTTTAAAGTAAACATCAGATTCTGGAGTTGTTTCGGTTTGCGTGCCTATATAATAGAGAGCTCCCATATCCTTTTCATTACATTGTAAATAAATGTATTTGTGTTATCTTTCCGTTGAAGTTCTGAACAGTAATTATTAACGATTTAACATAATTTATAGTTATATTATTTATGCAACATGATTTCCAAAACCTGTTATGAAACCTTTTGTGCTATTTTTTGTGTAGTAAAGTGCTGAGAAGTTAAGGAACATACCAAGATATAGATATTTAATTGTTAATGAAAACATACACATACAAAAACATCAATCAGTATTTATAATGGAATACATAGTCTGTTTATCGCATCCATTATGTTTTCCCTTCACATAATTAAAACATCATAAGCAACCGAATTTTCTCCGTCACTAGAGCTGTGTATTTCATTTAAAATGTTATTTAAAGAAAATTGCTTCATAACCTTATTTAGATGTCAGCTTTGTTCTGTTATTGTAAAACCTAAACAATTTTTCGCTTTCACATGTCTCTTCCCACTGTAGAAGAAAACTCGACAGAAAAAATACCCAAATCGCCTTAGAAAATTTACAGTTTGTATGTTGGTAGAGCTATAGACTGTGCAAATATCGCTGACAGCTCTCTGTGGCCTCAGCAAGAGAGTCTGTGGTTGGACACACTAGCAGTTAGTGAGTGGATGGAGAAGTGTATGGACATATTTTTCTTCGTGGAGACTATGTTGATACTACTTGCATTGTAAAATGAAGATAAATTTTGGTAATGTTAGGGTAGTGAAATTATTGACAACTATATAATTTTTGGAACTGGATGTCACATAAATAAGGTAAAATTTTCTAAATACATTGTTTGGTCTACAAAAAAACCTTTCTTTTGCTAACCACAGGCCTCCTAGTAGTTAGAATCTGTAGTAGTTAGAATCTTTTCATTTAGAATCATTTTATTTAGCTGGCTCTAATTGCTCCTTACTGCAATTGCTGTAGTTCGTGTTATGAAGGTTTTCTGTGAGGTAAGTGACTTGCATAAAAAAATGGAGTTTGCGATTAAAATGAGTTTAGGCTACTAATAAAAGAGTTGGAGGTAATTTCATGTTTCTTTAATTTCATTTTTTTAAAATTTTATTATTGTTAGGGTTTCTTGCAATTGAGGGCCCTTCTTTTGTGTTAATTATTGGAAGTCATGTTGTCACTGTAGAGCAGTCAGATTGCGTTGGGCTTGTATATTGAGGGTGATAAACAAGTAGGTTAAGCTGGAGCTGTCTTTGTCATGGAAAATTCTGTAGGTGAATGTTTAAATAATAAATGTAATTAAAGACATAGTTTCAAGTCTACCAAGATAACAAAGCACAATACTGAAATTAAGCTTAAGATGAGACAAAAGCGCAAAATCCATGAATATTGACAAACTGAGTGTTGTGAAAATAGGTTACCTTCCGATGTTAGCAGCTATGCCACTGTCAAAACTTTAACCTCAGGAAATCACGACGTGACGTGAAATGACGTGACGGTTCATTAATGCCCTGTGCGAATGCTGCAATCTGAGACGCATTGTAGACATGACATGATAGCCAGTACGAATAACAAGACTGTTCTGACAGCCAAACATGGAAAGTGATGGTTACTGGTTATCACTGTTAGCATTCAACCGCGATTCTTATACATATATTCTAACAACGCGTTTCAAGAGACAATGCTCTCATCATCAGGATGTAAAGTCTATGTCATGAAATTAAACGGACTAAAAAGACAAAATACCATCACAAATAGTTCGGAAGTCCATAGAGTAAAACAGAATTAAAAATATATTGGACTGTGGATCCTCGTCTTACATTGAAGTTGTTGACCAAGTATGCTATCGCACAGCTCGGGAGCTGTTGTGGACTGACGTGCTTAGGTGTTTTGGCGTGGTTACAGCCATGTGCTTGACGGTAACGCTATGCTATTGGGCGCCTTTCCTTATTGCCATCGTTAGCCTCTCGCAACTTCGTCAGTGACATGCTACAAGTTTAAAGTCGTATACCTACCCTAAAATAATTCAAAAAACCCGCTAAAAATCTCATTTCTTTAAAATTATCTTGTGCATTTAGAATATTGCTTTGTTTCTTTTCATGGATAGCTATCTCGAATTCCTCTAGTAAATCAAGTTTCCTCCCTTTCTTTTCTACAAGCAATATTTCTACGTTATCTTCTATGCTATTAAGGGGATGGCCTGTTTCATATATATGGTTCGCAACAGCTGATTTGTCATAATTTCCTAACCTGAACGCATCTTTATGTTCTTTATACCGGATCGCGAATGATCTTCCTGTCTGCCATATATATTTTGCATCACAAGTTCTGCACTGAATCTTATAAACTCCCGATCTATCAAACTTATTTCTCTTCTCGCCAATATCGTGATTAAGGCTATACCTCACTAGGTTATTAGTCTGAAGAGCTATTTTAACATCGTATGGCTTAAAAATATTTGCTATCTTTTGTGAGACTGTTCCGTATATGGCATCGCGCATCCAGAAGAGCGCGGCACCAGCGACCGATTTTTATAAATAATTTTGATCTTTTTTTTACTTTTGCGTATGTGTTTGTTTATAACAACGAATTGATTACTGTCTCTCTGTCTCTCTCTTGTCTTCATACGAAAGACGTGTATTTTTCGGCGCTGTGTTAAATATGGTTTTAAGTGGAAATTAAAACTATATTACGAAACGAAGTTATTTCAATAGTGATTTGAAATGGTTATCGCCAAATTTATAAATTAATCCTGACAGTGACAACTTAAAGAAATTTTCAGCAGACAGAGAACAATGAAAACAGGTCATACTACAAGAAAATTAAGAAGACAGCCACGAAGACTATATTATAATTAATACTGCGTTTCTAACAGACTTATAAGGTACATTTCAACTTATTTCTGATGCTATTTCCTGATAGTCGCTTTTTGTAGTGTTGCTGACCCGGTCTGCCATGCACGGTCAAATTACAGCACTATCTCAACCAATAATACGAAGTCCGCCTTATCCGTAACTTATTCCATCAAAATTCAAAACCCAATCAAATTTTCTATTTCATATTTTCACGGCAGAACCCCGAGGAAAGGAAACACTTCACCGTTAGTGAAGATTTGTCGGTGTATGTGGAAAGGGTAAGGGTAGCTTCGCAGGCCTTGCTAAGTGATTTATCAGAAGAACAATTAATTGCAGTAGTTTTGGAAGGCATGGCGGCTGCTGACAAAATAAATTTTATTTTCAAGTCACTCCCAAAGACCTGGGAAGAACTCACTGTTGTTGTTACGTCTGCATCTGCGCCAAAGTTAAGCGAGGACTCTAGGAATGTTAGTGTGTTGAGACAAGCAAGGAAAGTTTTGGAGTGGAGAGAGATGGCCTAGTAGTGAGGCTAGTACGCATTTGGTTAGGAGTTGTCCGGTTTTACATGGGGCAAGAAGTACTAAGTGGCGTAAGGGCAGGCGGCACGTTTCCAGGAATAACTTATCGCTTGCATCTATATCTACATTTATACTCCGCAAGCCAACCAACGGTGTGTCATTATCTCCCTTTTCTGTCATTATCTCCCTTTTCTGTTCCAGTCGCGTATGGTTCGCGGGAAGAACGACTGTCTGAAAGCCTCCGTGCGCGCTCGAATCTCTCTAATTTTACATTCGTAATCTCTTCGGGATGTATAAGTAGAGGGAAGCAATATATTCGATCCCTCATCCAGAAACGCACCCTCTCGAAACCTGGACAGAGTGCCTCTCTTGCAGAGTCTGCCACTTGAGTTTGCTAAACATCTCCATAACGCTATTACGGTTACCAAATAACCCTGTGACGAAACGCGCCGCTCTTCTTTGGATCTTCTCTATCTCTTCCGTCAACCCGATCTGGTACGGATCCCACACTGATGAGCAATACTCAAGTATAGGTCGAACGAGTGTTTTGTAAGCCACCTCCTTTGTTGATGGACTACATTTTCTAAGGACTCTCCCAATGAATCTCAACCTGGTACCAGCCTTACCAACAATTAATTTTATGTGATGATTCCACTTCAAATCGTTCCGCACGCATACTCCCAGATATTTTACAGAAGTAACTGCTACCAGTGTTTGTTCCACTATCATATAATCATACAATAAAGGATCCTTCTTTCCATGTATTCGCAATACATTACTTTTGTCTATGTTAAGGGTCAGTTGCCACTCCCTGCACCATGTGCCTATCCGCTGCAGATCTTCCTGCATTTCGCTACAATTTTCTAATGCTGCAACTTCTCTGTATACTACAGCATCATCCGCGAAAAGCCGCATGGAACTTCCGACACTATCTACTAGGTCATTTACATATATTGTGAAAAGCAATGGTCCCATACCACTCCCCTGTGGCACGCCAGAGGTTACTTTAACGTTTGCAGACGTCTCTCCATTGATAACATGCTGTGTTTTGTTTGCTAAAAACTCTTCAATCCAGCCACACAGCTGGTCTGATATTCCGTAGGCTCTTATGTTGTTTATCAGGCGACAGTGCGGAACTGTATCGAACGCCTTCCGGAAGTCAAGGAAAATAGCATCTACCTGGGAGCCTGTATCTAATATTTTCTGGGTCTCATGAACAAATAAACGAGTTGGGTCTCACACGATCGCTGTTTCCGGAATCAATGTTGATTTCTACAGAGTAGATTCTGGATTTCCAAAAATGACATGATACGCGAGCAAAAAACGTGTTCTAAAATTCTACAGCAGATCGGCGTCAGAGATATAGGTCTATAGTTTTGCGCATCTGCTCGACGACCCTTCCTGAAGGCTGGGACTACCCGTGCTCTTTTCCAATCATTTGGAACCTTCCGTTCCTCTAGAGACTTGCAGTACATGGCTGTTGGAAGGGGGGCAAGTTCTTTCGCTCAGTGAGGGGGTGTGCCGTAGTTGCTGGTTCCCTGTTCTGTTGACCTTATGTTTGTCTCAGCTTGTATCGGGAACCCCTCTGCACCTTATTGGATACGGGTAGCACTTATTCCTTGCTTAACGAGGCTTGGGTTCTGGAATTTGGCAGTCTTACCAGGCTCAAACGTGAAAACATCCCGCTTCGGAGATGTCGTATGGCCAATGGTCAGGTGTTGCCTCTGGTGGGGTGGGTTAAGGGTTGTTTCTCGGTAGGGTAGTTCTCCTGGCCAATGACCTTTGCTACTGTCGCTAACCTGCCGATAAATACAGTGCTGGGTTGTGACTTCATTTCTAAAACTCAAGTTGTTCTGGATTATTCAGGGGGTAAGTTTTTTTTTAAATTTGCGCCAAGTCAGAAGTTCGGATTTTGTGAACGTCGAGTGGTGGTGTCATCCATGCCTTCTTCCTTGTCGGTTACTAGTATCGAGAATGTCAATCTTGATCATCTTTCTCCCAGTCAGGTTCAACAGGTCCATCAGTTACTGGAGGCTACTCCTGACTTATTTTGCGATAAACTTGGAGTAACTAATAATTTAGAATATCATATTCGTTTGACTAACAATATTCCGATTGGGCAGTCCCCATATGGTCTCTCACCACCTAAGATGAAAGTGTTGCAGGAAAGGTACAGAAGATGTTAAATCAAGGGGTTATTCATCCCTTGACTTCTCCGTATGCCTCCCCGACATTCATGGTAGCAAAGGATTATGGTAGCGATTTCAGGACGGTGGTCGATTGCCGTCGTTTGAATGAGAAGGTGGTGTGGGAGTCAGTTCAGTTGCCTGATCTACACAATTCCTTTACTGTCTTCGTTCACCGTTCTTGACTTAAATCAAGCTTTTTATCAAATTACGTTGACCGAGGAGTGTAAACATGTTACAGCGTTTTGCACCGATTGGAGTCTATTCGAATTGAACCGGGCCCCATTTGGGCTGGGCACCGGAGCTGCTGCATTGACTCGTTTATTAGATAGTATACTGAGTGAATTTAAATTGCGTTTTGTTTGTAACTGTTTGGATGACCTTGTGATATATAGTAAATCGTTTGAAGAGCATTTCAGTCATTTACATCAAATATTTACTAAACTTCAGCAGGCTGGTTTAACCGTTAAAGTCTCGAATGTTACCCTGACCAGGCGACAGATTTCCTTTCTAGGCCATATTGTCTCAGGCGAAGAAGTTCTGATCGATCAAGAGTGCACTAAAGCCTTGTGCGCACTCCCACCTCCTACTGATAAGTGTGGAGTCGCTAAGTTTATTGGCATGGCAAATTATTTCACGAGGTTCGTTCCGAATTTTGCGGCCCTAGCTGACCCTTTGAACCATCTTCGTAAAAAAGGAGTAACGTTTACTTGGGGTCCAACCCAGCATGCGGCCTTTGAACAGATCAAAACCGTCATTGCTAATCCTCCAGTGCTTGGGGTGCCTGATTTTGGTAAGCCTTTTATAGTTCACATGGACACGTCGAATCCGGGTGTGTCAGCCATCTTATTACAAGAATGGCAAGGTCAGCGGCAACCTTTGGCCTATGCCTCGCGCTGTTTGAATGATGCTGAGGAAAAATACACAGTCTACGAATGTGAGGCCTTGGGGGCCCTATTTGTATTAGAAAAATTCCGTTTTACCTTGAGCACAAACCTTTTTTGCTGGAGACAGATAATCAAGCCTTGAGCTGGGTCTTGACTAGGCCACGTAAGACCTGTCAGATCGCACATTGGGCCGTGGGAATCTCGGCCTTTAAATTTAAGGTTAGGCATATCATGAGTGCCGAGAATGTGGTCACTGATGCCCTTAGCGGATGTTTGACCCACCATCCGATTGTTCGCAGGAGCACCACCTGGGTCCACTTCAGGGTCAGCTTTGGGTTTTGGGGGAAGTACCCCAACTGTTTAGTAATCTCGAAGAAAACCAGGAACAGGATGTTGAATTGGGTTCCATCAAACAGTGGATTTGGTCGGGTGAGGTAGTCGAAAGTTACAGCTTGAGGAAAAGTATTCTGTGTAAGGCAGTGAGTCGAGAACGCCACATCCGAATTTGTCTGCCACAAATATTAATCCAGCCAATATTCCAGTATTATCATTACTCTTCTGTGGGAGGTCACTTAGGCACATATAAAACGATTCAGAAAATTGAGCAGTATGTGATGAGACCTCATCTTGAGCGTGACATTAAGAAATTAGTAGCCAGTTGTCATTTGTGCCGGGCTGTGAAACCTAGCAATGCCCTACAGCAAGGTCTGTTGTCTTCGGAACGTGAAAATTATCCAATGGATCGTCTTTATATCGATTATGTGGGTCCGTTGCTACGTTCCAGTAGAGGGAATATGTATATTTTAATGGTAATTCATGCCTTTTCTGGCTTTACTTGGCTTATTCCCAGTAGAAGTAGTACTACCAACGTAACTATTTCTGACCTTACTAACATCTTTTCGATGTTTGGGATTCCTAAGAGCTTGGTTAGTGATAACGCCCCTGCTTTTGTGTCAGATACGTTTAAGGCCTTTTGTTTCAGGAATGGCATCAAGCACATAAAAACATCGTATTACCCTCAGGGGTCCTTTGCTGAACGTGTGAATCTTAACCTAAAATCAGCTTTAATAATTTACCATCAATTTAAACCAAGTAAGTGGAATACTAACTTGCTGTGGATTAATTTTGCGTTCAACACAGCAGTTCATAAGGCATTGAAGACTGCTCTGGCCTCTCTCTTATTGGCCGATCCTATCAATTCGCCTTTGTCTAACTTACGGCGCATCCAAGACTTACTTCCTGAGTGGGTATCCCTGGGGTTAATTAGAAAGTAATCGAATTGGGCTCATCGTAATATAGCAACTGCCCATGGTCGTCAAGCTGTGCGGTACAACCGCAATAGGGGTCCTTATCAGGGAAAATCTGGGGATCAAGTCTATATTAAGAACGTTCAGGGTCGAGGAAGGATGGAGGGCCGAGTAGGGAAGTTCACACGCCACTTTATAGGTCCATGCATGGTGCTCCATATGTTGGGGCCGGTTAACCTATTAGTCAGACATGATCAGACCGGTAGGGATATCGAGTCCATTTGAGCCAGGTGAAGTCTCCGAGTTCAGGCGCCTGTTCTAGTTTGATGGGAGGATGTTGAGCCGTGGAAAAAATGCTGTTTTGAAGAGTGCGCTGGCTAAAATGCTTCAAAGGACTCTGAGCACTATGTGATTTTACTGCTGTGGCCATCAGTCCCCTAGAACTTAGAGCTACTTAAAGCTAACTAACCTAAGGACATCACACACATCCATGCCCAAGGCAGGATTCGAACCTGCGGCTGTAGCGGTCGTGCGGTTCCAGACTGTAGCGACTAGAACCGCTCGGCCAGTCCAGCCAGTGAAGAGCATGCCGCAGTATGTTGTGTGAAGCAGTCGCCCTCTGTATCTGGCGGTGGCGCTGCTGTGGCAATGGCAGCTTTGGTGTCTCCCTCTGGTGGAAAAGGGGAAAGGTTTCTTGTTCACATGCATTTAAGGGGCGCTATAAGCTCGTCAGTCGGTCAGTTGGTCAGTCGGAGTGAGTCTGGGTCAATCACTTGTCACCAGTTGCTGGTCTGTCTCTCGTTCGCAATTATGCGGCAGTGAGTGTCTGTCTGTCGTTCGGAGTGCTAGTATGTCTGTCATTTGGATCAAACTTTAAAGCCGGCAAAATGAGAGCCCTGGCATTCTGCCAGTAACAGAACTCAGCTAGTGGTCGCCCGGTCGGGGCTGAGTTCCTGCATCTGAGTCTGCGCGTAAGGCCGCCAGTCTGCTCGAGTTGCTCAGGCAACGTTCATTAGCGTTTGGATCGGTCGGTTGGTCGGTCGTGCACTGAGACACAAGTAGACTTGTCCGCCTTGAGCATCTACGCATGTGAGATCGCCATGTGAGTCCAATGGGCTGCGCCGTATAGTGAGGGGTAGTGGCTTCGCATCCGACACGAGAGCAAGAGCAGTCAACCCGCGACATCGGTCTGGTCGGTGTGAGGTGCGCCGCCGTGACATGGGAGATCGGCGTGCCTTCCTGCGTCCATTGAAGCGGCTGGCAGCAGACGGTTCGGGAGAGCGTTTGGGTTGCTGGGCCAGGTCTTCGCCAGAAATCGCAGTTTATTAGACGTTAAGTGATTGGAGATACGTTGTTTCATTTACTTGTTAAATTCTACTTGTTTTCTTGGTGAGGTCACCAGCTGCTTTGTTTTGGTGTCGTCCCACTATTCTTCTCCGTTGGCCCACCTGCGGGAAGGTCGTTATTTATGAATTGGGTGGTCCGTTTTTCTCTTGTGGAGTAGGGGTGGGTTAGAGCAACCTGCGGTTCGGGTTGTTCAGTAATCCCCCTGTCAATCTTTGTTCTTATAAAAGAATGATCTGTAGTTTGGTGGAGAAATAATCCATCATGCTTTCCACCCAGAGCATATAGGAGCTAACATTTTCTTTAAACTTCCTCATAGTTTCGAAATTAAAAATGAAAACATAAACATATGTAAGTTGACAATCAAAAATCGCAATAGAATGTAATTCCTACTACTGTAATTTTTCCTTAAACTGTACATAATTTTAAAATATTACTGCTGAGTAAGTTTTGTACTACACTATGTTTCACTTGTCGCAAGACATGGAAGATGCTCAACAACAAAACAGTTAACAAACATGACGAACCAGAGTTTTGTCAAGTGATAGTGTTTTGGATGGGGACAATCTTCAGTGTCAACCATAAACACACCTACATCAAAATGTACATGTAGAAGACCAAAAAGAAGACCTTCTATTAATAGTGTGCAACAAATTAAAGACTTTGGAGAATGAAGATGCTACAGGTGCTATGGGAACAGTGTATGCTGATAAGCTTAGTTAACTGGATCCATTGCAAAGAATTTTCCCCGAAGGGCCTATCAGTGAAATTTTCTATGAGGAACAATTGCAAAATCTTAATGGAAATAGTATACTACTGATGAAAGGTACAAATCCTGTGCATGGGAGTTCTGTAACATATTTTTTTAAGCCTTCAATCGGAATGAGATATGTAAAACTTTTATCCTTGTTCTTCAGATTTTAATAGCCCTACATTCCATATGTATAAATTTGTAAATAAATTTGACTGTGCTCCTTCACTGCACAACATTAAGACACTTAATCACACTAAATAATTAAAAAAAGATATGTGATTTACTTCTGTTTTCGCCTTCAAATATTGTTGCATTAATACTGCGTGTATCGCATGACATGTTTCTGGAATTATCTGAGTTAATGATGGTGATGACACTGCAGCAGAAAATTTAAGATCACCATAGCTTCTGGCACTAGCAGATTTCCTCAATTTGGTCGTAACGTCTTCACTGTTGCTCGATAAATTCAACACTGAGCACAACTGTACCTACAGTCGGAATGTGTAAATGCAATGTAAAAGGCGCAGGCAGTGATTGTGAATCTAGTCTGCACAGACAAATCGGAAGGTGCAAAAGTCCTTTTAGAAATTAGAATAGCTTGATGCCTTTTGCGGAAAGCACACTAGAATTTGACGAAAACAGCAACGAACAGACTTTACAATCCACCAATATTCATCACTTTCCGTGTTTTGCTGTCGAAAAACTCATTTATTCATACAAAAGACTGGTCTAGCCATGCAGAAAGTTATTATTATTCATGTATGGGCCCAGTAGGACCACGTGAGGTACAATCCAACAATGTCACGTTTGATGGTTGGCCTTTCTTTGTGCCCAAATTTGTTTCATCCTTTCAGAATGAAGTCTCTTTCTTTCAGCAGACCACGGTGTTCAAGTCCGTTTCCTAATTTCCCTCTGACCAACGTTCCATTCAAACGTCTTTTGTATGAATGTTTTCCTATCTGCAAGGTATGCCTGAGTTATACCGGCTGCTTTAAGATCCTCCTTAATCGCAGCAGTCCATTTCATTGGCTCAGTTTTGGCCTTATTTCTGTTTTCGTAGAATTCTTCTATTTGCTTTTTCAACCTAGTGGGTACCATTCTTTTAATGTGCCCATAAATTTTAAGTCTTCGTTTTCTCATGTCACCATTGTATGTCTGTGTATTCTTCTGTTTATTTATTACTTCTCCGCCTATAAGTTTCTCCATCAGTAGTTTTGGGACCTAATATTTTCCTAATATCGTTATTTCTTTCTTTCTTTTGAATTTATTCAATATCCCTCTTCCCATTTAAAATAAAAGTTTCTGCTGCATAAAGACATTCAGTTTTCATTACAGTGCTCTAATGTCTAAGTTTACTGAATTTAGAAAGTGAGTTTTTATTATAAATGTTTTGTGTTAATCTGAATGCATTTGCCATCTTTTGACAGTGAACTTCATTTGCAGCTTTTTCCACACCGTTTCCTTGTATGATTTCCCCCAAGTATGTAAACTGAGATGCCCTTCCTATTTTTCCATATTTTGTGTTCAAAAACTTTGGTGCTTGTTTCTTGCATGTCATGTATGGCACTTTTTCGAATGATATTTGTAGTCCTACCTTTCCTGAGACTACTTTAAGAATTTCAATTTGTTTTCTAGCTGCGGTAAAATCCCTAGTTAAAATTAGCAGATCATCTGCAAAGGCGAGGCAATTTACTCTAGTATCACTTCTATCTAACTTGATTGATTGGTTTATATTTTGAATCGACTTTTGCTCTCGCCATTCTGTAATTACCTATTCCAAAACACAGTTAAACAGTAATTGGGAGAGTCCATCTCCCTGTCTAACACCAGTTTTTATTTCAAACGGTTCAGAAATCTCTCCCATGAACTTAACATTAGATCTAGTGTCAGTTACCGTTTCCTTAATCAGTATTAGAGTTTTATTATCTAGCCCTTGTTCCTTTAAAATTTGGAAGAGATATTCACGTTCAGCTGAGTCGCAAGCTTTTTTTAAAATCCACAAATATACATACAATATTCTTACTAGAAATCTTTTGGTGTCTGAGAATTAGTTTTAAAGCAAGAATTTGTTCCAGACAGTCTCTGTTTGATCTAAAACCTGCTTGGTATTCACCAATTTTAGATTCTAGCTGTTCTTGGTTGCGATCAAGTAAACACTGCGAGATAATTTTGTATGTGACTCGGAGAATAGAGATTTCTTAGTAATTACTCGTATTAACATCGATTCTATCCCATTTTTTATGCAATGGATGAATTAGGGCAGTTTTCCAGTTCTCAGGTATTTTCTCAGTTTGCCAGATATGTCGTATTAGTTGAGTGATCTCTTTTATAGTGTAAGGGCCACCTGATTTTTGCAATTCTGCGATTAAACCATCTTCTCCAGATGCTTTGTTTTTTTTTTTTTTGAATGCTTCATAAAAGTTTCTTAAATTGTTCTTCTGGAAATCTTTTTCGATTTCCAAAAGTTGTGCATTTTCGTAGTTTCTTTTAGTCTGTTGGATTAATTTAGATGTTTCTTTTCTCACAGTTAGAAAGGTGTTGTTTTTTTTCGGTTTTGTTACTATTACAATTTTTGAATGCCTCATGCCTATACATAACTGCTGCTTCACAATCCACATTCCACCAAGGGTGTTTTTGTTTATTTCGAAGTGGAATTAAATTTTGTGCTGTTTTGATGAACTTTTCTTTTAGACTTTTCCAATTGTTGGATCGTTTTTTGTTAAGTTCACTTGTTAGACTTGGGGTTATTTTAGCAGCTTCAAATTTTGGGATAACATTTTTTGTTTTGGAGAGTTTCTGAGGCTGCACTTTTATTTCACATTAAAGGATGGTCAGAATCAATATTAGTCCGTTTCCTAACTTGGACATTTAATATTTCTTTGTAGTTGGAGTATTAAATTGCTACATGAGCTATTTGAAATTCCCCAATAAATGTATTGGGAGCCCACGAGGTTTTTGTTTAGGTATTTTTTAATATATGTTGACATGATTTTAAGGTAAAAATTTTTTGCATGTTTCAACAAGTTTTTTGTCATTTTGGTTCGCCCATTTATGAACAGGAAATCCACCCACCATTTTCTTATATTTTTTCTCTTTACCCATCTGAACATTAAAATCATCCATTATAATTTTAGCATGGTTTGAGGGAATTTTCGAGATAAGCTTTCTAATGTTTCCCAAGTTTCAATAACTTCATCAGGTTTTTTACAGTTATCCTCATTGACTGGCATATGGGCATTAAAATGATGCTTTATTTGCACATTTAAGAGAACTTGTCATTAGTGTATTATTAATGGGTTTTATATCCATTATTGAGTTTAAAATATTTTTGGAGACTGCAAAAGTAACTTCCAGCTGTTGCATTATTAAGTATTCTTTTATCAGTTTTAGTTTTAAAAAGACGATAATTGCCGAAATCCATGGTGTTATTGTGCATCGTGTTTCTTGAAGTGTCAAAATTTGGACCATCTGTTCTTTTAATGTATCTCCCAACTTATGAAGTTTTCCTGGCTGTAAAAGTGTTTGTATGTTAAGTGTTTCAATAAATGTATTTGTTTTCGTTTTAAGTTGACCAAAAGACTCGGACTTCCTCTGCTGAAATGCATTTTAACCTGGCCGCGCCAGAATCCAAAAGACCATTTGCACCAGAAATACTGGCGGTGGATTGCCCACCTGGGCTAATACTGTGATTATCAAAATGCCCCATGATGATTGTACTTGGAATCAGGAGGGGTTGAGTAGACTCATTGAGTGAACTCAGAATGTTAAGACTAGAAGGGTTAGTTCCAGAATACGAATTTCTGCTGCACCACTGGTGAACAGACACTGACCATTTCACCACTTGCTACAAGATAGTTGCAAAGTGGATTTAGTTTTGTTTTGCCTTGGTCTGGGACTGCTTATTTTGTATTCTCAGCTGAGGGAATGTATTCACTTCCACCACCTGTGACCTGTCCAATACCCTAGGCAAGGATGGCTTCTTAGACTTTTAGTTACAAATTCTTGAAGTCTGGATATTATATTTTGCCGATATCACACGAGACTTCGATTTAAGGTCGACAGCAGTGGTATCGAGTATAGAATGAATGGACATCGGTATGAAAATATGGAATCATGTAAACTTTACACAACCGCAAAATGAAGTTGTAGGTTTGTCTTTTGTGTTTGAAGTGTAGTTTTGTTCTACTCAGATTTTGTGCTGCAAATGGTTAAAGTTCCTGTGAAGTCGGAGCATTGCTTGGGTGATGGCGAATATTTATGAAGCTCTTCAAAGTGTGTAACGAAATGAAATATGTAATTTTTTCCCATGGTTACTCAACAGACCAAATACTTTTTCATGATTTATTTTCAGGTGTGAATTTTGATGGCCAAGCTGTACAGTTTCTCTTTGAGTCTGAAGGTTTGTCAAGCAATTGCACGTGTGATGCCATTGTAACACAAAAAGATGCATGCAGAGGCTGTTGCACTCATGGTTCAAAAGGGAATGCACAAATAATTGCAAGCAAAGATTAGTAGAGATTCGTGTGTCGGTGAAAACGTCTGTACATTGGGGAATATAACAGCTACCACCATCATACGTTAGAAAAAGATGTGGCAGAGAATCTGAGGAAATCTCGTCGTATGTAAAATCGCTAAGCCGGTGTAAGGCCTCCATTTAGTCCCATGTTGACCAGTCTGGTTCGGCTATTGAAGGTATCAAAACAAGAGCCGAAGTTTTAAATGTCACATTCAAGAAATCGTTCACACAGGAGTATCATATAAACATTCTGTCATTTGACCAACAGACTGACTCCCATGTGGGCTAACATAATAATAAGCATCCCTGGTGTAGAGAAACAGCTGAAAGATTTCAAAGCAAATAAATTTCCAGGTCCGGATGGAATCCCAGTTCGGTTTTACAAAGAATACTCTACAGCACTGGCCTCTTACCTAGCTGGCATTTATCGTGAATCTCTAACCCAGTACAAAGTTCCAGGCGACTGCAAAAAACCACAGGTGACTCCCATGTATAAGAAGGGTAAACGAACAGACCAATATTACAGACCAATATCCCTAACTTTAATTTGCTGCAGAATCCTTGAACATATTCTGTTTGAATATAATAAATTTTCTTGAGACTGAGAAGCCGATGTCCACAAATCAGCAAGGTTTTAGAAAGCACAGCTCGTGGGAAACTCATCTTCCCCTAATCTCACATGATACACTGTGAACTACGGATGAAGGGCAACAGGCTGATTCCATATTTCTAGATTTCTGGAAAACATTTGACACAGTGCCCCATTGAAGGCTGTTAATGAAGGTACGAGCATATGGAGTAAGTTCAGATATGTGAGGCGTTTGAAGACTTCTTAAGTAATAGAACCCAGTATGTTGTCCTTGACGGCGAGTGTTCATGGAGATAATGTTATCATCAAGACTGCCTCAAGGAAGTGTGGTCGGACTGCTGTTCCTCTCTATTCATAAATGGTTTTTTGGACAGGGTGGGCATCAACTTAGTTGTTTCCTGATGAGCTGTGGTGTACAGTAAGATGTAAAAGCTGAGTGACTGTAAGAAGATAAAAGACGACCTACATAAAATTTCTACTTTATGTAATGAATAGCAGCTAGCTCTAAATGTGCAAAAATGTAAGTTATGCAGATGGGTAGGAAGAACAAACCTGTAATGTTCAGATGCAGTAATAATAGTGTCCCGCTTGACACAGTGAATTCATTTAAATGTGTGGGCATAATGTTCCAAAGCGATATGAAATGGAATAAACACATGAGAACTGTGGAAGGGAAGGCGAATTGTGGACTTCAGTTTACTGGGAGAACTTAAGGAAAGTGTGGTTCACATGTAAAGGAGACCGCATACAGGACACTGATGCGGCCTATTCTTGAGCACTGCTTGAGTGTTTGGGTTCAGTACCACATTGGGTTGAGGGAGGACATCAAGGCAGTTCAGAGGCGAGCTGCTAGATTTGTTACCGGTAGGTTTGAACAACACACAAGTGTTACAGAGATGCTTTGAAAACCAGCATTTGAAGCTGACTGCTGAATGATTCTACTGCCGCCAACATACATTGTGCATAAGGGCTGCGAAGATAAGATACGAGAAATTCGAGGTCATACAAACAGTCGTTTTTCCTCACTCTATTTGCGAGTGGAACATGGGAGGAATGACCAGTAGTGGTACTTGATACTTTCCACCATGCACCATATGGTGGCTTGCAGAATATCTTTGTAGATGTAGATGTAGAGAGAGGTGGCAGGTAGACAGGCTATGTGATGAATAATTGGTGGAGCCTGTAGGGTGCAGCACTTACTGCAGGTGACGTGAGTTCATGTAATTGGACGGGGTGGCAAGACGGAGGAGTGGGAAACTGTTGGTTGGAGGGTGTGGGAGATTAAGGCCAGGACGATGATGAGAGCAAAGGATGTGTTACAAGGATAACTCCCACCATCGGAGTTAAGAGACATCGGTTGCGGAGGGAAGGATGCAAATGGTCTGTGTTCTGAAGTCACCATTGAAATTGAGTGTGTTATACACAGATGCATGTTGCGCCACTAGCAGGTCTGCTTTGCAGTTGGTCAAAGTTTGGCAGTGGCTGTTCACTCTGGTGGACAACTGTTTGGTAATCATTCCTACATAAAAAGATATCTAGTGTTAGGGCAGAGTTCTATAGGACATGGCTGCTTTCCCCAGTGGCCTGGCCTATGATATGGTAGGACAAGCTTCTCACAGGACTGGAGTAGGAAGTGATGGATAGATGGATTGGGCATGTCTTGCAGTTTGGTCTCCCACAGGGATATGATTCATAGGGATGGACTAGAGTGTTGTGGGCCACAAACACCAGTTTCTGAGTAGAAAATCCCTCATTTCAGGCATGCTGGTAGATAATCAAAGCCCTGATGAAGAGTATGGTTCTGTCATTCCAGTACAGGGTGAGAAGCACTCCTCTGTAGCTGATTGTTGGGGGTGGTGGGAGGATTTCTTTTTTTTTGGGAGGGGGGTTCATTGTGGGGATACGGCACAGGAAATTAGTATGTGGACTATGTTTAGGGAGTGGTGCCTGTCTGTGAATGTGAAGGCTTCATGAGACCTTCAGGAAATTGTGCAAGGGAGTTTGTGTCACTGCAGACATGTCGTCCATGGGTGGTTAGGCTGTAGAGGGGGAGTTTTTTGGTGTGGAAGGGATGGTAGCTGTAAAAATGCAGGTACTGTTGGTTAGTGAATTTATTGTGGATATAGGTGTCGATGAACCCATCAGAGATGAGTAGGTCAACATCAAGAAAGGTACCACGTTGGGTTGAGGTGGACCAAGTGAAGCAGATGAAAGAGAAGGTGTTGAGGTTGTGAAGGAACGAGGATAGGGTGTCATGGCCTGGAGTGTGGATCATGAATCTGGAGGAGAATAGGCATTGGGGCTTTTGGCAGGCTAGGAAGGTTTCCACTATATGGCCCATAACAGCTTGGCACAGGACGGTCCCATGCAGGTGCCCATGGTTGTGCCATGGGTTGTCCCATCAAGCGACTAGTAGTAGTTGCGAGTCAGGATATAATTGGTAAGGTGTGTAAGAAATGGGGTGGTGGGTTGGTAGTCTAAAGGATGGTGGGATATGTAGGCAGCATTAAATAGTGGAAAGGGCATGGGCACGAGGTATATTGGTGTATCTGGAGGTAGCATTAACAGTGAGGAGTATGGATACCAGAGGAAAAGGAGTGGGGATGGTGGGGAGTTGGTGAAGGAAGGTTATTATCTTTGATGTTGGAGGCTAGTTTTTATGAAGCTGGTTGGAGATGTCACTCAACAAGAGAGAAAATTCTTTCAGTGGGATCAAGATAGCCTGGTACAATGGGATGTCCAGGAATGTTGGGCTTGTGCATTTTGAGGAGCATGTAGAAGATGGGTGTAGCTTAATCGCCCAATAAAATGTTGAAAGGCATGTATTGCAATACGACAGGTACTAATCAGAGCACACTAAGAGGAATATTGTACTTGTATTCCGATGTGAGCAGTTCAACATTGTATTGGAAAATTACGCATTTTAAATCATGACATTGGCACATTTGTGCCACTTTGTCAATAGAGGGTGTTCATATAGAATGAAATGAATGGCTTAATAAATGCACATAAAATAATAGCCAAAGTGATTTTCGTAACTCACACATTAATCAGTTCTGGAAGCATCATTTGTATGGGATAAAGCATATATGGCATGAGACACTTAAATGTGACAAATTATGAGCATGCAGCATAAAAAAAGGAGCTTGGCCATAGCATAAGAAGTATCATACATTTATAACTATGTGCAAAATCAAAGACAAAAAAAATTATTCAAGATTTTAAGAATTTTTGTGTCCATACAATTTAAGTGCAGCATGCTTTTGAACAATTACAAAACTTATTGCTTGTACCTACGATAATAGATAGTGGATGGTATCTGTGGTATCCAGAGATTAAGTGAACGTTTTAGTTACACATCACTGTAGACCAGATCTAACCAAGAAGGCCAGATAAGTTGAATGTAACAAAGAAAATTAATACTTTGTAAGGGAAGATAGATTGCTGCTTACTATAAAGATAACACATTAGGTCATAGACTGCACAACATATTAGCTTTGTGTCACAGCGTTTATCAGAAAATGAAGCACAGACATGTTCTTTCTCACAAGTAAGCACACCTCATGCACACATGATCACCATCTCTGATGTCTCAGACCATTCTGGGCTGAGCTACATGAGATTGCAGTCATCTACGCGCGAGGTGTGCTTGCTTGTATGAATGAATGTGTGCGTGTTTTTTTTTCTTTTTCTAATGTAGACTGTGTTCAAAAGCTAATCCGTAAGTGCATTTAAGTTGGGCCTGTTTCCAGTATACTGTGCAATATTTATTGTAAGTAGCAAACTATATGTTTCGTACATGTTTGGTATTCCAATCTGGAGTTGCCATTGTTTGATTAGATTTCGCACTTTGTAAAGTAAATCCCTCAACTGCCACTAGAAGAATGTATAGGCTATCAGATGAAGAGCTGCAAAAAGTCTCAGATTATATTGGAAAAGTGTGTTGTTGCATTGGTTATGTCATAAATTGCTCAAGAGGGCTAGTTTACATAATTTAAAAGACAAGTGCAATGCATAATTTTAGATTCAGATGAGATTGTTAGATCACCATAGCATCTACCTGTTGAAGATGAGTAAAACATTGCTCTGTGCAAGGCACTCACACCAACATCATTGTTTCTGTAAAATGAAGGTTTACCTAAGTAAGTTATTTGTAGCCTTTTTGAGCGTGTGTAACTGTTATGGTGTATGTTAAAATATCTTCAGTTATCATGGGAAAGCCAGATGCATATTTAAATTAAAAATTCTAATAATGTAATAAATTGATTGTCATTAAATAAAAGCTAATGAGTTGAAACCTTCTTTGGTTTTTGGCATACTACAACACTATAAAGAGTTCAAAGCCGTACAGACGATACCCAAGGTGCAGCACTCACCAATAAATTAACATTTATTTTAATATGTTCCCACTGAAACACCATCATGAAATTTTACACACACATTTACAAATAGTGTTTGAGTAACATATCAAATTTTGTAATTTTCAAAATTGAAAAATAATTTCATCTCGTAAAATTCAGCATTGTTATGAATATTGTCAATTAGCACACACTCTCAAAACTTATAAGCAACCGAATAAAATGGTACAAATTTTAGGTGTGTAAATCAAATAGTTTTTGAGGTATATTTACTTCAAGGTTTCAAAACATACTAAAAATCATATAATTTTGGAAGCTTTAAAAATTAATAACTAAATTAAAAGTCCAAAAAAAAATTTAATCTGAGATTTTTCATGCAAATGGCTGTTACTATAAGCATACAAAAATCATAAAAGTAATCATAAAAGTCTGAGGTATCAAGAACCAGATCACTGCTTGATTTCACGTGGACTA
Organism: Schistocerca americana; assembly: GCF_021461395.2. NCBI lineage: Eukaryota > Metazoa > Arthropoda > Insecta > Orthoptera > Acrididae > Schistocerca > Schistocerca americana. The sequence goes on along the minus strand of NC_060129.1, from coordinate 34,051,287 downwards.
ACGTTTTCCTGATAATTTGCCCTGGCATGCATTCCCTGAGCAGTTGTGTCACAGAGTATCTCCGTATCTCCAATGCCCAGGTGGGCAATCCACCACCAGTATTTCTGGTGCAAATGGTCTTCTATTAATATGCTCTAGCATACATTCTGTAATACAGAAGTCAACACAAAATCTCATAAACTGTCTGATGACAATCTTTGGTGTCTTCCAGTTGTGTTCATTGTTTTCTGTTGCTGGTAATTGACCATGTCAGAGTGGTGATACCTGCCTGCATTTAAATATGAAAACTGTTCATAGATTGGAATTTTGTTTCACGACAATCTATTAGACATTTTGGCAATTGATAACTCACGTAACTCACTTACCGGCCATTATACACGCATCTCACTTAATCTACAAGTGTAATTTTTGGTAAGAGACGAGGATTAGCAGAAATATTTGCAAGAAAATGCTAGAAGTGTTAATTTGCAGTAAAATGTTGTGATAAAGTATACTTCTTGCCATTTGTAAATAGACTATTGTAGTGTTCGACTTTACATAGGGTGAATTCTTTGAGAACTTGGTGGAGCTATCAACTGGATATTTATGTCACGTAATAATGTGTGTGGTTTCTTCATTGTGTACAAAATAAAAGCTACTAAATCACTGCAATTGGCAATTACAACGATTTCTATTAGATATTTTGGTATTTGATAACTCACTTATTGGCCATTGGTCAAAGTCATCATCCCCTCTTTACTACAGGTGGCTGGCATGTAAAAATGTGCCATGTGAAACAATTGTGTATCATGTACATGGAATAGCGCAGCACATTTAAGATGCAACAGAGGTTGCATTTTGGAAGCTTTTTGTGGCACTACAAATATAGAAAGGTGTTTTATAATCTGGAATGAAATAAAATGTTTTTTTTTCTTTTTTAGACAGCGATATGGAAATTACTTTCTTCAAAGTTAACTAGAATAGTTTACACTGACAGGTTTATATAGTAAATGAAAACCAGGAAAGACAACAGCAATTTCACTGTCACCATTGATGTTAATTTTTTTCACTGAAAGGGAATTAGAGACCTGTTGTTTTTCAAAGAAAGGAAATTTGCACAATACAATTCATTTATGATGCAAAAGTGATATCTGTAGCTGAAATTGTATTGGAACCGAGTTTTGCACTAATAGTAGTGGAACATGTGTTACCTGTAGGTGAAGATTAGCATTTAAAAACAAAGCATCATTGGGGGCATGCTAGATGACTAAATGTTGCATCCAGGAAAAAGAATCTTAATAGGTGCACACAAGGCACAGAAGCAAAGACAAGACTGAAAGGTCTTTTGCAAGAATCACTAGCAGCTAATGCCCATGATATTTGATGACAGTGTAATATCCCTTTTTGTGCCACATCAAAGACTTTTGTCACAGATGAAAGGCAAATATTTGATCAAATTTCTTTGTCAAAGAAATTTGCTAGTATAATACTGGCATTAATTTGAACAATTATGTTGTACCAGCTGTCTTACTGTTATGTTTAACAAACGCGTTTCCTCCAACTTGGCTAATAATGTTAGATTTGCACCCTGGCTGCAGATCCATTCAGAAACTTCTTCCATTTTTTGTGCCATGTTCGCTTCTTTTTACAATTTCTTAGGAGTTCCTGTTCACTTGTGATCTTATAACATTATTATCTGCTGTCATTTACCGTGTGCTATCACAAGTTGTATTCAGTTCACTTTTGAGCTATTAGGAGTTTGAGAGTTTAATGCTTCCTAGTCTAGAGGTGTATGTGCTGTAAGTTCCTGGGCTTCCCTTCCTCTTTGCCACTACCCAAAATTCCGCTCCTATCTATTTTCTATCGTACTCCTTATTACTGTCCTCCTCTTTATCAACCTTATCCATAGATTAAGCCTTATTTTCTGTTTGTGTGGCTATAGTGGTTCGTGTTCTACCCTTAAATTGGATGGTCTTTTTGGCCTTTCTGTAACTCATTTTCCTTTTGATGGGCGTTTTCATTTCTTACAAAGATAATGAGTATTTGTATTATCTGTCTGATCAAGGAGATTATGATTTACAATTTCATTCCCAAGTGGTGTTTCATCTTCAACTGTTGACCCAGTATCACATTTCCAGTTATCATTATTCTCTGGTTCCCTCTGAAATTTGGTAACCGATTACTCTGTGGTTTAGAATCCATGTTTTGTTCTTCGAATTTTCCCCTCCAAGAATATTGGATGTACCTTTCAGTCTTTACACTGTCAGCTGCGCAGTTTCTTTCTGTTTACACACAGCCTGTAGTGTCACTCACTTGCTGTTTTTGCAGTCCTCCTTCAGAAGGCTGATACTCCACAGAGGGCCAAACAGCAAACTATGTCTCTCAAAATTTTGCATTGCACACACAGTTCTGCCATTCTGTAACTGCAAATCACAGTGATTGATTAAAAGCTAACATGCACCCTCTTCTTTGTAACTGTTTCTGAATTTATAATTTACACCAGCAGGTGATGCACTGTCTATTTTCCTCTCGGACCTGCTTTAAATCTAGTTTTTGTTTCACCCAACCATTTATAACATATTGACTAATTCATTGCACTTTCTGACAGAATTACTGTAAAGTCTTCTATTATCACTACAGGCCTCCATTTTCTTTGGTTCTCATTTTTTTTTTTTTTTTTTTTTTTTTTTTTTGTTTCCTCTCATATGTTGTGACCACTTGTTACTTTCCTCTTTTAATTCTGTTTCAGTTAAGAACACACTGTTGGGCATTTTCATTTCCTTAGTTCATCCTTTTCTTTCTTTCTATGGTGTAGCTCCATGACATGAGTCTATTAGCCTTTGCATCCATCTTATCCTTAATTAATACCTCACTATCTAGAGTTACTTGTGCACTTTCAGCCTTTAATTTAAGTGGTTACATTACTGGTGATTAGTTGTGCTGCCTCCTTTCTGTTATCCTCCCTAAGTCTTGCAAGCAATATTACCCAGTATATATATATATGCATTTTAAGTCTAATGTTTTTGTTCTGGTAATCTACATCTACATCTACATTGATACTCCGCAAGCCACCCAACGGTGTGTGGCGGAGGGCACTTTACGTGCCACTGTCATTACCTCCCTTTCCTGTTCCAGTCGCGTATGGTTCGCGGGAAGAACGACTGTCTGAAAGCCTCCGTGCGTGCTCTAATCTCTCTAATTTTACATTCGTGATCTCCTCGGGAAGTATAAGTAGGGGGAAGCAATATATTCGATACCTCATCCAGAAACGCACCCTCTCGAAACCTGGCGAGCAAGCTACACCGCGATGCAGAGCGCCTCTCTTGCAGAGTCTGCCACTTGAGTTTATTAAACATCTCCGTAACGCTATCACGGTTACCAAATAACCCTGTGACGAAACGCGCCGCTCTTCTTTGGATCTTCTCTATCTCCTCCGTCAACCCGACCTGGTACGGATCCCACACTGATGAGCAATACTCAAGTATAGGTCGAACGAGTGTTTTGTAAGCCACCTCCTTTGTTGATGGACTACATATTCTAAGCACTCTCCCAATGAATCTCAACCTGGTACCCGCCTTACCAACAATTAGTTTTATATGATCATTTCACTTCAAATCGTTCCGTACGCATACTCCCAGATATTTTACAGAAGTAACTGCTATTAGTGTTTGTTCCGCTATCATATAATCATACAATAAAGGATCCTTCTTTCTATGTATTCGCAATACATTACATTTGTCTATGTTAAGGGTCAGTTGCCACTCCCTGCACCAAGTGCCTATCCGCTGCAGATCTTCCTGCATTTCACTACAATTTTCTAATGCTGCAACTTCTCTGTATACTACAGCATCATCCGCGAAAAGCCGCATGGAACTTCCGACACTATCTACTAGGTCATTTATATATATTGTGAAAAGCAATGGTCCCATAACACTCCCCTGTGGCACGCCAGAGGTTACTTTAACGTCTGTAGACGTCTCTCCATTGATAACAACATGCTGTGTTCTGTTTGCTAAAAACTCTTCAATCCAGCCACACAGCTGGTCTGATATTCCGTAGGCTCTTACTTTGTTTATCAGGCGACAGTGCGGAACTGTATCGAACGCCTTCCGGAAGTCAAGAAAAATAGCATCTACCTGGGAGCCTGTATCTAATATTTTCTGGGTCTCATGAACAAATAAGGCGAGTTGGGTCTCACACGATCGCTGTTTCCGGAATCCATGTTGATTCCTACATAGTAGATTCTGGGTTTCCAGAAATAACATGATACGCGAGCAAAAAACATGTTCCTTGTAGTAACCTGCAGTTTGTCTTCAAAGAATTTAATTAATGATTCAAGTTTGCTAGATGCTTGATTAATTCCAAGAGCTCAGAATTTTTTTTGTATTTTTACTGAACGTTTGCACCTCTCTCTCTCTCTCTCTCTCTCTCTCTCTCTCTCTCTCTCTCTCTGTGTGTGTGTGTGTGTGTGTGTGTGTGTGTGCTTTTAGTAGTAGAGTTGTCTAACAGACTATGGAATGAGAAGATTAGAACAGAAAAAAGAAGGAAATGCTGTGTGGGTAAGTAATGAGGAAGGGGCATAGTTTATCTGACTTGGCTACACAGGAGAACTACTGTTCATATTGAAATGATAAATGAAAATTTAAAAAGCAGGTGAGAACTATTATATCTTCAAGAATTGCAGGCTGACTGAATGGTTGCCTTTCTCATTCACATCATTGAATGCCACTGTAAAATAAATATATAAATAATCTGCGATGTAAAGTTAATAGACACAACAGTGGATAAATAAAACAAAGGAGTAATTAGGACTTTAAATCTGTCAGCATTGTGGGATGGGAATCGTGGATCTATAAGACACCTGCAGTTCAGTAAGGAGAGAGAATTTCATAGTTAATTTTTATTTAAAATGTTATATTTATCATATGTAAAATAGCATTATATTCCCCACAAATGGAAAAAAAACATTAGTAAAATTAGTAATAATTATTATTTTATACATTGGGCCACAGAGAGAAGAAACTAATCATACAAGCCAACACTGCACAGCACATAAAATAGTATGGCCCAGGTCTCTATGCTCATTATATCAGTCGAGATATTCAGATGAACTATCACTGACAACATTCATTGATTTCAATATTACATGTTTTGTGATTGGTTCTCCCTTTAGAAGTGCTGCATATACATCATTTACAGCCTGATATTCTGTTGAGGTATGAATAAACTCTGCATTTTTCTTTTTAACAGCTTTGTCATTTTTTGTCCTCAGTTGAACATATTGCAGAACTTCTTCACTGAAAAGTAAGAAAATGAATATAACTTTTGTAACATAATAATATATTGCTTCATGTTTGTTTTATGCAGTATTTCAAAGATTAAGCTAAAAAAATTAAATTAAATTAAAGTTTCCTGAAATACAATACTTTATGTGAAGATATAGCAACAATTTTTTTACGATCCTTATACGACCATACCTCCCCAATAACAGATGAAAGATTCAGTAGCACACAAAAATCACAAAACACACTGTAAATGTGAAGGAACTTGGAAAGCTATTTTAATAACATTAAGTACTTGACACATTTGTACTTTTTCTCAATAGACTATTCTAAAATAACTATAGATTACGAAACACCATGTTAGCTCGATTCATTTTTTAATACATCACAAGTGCTGTTCTGCTATGTGCAGTCTTTCTTACAGTGTTAGAAATATATACAGCTGTTGATGTAAGGCTGAATCTCTACTGGAATGTTGTTACTCTGTAGCACAGTAAAATATGATGAATATATGAGGTGTGATTGGAAAGTTTTAGGAATGGGCTTATAATTGTACAATGGTGGGACTTAGATGCTACTGTGATGCATCTCCTTCAAAGTCGCCTTTTGACTGAACAAACTGACTCCAATGGTGTTTCCACTTTTGGAAACATTCCTGGAGATTTTTTTCCTTAAGTTTGTTAAGGATACTCTCCATATTTTCCTGGATGTCTTCAATCGAGTCAAATCCCTTCCCTTTTAGTGAAAATTTCAGTTTAGGAAACAGGTAGAAGTCTGCAGGGGCCAAATCATGGTAATATAGCAGTTGTAGAAGCACAGGAATTTTGAATTTGGTCAAAAATTCAATGATGAAGGCACTATGCGCTGGAGCATTGCCATGGTGTAACACCCAACACCTGTCTTTCCTCAATGCAGGCCTTTTCTTCTGCACCTTTCGGCGCAAACAGTGAAGGACACATTTGTAGTATTCATTGTTAATTGTCTGTCCTCCAGGGGTAAATTCATGCTGCATAATACCGGCAGAATTGAAAAATATCACCAATATTGTCTTCACAGACTGCACTTTGGTTTCGGGATAGCATCCATATACCCATGATTTGTCACCTGTAATGACACTATTTAACAAATCTGCGTCATTTTTAGTCAAATTAACCAGTTCTTGGCACAATTCAAGTCGGTATTGTCTTTGGTTACTTGACAACGCTTTTGGAATGAATTTTGCGGACACTTGACGCATGTTCAGATCTTCAGTTAAAATTGACTGAACTGCATAGAAACTTAAATTAAGTTCATCAGCCATCTCCCTAATTGTAAGTCTACGATCAGAACACACTAAGTCACGACTTTTCACATTTTCATTCGTTTTTGAGGTGTAAGACGGCTAGAACGTGGTTCATCTTCAAATGATTCGCGGCCATTTTTAAATCTGTCGAACCAGACAAAAACATTTCACTGGCTCATACAATTATCTCCAAAACTTGTTTTTTAGTAGTTCGTAAGTCTCAGAAGCTGATTTCCCGGTTTTAAAACAAAATTTCACACAAACTTGTTGCTCCGTTTTTACATCCATTTTCACAGAGAGTGAATCCGGCAACGAGCCCAACATACCCACACTCAACCAGCTGCCACGATGAACTCAATAAAGGAAAACCCAGTTTCCTGTCAGAGGATGTTCGAGGAGAATGCAATGACTCACTCCAGACCCTCAGTGTACCTGGCTGCCAAACCAGTAAGCAGTAGTGGATCCATTCATAAAACTTTCCAATCACACCTTGTACAAGTAATGATTTCACTTTCAAAATATACCCTCTTACCAACATCACTAAACAATAAAACATATGCTAATGGTTGCAGCATATCATTTACTATGACAATATCATTTGACAGAAGTATTCAAGGTTTGAAATGAACTAAAAGGATGGCAAACACTGTTAGAGAAGAAGCAAAAAAAAAAATGGATGTATTTGGAGTGTTGGGCCATTACTTACCTTTAGTAGGAGAAATTACAAGTATTGCAAAAGACATTAAAAACTAAAACAATCATTTCCATCTCAGTAATGCTTGGAGTTTTGCCCCCTCAAGTAAAAAACAAGGAAACAATTCAGTCTCCTTGTAATTTTAGTTTCCTCAAGTGATTTTTTCATTTAATACCATGAGCTAAAAGTTTAACAGTGGATGAGGTATCCAAACATAATATTTATGTCTTATTTCTATATTTTATTTAACATTACTTAAATTGCATACTTTATTTATTTTCATTTGACAGTTTCTTTTATATTTCTTTATCAGCCTTTTATCTCTTCTGTCATCTCTGACACAATGCTTACTGATGTACAGTAGCAGCTTTTCTCTCCTACACCCAGTCAACTTTTTCCTTTGTCTTTGCCATTCTTCTCATAAACCTTAGCTCCCTCGTAACTGGGGAATATCACTGCCTGAACTATTAATCAGCCCACCTGTCTCTTTTAGATTCTAACAAATTTAAATTTTAAGGTATTACAAATGTTTGGATGGAATTATCACTTTTATAGAGAACTTGAGATTTCTGAAATATGAAGAAGTTTCAAATCTCCTTACTAAAAGAAATAGGTATAGTGGGAAGGTTTAGGAGAAGGGTGAGGGAGCATCAAAACTTGTTCAGGTCAGGGTTAAACATTGTTATGTTAGAAGCAATTTCACATGAAATGATACAAATATTCATTTCATAAGCTGACATCCCCCCCACCCCCCTCCACAGAACACACCTGTTTCATATTCTGCAAAAAACATCACAGTTGTATTTGCCATAAAAAAAGGGGACATTTAATTGAGGAGCAAGATGTTTGTCCGTACATTAAAAAGGATAGATGAAACTCATTTTGTGGTATCAAAGAGTATATTTTGTTGTCAAATTCAACTGGAGACCAAAAAACAAAAGCAGCAGTGAACATGAAAGCAATAATGCAACTGGGTTCATTGTTTCAAAATAGTAGCTTCAGTTTCTTGTGGCAAGAAATGTAAAACTGAAAGAGGAATGAGATAAGGAGATTCCATATTGCCCAAATTATTTTCTGTAGTTCTATATGAACTTTCCATGTCCTTAACTTAGGAAAACAAAGAAGGAATTTCTGTTAATGGAACCTACATGACCTGCTTTCATTTTGCTGACAACTGTTTGTAGTGAAGATGAACTTCGACAAATAATGGAAAAACTCAATACAGTAAGTTTGAAAGTAGGTCTCAATATCAATCAAATTAAGAATAAAATAAGGCAAAACGAAATTTTATATGTTGACAATGAAGTCATAGGACTAGTAAATAAGTTTTTGTATTCAGGGCAGTTGAAAACAATGACACAACAGACAACAAAAGAAATAAACAGGTGAGTAAAAATGGCTTGGTGAACTGATGGCAAACTACATAGGGTTTTCAAAACCTAGCTTATAGTCATTGTGTATAACGAGTTTTGGGTTATGGTGGTGGGACATGAACTTCTAATGGAAAACCATTTCAGGATTCAGGCTTCTTCTGTGAGTAATGGAGAGATGCTTGTCAGAGATTGCAAGGAGGGAGTAAAATAAACAAATCAATAAGGGAGCAGATGGGAGCAGAATTCATAGTTACAACTGCAATGAAAATAAAATATGAGGGAGCACAGATGTAGCCAGGAGAATTGATGGCAGACAGACAAAGTTCTCTACTAGGCTCCAAGAAATAAGGAAAAGTACCAATGATAACTTAAAGGAAAATGTGTAAATTACAAACGAAAATATGAAGGAGCAAAATATGGATGTGTATAACTGAATATTAATGGATTGTAAAGCCTACAGGAGTTCTCTGCCCAGCTCCAAATGTCATACTGATGATGATGATGATGATGATGATGATGATGATGATGATGATGATGATGATGCTGCTGATGATGATGGCGACAGTGAAGCCAATAATACTATCTTACCCAGCAATTTACAGTATTGTAATACAAAATGTAAACAATCTTCAACATGAATTTAGACTAAACCCTTCAAGAGATGAAGATTCGCATCCTGCAAGTGATTTTTCACAATAACCTGCAAGTGATTTTTCACAATAACCTGCAAGTGATTTTTCACAATAACCTGCACGTGATTTTTCACAAAAACCTGCAAGTGATTTTTCACAATAACCTGCAAGTGATTCTTCACAATAACCTGGAAGTGATTCTTCACAAAAATCTGCAAGTGATTCCTCACATAACCTGCGAGTGATTCAATTTAATGGGTCAAAATTGCCAGATTTCCAGTAATTATGCACTCACTGTTATTTGAATAACCTGCTGCTTTAATGGCAGCATGAATTTTGATACAGAATTCAGTATAAGGACTGAGAAAAACTTGCATCCTTTCCAGATTAGTCAATTTAATTAATTATTATTTCAAAACTGCAGTCACAATTTTTAGACATGGGAACAATTTGACATCTGAATTCTGTCTGCTTATCCAATACAAAGTTCCTTGGACTGAGTTTCATGTTGTGTAAGAGAACTTTGCCATTAACTGAATGAGATGTGTTACAAATGACCATGAAATTTTGAGAGTTAAACAATTAAGACAGCAATTTAAAACAGTTATCTGTCATCTTCGTTACTGTAGATTTTTTTATGCATAACATAATACAGTCCAAATAATTCAGTGAATAGTTGTGTATGTAGGAATTTGTAACACCACACTGTTTTTCTTTGCATCCATGAATGATCTACACAAGTTGGACAAAAAATAGTAACAACTGTTTGATATTGTGGAGGACTACCTTTAGAATACAGTGCAGCCTGACTAACCCAAAACTGCAATTTGTGTAAAACTTGACATTGAGTTTCATTTCATTCCCCCAAAGAAACTTCTCCAGATCACTGAGAGACGATGAAGTATTGGAAGTACTGGAACACCATTTACTGTTTCGCAAACACAGATCACAGTGACTTTTCTAGCTGTATGAGGGAATCAGGACATGATCAAACTGGAAGTTGCAGTCCCTGCTGGGAACAATGGCAAGGAACATGGTTATCTAAACTGGTTTAATAGGGGGTGAATCCCAGTCACCATGCAAAACTGTGTCAGACATGGCTAATTACTGTGATATAAGGGCGAGGGCTGCAGATCCAAAAGACGAATACTGTGATGTCAGTGGGGAAGATCCAGTGGCAGACTAGACACTGTAACATAACAGGTGAAACTGTGCACCTGAAACAGTCATCCATAAATACATAATGCTATTAGCCTCTGCTTGGGAAATTGGTACTGACATTTCTTTTTCTATGTTTATTTAATAACAAATTTATATATTAATAATTGGAGAAATATCTGAATAACATAATGAAAAACAGGCAAGAAAGAATAAAGTAGTTGTTTTGACAAGTGATTGCTGTTCCAGTTCATGGAACATATTAAAATAAAAATAACTGAACTGTAATGAGAAAAAATAATAGTATGTGATAGAATAAGTGTGTACAGAACTCTGTAATGTATTTTGATTAAATATTTGTATAGTGTGAAATGTTTCTAAACAAATTATGGTGAAGTATATGGATGTTATTTTCACTAGCGCAGTGCATCACGTGACAAAACACAGGACAGAGATGCAAGCCAGAGATCGAGGTATTTGGTGCATTGGGAGCTGTGCAGGTAATGTGGGCTAGAATGGCCAGGGGCCACACACGTTTTAATTCTGTGGTAGGATCATGCCTATATGATTGTTCAGAAGCTAATCTTAAGTTTATAAGTTTGTGAGTTATCAACATAGTGCAATTTACAGTGACAGTGATGTAGCGAACTGTTAATTGCCCCCAAGCACTATGCTAAAACTATTTTAGACTTGACTAGACCGTTGTGTGAAGGACCATCATTCATAGAAAAGAAATTTTCTATGAATAAAGCAACAATATAATTTTATCATGTGCTAAATATGCATATCCTCAATTTCTGATTTCATTGCTCATTTTGCTCTTATATATTGGTATTTCACTGACAAACCTCATAGGTCACATTAATAATCATTAATCGCTTATGTAAGGGCATAAAGCAAACACGTAAAATGAAACCCCTGTGCAGACGGGTCATTTAACAGGTTGTACATTCACCCTCTACTGGATTGCTAGTACCAGTAGTTACTGCTTACCAACAGAATCATTGCAATTAGGTAGGCTCATAAGGGAATGGACTGTTTCCTTTCCACTTAACGAGTATTTTGGAATTGAGTGTCCCAGGAAGAGTATAGGTCTGAGAACAGTTAGTGTGGGGGCCCAGACCTACACACAATGCACAGCAGTAACAGTTTGGCACTGCAATCATTGAGCATATGTGAACATTAATACACCAGCATACAGCACCATAAGAGACTCTGCACTATGCACCTACTTCAGGCAACAATATTTTATGGGACAGTCTGTTTCATCAATTTGAAATACTGATGGTCCATGTGAATTTCGCAGAGCTGCTGTGTTCGTGCTACCACCAGTCCACATGGCAGTTGTAGCGAGACACCGCTGACCATACCAGTACTGCTAATGTTTCTGTTTTTGCTTGCTGTGCCACACACATATGTGCTGCGACTGTCTCCACACCATTGCCCTGCCATCTCCACGATGCTTGCTTTCATATGTCACAGTAATAGTCAATGTTGTAAAAGCCACAATTTGCATCAGTTGCATTATACATCTTGTGTTGCTAGTCGTCAGCTGTGACTGATGAGACACAGAAACTTTCAAGTGACTGTGGATCAGAGGATATTAGGAGTGATTGTAGTAGCCTTGGTTTCCCAAAGGAGAGTGGTTGGGTGCGAGGAAAAAACTCACCCAATTACTGAATGCAGTGGGTGAGAAATGACATGAAAGTTTAGATTCAGAATTGGAAAATATAAAATATGAACAAGATGCAAGCATAAAATCTGAAATTGGAGGTTTAAAAACTGAACTTGGAGATACCGTAAGTAATATACCAGCTGGGCAGGCAGATATGGTGATAGGATGTCCCATGGAGGTTGATAGCATTATAGAGTCATTCAGTGGTAAAAACAGGTACCATGCAATAGATTTCTTGGCTACGTGCAAAGATAGCTTTATAACAGTGATGAGTGAGGAGGTAAAAGCAAAGTTTCTAAAGGGACAGCTGGAGGGACCAACTCAGATCTGGGCTAACCAACATGCTGAGGAATTTGTAGACTTTAAGGGATTTGAAGTAATGTTCTTGCATAAATGTTGGGTGTAGGCCAAGCAATTAAGGCTGAACAATTACTTCTTAAATGGCCCAAATTACAGAGATGGTAGAGATACTACAAGAGAATTCTATGTGAAGGAACCAATGGTGCATACAGAAAAACCTCAAGGAGGGGGCACTTAAGGTATCTTGAGCTACCTTTACTTTTATCGTAGTAAAAAAACAATCAAGTCATATGCAAAGTGTAAGAAAGTTTTACTTAAACTAAATATACACATATAAAAGACAATGCCATCTTACGCTATAAAAAATTACAATTGTGGTTCTCTTCCTAAAATAATAATGATGATGAAATCTATGTGCCTACTCTTCCTGGCCAATTGGTTAATTCCATTGTCAATAGGACAATCAATGTCAGGGTGAGTGTTCAACAGAGCTAAGCTATTAAGCTGATCGTCCTTCGCTGTCAACCTCAGCCATGTCTTTGTACACCGCAATGTTGAAAAACTTCTTTCCACTATAGCAACAGATGCAGGTAGTCAAGCTAATATTTTGTACAGTGTGTGCAAAGTAGGATAGTCAGAGCTAGGACAGACAGACAACGCTTGCATAACAGAGTCACGATCATTAAGGGACTTTATGCTCATTTGCTTGTATTGAAGAATCTCTCTCATTATTCTCTTTTTAATCATAAAGAGTGAATCTTCTTCAAAGAATGGTAGTTCAGTTAAGCACTGATTCAGTTTGTGCCAGATCATTACCGTTATGTTTCAGTAGTCGTGAGGGCAAAGGTATACTGAATTTTAAATGATAAATATTTTCTTCAGCAAAATGTTCTCTCATGTCAGCCATAACATGGTCCAATATTGGCATAAAAACAGCTCTCTTCCAATATGTCATAGCATCATTATGATTGCAGTTTTCCCAGTGTCTTTGTCTGCCTGTAAGATGAGGAACACTCATCTCTACATCTAACTCTTCCGTAACTGCCTTCACCTCTTCAACAATACAAGCAAAGTGGCTATTAGCATTACCTCTCATGCCCCCCCCCCCCTTCCGTATGTACTGGAGGGAACTCTGCAAACTACTACATTTAGATAGAGCATTAGGGGCACTACCAGAAATATCAACACCAAAAAGAAGGCTGCCTGCCAGAAAACTTGCAATGGGATCTAACATACAGCCCTACTGATTCAGTGGAGAACATGATCAGGCCACTGTGTTCTTAACCAAAACTGGTAGCACACAAGGAAGGTAGAAATCAGAATAAGAGTAACAATTATGGAAATAATTTCAATGGCAATGTGAACAGATGGTCAAGTACTAGGAATGGGCATAGTGACAATGACAGGAAATGGAGAAACAGGCAGGAGGGAGAAGAAAGAACCTATTTCTTCTCTGGAATGTGAATGAGTTGAGGCTGTATGCTGACAGGTGATATAGTAGTGATAAATGGGGACACTAGTGTTCAAGTATATTAGTTGTATATGTGAAATTGGTTAACTATATTGAAGACTGTGTATACTAACCCATTGTTGTGTGTATACTTGTAAGAGATTTTGTAGGACTTAAGGTCTATGTTTGGTAAATGTAATTGTTGTTTTGGGGGTTAGTTAGTGAGCAATAATATTGGGGTGTAGGAAGAAAGCTTGTGGGGACAATAGATTGTGTCTGAATATGGCAAGAAAAGTTGCATCTGGAGCTTGCAGCAGGTGCATGGGGGTGATGCCAGTTGTGAGCTGGCAAAAAAAAGGACTCGGCAAGGGAAAATATCTGTAATTTGAAAAAATACTAGTGATATAATTATAATTATACATCATATGCAATGAACTGTTACTTCGTGTCTGCTGGGTGGAATAGTACATAACGTACCTGTTTAAGAAAAATGTTTATGAATTATAAAGTCTATGATTGTGATCAGGTTCTGAGATTGATCCATAAGGAATCTGCAGTCACTTGATATTTGTATGTGCATCAAGTTCTTTCACTTGTGATCTGATACAGTAAACACATGGTAAACCAGGGAGGGTTTCAATAACATGATCACTGGGAAGCCATAGGGTTAAGTTACGGGCAACTTTTGATTTTGGTCATTTGTTTGATGCTTGTCAGCACAATGGCTGCACTGAAGAGGAGTACATTGCATTGGTGGCTGCACTTTAATGTGAGAGAGGTGGTCTGCTGATGCAAGATGGAGCTAGGACTCAAGGAGGAGGTCCTTACTGTGGCACCAACTGGAAGACTGCAATGAGGGCATAACCAGTGAAGTGGTGTATAATGACATGAAGAACTGAAGATAGACAATTCCATTTAAACTGATTTGATTGATATCCATAGAGACTAAAGATAACTTACAGTTTAGATGTATATTGCTTAAACATCTCTTATTTCAATGCCAAATTTTTCGCCACATGAAGTTGCTAGTCAGGTTTTGACACAGTTTTATTTGTACTCACATTTGTTTCCTATATATTTACACAGTAGTTAATGAAATATATTAAAATAAAAATAACTGCAATGAGAAAATGTAACAGTATGTGATGGAATAAGTGTGAACAGAGCTGTGTAATGTATTTCAATTAAGTACTTGCATAGTGTGAAAAATGTTTCCAAATGAATGATGGTCAACTATATGGATGTTAATTTGAATAGAGCAATGGGCCATGTGACAAAACATAGGACAGAGATGCAAGGAGAGATCATGGTATTTGGTGTGCTGAGAAGCACACAGTTAATGTGGGCTAGAATGGCTAATTGCCACACACATTTTAATACCACGGTATGCATGCACAGAAGATATATAAATCACTATTGGATCACAGCGGTTTCTTATGGCCTCATATCTCCAATAACTATGTGGCCAACTATGCAGGTAAAGTTTGAGAATATGTGCACAGCTTTCCAGAATAAAGTATTTTGTTGGGCAAAACAGTGATGGAAAAATTCGTTGTACTTTTGCAGTTCAACAAAATTAATAAAATGTAATTTTCTTTTACACAAGGAAAAGAACTTCATCTGGCTCAGGCATCTGAAATAGAAGGCTAAATGGGAGACAATCAAGAAAAAATGCCTGTATTTCAGTCAGTATCTACAGATTAAACATTCTGCCTTAATGTTGTTTAATGTAAGATCAATGTCATTTGTTAACCTGCATCATATACCTTATATGAAACAATAATATGGTAAAAGTGGTATTTGTGTTTACCTGTCAATTATGCTGCAGATCCAAAGAAACTGGTACACCTGCCTAATATCGTTTAAGGCCTCTGTGAGCATGCAGAAGCGACACAACATGGCATGGCATGAACTCGACTATTATCTGAAGTAGTGCTGGAGGGTGTTGATACCATGAATCCTGAATGGCTGTCCATGAATCCGTAAGAGTACGAGAAGATGGAGATCTCTTATGAGCAGCATGTTTCAAGGCATCCAAGATATACTCAACTATATTCATGTTTGGGAAGTTTGATGGCTAGCGGAAGTTTTTAAATTCAGAAGAGTGTTCCTGAATCCACTCTGTAGCAATTCTGGACATGTGGGGTGTCGTACTTTCCTGCTGGAACTGCCCAAGTCTATCAGATTGCACAATGGACATGAATGGATGCAGATGATCAGACAGGATGCTTATGTATGTGTCACCTGTCAGAGTTGTATTTAGATGTATCAGTGGTCTCATATCACTCTTAACTGCACATGCCTCACACCATTACAGAGCCACAAGCTTTAAGAGTCCCCTGCTGACATGCAGGGTCCATGGATTCATGAGGTTGTCTCCATATCTGTAAATATCCTTACATTTGATACTACATGAAAAGAGACTTGTGGGACAAGGCAACATGTTTCCAGTCATCAATGGTCCAATGCCTGTGTTGATGGGCCCTGGCGAAGCATAAAGCTTTGTGTCGTCCAATCATCAAGGGGTACAAGAGTGGGCATTTGTCTCCGAACACCCATGTTGATGATGATTCATTTAAATGTTCACACTTTGACAGTTACTGACGGACCACCATTGAAATCTGCAACAATTTGCAGAATGGTTGCACTTCTCTCATGCTGAACGATTCTCTTCAGTCATTATTGGTCCAGCTCTTGCAGGATCTTTTTCCACCTGAAGTGATGTTGGAGATTTGATGTTTTACCGGATTACTGACATTCACTGTACACCAATGAAATGGTCATGTGGGGAAAATCACCACTTCATTGCTAATTTGGAAATGCTGTGTCCCATTGTTTGTATGCTAACTATAACACCACGCTCAAATTCACTTCAATCTTGATAACCTGCCATTGTAGCTGCAGTAAATTATCTAATAACTGCCCCAGACACTTTCTGTCTTATACAGGCATTGCCAACCACAGTGCTGTATTCTGCCTGTTTACATGTCTCTATATTTGAATACGCATGCCTATACCAGTTCCAACAGCAGTTGAGAGAAACACAGTATATGACCAGAAAAAACACTATGGTTACCAGTTAGCAAACTGCAATCTATGGTACTGCTGTGACACCAGTAACATCAAGTGGCACTGACCAACCACAGCTTATTAGCTGTGGCTGCTTGTTTGTTAAATTTCAAAGTATATTGGATTTCATACATCTTGTAGCCACCTTTCCTTCCATGTGACAGTAGAATGTTTTGGAAATCATATGACCATCCTAATGATTACAGATGTTCAATGATTCAACATGGAAAGAAGTCTGGATTTTAAACTTCTGGGGCTTGAAATGTCAACAGCATCTACTGCAGAGAACAATGAAAATGTATACTTATGGAGCACATATTTTCATTTCCTGGGAGCCCAGCACTGCTGAAATTTCTTCTTTGGATTAATCTATTTTGGTAACGGTAAATCTGTCATAAAGGTACAGTTTATGGAGTTGCTATCATACTGTTTACATTCAAACTATTTTTCTAGATGACTGTTATGCTCAGGAGTCACTTTCACAGCAGTTATTGTCATATGAGAGGCGAAAAAACCATTGCTTCAATTAGGAAATTTAGTAAGTGGTCCACTACTAGGTTGCCTGCCTCCATAGCATGGCTGACTGTCGACAAACTGCTTTTCTTTTTGTTGTTACTGTCGTTAGTTTCTGTGACACTGTTTAGTTGACTGAATATGTTTATAGAGTCCTTACTGTTATATATTTCTTACTTCCATGTCTTTTATACTCATTGAAAGAATAAATTATAAATTTAAATTAGCTTTTGTATAATTGCATTGCAACAATTGGGTTTGTGAATATTGCAGCACAGAAGATAAAAGCAGCTGTAATTTAGTCACATGTTCATAATGTGTTGGGCAATTCCTAAATTGAAGCAGAGTTTATTAAATACATTAGGTATACTCACAATTCAACAGTCCTTTCACAGTATTCTCATTCAAATTTCTCAGACTTTTCTTCTTCAGTGCATTTTCATGTCATTGCTTACAATATTTGCTTAATTTGTTCTCATAAAATTAATTTAAAACAGTGTGTCAATTTACAAGAACCTCCAAAAATGATTTCCATATTTGAAAGATCGACACATTAAAATTCCTTGAGGTATTACTGTTCGAGAACTGTAAGTTCGTGTCAGAAACCTCTTTGCTTTGTACTGGTAGAATAAAAGACACATTTTATGAAGTAACTAGCTTGCAGCTAGTATAACTATCATTATAATATTATTGTTTTCTTCATTTCCAAGTGTGGGATGATTTTATAGACTTGAGTGGTGGTGTAAGTTTTAACGTTGGAGAAGAAATGCCATGTTCAAAGCTACTTCCTGGAAGTTGTTTCAAGACACCTGAGACTTCCCCATCGCACTCCATATTCCAGATAACAACATGTAATAGGTAAGATTTCTTTACTGCAGATTGATAGTTAAGCTAACAGGTATAATGTGATCACAACTTCTATATAATGTATAGCTGATTATGTGCCAAGGTGAATTACAAATAAAACTATCTAACTATTCTGTTACGGGTAGTGGTTTACAGTGAGAGTGGTACTTGTAAATTTGGTTGAACAAACTGGGAGGTTCGCCTCCATGATACCATGGATGCAAGGCTGTATTTGGTCTGTAACTTCGGCAGAAATGAGGAGGGAATGTGAATCACAGTTGTGCAGCATGCAGATGCAATATTTATTGATAACGGAAGTATTTATCATAATAAAAATTGTGGACATTGCTCAGACATCCAGAATCAGTGCCATTGAAGTTTCAAGTTAGTTTTTTTTGGCACGAAGAATTTCCTGAAGGATTAGATACTATGAGAAAAGCTCTCTACGGTGGCAGGTAATAGCCCCAACTGTGGAGAGAGTGAAAGAGCTTTTGGGAGTAAACCTAGAATGAAAATCATGGGAACTCGGAGGCACTGAGGAGGCAGTGGTGTCACTAAGCTGTCCCTGTGCAGCACTGGAAACAAAGCCCAGGGAAAAATGCATAACAGGTAGGAACCAGCCTTGGATCTAGATATCCAAGGACAGGATAATTTCTGGAACAGGTTGTAAAGCCAACTCCATGACGTAGAGATGGTGATTGTAAAAACAAGTCAGCATCTGTACCATCCCAGAATTTCCATCAGTCCAGACAGCATTAAAGCATTGCATAAGTTTACTAAAACAATCATCACTTAATGATATCGGAAATTCAGCAGAAAACATGTATTCCCATATTAGCAAATACCTAAAAATATGTAGAATCTTGCTCCCATCAACTGAAAACCATTTTCTTGACAAAGACCCTTCTTAATAACTAAAATGGCCACAGTCTGGATTTTTGAGTTTTTTGTGTATGACCCTGCTATGATGGTACTGCTAATGGCTGGAACAATGTAAAAATATAACTATTATACTTCTTAAGGACATGCAGCTCAAATGATGATTGCATCTTCAAGTGTAAAGTACTCCACAGATAAAGCAGTTCCCATTTGGGTCTCTGAGTAAGAAATACTGTACTTAGGAGGATGTTTTCACCAGAAAAACAAATTTGGTATTCTATGTGTCAGTGTGTATATCATAGGAATTACGATGGTTGCCCAGAAACAAATACATAATTTTTTTTTCACTGCCGAAAACAATGCTACAAATGCAAAACATTATGTATGTATTATTTGAAGTCTCCCAAGTGGGTGTGCCAAGTTTCCGTCACTTTCACAGATCGTGTAGCAACAATTACTTGCTGGGTGTGGAGGATGAGGTCATCTACATCTACATCTAGATCCATACACCACAAGCCACCTGATGGTGTGTGGCGGAGGGTGCCTTGAGTACCTCTATCGTTTCTCCCTTCTATTCCAGTCTCTTATTGTTCGTGGAAAGAAGGATTGTTGCTATGCCTCTGTGTGGGCTCTAATCTCTCTGATTTTATCCTCATGGTCTCTTCACAAGATATACGTAGGAGGGAACAATATACTGCTTGACTCCTCAGTGAAGGTATGTTCTCGAAACTTCAACAAAAGCCCATACTGAGCTACTGAGCATCTCTCCTGCAGAATCTTCCACTGGAGTTTATCTATCATCTCCGTAATGCTTTCACGATTACTAAATGATCCTGTAACAAAGCGCACTGCTCTCTATTGGATCTTCTCTCTCTCTTCTATCAACCCTATCTGGTATGGATCCCACACTGCTGAGCAGTATTCAAGCAGTAGGTGAACAAGCATACTGTAACCTACTTTCTTTGTTTTCGGATTGCATTTCCTTAGGATTCTTCCAGTGAATCTCAGTCTGGCATCTGCTTTACCGACAATCAACTTTATATGATCATTCCATTTTAAATCAGTAGGTGATTCAGTGGAGTTCCACAATTTGCAGCAGTCGGGGAGACCATCCACGGCTGTCACACGTGACACATCTGACCTAGCCCCTTCACGCTTTGTAGCAGTTCCACCTGCTTTTTATTTCTTTGTTGGCTGGCCTCAGTGTCAATGTTCTGCGTTGCTACACTGGCTGAAAACTAGGGTTTGTAAGCTGGACACTGATTACTGTAAATAATGTAGCCAACTGGCGCACAGTTGTATTTCATAATACTTTAATTTCACTTTTCACAACCCCCTAATAACCCCCTAATAATACACAGTTATATGTCCAGTGCACTGTTGTTATAACTTTTGTTAAGCCTTATTAATAGTTAGCAGGCAAACCTCCACATACTGCTACAATAGTTTACTGTTGAACATCTACAAAATGTTCAAATGTGTGTGAAATCTTATGGGACTTAACTGCTAAGGTCATCAGTCCCTAAGCTTACACACTACTTAACATAAATTATCCTAAGGACAAACACACACACCCATGCCCGAGGGAGGACTCGAACCTCCGCCGGGACCAGCCGCACAGTCCATGACTGCAGCGCCTAAGACCGCTCGGCTAATCCCGCGCGGCTGAACATCTACAAGCAGTAAAAACCTAACCACAAAGTTCACAGTTCTTGAAGAGGAGAAAGGTACATATAGAGCAGAAACTGTCATTAGTTTAACACATGGCCTATTGGTGTAACACTTACTTCACTCTTAAGTTGAGGCATTGTTGTCGTTCTAACCAACACAGGTTCCTCATCTGAAACTCAACTGTGGATGGACTGTCTCATGACCAAAAATTGGGCCCCTATATATCATCACAATAATAAGTGCTGAAACTACACATTGTTTGAAGTTACATTTATTGAAATTATAATAAAAACTTAACTCATTAACTTAAATGAATACATTGAAAACTTCCATCTTTCTTAACAGTTTCCTCTACTGCAAGAATTAGACCAAATTATTTGTTTAAATCGTGGAATTAACATATATAGTTACCTAAACAATACTTTGGACAAAACTGTTAATTACTTTGGAATTCATTAAGGGCTGGCTTTGCTAACATGTTTTCAAATATAGCCAAATACATACTTTAAGGTTACTAGTATTTCATCTTCCAAATGTTTATAACTGGTATAGAATTTATATTTGTTTATATGTCAACAATACAATATAAGTTACGAAACAATTACTCATTTCACCCTATATTGAAAGATACTAACTAGGAATAGTTCAATTAAATTAGAAAATCAATTACATACATAAAATTAAGCATAAAATTATGTCTGGTGTTATATTCTGTAAAACTGATGGCCAACCTTTCTCTTGTATGAAAATGCAGATAATATTCACGTATGTTAATTGTAATTAGTTCAAAAATGAAAAAAAATAGCGAATTTAAGTGGCAGATGGCAAAACAAGAGGGGAATTAAAAATATCCCAGCTTGCTTCGCCACAGCTCCACAAGTGGAGATGAGAGAGAGCACCTCCATTTGTGTGTTGTGCCATGGACTTGTACTTAATGGTATAGCAATGCGTTAATGACATGGGGAGAAGCAGCAACAGCTAAAACCAGTGGACTTGAGGGAGAATAGGGCATAAGGCAAGGCACGGAATGCAGCATATGCTTTAGCTGTGTGAAAGTGTGCGATAATCAGCTGACCTGTTCACCTGAACTGGACACCCCTCCTTTGCAATCGGAGGATGCATAATGTGGGCCACTTGTGGAAGGAACTTGATGATGATGATGATGATGATGATGATGATGATAATAATAAAAACACGTGGAGGCCAGGAAAAGAATAGGCCTTCGGTATGTTCTGCCAGTCGTGAAAGGCGATGAAAAGACCAAACCAGTAATAGGGCTAACCCCCCTTTTAGTGTGATTAGTTGGTTCAGGACAGAACTAAAGAAGTCTCCGACAAGCGCCATCGTGGTCAGGGACGACGCGTGAACCCTATGCCTGTCCACAATGGTAATGACACTGTTAGCCACCTGGAAAATGATTTGAATCCCAATAGAGGTGTTTTGCAGGATATGCTTCCTGCAACCACCGTAGAAGGAAAACAAAGACAGAGGATGAGATTGTCTGATGAAGTTAACTGACACCTCATGTTCCGTTATTACCAAGCAACAAACCTAGGAACCATCACAACTGGATACGAATCACAAGTATACACAACATTTATTACCAGATACCCAGAATTATAACTTTTAACAGAACACGACTAGCTGATCAGATCCGTGTAATAATCAAAAATAACAGGATACCTCAGTCAGAATTAGAAAACATCAAACAACAAGCACAACAAATACTGGAACAAAATAATGTGCAATCAGAAGAAGAAGAAGAAGAAGAAGAAGAAGAAGAAGAAAATGCAGTAATGGACTCAAACATCCCAGAGCAAACAAACAAAGAACAACATGCATCGATTAAACAATCAGAGGAAAATGAAATCTTAAGAGAGCCACCAGAACAAGCACAAATAGAACACAAAGTGACACACATGTTAGATATAGAAGAAAAATTTGAGCTGTCATATATAGAATACAAAGACACAAATACAGACATTAGACCATTCTTGCATAGACCACCAAATAACCCACAAGTCAAAACAACAATAACAACTATCAACACAATCATACACAACAAAATAAATGAAAATACAACTATGGAAGAGTTACAACTACTGGTTTATATAGGAGCACTCACTACACTAAATATACACACTAGGCAGAGATCAGAACCAACCAACACACAGAAGAAACCCACAAAACCAGCATGGCAACACAGGCAACAGATCAGAATAGAAAAACTGACAAAAGACATTGGACAGCTAACACAATTTATAAGAAGTGAAATATCAGACAAAAAACGAAACTGGTTAGGTAAAATCTCCCAACAAGAAGCGATAGAGCAATTAGATGAAAAGAAGCAGAAATTACAAGCATTGGCCAAACGACTTAGAAGATACGAAAAAAAGTGAAAATAGAAGGAAACAAAACCAAACATTCAACACAAACCAAAAGAGATTTTACCGTACAGTAGATAACACACACATTAAAATAGACAATCCACCAAACATAAAAGATATGGAACACTTCTGGAGCAACATAACAGACATGCATGGTGGATACAAGCAGAAACAGACACATACAAGATGATACCACAAATGCTTGAAGTGATAATTTTGCAACATGAAGTCACCCGAGCAATTAATTCTATGCACAATTGGAAAGCCCCTGGAAAAGATAAAATAGCAAATTTCTGGCTAAAGAAGTTCACCTCAACGCATTCACATCTAACCAAATTATTTAACAGTTACATTGCAGACCCATACACATTCTCTGATACACTTACACATGGAATAACCTATCTGAAACCTAAAGATCAAGCAGACACAGCAAACCCAGCAAAAGATTGCCCTGTAACATGCCTACCAACAATATACAAAATATTAACTTCAGTCATTACACAGAAATTAATGGCACATACAACACAGAACAAAATTATAAATGAAGAACAAAAAGCCTGCTGCAAAATAGCACGAGGATGTAAAGAGCAGCTGATAATAGATGCAGAGGTGACATATCAAGCTAAAACTAAACAAAGGTCGCTACACTACAAAGCTTTTGATAGTGTACCCCACTCATGGTTACTACCAATATTGGAAATATACAAAGTAGATCCTTAATTGATACAGTTCCTAAACATAGTAACGAAAAATTGGAAAACCACACTTAATATCCAATTAAATTCAAATAATATCACATCACAGCCAATACAGATTAAGCGTGGAATATACCAAGGAGACTCATTAACTCCTTTCTGGTTCTGCCTTGCTCTGAACCCATTATCCAACATGCCAAGTAATACAAATTATGGATATAATATTACTGGAACATACTCACACAAAATCACACATTTGCTATACATGGATGATCTAAAATTACTGGCAGCAACAAATCAACAACTTAACTAATTACTAAAGATAACAGAAGTATTCGGCAATGATATAAATACGGCTTACAAAACAGACAAATGTAAGAAAAATAGCATAGTCAAGGGAAAACACACTAAACAAGAAGTTTACATATTGGATAACCACAGCAACTGCATAGAAGCGATGGAGAAAACAGATGCCTATAAATATCTAGGATACAGACAAAAAATAGGAATAGATAATACAAATATTAAACAAGAACTAAAAGAAAAATATAGACAAAGACTAACAAAAATACTGAAAATAGAATTAACAACAAGATACAGTTCCCCACAGTCGTTTAATGAACAAAGTAAGAGCATATGGACTATCAGACCAATTGTGTGATTGGATTAAAGAGTTCCTAGATAACAGAATGAAGGCATGTCATTCTCAATGGAGAGATGTCTTCCGAAGTAAGAGTGATTTAAGGTGTGCCGCAGGGAAGTGTCATAGGACCGTTGCTATTCACAATATACATAAATGACATTGTGGATGACATCGGAAGTTAACTGAGGCTTTTTGCAGATGATGCTGTGGTGTATCGAGAGGTTGTAACAATGGAAAATTGTACTGAAATGCAGGAGGATCTGCAGCAAATTGACGCATGGTGCAAGGAATGGCAATTCAATCTCAATGTAGAAAAGTGTAATGTGCTGCGAATACATAGAAAGATAGATCCCTTATCATTTAGCTACAAAATAGCAGGTCAGCAACTGGAAGCAGTTAATTCCATAAATTATCTGGGAGTACGCATTAGGAGTGATTTAAAATGGAATGATCATATAAAGTTGATAGTCGGTAAAGCAGATGTCAGACTGAGATTCATTGGAAGAATCCTAAGGAAATGCAATTCGAAAACAAAGGAAGTAGGTTACAGTACACTTGTTCGCCCACTGCTTGAATATTGCTCAGCAGCGTGGGATCCGTACCAGATAGGGTTGACAGAAGAGATAGAGAAGATCCAACGGAGAGCAGTGCACTTCGTTACAGAATCATTTAGTAATTGCGAATGCGTTACAGAGATGATAGATAAACTCCCGTGGAAGACTCTGCAGGAGAGATGCTCAGTAGCTCGGTACGGGCTTTTGTTAAAGTTTCAAGAACATACCTACACCGAAGAGTCAAGCAGTATATTGCTCCCTCCTACATTTATCCCGCAAAGAGACCATGAGGATAAAATCAGAGAGATTTGAACCCACACAGAAGCATACTGACAATCCTTCATTCCACGAACAATCCGAGACTGGAATAGAAAGGTGAACCGATAGAGGTACTCAGGGTACCCTCTGCCACACACCATCAGGTGGCTTGCGGAGTATGGATGTAGATGTAGAAACAAGGCAAAAGCTATAAATACTTATGCTATACCAATATTGACCTACTCATTTGGAGTATTGAAATGGATAACACAGACCTAGAAGCACTCAATACACTTGCACGATCACAATGCCATAAATATAGAATACATCACATACATTCAGCAACAGAAAGATTCACATTAAGCAGAAAGGAACGAGGAAAGGGATTTATCAACATAAAAAACCTACATTATGGACAGGTGGACAATTTAAGAAAATTCTTTATAGAACGAGCAGAAACTAGCAAAATACACAAAGCAATCACTCATATAAATACATCTGCTACACCACAGCAATTTCATAACCACTTCTACAACCCTATAGATCACATAACCTTAACACACATGAAAAAAGCAAAATGGAAAAAGAAAACACTACCTGGCAAGCACCTGTATCATCTAACACAGCCACACATTGATCAAGACCCATCTAACACGTGGCTAAGAAAAGGCAATATATACAGTGAGATGGAAGGATTCATGATTGCAATACAGGATCAAACAATAAACACCAGATATTACAGCAAGCATACTATTAAAGATCACAATACCACAACAGATAAATGCAGACTTAGCAAACAACAAATAGAAACAGTAGATCACATCACAAGCAGATGTACAATACTAGTAAATACAGAATACACCAGAAGACATGACAATGTAGCAAAAATAATACATCAACAACTTGCCATACAACATAAACTAATAAAACAACACATACCCACATACAAGTATGCACCACAAAATGTACTGGAGAATGATGAATACAAATTATACTGGAACAGAACCATTATAACAGATAAAACAACACCACATAACAAACCTGACATCATAACCACCAATAAAATGAAGAAATTTACACAACTAATCGAAATATCCATACCCAATACAACAAATATACAGAAGAAAACAGGAGAAAAAATTGAAAAATACGTCCAACTGGCTGAGGAAGTCAAGGACATGCGGCATCAGGATGAAGTGGACATTATACCAATAATACTATCAACTACAGAAGTCATACCACACAATATCCACCAGTACATCAACACAATACAGCTAGATCCAAACATATATATACAACTACAGAAATCTGTGATTATTGATACATGTTCAATTACCCGAAAGTTCCTAAATGCAAAGTAACATATACCGTACAGTTAAAAGGAAGTCACACTTGATCAAGGTCCGCGTCACTTTCCACTTTTGACCAGACATAACGTTTGAGAAGAGAAAGAATAATCATAATAATAATGCATCTTCCAAAAAAGGCCTGCAGCTCCTGTAAGCTTTGGCGACAGGGTAGAAAGTCAGTAGCAGCATACATTTGGAGGTTAATCAAAGGGATTTTAACTCATTTGTCAACCTGGATACAGGCATCCTGGTTTGCAACCGTGAGATTGAGAAACAACTTAGTGGCAGGAGGATTGCCCTGAGAAACAACTGTCCACAGTTCAGGTACCGTCGCTTGATGCATGTGGGGACAAACAGTTCGAAGATGCCAATCTTTCCTACAATGGGCACAGTGTGCCCAGATACCCAGACAGTCCACTCATGGGTTCTCTATGAAGCAATCATGGTGGGAGATCCTGCTGCTTACACCAGTGGGATGTGACAAGCTGTTCAGAGGTCCTTGAGGAGTCTGATATCAATGAATCATGACACCACCTTCAGGAGAAAGACTTAAGAGAATTCCACCCCTGAAGCAGTGACTAGACCACTGCTACCTGAGGTTGAGCCATGAAGCATTCGTTTTCTGCATGTGTGTTCTTGAAAGAGTGCATGATTTTCAAAATACTGTCCAAGAAAAGTTTGACTAGTTACAGGGTGGCAGTGCATAGTTCTGGATTTGGAGCGAATTGGACCACTGTATATTGAATAAAAGACTCTTCATACGAAGTTTCGCAAGCCAGGTTTGTACAAGTGAAATCACACTGTCAACTCAGTCCTTGTATGTCCGTCACTCATGATCAGTGCAACTGAGCAGCTCGTTTGTGGTACTGATGGAACTCAAGGCTTTATGCAAGCACATTGAGTCACTGTGAATAATTTTTTAACAGCAACAAGCACATCTTCTCAAACATGAGTGTGACAGGTTTCGAGAGTGAAGCCAACTTCTGTAATAAGATAAAAGTCTCTGGAGAATCCCAAGACAGGAAGAGCGACTGTTGGAGAACATAATCCGAAACCCAAAAAGTGGCAAAGTGCTTTCTCAGCTGCTGCAAGTATATGTCACAGTCCTCCTCTGGGGTGGAAACCCTGTATCTGTAGGCAATCCTAAATTCCCTGATGGAGTAAATCAGTTTGCTTTTGTTGCTAAAACTGCTGTTGTAACTGCTGCAGCAGGAGGAGCTGTTGCTGTTCTACGAGCTGCATGAACTCTGCATTCATGGGACTCTGCTAACCTCTGACCTCATTGCAATTATAGTGACTGGAATCAGACAAGACCTGGAATGACTCGAGAACCTGTGGAGACTGTTAGCCACCAGAGAGTAAGGTGGTGGACAGCAACATCAAAAAGACAAACAATGGAGGAGGCAGAGCAGAATAACAGTGAAGCGGGTAAAGTAAGATTGAAAGACTAAAATGTAGTGACTCCAGAACACCACAACGATGTTAGTGAGATCAGCCTAGTAGTGCAGTGAAATCACAAGTGGCAGCCATGGGTGCTGATAGGCTTGCAGAAAGGGTGTGTCTCTGCATCCAGTGCTGTGGTGGTGACAGCAGCAATTATAGATTAAGGCACTTCCATCTAGCAGCTGGGGTACCAGAGAAAGAAAGGAAGAGAATGTGGACTGGGGGAAAGGAATGAAATAGAAAGCCACCTGGCAGAATTTTTCACAGACTACAGTTTAATCATGGCTAGCACTTTGTTTAAGATTAATGAAAGATGTTTCACTCAATGGAGGTACCTAAAGACAACAGAAGATTTCAGGTTGATTATATAATTGTAAGAAAAATTTTGAAACTATATTTTATTTTGCAAAACATTTCCAGGGACACCTGTACAATCTAATCATGCTGTGTTGGCTATGAACTGTATATTAAAACTGAAAAAACTACAGAAAGACAGGAAATCAAGGAGATAGGACTAGGATAAATTGAAATAACTAGTAGTTATTGAGAGTTTGAAATGTGATATGCTTAAGGCAGCAGAGTACCAAATATCCAAAAAGATAAGGCCCTTAGAAAACACATGGGATATGGAATTTAATGTGCAAGATGAGGCAGTATAAAAATTCACCCAGTGAATCAGGCAACCAGGAATACAGACATGAAATTGACAGAGACTTCAAAATGGCAAAGCCACACCATGACAAAAGTATGTTGCCTGATATGCAAGACATAAAGAGTCAGGTGAAATAATCATCAGTATGCAAGAAGAATATACCATTTCCAAAGAGGTGGGTGCTGACAGAAGCGAATATTTAGTTTAATATGGCATGATTTATTGTCAGAGACATGGAAAGAGTAATAGAAACCATATTCAAGAAAGATTAGTTTGAGTTTTGAAATGCAGTATCAAGCAAGACTATGGTGACCCCAAAACGTATCTTTGAAGACGCAGTAAAGAAAAGCAAACCTACATTTACAGCATTTGCAGATTTAGAAGCAGCTTTTGGCAGTCTATACTGGAATAAACCCTTTGAAATTCTGCAGGTAGCAGATACAAAATACAGGGATGAGGAACCTCATTTACAGCCTTTAGAGAAACCAGAATGCAGTTACAAACAGTAGTTGAAATATGTGTGAGACAGAGTTGTAGCCTATCCTTAACTTTATTCATTTGGTACAGTGACAAGCTGTAAAGAATGTTGAGAAGAAATAAGAACTTGAAGTCCACTTTATGACTTTTTAATTCAGCCAGAGACAACAAAGGGCTCTGAAGAGCCGTACAAGGGAATGAACAGTGTCTTGGATAGGACTACCAGGATGAATACCGTCAAAAGCAAAACAAGGGTAATGCTACATAGTCAAGTTAAATGAGATGATAGTGATGATATTAGTTTAGGCAGTGAGACAGTAATAGATGAGTTTTGCTATTTGGGAAGGAAAATAAATGACAATAGCTAGTGTGGTGTCACCGCCAGACACCACACTTGCTAGGTGGTAGCTTAAATCCGCCGCGGTCCATTTAGTACATGTCGGACCCGGGTGTCGCCACTGTGTGATCACAGACCTAGCGCCACCACAAGGCAGGTCTCGAGATACGATAGAGCACTCGCCCCAGTTGTATGGACGACGTTGCTAGCGAGAATACGGACGAAGCCTTCCTCTCATTTGCCGAGAGACAGTTAGAATAGCCTTCTGCTAAGTCCATGGCTACGACCTAGCAAGGCGCCATTAGCCTTACCTAGTTTGAGAGTTATCGTATAAATGTCTCAAGAAGAATGTGTAAACCAACAAAGAATAAAGTTAAGTATATTTCAAAGCTACGTATTGTCTTTATAGCAGTCATAACGTATCTTGTTCCAGACTTGACGCCAGTCGGCGTGTGTGTACGCGTGCCTTTCGGCTCCCTTCTCAGAGTGGCGTAACTAGCTTGTTATGCCACAACAGCTAGAGTAGAGAAAATAAATGCAGTTTGGCAGTAGCATGAAAGTTGTTTCAAAAAATGACAAATTTGTTACTATTGAATTAAATTTAAGTGTTAAGAAGCCTTTTCTGGAGTACTTGTGTCAAGTGCAACTTTGTACAGAAGTGACACATTAACAATAAACAGTTGAGGCAAAAAGGAAATAAGTTCTTTTGATATAAGTTGCTACAGAAGACTGCTGAAGATTAGATAGGTGGATCAGATAACTAATGAAAAGCTGCTGAACTGGATGGTGAGAAACATTTTTGCTACAACTTGGCTAACAGAAGGGATTGGTTTATAGGACACACCCTGATGCATCAAGGAATAATTGGTTTTGGTCTTCTTGGAGGAGGGGGGGGGGGGGGGGTTAACAATAGTACAAGGAGACCAAGGGTTGAATACAGTAAGCTTGTTCAAGTTGATTCAGGGTTCTGCAGTTAAGTTAGAGAAGAAAAGGCCTGCACAGGATGGAGTTCACCACCAGCAATGGAGGGTAAAGCTTTGACAATGCCAGCCACTTCTGCTGGCAAGACGTCAGTAAAATCATTATATGAGTGTTGGCTGAAGAACCTGAGACAGAAGCCAAGAGGCAGTTTGTCAACAAGTGGCCACTAAATCCTTAATAATTTTGTATGGCTGACTGTGATTCAACGGAACCTCGGTTCAATTCCTTGTACTGCCACGGTTTTTCCTTGGTGGGAGGACTGGTATGGGGTGCACCCACCCTCCTGAAACCAACATTTTTCACAATTATTTCATCACAGGTCACATTACTTCATAAATCTTCTCAACAGATGAAATGAAAGTTTACTTCGTAGTTGACATTTATTTATGTGTAATTCAGGCAAACAGTTTGTTTCAAAAGTATATATTTCTTAGTACAGAAACATTCTTTCTTCAAAGGTATTCAGTTTAGAGCAGCGAAATTCTAACCTGGTAATCTGTATTTTGAGACCTCATGTAATTTCAACACATAATTGAAATTTAGTTAACTTATGGAGAAAAGAGAATTCATTGATATTCGTATTGGCATAACAAAACTTTCTGGCAATACCATTACATACTCATCTTGGGTCAGTGAGATTTTCTTAATGGAAAGAAAGTTTTTTAGGGAAAGGTGCACAAACTGAGAAGAGATATCATATCATTCATTAGAACTGCATTTCGATTAAAAACTATTAACAGGAGGAATTTCTTTAATTTTTTTTTAAAGCATGAAATCAAGGTTGCTGAAATGCTGGACTAAAACATATATAGAACATGTCTTTTGAAACGACTCATACAACTGCTTATTACCAGTGCCTCTATAGGGGGTGCTGTTATAATTATAACACTATTTGCCCAATTTTCGTGTTTCTTTTTTTGATTCATAGGTATATCATCCAATCAGGTTTTAAAATGGATTTTGCTACATAAGAAATAAACAGCGGCAATAACAGTGTCCATAAAATGTTAGCTGCCAGTGTGCTACTTTGCAAAATGCCGTCCACATTATTAGACTTGAGTCAAAGTGGTGCAATATTTAACTTAAAAAACAGAACAAAAACCCTAATAGATAGTCTGTGAGAGCATACAAGAATCTTTCCGGGTGGCTTTCAATCAAAATTTTTGTCATTAAAAATCGTCTTACACAGGAACTACAAAACGGAAGAATGGTGAATGGCGGTCAGCCATAAAAGATAAATATGTACCGTTGCAGACGTTTAGATTGGCCTTTTCGAGATTTACAATTTATACTACAGCACTTACAGTTTAGGAATGGTACTGGAAAAGAGCACACTGGCGGCCAACACTTGCACTTTGTATAGCTGACGATCTCTGATTGGCTAACCAGACTGTCATCAAACAAGTAGTGACAATCCCCATTAAAGCAACTTTAAAATAAACTACAATGAAATGGGTCCATTCGTTTGGGAGTTTTGATGCCTCAGATAGCAAAAGTTATTACAGCCACCTTTTTACGTCGGGGCTAAAAGGTATGCAAAAATAAGACAAAAGAACTGTGTCATTTAAGAAAGGAAATCTTGTAATTCATGAGAGAGGTATGTCAGATTTCTTTACGAATTTTCCTCGTTCGGTTCCCTTAAAAGTCTATTGCTGTGGCCAAACGGACTGAGAGCACTGGCACCAGACTATGTGCGTGACGTCACTGAGCAGGCGCACAGACTTTCCTCTTGCTGGTAGAGCTAATGAGGGAATTTTGCTTGCTGAACCTGGCAGTGGTAAATGTAAAGTTCCTCCTCCTGGCCTTGATGAGACAACTAGGCCCAACCAACTGCCATGTCATCCTCTGCCAACGGCATTGGATCTGGTACAGAGAAACATGTGGTCAGCACACTGCTAACTTGGTCATTGATGGGTGTCTTGAGCTTGGGACCACTACTAATCAGTTGAGTAGCTCCTCAGTCGGTTTCAGGAGGCTGGGTGCACCCCATACCAGTCCTCCCACCAAGGAAAAACCGTGGCAGTACAAGGAATTGAACCGAGGTTCCGTTGAATCACAGTCAGCCATACAAAATTATTAAGGATTTAGTGGCCACTTGTTGACAAACTGCCTCTTGGCTTCTGTCTCAGGTTCTTCAGCCAACACTCATATAATGATTTTACTGACGTCTTGCCAGCAGAAGTGGCTGGCATTGTCAAAGCTTTACCCTCCATTGCTGGTGGTGAACTCCATCCTGTGCAGGCCTTTTCTTCTCTAACTTAACTGTAGAACCCTGAATCAACTTGAACAAGCTTACTGTATTCAACCCTTGGTCTCCTTGTACTATTGTTAACCCCCCCCCCCCCCCCCCACCTCCAAGAAGACCAAAACCAATTATTCCTTGATGCATCAGGGTGTGTCCTATAAACCAATCCCTTCTGTTAGCCAAGTTGTAGCAAAACTGTTTCTCACCATCCAGTTCAGCAGCTTTTCATTAGTTATCTGATCCACCTATCTAATCTTCAGCAGTCTTCTGTAGCAACTCATATCAAAAGAACTTATTTCCTTTTTGCCTCAACTGTTTATTGTTAATGTGTCACTTCTGTACAAAGTTGCACTTGACACAAGTACTCCAGAAAAGGCTTCTTAACACTTAAATTTAATTCAATAGTAACAAATTTGTCATTTTTTGAAACAACTTTCATGCTACTGCCAAACTGCATTTATTTTCTCTACTCTAGCTGTTGTGGCGTAACAAGCTAGTTACGCCACTCTGAGAAGGGAGCCGAAAGGCACGCGTACACACACGCCGACTGGCGTCAAGTCTGGAACAAGATACGTTATGACTGCTATAAAGACAATACGTAGCTTTGGAATATACTTAACTTTATTCTTTGTTGGTTTACACATTCTTCTTGAGACATTTATACGATAACTCTCAAACTAGGTAAGGCTAATGGCGCCTTGCTAGGTCGTAGCCATGGACTTAGCAGAAGGCTATTCTAACTGTCTCTCGGCAAATGAGAGGAAGGCTTCGTCCGTATTGTCCCTAGCAATGTCGTCCGTACAACTGGGGCGAGTGCTCTATCGTATCTCGAGACCTGCCTTGTGGTGGCGCTAGGTTTGTGATCACACAGTGGCGACACGCGGGTCCGACATGTACTAAATGGACCGCGGCGGATTTAAGCTACCACCTAGCAAGTGTGGTGTCTGGCAGTGACACCACACTAGCTATTGTCATTTATTTTCCTTCCCAAATAGCAAAACTCATCTATTACTGTCTCACTGCCTAAACTAATATCATCACTATCATCTCATTTAACTTGACTATGTAGCATTACCCTTGTTTTGCTTTTGACGGTATTCATCCTGGTAGTCCTATCCAAGACACTGTTCATTCCCTTGTACAGCTCTTCAGAGCCCTTTGTTGTCTCTGGCTGAATTAAAAAGTCATAAAGTGGACTTCAAAGTTCTTATTTCTTCTCAACATTCTTTACAGCTTGTCACTGTACCAAATGAATAAAGTTAAGGATAGGCTACAACTCTGTCTCACACATATTTCAACTACTGTTTGTAACTGCATTCTGGTTTCTCTAAAGGCTGTAAATGAGGTTCCTCATCCCTGTATTTTGTATCTGCTACCTGCAGAATTTCAAAGGGTTTATTCCAGTATAGACTGCCAAAAGCTGCTTCTAAATCTGCAAATGCTGTAAATGTAGGTTTGCTTTTCTTTACTGCGTCTTCAAAGATACGTTTTGGGGTCACCATAGTCTTGCTTGATCCTGCATTTCAAAACTCAAACTAATCTTTCTTGAATATGGTTTCTATTACTCTTTCCATGTCTCTGACAATAAATCATGCCATATTAAACTAAATATTCGCTTCTGTCAGCACCCACCTCTTTGGAAATGGTATATTCTTCTTGCATACTGATGATTATTTCACCTGACTCTTTATGTCTTGCATATCAGGCAACATACTTTTGTCATGGTGTGGCTTTGCCATTTTGAAGTCTCTGTCAATTTCATGTCTGTATTCCTGGTTGCCTGATTCACTGGGTGAATTTTTATACTGCCTCATCTTGCACATTAAATTCCATATCCCATGTGTTTTCTAAGGGCCTTATCTTTTTGGATATTTGGTACTCTGCTGCCTTAAGCATATCACATTTCAAACTCTCAATAACTACTAGTTATTTCAATTTATCCTAGTCCTATCTCCTTGATTTCCTGTCTTTCTGTAGTTTTTTCAGTTTTAATATACAGTTCATAGCCAACACAGCATGATTAGATTGTACAGGTGTCCCTGGAAATGTTTTGCAAAATAAAATATAGTTTCAAAATTTTTCTTACAATTATATAATCAACCTGAAATCTTCTGTTGTCTTTAGGTACCTCCATTGAGTGAAACCTCATTCATTAATCTTAAACAAAGTGCTAGCCATGATTAAACTGTAGTCTGTGAAAAATTCTGCCAGGTGGCTTTCTATTTCATTCCTTTCCCCCAGTCCACATTCTCTTCCTTTCTTTCTCTGGTACCCCAGCTGCTAGATGGAAGTGCCTTAATCTATAATTGCTGCTGTCACCACCACAGCACTGGATGCAGAGACACACCCTTTCTGCAAGCCTATCAGCACCCATGGCTGCCACTTGTGATTTCACTGCACTACTGGGCTGATCTCACTAACATCGTTGTGGTGTTCTGGAGTCACTACATCTTAGTCTTTCAATCTTACTTTACCCGCTTCACTGTTATTCTGCTCTGCCTCCTCCATTGTTTGTCTTTTTGATGTTGTTGTCCACCACCTTACTCTCTGGTGGCTCACAGTCTCCACAGGTTCTCGAGTCATTCCAGGTCTTGTCTGATTCCAGTCACTATAATTGCAATGAGGTCAGCGGTTAGCAGAGTCCCATGAATGCAGAGTTCATGCAGCTCGTAGAACAGCAACAGCTCCTCCTGCTGCAGCAGTTACAACAGCAGTTTTAGCAACAAAAGCAAACTGATTTACTCCATCAGGGAATTTAGGATTGCCTACAGATACAGGGTTTCCACCCCAGAGGAGGACTGTGACATATACTTGCAGCAGCTGAGAAAGCACTTTGCCACTTTTTGGGTTTCGGATTATGTTCTCCAACAGTCGCTCTTCCTGTCTTGGGATTCTCCAGAGACTTTTATCTTATTACAGAAGTTGGCTTCACTCTCGAAACCTGTCACACTCATGTTTGAGAAGATGTGCTTGTTGCTGTTAAAAAATTATTCACAGTGACTCAATGTGCTTGCATAAAGCCTTGAGTTCCATCAGTACCACAAACGAGCTGCTCAGTTGCACTGATCATGAGTGACGGACATACAAGGACTGAGTTGACAGTGTGATTTCACTTGTACAAACCTGGCTTGCGAAACTTCGTATGAAGAGTCTTTTATTCAATATACAGTGGTCCAATTCGCTCCAAATCCAGAACTATGCACTGCCACCCTGTAACTAGTCAAACCTTTCTTGGACAGTATTTTGAAAATCATGCACTCTTTCAAGAACACACATGCAGAAAACGAATGCTTCATGGCTCAACCTCAGGTAGCAGTGGTCTAGTCACTGCTTCAGGGGTGGAATTCTCTTAAGTCTTTCTCCTGAAGGTGGTGTCATGATTCATTGATATCAGACTCCTCAAGGACCTCTGAACAGCTTGTCACATCCCACTGGTGTAAGCAGCAGGATCTCCCACCATGATTGCTTCATAGAAAACCGATGAGTGGACTGTCTGGGTATCTGGGCACACTGTGCCCATTGTAGGAAAGATTGGCATCTTCGAACTGTTTGTCCCCACATGCATCAAGCGACGGTACCTGAACTGTGGACAGTTGTTTCTCAGGGCAATCCTCCTGCCACTAAGTTGTTTCTCAATCTCACGGTTGCAAACCAGGATGCCTGTATCCAGGTTGACAATTGAGTTACAATCCCTTTGATTAACCTCCAAATGTATGCTGCTACTGACTTTCTACCCTGTTGCCAAAGCTTACAGGAGCTGCAGGCCTTTTTTGGAAGATGCATTATTATTATGATTATTCTTTCTCTTCTCAAACGTTATGTCTGGTCAAAAGTGGAAAGTGACGCGGACCTTGATCAAGTGTGACTTCCTTTTAACTGTACGGTATATGTTACTTTGCATTTAGGAACTTTCGGGTAATTGAACATGTATCAATAATTACAGATTTCTAAAAAGAAAGATGATGAAACTTACCAAACAAAAGCGCTGGCAGGTCGATAGACACACAAACATACACACAAAATTCTAGCTTTCGCAACCAATGGTTGCCTCGTCAGGAAAGAGGGAAGGAGAAGGAAAGACAAAAGGATATGGGTTTTAAGGGAGAGGGTAAGGAGTCATTCCAATCCCGGGAGCGGAAAGACTTACCTTAGGGGGAAAAAGGACAGGTATACACTCGCACACATACACATATCCATCCACACATACACAGACACCAAATAAAGCAAAAGTTATTAAAACTGCCGAAAGGGTTGTTTAATAGCTAAAAGGAACTGTTTGTGGACTGGAAACGGTGGATTTTATAGCAGCAAAGCGGGAAAAAAAAAATTTTTTTGGTTATGGTTTCGAAGTGATTTACGTATTATTACGTATTATTGAGTGTATATCGACGGGATAAAATTGTATACTGGATTACGGTAAAAAAGGGAGAAGGTGAATAGAAAGTGAAACTGCTGGCAAAAACAGAAGGAGGAAATAAGACGACAGAAAAGACTTCGAAATGTAACAGTGACAATAACAATAACGATAACAATAACAAACGTGATTGTTGGCTTCAAATTAATGATATGAATATAATAGAGGGAAACATTCCACGTGGGAAAAATATATCTAAAAAGAAAGATGATGAAACTTACCAAACAAAAGCGCTGGCAGGTCGATAGACACACAAACAAACACAAACATACACACAAAATTCTAGCTTTCGCAACCAATGGTTGCCTCGTCAGGAAAGAGGGAAGGAGAAGGAAAGACAAAAGGATATGGGTTTTAAGGGAGAGGGTAAGGAGTCATTCCAATCCCGGGAGCGGAAAGACTTACCTTAGGGGGAAAAAGGACAGGTATACACTCGCACACATACACATATCCATCCACACATACACATGTGTGCGAGTGTATACCTGTCCTTTTTCCCCCTAAGGTAAGTCTTTCCGCTCCCGGGATTGGAATGACTCCTTACCCTCTCCCTTAAAACTCATATCCTTTTGTCTTTCCTTCTCCTTCCCTCTTTCCTGACGAGGCAACCATTGGTTGCGAAAGCTA
This sequence comes from Schistocerca americana, assembly GCF_021461395.2. Lineage (NCBI taxonomy): Eukaryota > Metazoa > Arthropoda > Insecta > Orthoptera > Acrididae > Schistocerca > Schistocerca americana. Next base: position 34,013,422 of record NC_060129.1, on the reverse strand, counting down.
GAATTTTGTGTGTATGTTTGTGTTTGTTTGTGTGTCTATCGACCTGCCAGCGCTTTTGTTTGGTAAGTTTCATCATCTTTCTTTTTAGATATATTTTTCCCACGTGGAATGTTTCCCTCTATTATATTCATATAATTACAGATTTCTGTAGTTGTATATATATGTTTGGATCTAGCTGTATTGTGTTGATGTACTGGTGGATATTGTGTGGTATGACTTCTGTAGTTGATAGTATTATTGGTATAATGTCCACTTCATCCTGATGTCGCATGTCCTTGACTTCCTCAGCCAGTTGGACGTATTTTTCAATTTTTTCTCCTGTTTTCTTCTGTATATTTGTTGTATTGGGTATGGATATTTCGATTAGTTGTGTAAATTTCTTTGTTTTATTGGTGACTATGATGTCAGGTTTGTTATGTGGTGTTGTTTTATCTGTTATAATGGTTCTGTTCCAGTATAATTTGTATTCATCATTCTCCAGTACATTTTGTGGTGCATACTTGTATGTGGGTATGTGTTGTTTTATTAGTTTATGTTGTATGGCAAGTTGTTGATGTATTATTTTTGCTACATTGTCATGTCTTCTGGTGTATTCTGTATTTACTAGTATTGTACATCTGCTTGTGATGTGATTTACTGTTTCTATTTGTTGTTTGCTAAGTCTGCATTTATCTGTTGTGGTATTGTGATCTTTAATAGTATGCTTGCTGTAATATCTGGTGTTTATTGTTTGATCCTGTATTGCAATCATGAATCCTTCCATCTCACTGTATATATTGCCTTTTCTTAGCCACGTGTTAGATGGGTCTTGATCAATGTGTGGCTGTGTTAGATGATACAGGTGCTTGCCAGGTAGTGTTTTCTTTTTCCATCTTCCTTTTTTCATGTGTGTTAAGGTTATGTGATCTAAAGGGTTGTAGAAGTGGTTATGAAATTGCTGTGGTGTAGCAGATGTATTTATATGAGTGATTGCTTTGTGTATTTTGCTAGTTTCTGCTCGTTCTATAAAGAATTTTCTTAAATTGTCTACCTGTCCATAATGTAGGTTTTTTATGTCGATAAATCCCATTCATCCTTACTTTCTGCTTAATGTGAATCTTTCTGTTGCTGAATGTATGTGATGTATTCTATATTTATGGCATTGTGATCGTGTAAGTGTATTCAGTGCTTCTAGGTCTGTGTTACTCCAGTTCACTACTCCAAATGAGTAGGTCAATATTGGTATAGCATAAGTATTTATAGCTTTTGTCTTGTTTCTTGCTGTCAATTCTGTTTTCAGTATTTTTGATAGTCTTTGTCTATAATTTTCTTTTAGTTCTTCTTTGATATTTGTATTATCTATTCCTATTTTTTGTCTGTATCCTAGATATTTATAGGCATCTGTTTTTTCCATCACTTCTATGCAGTCGCAGTGGTTATCCAATATGTTATCCCATTGTTTAGTGTGTTTTCCCTTGACTATGCTATTTTTCTTACATTTGTCTGTTTCAAAAGCCATGTTTATATTATTGCTGAACACTTCTGTTAACTTTAGTAATTGGTTGAGTTGTTGATTTGTTGCTGCCAGTAGTTTTAGATTATCCATGTATAGCAAATGTGTGATTTCGTTTCAGTATGTTCCAGTAATATTGTATCCATAATTTGTATTGTTTAGCAAGTTGTATAGTGGGTTCAGAGCAAGGCAGAACCAGAAAGGAGTTAATGAGTCTCCTTGGTATATTCCACCCTTAAATTGTATTGGCTGTGATGTGATATTATTTGAATTTGTTTGGATATTAAGTGTGGTTTTCCAATTTTTCATTACTATGTTTAGGAACTGTATCAATTTACGATCTACCTTGTATATTTCCAATATTTGTAGTAACCATGTGTGGGGTACACTATCAAAAGCTTTTTGGTAATCAATGTATGCATAGTGTAGTGACCTTTGTTTAGGTTTAGCTTGATATATCACCTCTGCATCTATTATCAGCTGCTCTTTACATCCTCGTGCTCCTTTGCAGCAGGCTTTTTGTTCTTCATTTATAATTTTGTTCTGTGTTGTATGTGCCATTAATTTCTGTGTAATGACTGAAGTTAATATTTTGTATATTGTTGGTAGGCATGTTACGGGGCAATCTTTTGCTGGGTTTGCTGTGTCTGCTTGATCTTTAGGTTTCAGATAGGTTATTCCATGTGTAAGTGTATCAGAGAATGTGTATGGGTCTGCAATGTAACTGTTAAATAATTTAGTTAGATGTGAATGCGTTGAGGTGAACTTCTTTAGCCAGAAATTTGCTATTTTATCTTTTCCAGGGGCTTTCCAATTGTACATAGAATTAATTGCTCGGGTGACTTCATGTTGCAAAATTATCACTTCAGGCATTTGTGGTATCATCTTGTATGTGTCTGTTTCTGCTTGTATCAACCGTGCATGTCTGTTATGTTGCTCCAGAAGTGTTCCATATCTTTTATGTTTGGTGGATTGTCTATTTTAATGTGTGTGTTATCTACTGTCTGGTAAAATCTCTTTTGGTTTGTGTTGAATGTTTGGTTTTGTTTCCTTCTATTTTCACTTTTTTTCGTATCTTCTAAGTCGTTTGGCCAATGCTTGTAATTTCTGCTTCTTTTCATCTAATTGCTCTATCACTTCTTGTTGGGAGATTTTACCTAACCAGTTTCGTTTTTTGTCTGATATTTCACTTCTTATAAATTTGTTAGCTGTCCAATGTCTTTTGTCAGTTTTTCTATTCTGATCTGTAGCCTGTGTTGCCATGCTGGTTTTGTGGGTTTCTTCTGTGTGTTGGTTGGTTCTGATCTCTGCCTAGTATGTATATTTAGTGTAGTGAGTGCTCCTATATAAACCAGTAGTTGTACCTCTTCCATAGTTGTATTTCCATTTATTTTGTTGTGTATGATTGTGTTGATAGTTGTTATTGTTGTTTTGACTTGTGGGTTATTTGGTGGTCTATGCAAGAATGGTCTAATGTCTGTATTTGTGTCTTTGTATTCTATATATGACAGCTCAAATTTTTCTCTATATCTAACATGTGTGTCACTTTGTGTTCTATTTGTGCTTGTTCTGGTGGCTCTCTTAAGATTTCATTTTCCTCTGATTGTTTAATCGATGCATGTTGTTCTTTGTTTGTTTGCTCTGGGATGTTTGAGTCCATTACTGCATTTTCTTCTTCTTCTTCTTCTTCTTCTTCTTCTTCTTCTTCTTCTTCTGATTGCACATTATTTTGTTCCAGTATTTGTTGTGCTTGTTGTTTGATGTTTTCTAATTCTGACTGGGGTATCCTGTTATTTTTGATTATTACACGGATCTGATCAGCTAGTCGTGTTCTGTTAAAAGTTATAATTCTGGGTATCTGGTAATAAATGTTGTGCATACTTGTGATTCGTATCCAGTTGTGATGGTTCCTAGGTTTGTTGCTTGGTAATAACGGAACATGAGGTGTCAGTTAACTTCATCAGACAATCTCATCCTCTGTCTTTGTTTTCCTTCTACGGTGGTTGCAGGAAGCATATCCTGCAAAACACCTCTATTGGGATTCAAATCATTTTCCAGGTGGCTAACAGTGTCGTTACCATTGTGGACGGGCATAGGGTTCACGCGTCGTCCCTGACCACGATGGCGCTTGTCGGAGACTTCTTTAGTTCTGTCCTGAACCAACTAATCACACTAAAAGGGGGGTTAGCCCTATTAGTGGTTTGGTCTTTTCATCGCCTTTCATGACTGGCAGAACATACCGAAGGCCTATTCTTTTCCTGGCCTCCACGTGTTTTTATTATTATTATTATCATCATCATCATCATCATCATCATCATCATCATCAAGTTCCTTCCACAAGTGGCCCACATTATGCATCCTCCGATTGCAAAGGAGGGGTGTCCAGTTCAGGTGAACAGGTCAGCTGATTATCGCACACTTTCACACAGCTAAAGCATATGCTGCATTCCGTGCCTTGCCTTATGCCCTATTCTCCCTCAAGTCCACTGGTTTTAGCTGTTGATGCTTCTCCCCATGTCATTAACGCATTGCTATACCATTAAGTACAAGTCCATGGCACAACACACAAATGGAGGTGCTCTCTCTCATCCCCACTTGTGGAGCTGTGGCGAAGCAAGCTGGGATATTTTTAATTCCCCTCTTGTTTTGCCATCTGCCACTTAAATTCGTTATTTTTTTCATTTTTGAACTAATTACAATTAACATACGTGAATATTATCTGCATTTTCATACAAGAGAAAGGTTGGCCATCAGTTTTACAGAATATAACACCAGACATAATTTTATGCTTAATTTTATGTATGTAATTGATTTTCTAATTTAATTGAACTATTCCTAGTTAGTATCTTTCAATATAGGGTGAAATGAGTAATTGTTTCGACACTTATATTGTATTGTTGACATATAAACAAATATAAATTTTATACCAGTTATAAACATTTGGAAGATGAAATACTAGTAACCTTAAAGTATGTATTTGGCTATATTTGAAAACATGTTAGCAAAGCCAGCCCTTAATGAATTCCAAAGTAATTAACAGTTTTGTCCAAAGTATTGTTTAGGTAACTATATATGTTAATTCCACGATTTAAACAAATAATTTGGTCTAATTCTTGCAGTAGAGGAAACTGTTAAGAAAGATGGAAGTTTTCAATGTATTCATTTAAGTTAATGAGTTAAGTTTTTATTATAATTTCAATAAATGTAACTTCAAACAATGTGTAGTTTCAGCACTTATTATTGTGATGATCTATAGGGGCCCAATTTTTGGTCATGAGACAGTCCATCCACAGTTGAGTTTCAGATGAGGAACCTGTGTTGGTTAGAACGACAACAATGCCTCAACTTAAGAGTGAAATAAGTGTAACACCAATGGGCCATGTGTTAAACCGATGACAGTTTCTGCTCTATATGTACCTTTCTCCTCTTCAAGAACTGTGAACTTTGTGGTTAAGTTTTTACTGCTTGTAGATGTTCAACAGTAAACTATTGTGGCAGTATGTGGAGGTTTGCCTGCTAACTATTAATAAGGCTTATCAAAAGTTATAACAACAGTGCACTGGACATATAACTGTGTATTATTAGGGGGTTGTGAAAAGTGAAATTAAAGTATTATGAAATACAACTGTGCGCCAGTTGGCTACATTATTTACAGTAATCAGTGTCCAGCTTACACTAGGTCAGATGTGTCACGTGTGACAGCCGTGGATGGTCTCCCCAACTGCTGCAAATTGTGGAACTCCACTGAATCACCTACTGATTTAAAATGGAATGATCATATAAAGTTGATTGTCGGTAAAGCAGATGCCAGACTGAGATTCATTGGAAGAATCCTAAGGATATGCAATCCGAAAACAAAGAAAGTAGGTTACAGTATGCTTGTTCGCCTACTGCTTGAATACTGCTCAGCAGTATGGGATCCATACCAGATAGGGTTGATAGAAGAGATAGAGAAGATCCAATATAGAGCAGCGCGCTTTGTTACAGGATCATTTAGTAATCGTGAAAGCATTACAGAGATGACAGATAAACTCCAGTGGAAGATTCTGCAGGAGAGATGCTCAGTAGCTCAGTACGGGCTTTTGTTGAAGTTTCGAGAACATACCTTCACTGACGAGTCAAGCAGTATATTGTTCCCTCCTACGTATATCTTGTGAAGAGACCATGAGGATAAAATCAGAGAGATTAGAGCCCACACAGAGGCATAGCGACAATCCTTCTTTCCACGAACAATAAGAGACTGGAATAGAAGGGAGAAACGATAGAGGTACTCAAGGCTCCCTCCGCCACACACCATCAGGTGGCTTGTGGTGTATGGATCTAGATGTAGATGTAGATGACCTCATCCTCCACACCCAGCAAGTAATTGTTGCTACACGATCTGTGAAAGTGACGGAAACTTGGCACACCCACTTGGGAGACTTCAAATAATACATACATAATGTTCTACATTTGTAGCATTGTTTTCGGCAGTGAAAAAAAAAAATGTGTATTTGTTTCTGGGCAACCATCGTAATTCCTATGATATACACACTGACACATAGAATACCAAATTTGTTTTTCTGGTGAAAACATCCTCCTAAGTACAGTATTTCTTACTCAGAGACCCAAATGGGAGCTGCTTTATCTGTGGAGTACTTTACATTTGAAGATGCAATCATCATTAGAGCTGCATGCCCTTAAGAAGTATAATAGTTATATTTTTACATTGTTCCAGCCATTAGCAGTACCATCATAGCAGGGTCATACACAAAAAAACTCAAAAATCCAGACTGTGGCCATTTTAGTTATTAAGAAGGGTCTTTGTCAAGAAAATGGTTTTCAGTTGATGGGAGCAAGATTCTACATATTTTTAGGTATTTGCTAATATGGGAATACATGTTTTCTGCTGAATTTCCGATATCATTAAGTGATGATTGTTTTAGTAAACTTATGCAATGCTTTAATGCTGTCTGGACTGATGGAAATTCTGGGATGGTACAGATGCTGACTTGTTTTTACAATCACCATCTCTACGTCATGGAGTTGGCTTTACAACCTGTTCCAGAAATTATCCTGTCCTTGGACATTTAGATCCAAGGCTGGTTCCTACCAGTTATGCATTTTTCCCTGGGCTTTGTTTCCAGTGCTGCACAGGGACAGCTTAGTGACACCACTGCCTCCTCAGTGCCTCCGAGTTCCCATGATTTTCATTCTAGGTTTACTCCCCAAGGCTCTTTCACTCTCTCTACAGTTGGGGCTATTACCTGCCACCGTAGAGAGCTTTTTTCATAGTATCTAATCCTTCAGGAAATTCTTCGTGCCAAAAAAAACTAACTTGAAACTTCAATGGCACTGATTCTGGATGTCTGAGCAATGTCCACAATTTTTATTATGATAAATACTTCCGTTATCAATAAATATTGCATCTGCATGCTGCATAACTGTGATTCACATTCCCTCCTCATTTCTGCCGAAGTTACAGACCAAATACAGCCTTGCATCCATGGTATCATGGAGGCAAACCTCCCAGTTTGTTCAACCAAATTTACAAGTCCCACTCTCACTGTAAACTACTACCCATAACAGAATAGTTAGATAGGTTTATTTGTAATTCACCTTGGCACATAATCAGCTATACATTATATAGAAGTTGTGATCACATTATACCTGCTAGCTTAACTATCAATCTGCAGTAAAGAAATCTTACCTATTACATGTTGTTATCTGGAATATGGAGTGCGATGGGGAAGTCTCAGGTGTCTTGAAACAACTTCCAGGAAGTAGCTTTGAACATGACATTTCTTCTCCAACGTTAAAACTTACACCACCACTCAAATCTATAAAATCATCCCACACTTGGAAATGAAGAAAACAATAATATTATAATGATAGTTATACTAGCTGCAAGCTAGTTATTTCATAAAATGTGTCTTTCACTCTATCGGTACAAAGTAAAGAGGTTTCTGACACGAACTTACATTTCTCAAACAGTAATACCTCAAGGAATTTTAATGTGTCGATCTTTCAAATAGGGAAATCATTTTTGGAGGTTCTTGTAAATTGACACACTGTTTTAAATTAATTTTATGAGAACAAATTAAGCAAATATTGTAAGCAATGACATTAAAATGCACTGAAGAAGAAAAGTCTGAAAAATTTGAATGAGAATACTGTGAAAGGACTGTTGATTTGTGAGTATACCTAATGTATTTAATAAACTCTGCTTCAATTTAGGAATTGCCCATCACATTATGAACATGTGACTAAATTACTGCTGCTTTTATCTTCTGTGCTGCAATATTCACAAACCCTATTGTTGCAATGCAATTATACAAAAGTTAATTTAAATTTATAATTTATTCTTTCAATGAGTATAAAAGACATGGAAGTAACCAATATACAACAGGAAGGACTCTATAAACATCTTTAGCCAACTAAACAATGTCACAGAAACTAATGACACTAACAAAAGTTCTGTTGGCATTTGGGCATACTCATTACTTTACTGCATTGTACTTGCCATCTTTGCAAGAACATTAAACACAAGCACACTGATCAAAATGGGCACTAGGCAAAGATGCAGTCTTTCTCCTCCATTGTCAAACATGTACACTGAAGAAACAATGAAGGAAGTAAAAGAAATGTACAGAAGTGGGATTAAAATGCAAGGCAAATTGATTTCAATAACAAAATTCAGTGATAGCATCGCTATCTTCTGTGAAACTGAGTGGGGTGAACAGTAGACTGAGTAGGAAGGAATTCCGCCACCTTGGAAGTATGGAGTACTTAAGAAGAACATTAGCACAGACAACATAGTCTTCCTCACTGAAAGAAGATTCCTAGTATCAAATATAGATGTTAAATTGAGAAAGAAAAATTCTGAGAATTTGCATCTTGTAAACTGCATTGCGCAGAAGTGAATCATGGACTGTGGGACAAATGGAGAAGTAATGAATTGAAGTGTTTCAGAAGTGGTCTTAAAGCTGAATGCTCAAAATGAAGTGGAGTGATAAGACATCAAAATAAAGTGGACTCATAAGACATTCAATATTTGAGGGCACTGGGTGTAAGTACTATGCAGATACAAACATTTATCACAAACAAGAAACATCAAACACCATAAAGAAAGAGAAAGGGGGGATGGGGGCATACAGAGAGAGAGAGAGAGAGAGATAGAGATGTAGAGAGAGAGAGAGAGAGAGAGAGAGAGAGAGAGAGAGAGAGATGCTGATGGAACAGCTGGCTAGTTCTGCATATGTGGAAGCCGTAGAAAGGACTGGATCAATTTGCTTTAAACATGCACACAATAATCAAGACCACTGGGAAAATTTATTTTATAGCTCACACCCACTCATGCCTGGTAGTGCCATCATCGGCACTTTGCAGGACCATTTTTAAAATCCGAGTTGTTAGTGGCTGTATAAACAGTTTTAATTTTTCATAAATCAACATGCAGTCTACCACTACAGATGAGCTCTTACTAAGATTCTTACAACTGAAGTCTTCCATAGACGACTGCAATGGACACAGGGCCATAGTTTACATTAAATATATTTCTTTACTAAAAATGGGACTGACACGAGGGTTGTAATGCCCCACATTTTTTTAAAAAATCCATTAATATACATAAACAAATGTCTTTGTTGGGACTTCACATTTGATGTTTGTTCTGTGCACCTGTGAAGTTTCGAACCATTCTGGCAGATGGAAGAGCCATATTACAGTGTCAAAATGGTGACTCACATTACAAGCAGCATGCTGTTATTGAATTCTTGTATGAAGAAAAGGGAACCATGGTGAACATCCATAAATGTTTGTGAGGAGTGTATGGCGATGCTGCAGTTGATAAGAGTATAGTTGGGCGATGTGCAAATAAAGTTACAGCCTAAGAAAATGCACAAACAGAGCTCCATGATCAGCTACACTTGGGACATCCTGTCACAGCCACTGCTCCAGATATGCTGAATTGCGCAGGTGCCATTATTCGTGGCGACTGGTGCATCACAACTTGACAACTGGCTCTACATTTGTCGGTCAGCCCTGGAAGCATATCTGCAATGATATTGTATATTCAAAGAGGTGCTCATGATGGGTTCCATGAATGCTCACAGTAGACCACAAGGGTCAAAGAAAAGCCATTTCATCTGAATTGTTGGTGCATTTAGAGACTGACGGATAGGCCTTTCTCTCACGGATCACTACAGGGGGAGAAAGCTGGGTGCACCACTTTGCGCTGGAAACAAAAAGGCATTCCATGGAGTGGCATCAACCTCATCCACCACAAAAGAAGAAATTCAAGACAACCCCCCCCCCCCCACCCACCTGCTGGAAAAGTCACAGTGACAGTCTTCTGGGACTGGGACATCATTTCTGTGGATGTGATGCCAAGAGGGTCAACCACCAATTCAGAAGCATAAGTGAAGACTGAATAAACTCAAGAACTGTTGGACAAAATCCTGCAGAATTATTGCTGCAATGCAATAATGCATGCCCCACACAAGTCTGAGACTGTGGGAACACATCACCAAATTGGGTTGGACAGGACTGCCTCACCCACCCTACAGTCCAGACCTGGCGCCCTCAGACTTCCATCTCTTTGGGCTGCTTAGGATTCTCTATGCGGAACACACTTTGAAGATGAAAAGAGTGTCAGTCGTGCAATGAAAACATGGCTGAGCCTACAGGACAAGAGTTTTTACCAGCAGAGAATACACGTTCTTCCACAATGTTGGCGGACAGCCATAGAACATGATGGAGACTACGCAGAAAAAATGGACATGACAAGACATGTTGAAGTATATTGTCAGCAAATTCTGACTATTAACAATAAATAAATTCTGAGAAAAAAAATGCGGGGTATTACTTTGGAACGGCCCTCGTAGTAATGCAACAGAATGTGAGGCACATATTGGAATATTTGATACCACACCATGTACACAACTGCGCCACAATTTTTTTAAGTTTGCACATTCTCTGAAGACTTTATTTATTCATTTATGCTTACTGCTGACTAATGTGTTATGCTTAAATACAAACAATGATGTAGTTGCACAATGGCTTCATTTACTGGGCATGACCAAGTTAATGTCAGATGTCATCACAATGTAATGTAAGAAGCATCAGGGAAGCAGCCACTGACACATTCTTTGGCCACAACAGCTAAAGAATTCTTTAGCAAAAACCAGCCAAAATGTTCTTTCACAATAATGGCCAGAACTGATGGAGCATGAGTTGCTGCCCAGGCCATGCTGTAGGCAAAGCTACCTCACGTCTAAGTCTCATTACTGCCAACTGCAACGAACATTACTGACAGTGGACACAGAGCCAAGCTGGAGTAATGCCAACTAGGGTTTTTGCACTGCCTTGGCAGCACTAGTCTTCTCTCCCCCTATGTGACAGGAAATACTGACCTTTTAAAACAATAAGGCGACAAGCCCGCATAAACATCAAACTGGTGCCTTCCATGCGGAAGGCCACCAGCTGCAGATCTTATACTGGAGGGGACCATGGTTCACACCCCTACATGACTAACTGCCTTGCATGAGCATGCTCTCCTGCTGCTGGTTTGCCCAGAGTGACACACTACCTCTGCTCAAATGCACACATTCTGGTGCTGGTTGTACTGCCATGTCTGCCAATGCTGGCAACAGTCACAGCATGCAGGCAGGATAGAGCCACCAGCAGGCCACTATCACACCACAGCCTATTTGCACTGTAAATTGGCTGTGCCTTTGAGGACTGCACACTGAGGTCAGCATCTTTGATGCACACCAGGGCCACAACTGCCGTAAACTTATCAATAAACATGTGACAATTTCGTGCTCTTGATTTATCAGAAGATAGCAACTTGTTTGCTAATCACCACTTCGCTGCAACCATACCCACAGTGCAGAGCTGAATGCCATCCTGACCTATAAAGAAATGGCTCTTCCTGCCACCACAAAGATGAAGTCCACTCTATAATATTATTACTCAATTATGTAAAAAGCAATTCTTTTCACTCTATACACATTATCACATTAGCAGTTTATATGAAATTTCAAGAACGAGATTTTCACTCTGCAGTGGACTGTGCGCTGATATGAAACATCCTGGCAGACTAAAACTGTGTGCCGGACCCGGACTCGAATTCGGGACCTTTGCCTTTTGCGGGCAAGTGTTCTACCGTCTGAGCTACCCAAGCATGACCCATGCCCTGTCCTCACAGCTTCAGTTCTGCCAGTACGTGAGTCGTGCTCGGGTAGCTCAGATGGTGGAGCACTTGCCTGCAAAAGGCAAAGGTCCTGAGTTCAAGTCTTGGTCTGGCAGAAAGTTTCATATGAAATTTCATCACAGAATAAGCATGCGACCTTAAAATATCCAACCTTGTTGTTGTTGTGGTCTTCAGTCCTGAGACTGGTTTGATGCAGCTCTCCATGCTACTCTATCCTGTGCAAGCTTCTTCATCTCCCAGTACTTACTGCAACCTACATCCTTCTGAATCTGCTTAGTGTATTCATCTCTTGGTCTCCCTCTATGATTTTTACCCTCCACGCTGCCGTCCAATGCTAAATTTGTGATCCCTTGATGCCTCAAAACATGTCCTACCAACCGATCCCTTCTTCTAGTCAAGTTGTGCCACAAACTTCTGTTCTCCCCAATCCTATTCAATACCTCCTCATTAGTTACGTGATCTACCCACCTTATCTTCAGCATTCTTCTGTAGCACCACATTTCGAAGCTTCTATTCTCTTCTTGTCCAAACTGGTTATCGTCCATGTTTCACTTGCATACATGGCTACACTCCATACAAATACTTTCAGAAACGACTTCCTGACACTTAAATCTATACTCGATGTTAACAAATTTCTCTTCTTCAGAAACGATTTCCTTGACATTGCCAGTCTACATTTTATATCCTCTCTACTTCGACCATCATCAGTTATTTTACTCCCTAAATAGCAAAACTCCTTTACTACTTTAAGTGTCTCATTTCCTAATCTAATCCCCTCAGCATCACCCGATTTAATTTGACTACATTCCACTATCCTCGTTTTGCTTTTGTTGATGTCCATCTTATATCCTCCTTTCAAGACACTGTCCATTCTGTTCAACTGCTCTTCCAAGTCCTTTGCTGTCTCTGACAGAATTAAAATGTCATCGGCGAACCTCAAAGTTTTTACTGCTTCTCCATGAATTTTAATACCTACTCTGAATTTTTCTTTTGTTTCCTTTACTGCTTGCTCAATATACAGATTGAATAACATCGGGGAGAGGCTACAACCCTGTCTCACTCCTTTCCCAACCACTGCTTCCCTTTCATGCCCCTCGACTCTTATAACTGCCATCTGGTTTCTGTAAAAATTGTAAATAGCCTCTCGGTCCCTGTATTTTACCCCTGCCACCTTCAGAATTTGAAAGACAGTATTCCAGTTAAGGTTGTCAAAAGCTTTCTCTAAGTCTACAAATGCTAGAAACGTAGGTTTGCCTTTTCTTAATCTTTCTTCTAAGATAAGTCATAAGGTTAGTATTGCCTCACGTGTTCCAACATTTCTACGGAATCCAAACTGATCTTCCCCGAGGTCCGCTTCTACCAGTTTTTCCATTCGTCTGTAAAGAATTTGCGTTAGTATTTTGCAGCTGTGACTTATTAAACTGATAGTTCGGTAATTTTCACATCTGTCAACACCTGCTTTCTTTGGTATTGGAATTATTATATTCTTCTTGAAGTCTGTGGGTATTTCGCCTGTCTCATACATCTTGCTCACCAGATGGTAGAGTTTTGTCATGACTGGCTCTCCCAAGGCCATCAGTAGTTCTAATGGAATGTTGTCTACTCCCGGGGCCTTGTTTTGACTCAGGTCTTTCAGTGCTCTGTCAAACTCTTCACGCAGTATCTTATCTCCCATTTCATCTTCATCTACATCCTCTTCCATTTCCATAATATTGTCCTCAAGTACATCGCCGTTGTATAGACCCTCTATATACTCCTTCCACCTTTCTGCTCTCCCTTCTTTGCTAAGAACTGGGTTTCCATCTGAGCTCTTGATATTCATACAAGTGGCTCTCTTCTCTCCAAAGGTCTCTTTAATTTTCCTGTAGGCAGTATCTATCATACCCCTAGCGAGACAAGCCTCTACATCCTTACATTTGTCCTCTAGCCATCCCTGTTTAGCCATTTTGCACTTCCTGTTGATCTCATTTTTGAGACGTTTGTATTCCCTTTTGCCTGCTTCATTTACTGCATTTTTATATTTTCTCCTTTCATCAATTAAATTCAATATTTCTTCTGTTACCCAAGGATTTCTATTAGCCCTCTTCTTTTTACCTACTTGATCGTCTGCTGCCTTCACCACTTCATCCCTCAGAGCTACCCATTCTTCTTCTACTGTATTTCTCTCCCTAATTCCTGTAATTGTTCCCTTATGCTCTCCCTGAAACTCTCTACAACCTCTGGTTCTTTCAGTTTATCCAGGTCCCATCTCCTTAAATTCCCACCTTTTTGCAGTTTCTTCAGTTTCAATCTGCAGTTCATAACCAATAGATTGTGGTCAGAATCCACATCTGCCCCTGGAAATGTCTTACAATTTAAAACCTGGTTCCTAAATCTCTGTCTTACCATTATATAATCTATCTGATACCTATTAGTATCTCCAGGATTCTTCCATGTATACAACCTTCTTTTATGATTCTTGAACCAAGTGTTAGCTATGATTAAGTTATGCTCTGTGCAAAATTCTTCAAGGCGGCTTCCTCTTTCATTTCTTCCCCCCAATCCATATTCACCTACTATGTTTCCTTCTCTCCCTTTTCCTACTGACGAATTCCAGTCACCCATGACTATTAAATTTTCGTCTCCCTTCACTACCTGAATAATTGCTTTTATCTCGTCATACATTTCATCAATTTCTTCATCATCTGCAGAGCTAGTTGGCATATAAACTTGTACTACTGTAGTAGGCATGGGCTTTGTGTCTATCTTGGCCACAATAATGCGTTCATTACGCTGTTTGTAGTAGCTAACCCGCACGCCTATTTTTTTATTCATTATTAAACCTACTCCTGCATTACCCCTATTTGATTTTGTATTTATAACCCTGTAATCACCTGACCAAAAGTCTTGTTCCTCCTGCCACCGAACTTCACTAATTCCCACTATATCTAACTTTAACCTATCCATTTCCCTTTTTAAATTTTCTAACCTACCTGCCCGATTAAGGGATCTGACATTCCACGCTCCAATCCGTAGAATGCCAGTTTTCTTTCTCCTGATAACGATGTCCTCTTGAGTAGTGCCTGCCCGGAGATCCGAATGGGGGACTATTTTACCTCCGGAATATTTTACCCAAGAGGATGCCATCATCATTTAATCATACAGTAAACCTTATATTAGGCATAAATGTCAGCAAAGAATTCAAAGCAGCAATTACATGTTAAGGATTTAATATTTCTAGATTGTTCAAAATATTTATGTTGCAAATTTGAAACAAAAATTGAGTAATCAATATGTACATCATGATGTGTCCTATTTGTTTCATAATTAATTTTAGTAACAATAACTTTATTAAAATTGTTGTATCAACAATAAGAGAACTGGTTTTTACTGTTAGAAATATACTTAAAGATGGGTGGCTGAGTCAGCCAAACCAGTTCACAAAAATATCCAGTTTTCTGTAGGACATGAGTCAGTTACAGTATAATTGCAGTTCAAGTTTTTTCATTAAACTTCA
Organism: Schistocerca americana; assembly: GCF_021461395.2. NCBI lineage: Eukaryota > Metazoa > Arthropoda > Insecta > Orthoptera > Acrididae > Schistocerca > Schistocerca americana. The sequence goes on along the minus strand of NC_060129.1, from coordinate 33,998,239 downwards.
ATAAAAATTACAAGTCATATGTTTGACAGTTATTTAGAATATCACAGTTATGTTCCACATTATCAAAACCTGGATACATGGAGGCTGCAGTGAAAAGATTATATCCCCCCAATATCAATGTGACAACAAACGTGCAAGGTGACTACTATTATTTATTTTTATTATCAACCATTTTATCAAATTTGTGATATGCTTCAGTCTCATGTATTTCAAAGAAGCAACACACAACATAATAAACTATAATTTTTACTATGGCATTGGCAGTTGGCTGTGTTATAACATGTCACTTCACCATCAGTCCATCAACAGAGTAATGGATAATCAGAAGGTATTGTGTTATGATTCAAGTAGAAGAAGAAAAAGCTTAAACAGCCATGAACCTATTACATAGTCCATAACAAGCAACACCAATAAGCACAAAATGCCCAGCAGAAGATACTTCAGGAGAAACAGTGAAGAACATTATTACATTACCTCCATACCCATCCCAATTCATCCCATAGCCTAACACCTCTCATTTTGAGCTAGAACTCCAGTATGTGTATGCACTGGTGGAAGATATCCACAGTATGTGTATGCGCTGGTGGAAGATATCCACAGTATGTGTATGCACTGGTGGAAGATATCCACAGAACCTCATTGTGGTGCCACCAGAACCAGCTCCAGTCACAATTATCTCACCAGCCACCATTGCAGCAGTAATTTTTTACTATAAAATCTGATAGTGTAGCAGATTAATTATCTGTGCTTTGGAAAGACAACACACCTTAGGAATTTCATGACATTTTCAGCTGAGGAATTCATAAAGGTGTACAAATTTTTATAACCCTATCTTCTATCTGTAATATTTTAGATTACAATGAATATTGATCATGCTCTGTTGGGAGGTGAAGGGCCTTAATTCAGAACCTATTGCCTTTTATATCAGAAATATTTATTGAAACACGGGGATGGTATTTATGCATCTTTAGAGCGATATTACTCTGTATCACAATTAAAATACACTTTTCATGGAGGTATGTTCCACCTATGCTCCTAAACGAAGGGCAGCTTCTTTTTGCCAAATGCATTTTGGCTCTTTTGTTTATGAAGCCTCTCCAGTGGCCATGATATGTGTTTCTCTCTATACATAAAATAAATGTACTATGTTGTAGTTACAATATGTTACTACTTTTTTCTCTTATTTTTCAGATTAGTAACACCTTTTGTAGCACCAAATTTTATAATATTAAATTATCATTTGGTGTTAAGATTTCAAGCATTGTTAGCCCACATATGTAGTTCATAAATAAAAGAAGAAAACCGTGTATGGCACAAAAAGTGACTTTCATTTACTGTAGTTGCATAGATAGACCATAATACCATGAATTTTGAAGTGACTAAGGGACTATGGAAAATGGATAAAATGGCGATAAAATCCACTGCTTTAGTATTATCCAAACTGAGAAAGTTCTAAGATATTACATGAAGAACTAGACAGATATTATAGCCACTAATCAAATTCTCGATGAGCTTCTAACTGGTGTTGCTTATGCCATCTGCTCTGCAGTACATGATTAGAAACACTGTGAGAAGACATACAGTCTCCACTATACAGGCAAAACAGTCAAGCTGAGAGAGAGCCAACACATGTTAGATGACACATTTATTAAAAATTCATGTCATAAATAGACTTTAAAAAATTTCTGGGGAAAAAACCAAGCTGTATCATGGTAATTACTGTTGTCTTGTGTTCCAAAGACTGTCTTAATATACACTTTGTATGTTATAATAAGGAAGCAACAAGATAATTACAAATAGTTGCTTCTTGGGTATCAGGAATTTTGCATGTTTTTACTATGTGCTGCCTGTATTATACACTGTGTGGTATGTGGGAAGTGAAATGACAAATGACTGAATGTGCCTTCCAAAAACTTCTGACTAGATCTGCTGTGCTACAGAACTATCATAACCTTTCACTTCGATGAGGTTCAGAGCTACAGCCAATTTTCCATGTAAAACATACCTCACTACTAATTACCAAACAATGGAAAATAATATTTATGAAATGGATATGTTGCTACTCACCACACAGATGAAGTGCTGACTTGCAGACAGGCACAATGAAGTTAAGTTTTCAGTCAACAAGTGCTTCTTCTGAAACAACACAACCCAACACACACACACACACACACACACACACACACACACACACACACTTTCACGCAAGCGCATCTTACACACAAGTGGCACTGTCTCTCACTGCTGGGGTCCAGCTCCAAACTCTTCCTGCATCTGACAAATGCAGCACTCTTGGGAGGATGGTGGGGGAAAGGAGGAGACAAGGGGTGGGGAGTGGGAGGGATATCAGGATAGCAGTGGGAGGAAGATGATGATGTGCTGGTGAGAACATGTAGGAACATGGTGGGGACAGGATTGGCTGCTAGGTGCAGAGTCAAGAGGCTGTGTTGGAGGGGAGGGGGAAAGGGAGAGGACAGAGGAGAGAGGAGACATAGAGAAAAGGAAAAAGACTATATGTGCACTGGTGGAATGTGCAGTGCTGGAATAGGAGCAGCAAAGGGAATAGGCAAGGGCAGGAAACTGATAAGCAAAGGTTGAGGACAGTGAGGTTACAAGGATAACAAATATGTTGTAGAGAGATTTCCTCTAACCCAGTTCAGAAAAGCTGGTGTTGGTAGGAAGGATCCAGATGGCACAGGCTGTGAAGCTGTCACTGATGGGAAGTACACTGTGCTGGGCAGTATGTTCAGCAACCATGGATATTAGGTCAGAGATTCCTGATTTCAGGGTGAGAGGTAGTAGAACCCTGGCATAGAACATAGTTCAGTTACTCCAGTCCTGGTGCTGAGTCACGAAGAGAGTGCTCCTTTGTGGCCAGGCAATGGATATGTGAGAAATGGTAAGTGTATGGAGAGACAAGGCAAGGGTAATCTGTTTCTGAACAAGGTTAGGAGGGTAATTTCTGTCTGTGTGGAGCCTTCACATTTTTGGAGAGAGACTGCTCATCACTACAGATGTGATAACTGCATGTGGCTTGGCAAAATGGAAGGGGCTTCTTGATATGGAATCGGTGTCAGCTGTCAAAGAGGAGGTATTATTGCTGGTTGGTAGGTCTGATGTGAACAGAGGTACTTGTCCATTATAATTATCCGGGCTGTTATGCCGTGGTCGGTTGATGAATTCTATGTCGATTCCCAACGTTTCGTCTCCGACTATGGGAGACATCTTCAAAGGGGTCCGTAGCTCAATCGAAGGTCCAACACACCCACTGGCTCTCTACTGACTGCCGCTAAATTCCGTGTCCGCGCGCTCCCATGCTGCGGCGTGACGTCACGTGTTTTGAAAACGTCAGTGCAATTGGCCGCTGTCCATCGCCGTCGATCGCTGTTGCCATCACCCAGTAGTGGATGGGTGGTACACATCTTCTTTAACACCGGCATCCATATACCATTTAATTTCACACCCTCCTCCTTTCGGTTGAAATTATTTGGGTGTTTAGCAATTTCGATTTCCTCCCTGTAGAGCCTTTCGTAATATCTGCTTGTGGCCGCTAGTACTTGCGTCTCCTTGAAACAAATATTGTGGTTCCCTGGCTGGAAAGCATGCTCCGCAACAGCTGATCATTCCGTTTCTCCTCTTCTACAATTTCCCTTATGCTCTTCCAAACGTTTAGAAACAGTTCTTTTAGTGGTACCCACATAAACATCACCACAGCTGCATGGGATCCTATACACTCCAGCTTTTTCCAGTGGTTTGCGAGCCTCCTTGGCAGGCTTAAGGTATTCCTGTATCTTCCTGGTGGGCTTGTAAATTACGGTAATATTCCGCTTCATCAAGATCCTCCCTCTTCTTTCCGTTACATTTTTAACAAACGGCAGGAAAACCTCAGATTTTGCAGCAGCCTGTACGTCAGTATGATTTCTGCGTGGCTGCCTCAACGCACGTTTTATTTCAGCAGACGAATATCCATTCTTCATTAGTGCATTGTGGAGATGTTCCATCTCAGCGTCGAGCAACTCAGGTTCACAAATATTTCGAGCTCTGTCCGCTAACGTCTTGATAACACCCCGCTTCTGTTGTGGGTGGTTGTTCGAATCCCGGTGCAAATAACGGTCCGTGTGCGTAGGTTTGTGGTATACTGAGTGACCCAAACTACCATTTTTGTTTCTAAAAACAAGCACATAGAGGAAATGTAACTTGCCGTCTACCTCCTCCTCCATTGTAAACTGAATTCTCGAGTTTATACTGTTCAGATGTTCATGGAACCAGCTTAGTTCCTCCCTACCATGTCTCCACAGCATCATCCCCATATCAGAACCATACATTTGGTTTTTTTGCTGGCAGTACCTAAGGCCTGTTCTTCGAATTTCTCCATAAAGAAGTTTGCAGTTACGGGACTTAGGGGGCTTCCCATAGCCACGCCATCCGTTTGCTCATAAAACTGTTCATTCCACTTGAAGTATGTGGTCGTCAAACAACACTTAAACAGTTCTGAAATATCGGCAGGAAAAATTCGATCCAGCTGTTCCAATACATCATTAAGTGGAACCATGGTAAACAGCGATACCACATCAAAGGTGACCAATATGTCCTCCGGCTGGACCACTATGCCATTCAATCTGCTGATGAACTGTGTCGAATTCTTTATATAAGAGTCCAAACGGCCCACATGTGGTTTTAGCAGTGTAGTCAAAAACTTGGCTAACGAGTAGGTGGGCGAACCAATGGCACTTAGTATCGGTCTTAACGGCACATTTTCTTTATGAATTTTGGGCAATCCATAAAGCCTCAGTGGTAGCGCAACCGAATTGCAGAGACCTTTCTGTACACTCTCTTCAATGGAGGACTTTCTTTATTAACCGCGACACAGTTCTGAGAACGCTGTTAGTGGGGTCCTTATTCAGCTTCCTATATGCTTGCGGATCCAGTAGATCAGTAATTTTACTCTGATAGTCAGCCACATCCATAACCACTGTTGCGCTTCCTTTGTCAGCTGGGAGAACCAAAATACTATCATCGTCATTCAGGAGTTTTAAAGCTCTTCTCTCACCCACAGTTATATTACTTTTTGGCGGTTTTGCATTGGCTAATATTCTTACTGTTTCTATACGGATTTCTTCAGCTGTTACAGAATCCACACTGCGAATTCCTGCTTCTACACTGGCTATAATTTCTTCCGTGGGCACAAAACGTGGACTAACAGCAAAATTTCCTCCCTTGGCAAGCACAGATGTCTCATCGTCAGATTCCCAAATAATTTCAACCGAAAGGAGGAGGGTGTGAAATTAAATGGTATATGGATGCTGGTGTTAAAGAAGATGTGTACCACCCATCCACTACTGGGTGATGGCAACAGCGATCGACGGCGATGGACAGCGGCAAATTGCACTTAAGTTTTCAAAACACATGACGTCACGCTGCGGCGTGGGAGCACGCGGACATGGAATTTAGCAGCAGTCAGTAGCGAGCCAGTGGGTGTGTTGGACCTTTCATTGAGCTACGGACCCCCTTGAAGATGTCTCCCGCAGTCAGAGATGAAACATTGGGAATCTACACAGAATTCATCAACCGACCACGGCATAACAGCCCGGATAATTATAATGGACATGTTATTTCCTGCCGTGAAAGTCTACATTTTAGGAACAGAGGTACTGACATAACCAGTCTTAATTTGGAGGTCAATATTGAGGAAGGTGGTTAGTTGGGATGAAGATGACCACGTGAAGTGAATGGGGAAGAAAGTGTTGATCTGGAGGAACATGAATAAAGTATACTCATCCCCTTTCCAGATTACAAAGATGTCATCAGTAAATCCAAACTACATGAGGGGTCAGGGATTCTAGGTGATTATGAAGGATTTCTCTAGGTGGCCCATGAACAGGGTGGTACAGGATGGTGCTATGTAGGTGCCACTGCTGTACCATGGATTTAATAGTACATGATGCCTTCAAGTAAGAAGTAATTGTGGGTGAGGATATAGTTGGTCACGGTGACCATGAAGGAGGTTGCAGAACTTTTATCCATTACAGATAAGAAACACTGTGTCTGTGATGAATAAATGTTTCTTGAAATTATTGCAACAGTCACCTTTTGTTTTCTTCTTCAGTTTCTTTATTACTCCATTACCGGTTTAGAACCATCTAGCAAGTCATCATCAGATGGTTGTTATATTAATTTTCTGCAGCAGGATGGATGTTATATAGAACCATTAGTATGTGTTGGTTGGATCTAGGTGTTTTGTAAAGCATGTGGAATGTGTTACCTCTGCTAAGCGTGTAAAGTACAGTACAATTATTGTCACTGGAAACATTCAGTATGTTTTCAAGAATACTGTGTACATCAACATCCAACCAATTGATGATAATCATTTTAAATGACTCCCACACTGCTGCAGACAATTAATATATGTGCCATCTGATGATTAATCACTAGGCGGTTCAAAACTGGTAATGGCATAATTAAAAAAAATTAAAGAACATTAACAAAAGGCCACTGGTTGCAGTAATTTCGAGATTCCTTTAAGGAGGTTGTAGGTTTGGAGTCACTCCGGCATTGGGAAAGGTAGTATTCAATAGCAGTAAGGCCTCCCCTCCCCCGATCCCCAGCACACCTTCCGAGTCTGCACCCAACAGCCCATCCTGTTCCCGCCATACCTGCATGCTCTCATGAGTAGCACAACACCTCGCCCCTCTCCTGTCCCGTTATCTCTCCCCCCACCAGTTGCATGCATCCTCTTACCCTAACCACACACCCCAGGCTGCTGCATACAAGACACAGGGGCATTTCACAGTCAGGTCCCAAAGGATGGAGACAGTAGCCAAGTGTGAGTGAGTTGTGTAGCGACATGCCTATGCCATCAGCTATTCCACACACTTTGAAGTCCCAACTGAATACTATCACATCATTTACTTCTTCAATGCTTTCATCTGTGGTTGTGGTCTCAGAGGTCCTGTGTCTGTATCATCTCCGAGAAAAGAGTAATCGTGCTGAATTCAGGTATGATGATACTGTGTATCATAACCCTAGCTGATACACAAAGGAATAGTGCATTGCACTTTTATGTCCAAGAATGCACATGTTTGAAAAAGAATTTTGAAACAACATTCTCCTTATGCCCTTTTTTTTGCTTCTCAACAGTATTACACAATGTGGACAAAAACTCAGAAATAAAACCAGAGGAACCATAATTTTCACAAAGAGTATTTGTTTGCAACTCTACCTGTATCAACTGGTGAATTATCAAGGAGCAATAACCTGGAGTGGGGTAGAGAAGGAGTAGAAGGGTATGGCTGCGAGAATAGGAATTTGTGCTGCTCGATGGAGCATGCAGGGACTAAAGATGGAACGACAGGGCTGCCAGATGCAGCATTGGGAGGCTGTGGGGTGAGAGAAAGGAGGGAGTGATGGGGAGTGGAAAGGAGTGAAGCAGAGAAGGTTAAAAGATTGATGGGTGCACCAGCAAGGAACAGTGCAGAGTGAGGGTGAGGGGGTTGAATTCTGAAGTGGTGACAGGACAGAGGGGATGAAGCAGTTGGGTGGAGGGTGAGGCTACAGTAGTTTTCTGTAGGCTGAGGTCAGGATGTATTCGGGAGTGGGGAATATGCTGTGAGGGTAACTTCCAATAGGGCAGTTCAGAAAGGCCTGTGGTGGAGGGGTGGATTCAGGTGTCTAGGGTTGTGAAGCAGTCATTGAAATCAAGTATGCTATGCACAGCCACATGTTGTGATAAGAGAATGGTCTACTTTGCTTTTGGCCATGGTTTTGCTGTGCCGATCATCCTGGTGGACGGATGGTTGGTAGTCATACCAACATAAAAAGCTGTGCGATGATTGCAGCAGAGCTGCTATATGACATGCCTACTTTCACAGTTGGCTCAGTCTCTGATGGAGTGGGACTGGAATAGGAATTGCTGTGTTGGTGGACCATGCAGGTCTTGCACATGGATCATCCACAGGGATATGATCCCAGTGGCAAGGGGTTGGGATTCGGCATAGCATAGATAAACCAGGACATTGTGACGGTTGGATGAGCCATGGAACACCACTTAGGAGGGGCTGGAAGCATATTGAGCAGGATGTCTCTCATTTCGGAGCACAATGATAGATAATCAAAACCTTTGCAAAGGATGTGGTTCACTTGTTTCAGTCTGGGGTAGCATTGGGTGACGAAGAGCAGTACTTTGTAGCTGGTTCTTGTGGATGATGGGAGGATTGGGGTTTGTGGGGATATGGCATTGGGAAATCTGTTTGCAGACTAGGTCTCGGGGAAAGTGGTTGTCTGTGATGGCCTTTGAGAGACCTTCAGCATACTGGGTATGGGAGCTCCCATCACTGCAGGTACACCATCCCCCAGGTAGCCAGGCTGTAAGGGAGGGATCTTTTTCTGTGGAAGTGATGACAGCTGTCAAAATGCAGGTACTGCTAATGATTGGGGTGTTTAATGTGGATAGAGGTGTGGATGTAGTCATCAGTGAGGAGGGAATAAATATCCAGGAAGGTAGCACACTCAGTTGAGTAGGACCAAGTGAAGTGAATGGGAGAGGTGTTGAGGTTGTAGAGCCCCTGGGTCCAGATTGTGAAGACATCATCCAGTAACCTCAACTAGACCAGGGGTTTGGGGTTTTGGGAGGCTACTCAGCTTCTTATATTGGTATGACTATTAATCAGCTGTCAACCAGGATGATTGTCCACTGCGAAACTGTGGCTATGGCAACAACATGCAGCTGTACATAAAATGCTTGATTTCAATGTCTGCTTCACAATCTGGGCCATCTAGATCCTCCAATCCCCCACTGGCTTTTCTGAAGTGTACAGATGGGGTTATGCTTACAAAATATTCTCTATTCTTGAAATCATCCCAGCCTAAACCTACAGTAACCTCTTGTCCTCACACGCTCTACCAAACTCCCCTCGCCTTCACTATGAGCTGCTCTCTGAGGTGCACCCATTGGTCTTTTCTGCTTCTATGCTCATCTTTTCTCCTTCCTCCTTACCAATACTGCCCCCCCCTTACCCCAAGACTACTGATGCTGGGCCTGGCAGCCCTGTTCTGCACCTGTTGTTTCTGGATGCTCCACCAAGCAGTGTTGATTCCTCTTCCTCACGAGTACCCTGCTATTTGTTCCCCACCCAGCTTCAGATTGTTGCTCCCATTCAATGTGCCTCAGTTCCATTATGGCTGAAGTGGTTGGAGATAGCAGTCAAGTGTGTGAGAGGTGGATTTGCTTGTGTGAATGTGTGTAAATTTTTGTTTTTCTTTTCTGAAGATGACTTTGGCCAAAAGCAATATTTTGTAGCAATCTTTCATTGTGCTTGTTTGCAACTCAACATGCCATCTTTACGGTTGGTATCAATCTATCTTTTTTACAATGTTGTTGGTATTCCAACCTGTACCTTCTAATGTTTAGTTATACAACATAGTTTGAAGTACATCATGATGGGCAGGTCAGTTTGTATTTGTTTAAATCAAAGGAATTCTCACTCATTGTACACTTAATTTGCTTCTTATGTTCATGTTTAAAACACTGCACCAACAACCATTTCTGCAAGGCAACTAATAAGTATGGTTAGTGAAATGTAATTTCATGTATTACCTGTTGCAACATCAAACCAATGTCACAAGCAACAGGACAGAATGAAATTAATTATTACTACAATTCTGAGTGCCTCTACAGGAAGTTTATGGAAGACACTCAGAGTGTAGAAACAGCAGTGCCATCAGTCTCATTGCTTTTGAATAAAACCTTCAAATACAGGGCTTGCACACAAATATGGAAATACTACATGAAATGCAAGCCTGAACATAAATTTCGATTCTAGCCAAGCCTGCAGTTTGACCACGAACTGCTCTGTGCAAATCTCCACTCTTGGTCAGAACAGTGCTCTGTGTAGTTGTACTTGCATTATGCAAGAGCTCAGTGCAGTCGAACATGGCAAATTAGTGGTTGTTATATGGTGGATGCTTCTGTAACCAAGATAGCCAAAGAGGCACTGTTTTGAAGATTTACACCACAAACCAGGAAAGTGGGAAAACATCATCCGCTGTCACAATGCTGATGAAAGTGTGTGTTGAGTGATCACGATGGACCATCATCAAACGGGGTTGTGATGAAAAATAGGATAACGACAGCTGCAAAAATCCATTGTTGAGTTGAATGTCACACTTGGAACAACATAAAGGGAGCTCCATAAGCTGGGAACCGAAGGGCAAGCTGGAAATCCAAAACCAGAAATCAGTGATACAGATCTGTTTACATTCCAAGAGTGAAACTTGGCAGAAGTTCTGTGACAATTTGGCAGCCATATTGTGGTTTCCATGGGCCCCACAGGTACTCTGCAAGGTTGCATTAATGCCACGGATTGTGAGACGATATTGGATGATCAGGTCCATGCCATGATTCTGGGATTTGTTCCCCAATGGTGGTGATGTACTCCAAGACAATAGGGCCCTCTGTTCACAAAGCTTGTGTTATCCAGGACTGATTTTGTGAGCATGAGGAGAAATTGCTCCTTCTCTGCTATCTGCCACAATCACCAGATCTCAATATGAGCCTTTCTAGTCTACTTCAGTGAAAAGGGTGTGTGATCACTATCAACCTCCATCATTGTTACCTAAACTTGCCACTATTTTGCTGGTAGAATGGTATAAAATTCCCTTGAAAACCATACAGGACCTGCATTTATCCATACTGAGACAATTGGAAGCTATTTTGAATGTAAATGGTTTTTCTAGACTGGCAATATGTTGTGTTTTTGGTGTTCCCGTATGCCTGAAAGAGACTGATAATCATTTCTTTCCTGGTTTAATGCATGATTCCAGTTCAAGTTAAACTCTTTCCATAAGTAACTCAGCTTGAATGAAAGTCTTTTATAAATCTCTTCAAGTTAGGGGGCAGCACCAGCATAAAACACACTGGAGATTGCACGTGTATTTCTGCTGTGCACCCGAAGCCTGGCTTGAGCACTGAATGGGTCATTCATTAAATTTTGTGTCATTGGTCATGTGCTACATGATGGAAATAACTGTTGATTCCATATAATAAACCAGAACTACAACTACATATAAACATCAGAAAACAACTGCACTAAAAGAATATGTCACATTGTGTAAAATATATATGCTAGTGTTTAAGAAACGAAGCCTGAAAGGGAATCTGTCGAACATATATGATGTACTAACTGATAAGACACCCCCATGAACCATAGACCTTGCCATTGGTGGGGAGGCTTGCATGCCTCAGCGATACAGATAGCCGTACCATAGGTGCAACCACAACTGAGGGGTATCTGTTGAGAGGCCAGACAAATGTATGGTTTCTGAAGAGGGGCAGCAGCCTTTTCAGTAGTTGCAGGGGCAACAGTCTGAATGATTGACTGATCTGGCCTTGTAACACTAACGAAAACGGCCTTGCTGTGCTGGTACTGCGAACGGCTGAAACCAAGGGGAAACTACAGTCGTAATTTTTCCCGACGGCATATAGATTTACTGTATGGTTAAATGATGATGGCGTCCTCTTGGGTAAAATATTATGGAGGTAAAATAGTCCCCATTCGGATTTCCGGGCAGGGACTACTCAAGAGGATGTCGTTATCAGGAGAAACAAAACTGGCATTCTACAGATTGGAGCGTGGAATGTCAGATCCTTTAATTGGGCAGGTAGGTTAGAAAATTTAAAAAGGGAAATGGATAGGTTAAAGTTGGATATAGTGGGAATTAGTGAAGTGCGGTGGCGGGAGGAACAAGACTTTAGGTCAGGTGAATACAGGGTTATAAATACAAAATCAAATAGGGGAAATGCAGGAGTAGGTATAATAATGAATAAAACAACAGGAATGCGGGTAAGCTGCTACAAACAGCACAGCGAATGCATTGTTGTAGCCAAGATAGACATGAAGCCCATGCCTACGACAGTAGTACAAGTCTATATGCCAACTAGCTCTGCAGATGACGAAGAAATTGAAGAAATGTATGATGAAATAAAAGAAATTATTCAGATAGTGAAGGGAGACGAAAATTTAATAGTCATGGGTGACTGGAATTCGGTAGTAGGAAAAGGGAGAGAAGGAAACGTAGTAGGTGAATATGGATTGGGGGTAAGAAGTGAAAGAGGAAGCTGCCTGGTGGAATTTTGCACAGAGCATAACTTAATCATAGCTAACACTTGGTTCAAGAATCATAAAAGAAGGTTGTATACATGGAAGAATCCCGGAGATACTAAAAGGTATCAGATAGATTATATAATGGTAAGACAGAGATTTAGGAACCAGGTTTTAAATTGTAAGACATTTCCAGGGGCAGATGTGGACTCTGACCACAATCTATCGGTTATGAACTGTAGATTAAAACTGAAGAAACTGCAGAAAGGTGGGAATTTAAGGAAATGGGACCTGGATAAACTGACTAAACCAGAGGTTGCACAGAGTTTCAGGGAGGGCATAAGGGAAGAAGTGACAAGAATGGGGGAAAGAAATACAGTAGAAGAAGAATGGGTAGCTTTGAGGGATGAAGTAGTGAAGGCAGCAGAGTATCAAGTAGGTAAAAAGACAGGGGCTAATAGAAATCCTTGGGTGACAGAAGAAATATTGAATTTAATTGATGTAAGGAGAAGATATAAAAATGCAGTAAATGAAGCAGGCAAATAGGAATACAAACGTCTCAAAAATGAGATCAACAGGAAGTGCAAAATAGCTAAGCAGGGATGGCTAGAGGACAAATGTAAGGATGTAGAGGCTTATCTGACTAGAGGTAAGATAGATACTGCCTACAGGAAAATAAGAGAAACCTTTGGAGAAAAGAGAACGACTTGTATGAATATCAAGACCTCAGATGGAAACCCAGTTCTAAGCAAAGAAGGGAAAGCAGAAAGGTGGAAGGAGTAAATATAGGGTTTATACAAGGGCGATGTTCTTGAGGATAATATGGAAATGGAAGAGGATGTAGATGCAGATGAAATGGGAGATACGATATTGCGTGACGAGTTTGACAGAGCACTGAAAGACCTGAGTCGAAACAAGGCCCCGGGAGTAGACAACATTCCATTAGAACTACTGACAGCCTTGGGAGAGCCACTCCTGACAAAACTCTACCATCTGGTGAGCAAAATGTATGAGACAGGCAAAATACCCTCAGACTTCAAGAGGAATATAATAATTCCAATCCCAAAGAAAGCAGGCATTGACAGACGCGAAAATTATCGAACTGTCAGTTTAATAAGTCACGGCTGCAAAATACTAACGCAAATTCTTTACAGACGAATGGAAAAACTGGTAGAAGTCGACCTTGGGGAAGATCAGTTTGGATTCCGTAGAAATATGGGAACACGTGAGGCAATACTGACCCTACGACTTATTTTAGAAGCTAGATTAAGAAAAGGCAAACCTACGTTTCTAGCATTTGTAGACTTAGAGAAAGCTTTTGGCAATGTTGACTGGAATACTCTCTTTCAAATTCTGAAGGTGGCAGGAGTAAAATACAGGAAGCGAAAGGCAATTATAATTTGTACAGAAACCAGATGGCAGTTATAAGTCGAGGGACATGAAAGGGAAGCAGAGCAGTGGTTGGGAAGGGAGTGAGACAGGGTTGTAGCCTCTCCCCAATGTTGTTCAATCTGTATATTGAGCAAGCAGTAAAGGAAACAAAAGAAAAATTCGGAGTAGGTATTAAAGTCCACGGAGAAGAAATAAAAACGTTGAGGTTCGCCGATGACATTGTAATTCTGTCAGAGACAGCAAAGGACTTGGAAGAGCAGTTGAATGGAATGGACAGTGTCTTGAAAGGAGGATATAAGATGAACATCAACAAAAGCAAAACGAGGATAATGGAATGTAGTCGAATTAAGTTGGGTGATGCTGAGGGAATTAGATTATGAAATGAGACACTTAAAGTAGTAAAGGACTTTTGCTATCTGGGGAGCAAAATAACTGATGATGGTCGAAGTAGAGAGGATATAAAATGTAGATTGGAATGGCAAGGAAAGTGTTTCTGAGGAAGAGAAATTTGTTAACATCGAGTATAGATTTAAATATCAGGAAGTCGTTTCTGAAAGTATATGTATAGAGTGTAGCCATGTATGGAAGTGAGACATGGACGATAACTAGTTTGGACAAGAAGAGAATAGAAGCTTTCGAAATGTGGTGCTACAGAAGAATGCTGAAGATTAGATGGGTAGATCACATAACTAATGAGGAGGTACTGAATAGGACTGGGGAGAAGAGGAGTTTGTGGCACAACTTGACTAGAAGATGGGTTCGGTTGGTAGGACATGTTCTGAGACATCCAAGGATCACAAATTTAGTATTGGAGGGCAGCATGGAGGGTAAAAATCGTAGAGGGAGACCAAGAGATGAATACACTAAACAGATTCAGAAGGATGTAGGCTGCAGTATGTACTGGGAGATGAAGAAGCTTGCACAGGATAGAGTAGTATGGAGAGCTGCATCAAACCAGTCTCAGGACTGAAAACCACAACAACAACAACAACAACAACAACTGATACGAAAACATTTTATTACCCAATACACAGTTTCCTTTTTACTAAAATTAGACTCAGTCTTTGAGCATCTCAGAGTTGCTGTCTTGGTGATTTATGGTAGACCACGACACATATTTTCTTACAGGGATGGCAGAGAGCAGAATTCATGTGTATTATAAGAACGCTAAACAAGTTTAATTCACCTATGAATGAGATCTCTTGCAAAATCCTTGCCAATCAATTCCTAAATACTGTTTGTCAAATACAGCACTTTACAAAACTGTTTTAGTGGTACACATAGAAAAGATTCGAAACAGAGCTGCACACCTCATCACACATTTGCTTAGCTGGTGTGAGTTTGTTGCAAAAATGCTGCAAAAACTGGAATGGGAGATGCTACAAGACAGACTCTGTGCACCACAGAGCATTTTTTCTTAGAAAATTCTGAGAGGTCCTATTTCAGGAGGAGTCAAGATAAATACTATTTCCTCCAATATACATCTCACATAATTACTACAATGCAACAACTACAGAAATCTTTCTTCCATGTACAATGGAGGGATAGAGTGGTGGAGGAGATGGGGGTAGGGGTGGGGTATGGTACTGGTACACTATGAACTCTGCCAAACTTAATACAGATGAAGAACAGATGTAGACATACATATTGAGGTAGATATAAATGGTTAAATTAATACCTTGAGGGGCAGGAGTTACTGCAGTACATTCATCAGGGCACAACATTGTAGTTTGCTAGTCAGGAAAACAAAGACAGAAAATAGGAAATTGTACAGAAAAGTTGTACGATCTAGGACACACACTTCCATCTTCTGTCCTGTATCATTAAAGTTTCAAAATTGTGAAACGTAGTCTGAAAGTGCATCAAAATCAATATTTAACAGGCATTCCACAGTCAATTTCTCCTCGATCAGCAGAGACTACTTTGCAAAAAGGTAACTGATGATCGATTCTGTGACAAGTGCAGGTGGTTGTTTTGTAAGTATGAGGCCCCCAGAGCTTTCTGTGTGATGGCCAATAAGCATAAATACATCATCATCACGAACATCTTCTAACAATTGTTTATGTTAGATTGTACAACTGATCCAAATTAGAGCCTTAAGATCAAATTATACACGGAAAGTTTATATACATCTCCAAATGGTTCATACACAAAAATTTACTAACACAGTCACATATTTTTGCTGTAACCAAAAACTGTATATAAAGCAAATTATAATGAGCCAGGTCACAGAAGAAGAGATCACCCTTCACGTTGTATCATTCGTGATGAAACCTGGCACAGCAAGTACCAGAAATCAATCAAACCATCTGATACAATGGTTGTATGAAAGTGTATAAGTGCAAGAGGAAGGAAGGACGGAACGAACAAGGATTAGGGTTTAACATCCCATCGACATTAAGATCATAATGGATAGGTCACAAGCTCTGACTCCTTCAAGGATGGGGAAGGAAATTGGCCAAGCTCTTTCCAAGGAAGTATCTCACCATCTGCCTCAAGTGAATTATGGAAATCACAGGAGATCTAAACCTACATGGCCACTGTACCACCTTGCTCCTCAGCAAAAATAAATCAAAGAGAGAATAATCCACCTGACTGCCTACAAAAAGCAAGTTGTATTGTAGGCGTAGATGTTCACAAAGGTGGGCATACAAATAAATGCTAACATAAGTAAGAGTGTTTTGGACCACAGAGTTGCATAAATTAGAGACACAGCAAGATGACATGTGGGTGAATGGTTGGTTGGTTCGTTGAGGTTTAAGGGACCAAACAGCAAGGTCATCAGTCCCTTGTTTCAAATAAGTGCCATTCCGCTAATGGGACAATTCAGTAAAGTCAGAACAATAAAACGGAAAAAGGGAAAAAAATGTAAAAAGGCAGTCATGTTGTCATTGGTAAAAAACAAAATGAGGGAAGTCGGCAAGAGAACGAACCCAACACTATGCTGAAGCAGCAGAGGCAAGACCACCTGTGACTTAAAAGGTACAACTGCTATAATGTAGAAAGTACGTATGGGAATAGAAAGACTAACCAAGCCCTAAAAAAAAAAAAAAAAAAAAAAAAAAGGGGTAAAAACAGAGTAAAACGGGAAGAAAAGAGGAATTTGGTCAGGGAGGTGAATCAGGAATCTCCGAACACTGCTTACAGTGGGAGACACCCAAACACTCACTGCCCCGCCCCAACACCAGATAGAGATTAAAAACCTTAAAACTGAGAATAAAAATCACTTTCCCGGAGGAAACCGAGAACCAGAGAGACCATCCGGGAATCATCAGCCAACATCAAAGGTAAAGTGTGGGGGAGCCTGTACTTAGCACGCAGAGCCAAAAGAAGGGGGCATTCAACCAAAATGTGGGCTACAGACTGGAAGGCTCCACAACCACATAGTGGTGGTGGCTCATCACGCAAAAGAAAACCATGGGTCAACCGAGTATGGCCAATGCGGAGATGACACAGTGTGGTCGAGTCCTTTTGGGAGAGGCGAAAGGAAGAACGCCACGGGCCTGCTGTCACCTTAATTGCACGAAATTTATTAGACAGGGGAGTAGCCTCCCAAGAATTGGCCCATGACTGTGCGAAGTGGGATTTGATGTGAAGCCATAAATCCGCTGCAGGAGGGGCTACGGAAAACGGGGGGTAAGTAACTGCTCCCCCAGCCAAACGATCAGCAAGCTCATTACCCGGGATACCCACTTGGCCAGGGACCCAAAGGAAGTCAATAGAACAAGCAGCACGGTGAATATCAGCGAGATGGTCATGGATGGCAGAGACCAAGGGATGGCGCGAAAAACACCGGTCAATAGCAAGAAGGCCACTCATCGAGTCCGTGCATAACAAAACGCGGTTGTGTTGGGACTGTTTAATAAAGGTAAGGGCCTGGGAAATTGCCATCAATTTCGCAGTAAACACCCCACATGTAGGTGGCAGCAGATGACTTTCCGTTCCAACAGAGGACATGAAGGCATACCCAACACGATCAGCAGATTTAGAGCCATCAGTGTAAAAAACAACAGCATCCCAAAACTCCCACAAAATTTGGCGGAAAAAGGAACAGAACACCACCGGGGGGATGGAATCTTTCGGACCGCGGCGGAGATCCATCCGAAGTCGAGGCCGAGGAACTAACCAAGGAGGGGTGGAGGGGAGGGAGCGAGGAAGACAGGACAAAGAAGGAAGCTGAAAATCACGGCAAAGAGACGCAAGGCGCAGCCCAACCGGTAAACCCGCCCGAGGGCGGGACTCGGGTGGGCGACGTCCATGGTCTGGGAACAGGATAGAATAGGAAGGATGAGTGGGAGAGGAACGGATAGTGAGTGCATAAGACACCAGAAGCTGGGACCGCCGAACAGAAAGGGGGGGGGGGGGATCCCAGCTTCAACCAGGAGACTATCAACAGGGCTAGTAGGGAAGACACCGGTGGCCAAATGGGTACCACGATGCTGGACTGGATCCAGCACATGCAGTGTGGAAGGAGCAGCTGAACCATAAACTTGACAACCATAGTCCAAGCGAGACAGAACTAGAGCACGATAAAGATGGAGGAGAAGGGAACGGTCCGCTCCCCAAGAGGAGTGGGCAAGGAAGCAAAGGACATTGAGTTTACGGAAACATCCTACCTTCAGGAGTCTGATATGGGGCAGCCAAGTGAGCTTGTTGTAGAAAAGAAGACCCAGGAAACGAAACTGTGGGACCACAGGCAATCGTTGTGCAGCGAGATAGAGCTCTGGATCAGGGTGGATCGTAGTACGGCGACAGAAGTGGACCACTCGCGATTTTAAAGGAGAGAATTGAAACCCGTGTGAGAGGGTCCATGGAGAGGCACGCCGTATTGCTACCTGGAGCTGCCGCTCTGCAGATGCCATCGAGGAGGAACTAACCCAAATGCAGAAATAATCCACATACAGGGCAGGGGCGACCAAGGGACTGACAGAGGCCACAAGCCCATCGATAGCAATGAGGAAAAGAAGGACACTCAAGACAGAACCCTGTGGGATGCCCATCTCCTGGGTTCGTGGAGAACTAAAAGCAGTACCAACTCGAACTCTGAATGACCGATGGATCAGAAACTGGCGGATAAAAATCGGGAGTGGGCCCCGAAGACCCCACTGATGAAGGGTAAGATGTGACGGCGCCAGGCCGAGTCATAGGCCTTGCGGAGGTCAAAAAACACTGCAACCAAATGGCGGCGCTGGGAAAAAGCCTGCCGGACTGCGGATTCCAAGCAAAGTAAATGATCGATTGAAGACTGTCCCTCTCGAAAGCCACACTGATAAGGCGACAATAGATCCCGAGATTCGAGGACCCAATTGAGCCGATGGGCTACCATCCGTTCAAGTAACTTACAAACAACATTGGTCAAACTAATTGGTCGATAGCTGTCAACAGATAGGGGGTTCTTACCAGGCTTAAGGACAGGAACCACAATGCTATCCCTCCACTGAGAAGGGAAGGCACCCTGGAGCCAGATACAGTTAAAACCCAAAGAAGATGTTGGCGTTGTGGAGCACTGAGATGTTGAAGCAGTTGGTTATGAATGGAATCTGGGCCAGGGGCTGTATCATGAGAAGAAGATAGAGCAGAAAGAAATTCCCATTCAGTAAAAGGTTCGTTGTAAGATTCTGACTCACAAGGGGTGAAACATAAGGTGGAAGCTTCAGCCAGCTGCTTTTGATGAAGGAAAGCAGCACGATAGGAGGCCGACGCTGACGCCACTGCAAAATGGGTCGCAAGATCTTCTGCAAGAACTAATGGGTCCGTACAAATGCCATCTGGGAGGTGAAGGCCTGGGAGGGTGGACTGCCGATGTCAACCTTGGAGAGAACGAAGTGTAGCCCATACCTGTGACAGAGGGACAGTAGAACCAAGGGAAGAAACGAATCGTTCCCAACATATCCGCTTACCCTGTTTGATTAAAAAACGGGCTTTAGCACAGAGGCGTTTAAAGGTAGTAAGGCTGGCTACGGATGGGTGCCTCTTAAAGTGTTGCAAAGCTCAACGGGGATCACAGATGGCAATGGCAATGGCAGTACTCCACCACGGGACTTGCCGGCGATGAAATGGTCCAGATGAGCGCGGGACAGCAAGGCTAGCAGCGCGAACAATCGCGTCAGACACGTCACGTAGGACGTCATCAATACAACCCCACAAAGAGGGAGAAAACTCGACCGGTGCAGTGTATAGAGGCCAATCGGCGCGGTGGAAAGACCAACGAGGTAACCTATCCATCGGGGAGCGGGAAGGGAGCGTGATAATCAACGGGAAATGGTCACTATCACAAAGGTCGTCGTGTGGCGACCAGTGTAATGAAGGGAGGAGAGAGGGAGAAGAAAGAGCAAGATCAATGGCAGAAAAGGTACCATGACCGGCACTGAAATGAGTAGGGGAGCCATCATTAAGAAGACACAGGTCGTGGTCTGCAATAAATTGGTCTATAAGAAGACCTCGTCTAGATGGAAAGGCACTGCCCCACAAAGGATGATGAGCGTTAAAATCCCCAACGAGGAGGAAGGGAGAGGAAGTTGCTGAAGGAGGGTGTTTAAGGCAGCAGGTGTAAGAGTCCTGTCAGGAGGGAGATAAAGATTGCAAACTGTGACTGCAGAGTCTAAGTGGACCCTAACAGCAACCGCTTCCAATGTAGTTTGGAGAGGAATCCACGTGGTAGCAATGTCTGTACAGACCAACGTACAAACGCCACCAGAAGCCCGCAAGGGTCCGACCCGATTTCGACAGAAAACACGGAACCCACGGAGGGTTGGTGAGTGAGCATCAGTAAAATGAGATTCCTGGAGAACCACACAAGCTGCAGAGTTGGACGAAAGAAGGGATTTCAATTCTGGAAGGTGACGATAGTATCCATTACAATTCCATTGAAGAACCACAGAACGATGGTTTAAATGAGGGCTGAACACGCTAAATCCAGTCATACCGCCGGGTCCCCACCCGTCACCGACAAGGAGGGGGCGACATCCATGAACGACAGGTCAGAATCCGGTTGTGAATTCGGGGAAGGGACCTCCGGTGACACCAGAGGCTCTTTGTCCCGGGACTTATGTTTCTTCTTCTTTTCAGACTGAGATCGAGGAGGGCTGTGTGGCATAAAGGAGCCAGCTGCAGCAAGATCAGGAACAGAAAGAGACCGGGCAACCTGGGGGCCGACAGACCGTGGCTCTCGCGGTCGCCGCGCGGCAGCAGACCTTTGACCTGGAAGGTGCCGAGAAGGGGCATCCCGGGAGAGGCACCTATCACCGGCAGACGCCGAAGGAGTGGGACACTTCTCCGGCTGGGGAGGGGGAGCAACGCCCATAGGAGAAGGTGTGGGAGCCGCAGGGGAGGGGGGGAGGAGAGGGGTCCGGGATGGGGGTAAGGAAGGAGGAGGAAGGGGTGAAGATTTAACCAAGGCGTAACTAGATGTCATGGACACAGGGTGCAGTTGTGCATATTTCTTATGGGCCTCTGTGTAGGTTAAACGATCGAGGGACTTATACTCTTGTATCTTTTTTTCTTTCTTATATACTGGGCAATCTGGTGAACATGGAGAATGAGTACCACCATGACAATTTACACATACAGGAGGGGGAACACAGGGACTCCCCTCATGGAGTGGACGTCCACAGTCACCACAGAGAGGGGCCTGGAAACAGCAAGAAGACATGTGGCCAAAACGCAAGCACTTAAAACACCTCATAGGAGGTGGGACGTACGGCTTCACATCACAGTGATAGACCATAATCTTAACTTTCTCAGGGAGGGTATCCCCTTCAAAGGCCAGGATAAAGGCACCAGTATCAATACGATTATCTTTAGGACCCTTCTGAACACGCCGAACAAAGTGAACACCCCGCCGTCCGAGATTGTCCCGGAGTTACTCATCAGTCTGAAGGATGAGGTCCCTGTGAAAAATCACACCTTGTACCATATTTAGAGACTGGTGAGGGGTAATGGACACAGGAATTGTGCCAAGATGGGTACAGGCACGTAGGGCCGCAGATTGGGCAGCTGAAGCAGTTTCTATCAGCAATGAACCCGACCGCATCTTGCTCAGGGAGTCCACTTCGCCGAACTTGTCTTCAATGTGTTCCACAAAGAATAAAGGTTTGACACTGGTGAAAATATCTCCATCAGTCCTGGTGCAAACTAGATAACGGGGGAAACGTTTTGCCCCTAGACGACGGGCCTGACCCTCTTCCCAGGGGGTAGCCATGGAAGGGAAGGACGAAGGAGCAAGAGAAGCAGCACTTGAGGAATCAGTTCCACGCAGAGAGATGGCCGTGGCAGAACGGCCAGAGTTTTGGACCTGTATGCATTTCATCTGCATAGCATCCGCCCTGATACCACCCACTCCGATCAGGGGCTCTCCTCACGGGCGCCACCCAGCCACGGCAAGGGCCATCTGGCACGGTGGCCATTGCCAGGAGTTCTGATGCTCCAGGATGATGAGCAACCACTCCAAGGCATGCATGAGGAGGTCACAGGTCAGGTATCAGAAGTGAGATCCCTGTGTGTTCAGGGGGCGCAACCAAAAGGGTACATAGCGACCCCATCACACGGGCTGGCTACCGTGCTGGCTATGCACCCTAGCATCAGACAACGACGTGAAAGAAAAGGTGGAATGTACTAGGAGGGCGCACGTCGGAGACACTAGGTAAGGTGCTGTTCCCCAAATGGCTCACACTACGGAGGAGAAATTTTGTAATGGAGGTCAAACCCCAGAGGGGGACCAAGGAATGCCAAAAGGAGGAGATGATTACGCAACAAAGCCGGAGTGTAAAACCAACAGAACCAGGAGGATAACGGGGGCCAACATAAGCAAGGACACCAATAGAGGGAGAGGAGAGGGCGAGGGGAAAGGAGCATGGAGGGGAAAGGAGGGGAAGGGAAAGGAAATGCAGCCCGGGAGAGAAAGAAGGCTGCAATGGCTCGGGGCCCCGTGCTCGCCACGCACGTATCCACAAAAGAGTTGTGGACCCCATGGGGGGACATGTGGGTGAAGATGTACTTACAGACAAATGGAAAAATCACTATTTGAGTGTACTACTGAAATGAATTTTTTTAAGGGATTGGATTACAATGGTCTCAATAAAACTCATACGATAAATCTAAAACATTTATTATGAAAGCACACAGACACCAACATCTTAAACATAACACCCTGCTATTTTCATCAACTACGTCCAAATTTTTTTGTTATTTTGTGATAGAGTTTTGTCTATTTTGGCCAGTTTCTTCATCTGCTTCAGGGTATGTGGGAGTTTTCTGATAAAATCTGCAATATTGATGAAACAATAATAAAAATGTTGAAAATGTTATTTTAAAAACTGTTCAAAAATTAAGGTGTATTTTATAGTCTGTAAAACATGGTATGTAGTGATGAGTCACATCCTGCCTTCAGAGTTTGGAAGAGTACATTATACAAGAGAGATATTGCAAGATATTGCAGTAGGCTCACAGAGGATCACTGACCTATACGCCATAGAAAAGATCCACATATAAGAAGACTGAATAATGCTGCTTTCAAAAATAATTTTTACAAAAAAGCTCATTATCCTGAATGCACACTATAGTACAGTATTTAATGCCCAAGCTTAAACTATTGGCTGGAGTCCATATAGTGTTGTTGTTTCTACTGAACATTTGTTAGAATATGAATGGCAGTTGGAGACATTGAAGCACAAGCATCTATTAATACATCTTTCACAACTTTTGCTTTAATCTCTGAACTTTATCTGAGGGTCCAGAAACCTAGCAGAGAATTTCTTACAAATAGACAAATACAATGCTAGAAATAGAGAAAGTTTTAATCATTGTCATTAAAATGTTGGTGCAACTACACGGGTGTCCAAAATTAAAACAACAAATGGAAATTTTACTAGGTTGCAGTTATTTTGCCACAAAACAGTGTAAGCAGGTGATAGTAAAGTAGAAACAATTCAAGAATGCAGACTGTAAACAACATGTGTAATTTTAGACAAAAATGTTGTTCTTTTTTTCTAACTTAATGGATTTGCACACACATTCAGACAACTGGTTGTGTGCTCAGTATGGGGTGTGACCACCTCTGGCAACAATACAGGCCTGATAATGATAGGGCATGCTGTGAATATCATCAGTCACAATGATAGGGCATACTGTGAATATCATCAGTCACCTGTTGAGGCAATAATGCCCATTCTTCCTGCAGAGCTGCTCGCAGTCTTGGAGAGTGGTTGGTGGATGCTGATGTCATGCAAGCCATCTCCATGGTGCATCACAGGTATGCTCTATGGGACTCAAATTGGGACAGTGAGCAGGCCAACCATGCGTGCAATACTGTTTCCAAGAAAACATCAACCAGCTGTCTCTATGGGTGTCAAGCATTAACATCCATCAATACAAAGTGTGGGCACAAAGTACCCTGCAACAACTGCAGGTGAGGTCCCAAGATCTTGCACTACTAAGGCGCTACTATTGTGCTCTTAAAGCCAAATAACAGTCCTCTCTCCTGAAATCACACATGGTCGGCCCTGCCCTGTTCTTCGGGATACAGTTTTGGTTTCTATAAACTGTCAGCAAATCCGAGAAATGACAGAACAATTCACATTACGCCACTGGTCAAAATCAGTTTGCTGCTGTCCTGTTTCCCTTCTTTCTATGGCCCACCACTGCAGAGTGTCTGGTAAACATCTTCTCTGCACCATCTGTGACTGTGTCAAAAGCTATTGTGGCTGTTGCGCTACCTGGCAGACACTACCTTTTTTCATAGGTGCCCTGACATCACCGTTGGCACGGTTGTCAGTTGACCAGAATGCCATCTTATATGCAGAACACAATACGGACATCTGTGTGACAGTGTGTATGATTATATTGTGAATTGGACACAGGTTGGGGACATAGCAGTTTGTTGCTTTAATTTTGGAGACCAGTGTATGTTTTACATTCTTTAAGTTGGGATACTGAATCAATCATCTTACCTGTAAAATCATTGCTCATAGCACTTGTTTTCATATTTTCAGTTTTCTTGGTGGTGCACTTACTGTTTTCATCATTGGTGGATTCTTTACTATCTTTGCCTAGTACTGAGACTGTAGTATTTGGCTTTAATTTTCCATAATTTATGTTATTACTTGATTGAATACTACAAGAAACTTCATTTTTACCAACACCATCATTCTTGTTCTCATATATTATGGCATTATAACATTCTTTTTGTTCACTGATGTGTTTGTTTCTACTCTTTAGAACTCTCCTTTCTGAATTTGTAAAATGAATTGGGTTTTCAAATTTATTATATAGACAGTTATTGCCATCTAAAGAATCACTATTCACAACTTTGTCTGAGCCAGGTATAGTTGGCTGTCATTATTTTTTACTTTTCTTTACATTTCTGTCAGCTAATTTTTTCTTTTGTTTTGAGTTGACTGCATTTCTTATGCTTTTTAGTGGTACTGCCTCTGGATTGTTCATTTCATATTTTTTCTTCTCACGTGCACTTTGTACTCTGTTGCTTTTCACAGCCTGTAAAAATAATTAAATAATTCAAAACATGCACATCAACTGAATTCAAATGTAAATCAGTCACCTACATTACACCACCACAAATAATGATATATATAAAACATTTTAAAATAAATTAAAAATACAGGTGAGAAAAGCTTTTAGTTCAATAATTTTTCATCACTGTGGGTGATGATAATCAACTATCACACAGATGGGGTGTTAAGAAGCATAAAGGTACATAATAGCTACAGACACTACTAATGCTGGAGCAATCAAAAATGGTGACCAGCCCTCATACACAGCCTCAATTTTTGTTAGAAATGTCCTCTGCCTGCTACTACCATCGTGTTCCATTCACTTTTTGCTCACTTATCCCATCAGATCCCACCAATATTCTAGTTGGGAGACACGTTCAGACCTTTCACATGTGTGTAAATAGAAAATACATTTCTCCACATTCTGCATATCAGCACTCTTGCACCAAGCATGTAACAGTCATGCATAAAATAATGTATTTCCTACCCTTTGCATGATTACAAATATTTACAGAGACCAGGAAGAGGACTTTAAAAAGCTGCAAGATTATTCAGTCATTTGATAAACTGATGCACTACATAAATGAAACAAAATGTGAAGGCACAGTGATGTGGTAGGCTATTCATCCAGTAGAAATATCATTGGTTATTTGAGAGATGAAAGAGAAATGAAGAGGTGGGAGAGTATCATGGTGAATTAATAACCACTACTCCACTACAGCCAGTCCATCCGTTTTGTTGTATTCATATCCTAACAAGTTGGTGCAGAGTGTAAATGTCATTTCAAGCTACTTTTATTATTTTAGGACTTCTTGTCATCAAACTCCATGTTATTTTGCTAATTAATGTACTATGCAGCATGTAATCTATTACAGGAGTGAAAAATTTTGTGCATGTCCACATTTTGTTATGATTGTCAGCTAACGGCATGCTTCTCCTTTCACGATAGCAGGGGCTGGAATTGAACTAGCACTAAACAGATTCACTGATTAAATTTTGTCATGTCATTTTGAGCTCAATTTTTTGGTTATTCTATACGACTTCCTTCCAGGGATCATTTTCTTGATTCAAAATATTATTCATAATATATAAAAACAATCTGTGAGTGTTCATGTTTCCCACTCACTGCTACATTGTTGTTGCTTCATTAGTTTTCCTGTAGTTTCCTGCTTCACCTGACACAATTTTAGGTTTCTTTGTGACTACATAATTTGAGTGTTTACTGGGTGGGACAAAATAATTTTTTAACTGGGCGTTCTTTACTGTAGCTCCGAAATGCTATATGTTTACAATACAAGACTTCATGTACACTCTCTCCCTTTTCTAGATCAAAAGAACATAATATCTTAACAATTTGTGAAGTTTTGGGCTGACTCATGTTGCAGATACTTTCTGTTTTACTAAAACAGTAATCTTATGGTTAACAAAATATGTGATTAATTAATTTGGATCAGAATGGAATTTAAGTTTGTAGCACTCTTGAAACATTCTTTTGGAAGATGATAACATCATAGATAAACATAAGTGAGAACATAATTATCAACAAAATATTTACCTACAAAATTATGACAATATGGTTTATAGTTAAAGTAGTCATTTAGCCAAAGATGTTAAAGCATTTTCGTCCATACAAAATTCTTATTACTGATTTTTTGATAGGGAGGAAAAAATGTGTGCATATGAGGTTCAACATCAACAGGGATGCAGGAAAATATGGAATACACATTCTTACAGGGTTAGGAATTCCCATCAGAGAGCCTCGCTCCAGGCATATTCCAACTGGTAATACCACCTGAGCATATGAACAATGTTTCCTCGGGAGAGAACTGGAAGCTACAGGAAAAGTTCAAAGCAGAGCCACTTGGAGCTGGTGACTGGCCAAGGCTACACATTGGGAATTATACCAAATGCAAAAACCATCAACATACAGTTCACACCACTGGTCTGACAGACGTGACTAGCCTAATGACAGCAATGAGGAAGAGTGTCACACTCAGCATGGAGCCCTGAAGGACACTGTTCTCTTAAATCTGTGGGCAGCTGAGTGATGTACCAACCCTGACATGAACAAACCAACAAAAAAATCAATATCGAGCACCAAAAGCCCCAGTTATGGACAGTAAGTAAAATGGTGTCATACACATTACGTAGGTAAAAAGAAGACTGCAATGAGGTGTTGGCATTAAAAAATAGCCTTATGGACTGCTGTTTTCCATCTAATCAGATGGTCATTTGTGGTCTTACACATTCAATAATGAGACAACACTTAAAAATACAACAGAATTCACACAATATGTCAAAGACATACAAGTACGAGATGGAGCCACACTTTCCTCATTTGACATACAAAACCTTTATTCATCCGTACCAATAGATCCCACACTACAGATAATCAATGCCAACCTACATTAACACAAAAAAATCCCTTCAACTCACATTTCTGAACCAATGGACATGCTTGAATTCACACTTTCACACAACTATTTTAAATTTAACAATAAAATCTACAAACAAACAGATGGTCTGGCAATGGGTTCAAATCTTTCCAGATTGCTAGCAGAAATATTTATAAGTAACCTAGAAGACAAAATCCTAAATTCCAATCACCATCTCCAGGGAAATATCATCTACTACTACAGATATGTAGGTGGTACCATCATTTTAATCAAAGGCACTAAAGATGACATCAGTGAGTTGAACCAGTTTTTGAACAACTACCATGAAAACATAAAATTCACATTTGAACACCAAACAGATGACAGTATAAATTTCCTAGACCTTACCATTAGAATAAAGAATAACAGACATGAGTTTGAAATTTATCCACAACACATACCACAATCCACAACTCCTCTTGTCATCCCACAGCACACACAATGGCAGCATTCCGGTAAGTGATCAATAGAGCTATCCAACTACCACTCTCTGAAGAGAAATGTGATCAAGAATTTAAAACAATAAAACAAACAGCTTTTGAGAATGGTTATAACAGCTCCATAGTAGACTCCTTAAAACACTCAATAATGGCAAAGCAATCACAACACAAAAAACAAAAAGAAAATAACATCATCCATACAATCCCATTTCTAGGGAACATTTAATATCAGACTGCCAATGTCTTCAAACGAAAAGGCATAAGCATATCCTTTACAACAGACAACAAGATTGGACAGAAGTTACCCCACAACATCGGCACACGAAACCCACTACATCACACAGGTGTGTACAAAATTGAATGTTTGGGCTGCGACTGCTTCTACATAGGCCAGACAGGCAGATCATTTGGGATTGAATTCAAGGAACACATGGCAGCACTAAAAAACAAAAAAATACCACACATCAGCAATAGCCACCCACCCGCATGAAAAAAAACACCATGTTAACAACACAAGTATCAGCATCCTACACATCCAACCAAAAAGCAGAAAACTAGACAGCTTTGAAACACACCAAATAAAACAACCTGAATCCATCTTAAATGACAAAAATGACAATATTTAAAATAGTATCTTCTCTGTTTTCAGCAACTGCCTACATCATTAAAATACACACACACATACACACACACACACACACACACACACACACACACACACACACACACACACACACACAAGCACACGTGCTCATGCACACACACCTTAATAGTTACCATAAATATTGACAGCTGCCAAGAGTACAAGAGATTGACCTCATTTACAGATAATTCATCACACCTACAGCTTGTACACCTTGTCAGCTTGAAACTATATGTACATCAACTACTGGCAGAAATTGTGTATCTATCTGCATATTTTAAAGCATTAACCAATGTATTACCCCAACCTTTAGGCAGCTAATATATGTAGCACGTAAACATAAGACCCCTTGCCATGTATAGTTTACTCTCATACAATCACTCTTTCCACCTTCTCTCTCTCTCTCTCTCTCTCTCTCTCTCTCTCTCTCCCTCACCTTCTCTACCTCTTCCTCTCCTTCTGCCTCCAGCCTGCCACATCTGCCTATTAATCTCAATTGTCATTTATATATAATTTTCCTGCTGTAGCCAATATGATTACTGTACTCAAAGTCTGTAACGTATCACCTGACTGTCATTAACAAGTATGAAGTTTAAGCCATTTTAACATTTCACCTGACTGTATAAACAAGTGTGAAGTTTAAGCTGTTTTAACTTGTCAAAATTGGATTTATGTGCCACCTGAATTACACACACATGTATTCGTCACCTCAAAACAAACACCTCCAAATCCTTTACATAACTATTCTGTAATAATGTTGTTACGATGTATATTCTTTGTACTTTGCGATTATGTCTTCTCTTCTGCTATACGAACCTTGCACCCAGCAGATTCCAGATGCCATATTTGTTTACAAATATGACAATATACATGTGATGTGTTATGACAGCAAAAGGAACCTGCAACCACTGGAGATACTCTATTTTACTTATTTTATGTTTACTGTTAGATATCAGTTTAATTTTTGTCAGAAGTAACCCAAAACCATGTTCTGAAATAGTGTCTTGTTTCTCCACTAAACAGTGCCACAAGTTCCTCCAAAAAGTCGTAACACAACACACACAGAAATGTCATACTAACTAATGTAAATCCACCCGATGATGGAAGTTTAAACCTTCGAAACACGTTGTGGAAATAAATAAAACGGTGACTGGTAACAACAAACATGTTTTTTTGATTTAATGTCAATAACAGTCACGGTAAAGCCTAACCTAAAATGTTCGAATTTATAGGATTGACCCTTCCAGAAACTAAACTGACAGGGGGCGAAAGGTCCCACAACAGAAAACCCAAAATAACCGTCGTGCTATAATCTTTTCAACCAATTTGCAGAGGATGTTGGTGAGGCTAACTGGCCAGTAGATGTTGATGGATGTGGAGTTTTGTCTGGTTAGAATTGGGAAGTTCTCAGTCAGTGAAAGGTTGTTATATCATTCAGAGTGGTGAGGGTGAACAATAGGGGTATATCTGCAACTTTCCCATTATGCAGTCATAAGGTAGTTGGGTAAGAAGAGCTCACAGATGCTGATACAGAATGGGTTGCAAGGTGTTCAGCAAGAACTGACACCGGTTGTTACTCTTTGGTGGCCCAGAAGACTATGGAGCTTGGTCTATACACAGAATTAAGACATACATTCCCAAGGTGCAGATATGGTGCTCCCAGCATTCCTCCTTACTGTCCTTAATTAGACTGTGAGGCTTGTGTGCAGTCACGTCAAACTGATGAGTGTGGTCTCTGAATGATGTCACTTGAGACATGCAGTGCCCTTAAATGATCCTGAATTGTTGCTGCAGTGTCTTTGGTCAACCACTGCACTGCCCGGTGGCAGTAAGGGCCTGTAGAAACGGGAATAACAGTTCCTGGAATGCAGACGATCAGTTAGGACACATCACTCAGAACATGAAGTGGTAGCAGAAATATATAAGTGCCAGTTGACCATTTGAAGAGCTCAAAATGGTACATGATCTGTTACACTGACAAAGAAGTATCAGGAACATTGGAAAAAGGCCACTACCATACAAATCATTGTGTAGTGACCATTGCAGTGAGTCCATGAGATTGGGGGAAAAGTCTGGACTAGAGCTATTCAATTAGAAGGCCCCTACCAGACAACATGGTTTTTCCCTACGAGGGGAGAGGTGGTGGTGGTGGTGGTGGTGGTGGTGGTGGTGGTGGTGGTGGTGGGGGAGGGGGGGAGCACTTAAATCCCAACATAGGAGAAAAATGGGAGGGGGAGGGAGAGGAGTTGTTGGATTAAGTTGGTCACCTCAAGGTAGGTAAGTGCCCTGCTTGATATAGTGATCAATAGGGCTGTTTGTATTTGTGTTGCTGTTGCATCCAGTGTGGATGCAAACAGGTACAAGCATTATGGTTGAGTGGCCTTGCACATGGGCAGGGTCATGTGCAAGAAGCACAAACAAAAGTAGGGATTGGTCAGTGGTCAGACATTGGAGAGTTGTTGTGGTAGATGCACATGTGTGAACGCGAGAGAGAGCTCTTCTGTGTAATGGTCTCTATAGCACTTATTTAAATGTTAGTGGTGTCAAGACTGAAGATAGCTGGGTTGGATCATAGTAAAAATTGTCTCAGTTATGTAAATAGTCGAAATTCAGGAATTTCCGACTGAACTGATGGTAAATTGTCCAATGTGTAATGGTGTAGAAATGCACAAAGGAGTGCATTAACAATGGTTACCAGTATAGAGACATGAAGACATCATCCTGCCACCATGGCATCTCAACTTGTAACAAAAGAAGGCAAGATATGAGACTTTTGTTAATAATTTTTATAATTTGAAAATAATTTCAAATCTATGCAGAATACCACCAGTCGATAATTTCAATTTGTAATCAATTTAGTAGTAATATGGAACTAGTTATTGGAATTCTTGTAAAGCTATTTTGCCTTAAGCCACATTCCTCTTTCCTAAAGTACATTGCTATTTGAATATCAGTATTACTATTCAAGTTTATTTGTAGCACAGTATAAAGAAAAAACTTGTCGTCTTATCCAATGTTACATTATGATGATGTATGCTCCTTTAGAGCGGCACTGTTAGTGCAAAGACAATGTGGTCACCTGTTTATAGGTAATTTGTTTAAAATTATCTGTCACTGAATTACAAAAGTTCTTGCAATGAATTATTTAAAGCCTAAATCAATTCAGTTCATTTCAGTCAACAATATTATTCCATTAGTAGCAAGTGTGCTAAGAATATTAAAATTTCAGTTCTGTGTTTACAGAGAAATAAAATTTCATTCTTGCAGGTAACTTTTCAGTCAAACAACAAGTCAGTGAAGTCATCTAAAGTCGTTAAAATTAATTCAAACAGGGAACAAAATTTGCTGCTCTAGAGCTGGCGACCGACCTTCATTGAATTAGTTAGTTCTCCACACGGAATAACTCTTGGTAAGTGACCAATGCTCTCATAGGAATTTGCTTAGGCTACCTGCTGTTATGGCTGCCAACTGGGATTCTAAATCGATAGGAAAGTGGGTAAGGTAGAAAGTGCGACTGTGTATGAAATGTAAGGCAGTGTTCTACCTAGGATTGTTTATTGTTTAGTAATTGTGTTTGATAACAGGTGAACATTGTGTGTAGTGTCTCACTAATGCTCAACTGAGTGAAGTGACAGCATTGTAGAAAATACAGAATAAGGCAGGCAGCCAGCAGTTATATGAATGAGTGCCACGTGACCAGTCATGGCAGCAAAAAATTTCCAAATACGCTGGTGTAGAAGCAGTACATGGCTGCCAATTCCAGCAAAGTTACCACAGTAAAATTTGAGTCATTCACTAAATTTTGTGAGTGATAAAGTCGAGTGGTGACATTAGGGTTGAAGAGAGTCAGTTGTACTTGACATTACAGGGACTGAAATAGAACATCACTTACATTGTAGATGGAAGTGACATCAGAATAACAATGCACAAGAAACGTGATTTGGGTTTGTCATTCAGGTTTCAACTCTTTACACCCCAAATTTAATTATATTATCAAATAATTTTTATACCATTGCACCTGTTGACTGCGTGACAGGATTTTTAAAATTTGTGCGTTACTGCAGTAAAATGGTAATTTACAGAACCTTCACTTTTGTAATTTTGGCATTGTAAAATAAATACCAAAATTGGTAAGTCCATGCGATAACCTGTATAATAATAGGAAACCTAACATTCAGAACAGTTAAGCAGCTTGTACTTCACTGCGTGAAAATTTTAGATTGGCACAAATGAGAGAGGCACAAGATGATGTCAGGTCCTAATGTACCAGATGAGGCATTGTCTTTTGATCACAAGATGGCAGAAGACAGTGTAAGACAGAACAATAATTTAGAACACAGGTCTTGAATGGTGTTACCAGCAGTGAAAACATTAATTTTTTTATTTTATTTTTGTTTTTATTTTATTTTATTTTATTTACTTATTTATTTATTTATTTTTTGTTGTTGTTGGTGGATGCAACTGTACATGTGGATTAGACAATCTGTTAAGAAGATTTACGCTGATTATAAAAATGGAACAGGATTTCGGTCATGTAAAAATTAAAACTGAACCATATGTGACAGTGGAGGGGATGCAGATGGATATCGGTGTTGATTTAGTGACTCAAATAATGTTATGGCTACAGGTATTACCACTGATATGAACAATGTGGATGCAGGTTTCAAAAATAATGCAAAGCAGCTGGAAACTAACATGAACACTATTATGATGCAGTTAGAGTGTAAAATAAATACTAGCCTGGATACAAAATTGACACAAAAGGAAACAAAGATGACTAAACTGAAAGACAAAATTGATATTCAAGTGAAAACCGAGTATATCAAAATAGGAACCATGATATCCAATTTGGATTGAAATCTTTCAGGCAAGATTGACACAAATTTAATGATTTTCACTGCAGAAAGCCAATGCATAACTGACATAAGCAAACTGGTAAACAATATGAAGTTGATGTAACTAAAATTAAGACAAAAATTGCTAGTATGAAAGAAAGATTTGATTTGGAAACTTAGAGAGTAGAATGAGAGCTAGAACCTCTTATAGAAGGACAGCTGCAAGTTATAAAACCCACAGTTAGGGCTGAAATTTCAGATGAAACACAAGCCAAACTGGAAGCATTATGCAACACAATGAAGAGTATACTAGAGAACATGGGTTCTTGCATTCAACAGCAAGAATCCACAACAATTCATACAGAGGTGGAATTGGTACATTTGCAGGTACAGTATCAGACACTGAGTAGTTACACACCATTTGTAACAAAGAATTCTGGGATTTTAAGTATAGAGGGTAAGTTTGGCCCTCAGAAAAAACAGGGAGGTTGGCATCCTACCGACTTCATCAAAAACTGTATGTGTTACCCACAATGTCAGACAATGAAAGGATAAATTCAGTAACTAATTTGTTAACAGGAAATGCTAAGTGATGGGGACTGAATTTGGATGTGGAGAATTTGCCATTCTCTGAATTTTTGAGAGTAAGTTTCTGGAAGAGTTTTAGTCTGTCCAGAAACAAGACCAATTGTGATGAGAGGTTATCATTGCCAGGAAGCCAAAACATGGATGCGGTTCCATGAAGGAATATTGTGAATCATAGTTTAAGAGCTTGGAGTATTTAAAAAGCTGAAGGTCTGAATCTGAGATAGCTTGAGAACTCAAGACGAAGTTGCCATATGATTCCAAGCCATACGTAGGATGTAACCATCATAATTTTGAAGACTTTCTGGAAAAGCGGAGAGCAAAAATATAGAGTGCAAAACTCGCAATCGAAGAGGATTCAGGAACCATAATGTCCCTGAAAGAGCTAATGGCAATCAGCCACAAACAAATATGACGAGAGGAACAGTTAGAGAAGGCTGAGGAGGTTGTTACCACCAGGAAGGGGAAACTTAACTGGTAACAGGGTGCAAAATGAAGTGGAAAAATAAGATCTGCCTAGATATTACTTAACGAGTCGACGAATTGCAATGAGGATAAATCGTGAAGGAAGAGGAAGGCAGTAAGGGGAAGGATGATGCTGACATGCATGAATATTAAGAGATTATCCCTTTTGCTTCATACGCTCAACAGCTGGAGAAGCAGCCTGCTAAGAATCCGGCAACTTCCATAGAAGAGACTAATTCTGACCCAAACCTGCAAATAATAGAGTGTCATGTCAATTTCAATAGGTAATAGTGATAGCAGTCATGCATAACCAAGAAAACAAAAGATGTGACAGCAAAAAAGATGAGGTATCCGAAACTGTTGGAGTTTATACAACTGACAGTACTATCGGAGACATCCTACATAGATTAGAAAATTTGCAGGAAAATAAGGAAGATTTGAGCAGCTGCAATGAAGTGGTCATTTTTCCTGACAAACAAGTCGATGGAATTAATTTAAACCCGTGCAACCTGTTCAGAGAACAGACGGGGCAAGAAGAACAAGAAATTGGTCAAAATCAGTATTGTAAGACAGCATCTTTTAAGACTAGCAAGATATGTATGATTCTGATGAATTGTAAATAGAGAAAGATGAACAACTGTAAGAAATATACACTCTAACAGTAAAATTTGTAGTGTCAATTTGAGCTAAAGAAAATAAAACCAAAATCCATCAGGAAAACAATGAAGATGTAGTAAGCGAGGAAGTTTCCAAAACCATGGTAGAAGGGCATAACCAAAATGACACTGTAGAAGAGGATGTGGTCTCAGAATATGTAGGCATTGAGCTATGAGAGAAAGCAGAGCAGGATGGTTGAAATGGAGAATGAAACCTCCAGATAATACTTTCACTATAAAGATGGGTCAGGTATCATGGCAAGACCTTGCAGTTGAAAGGATTTATTATGGGAAAATGAAGAAGACCAGAGGTAGGACACTAGGGTGCAAACCATCATTCCCATTAAAGTACATGGACAGGAAATGTTTGTACTTTTGGATACAGGAATGCAAATAACTACTGTTTCAAATGCTTTTCTTGAAATAACCAGGCACAAACTGGAAATTGAAAATATGCCAGTGGCAGGTCTTAAGGTTATAGGCACCACAGGAGAGAGTAGCAAACTTAAAAAGTACCAAGTATTATTAGATTTTCAGATATAGAGAGAGCGGCTTAGTTACGTATTTCTTGCGGTAACGGAATCAAGTGCCAAAATCATCCTAGGGATTGACTGGTTGATAAACTGAGCTCAAAAAGCTATCATATATCATGCAGAAGGGAGGTAGTTGGACATTCTGTTTGAATCAACCAAGGTATTAGAAGGGAACCAGCTGAATTGTTCAGTGCATACAGATGAAGAGAATTTTGGTTTACGATTGAGGTATTAGTGGTACCCAATACAGAAGATGTTAGACAATGAAGGGAAAGAGCCCAACTTACAACAAGCAGTGGATCATGCAGTCAGGTTGTCTATCACACAATGAGAGAAATTATTCCAAGTGTTACAGGACATTAAAGAAGTGTTTTCTGACAGGCCAGAAAAGGTAGTTGGATATGATCATCATACAGAAGTTATTGAGGCTGAAACTTTTTTCAAGTCACCATATAATATTCCATTAGCTAAAAAGGACACAGTACAAAAGGAAATGATTGCATGCTCGAATGAGGATAATAGAAAGGAGCAACAACCCTAATAACAATCCCTTAGTAAATGTAGGGAAAAAGGATAGTAGCATGCATGTTGTAATAGATGCACGTATGTTATACAAAACTGTCAAGAAAGAGACAAAACACCCTGAGAATATGGAAGATCTTTTACAAAGATTTAGTGAGGTGAAATTTATTTCAAGTTTTGATATGGTGAAAGTGTATTGGCAGGTGGAGTTGAATGCAGACTTGTGAAAGTATATAGCTTTCCTCCTTGCTAGGAAATGTTATCAGACTATGGTGGTTTCATTCAGGCTGAACACCAGTTTTTGTACTCATAAATGCACTTGACAAGATCCTGGGCAACAAACTCAGATCACAAATAGTAATATACATGGATGACTTAATGATTGTGATCAAGACTTGCTAGGAACATCCCACAGGTATCCAGAGCTCTAATTAGGGGAAAATGAACCTGAGATTACAATTTACGATTTTGTTAGAAAGAGAGATAAAATTTCAAGGGCATATAGTTACAGCCCAAGGTATAGAAAAAGATCCGTAGAAAATAAGAGCCATTCGAAATTCTTCAGTGCTCAGGACTTGCAAGAAGCTGAAGGCAGTCATTGGATCGTGCTCTTTCTATTGTAAATATGTGCTCAATCAAGTATCTAACAGTCCACACCCGAATAGTCTACTGAATAAAAGTGGCGCATTCATATGGGCTGACAAACATGCAGCATTTAAGAAGCTGAAAGTAACTTTAGCTGGGTATATTAAGTTGTGGTATCCAGACTCCAGTGAACCATACTATTTGGCTATGGACATTTAGACTGTGGCTTGTGGGTGTCAGTTTTTCAGATGATAGAAGCCACGGGATGAAACACTCATTGGCAAACTGCATTTGCAAGCCGAACCCTCAGCAAATACGAATGTAACTATACTGTGTCCGAAAAAGAGGCCCTTGCCATATTCTTGGATTCTTGTGGGGGAACAAAATCATTATCCACACTGATCATAGAGCCTGACTCTCCTGAAGTACTGTCAATTGCTGCATAATGCACTGGCTTCATGTTCTCTGTTTTTACAGTAATTCAACATGGAAATCAGATACATCGAGGGCGCAGAGCATGCTGTACCTGATGCTCCATCACGACTGCCAGAGTGTAGTGGAAGATCTCAAAAGGTGAGGGATAATGATGTAGCCTGAGAAATAAATTATTTAAAAAATTTAGAGGGAAAGAAAAGAGGAAGTGTCAGAATGCCGATGAGATGCCTAAGTACGTTAAAGTCAAATTTGATGATGTAGATGCTAGGGACATAGGCTCCTATGTAATTTATGAAGTGATATAACACAAGAAGAAGATAAGTTGTCTGGGAATATGGTGGGTTGTCTCACAGCACATAGAGATGACAATTGATTATTTTCACCTAGATTTGGTCAAATGGGACAAAGAAATGTCCGGAAAAAAAAAAAAAAGTTGGAGTGTCTACTGTTCAACAACATGGGCCATCGAATTATGCAAAGGGTAAAATCATGTGATCATTAAAAGTCAAAAGTGATAAATGGAACCAGTTGAAGGCCAATGTAGACAATAAAACCCAAGTAAGTACTAGAAATTGTGGCCTTGAACACTTTCGATCCACTACCCAAGATAACAGGAGGTTTTGTTTCTATATTTGTGGCAGTAGATCTATTTTTCAAATATATTACATCGTATCCAATGAAGAAGGCTATGTCAAAACAACTGAACCACATCCTTCACCAGGGCCTTGACTATCTATCATCATTCCCTGAAATGAGGGACATCCTACCTGAGATACTGCCCACACCTCCTAAAGGGGCTTTCCATTGCCGACCCAACCTCCACAACATCCTAGTCCATCCCTATGCCACTCCAATCCCAACCCCTTACCTCTGGAAGACCCAGGTGCATAACCTGTCCAATCCACTTACTCAGACTTCCTATTCTAGTCCTGTCACAGGTTTATCCTACCTCACCATGGGCCGGGACACCTGTGAAAGCAGCCACATCATTTGCCTGCTTTGCTGCTATCATTGCTCAGCTTTTATACTGGTATGACTACCAATCAGCTGTCTATCAGGATCAATGGCCACCATCAAATTGTGGGCAAGAGTAAATCAGACCACCCAGTCACACAACATGCAGCTGAACATAACACGTTTGATTTCAATGGCTGCTTCACTACCCAAGCCATCTGGATCCTTCCCTCCACCACTAGCTCTTCTGAAATGTGTAGATGGGAGTTATC
The DNA here is from genome assembly GCF_021461395.2 of Schistocerca americana. Taxonomy (NCBI): domain Eukaryota; kingdom Metazoa; phylum Arthropoda; class Insecta; order Orthoptera; family Acrididae; genus Schistocerca; species Schistocerca americana. Next base: position 33,959,885 of record NC_060129.1, on the reverse strand, counting down.
CTTACACCACCTTCTCTGCTCCCCTTAAGTATTCTTGCCTGAACCTATGGTAACATACTGTCCCCACACTTGCCACCCAATAGTTTCTATCTTGCAGCCATCTGTCAACACATCTGCCTCTCTTTCCCTGCCCCTCTCCTTTTTTGATCATGTTTTCCCAATTTCCTGCCACCACAATCTCCTGATGATGCACCTGTTAGCAGTCTAGTCATTGTACACTCCACCAGACATGGTTTGTCTCTCTCCCACCCATACACTACTACCCCTTCCCCTTCCCTGACCCCTCCAGACTGCTGCTTGCATCCCACGTGATAGTTGCATTCTGGTCCGAGTTACTGAAGTTGCCAGTCGTATGTGCATTAAGTGTGCCTGCTTGAGCATGTGAATGGTGAAATCTGTGGCTGAAAGCTTTATGCAAGTGTGTTTTTAACTGTGTCTGTCTGCAACTTGATGCAGCTTCTTTACGGTAAGTGCCACTCTATCTTTTCCTACATTGTTCATATTTAATTATAAAAGTTAGTGGAAAGAATTATTTGAAGTTAAAATCAATTCAGAGCAGTTTCAGTCAACAGTAGAATTGCACTGCTAACAAGTGTGTTACGAATATTAAAATTTCAGTTCATTTTTCCATCTTGCATCTGAGTTTACATAGAAACAAAATTTCATTCATGCAGGTAGCTTTCCAATCAAACAAGTCAGTAAAGTCATCTAAAGTTTCCTACAATTAATACAAGTTTTAAACATGCAAAATTGCACAATAGCCCTGAAAGAGTGGTTTGGTATGGGGCGGCGGAGGGGTGAAGTGGACTGCGGTAGTTCTCATGGGGTTGTGGACCCCTGCTGCTGCGGCGAGGACGAAGCCTCTCCATCATTTATAGGCCCCCGGTTAACATACAATACAATACTACACAATACAATACAATACAAGGTAGGAGGTGCTACTGTGTACAAAAAAGTTGGGCAGTATTCTCCCTAGGATTGAATCCCCAATCAAAGTTGTGCTTCAATGAAAAAGTTTGATTTGCGATTTATTTTGTGACTTATCCAAATTAAGTATTTTCTGTAGGAGCACATGACAAAAAATTTATTATTTAGTAACTGTGTTAGATAAAGTGTGAATATTATGAATAGTATTTCGCTAATGCTCAACAGAGTGAAGTGACAGCAAAATACATTGCAGAACTCATGGAGCTGGGATTGGTTTTTATGAACGAGTTCTGCATGACTGACCATGACAGCAAAAAATCACCAATTGTGCATGTGCAGAAATAGTGTGTGGCTGCTAATTCTAGCAAAGTTACCACAGTAAAATTTCAAATACTCACTAAATTTTGTCAATGCTAACAATAAGAGAGCCAGTTCTACTTGACATTACAGGAACTGTAATTAAATAAAAATCACTTATATTGCTCGAACAGTCCACAGGTATAGTGCCAGTTCATAGTGCAAATGGGCACAATATTTCGGCGATCAGACACGTTGCCATCGTCAGGTGTGCTGACGAACAGAGCTCCTGAGGGTGGGCAGCCAATTTAAATCCCCTCCCCCTGCGGACCACTCTCTTCGCTGTCCGTGCCCGTGTTCCGGCGGTCACAAAGATGTGGGCGGGCGTGCGGGTGCAGACGGTGAAGAGGGCGGCCCGCGGAGGGAGGGGATTTAAATCGGAGCTCAGTTCGTCAGCACAACTGATGATGGCAACATGTCTGATCACCAAAATATTGTGCTCGCTGGACACTATGAACTGGCAGTATACCCGTGGACTGTTCGAGTAACAAATACATTGGGAGAAACTGAAGAATCACATTGCTTATATCGTCGACGGAAGTGACACCAAAATAACAACACAGGAGCAATGTAAGTTGGGTTCGTCTTTCAGGGTACAACTCTACAACCCAAATTTAATTATATTACCAAATAATTTTTGTACCATTGCAAGGTGACAGTAATATCTATTGCACTTCCACTGAATTATCACAGTAATGGTTTTTTGGCTGGTGTTGGGTTGTTGGTCTTTTCTTCAGCCAGGTGAGGGGAGTTCAGGTTCCAGCAGATGGCACACCCAGAATGATGAGAGGGGATAGCCTAACATCCCCATGGTTTAATTTACTTGCAGAACTACCGGAATTTGATATCAAGAGTGTAAAAATGCCCAGTACTGCTGACTACCTCGCCACCGTGAAACTGGATGTAAACAACACAATTTTTTCCAAGGTTCAAAATATGAGAGGCAATCTTTGACATACAGTTTCTGCATTTTGTGTTCTGTAATTAGGGTAGCACACTTCAAGGATCGAGAAGAGTGGTCATTTCTGCAACCGTCAGAGAAAGCTGATAGTGGACATGATCAGTTTTTTGTGAAGTGGCCAACCAGTCTCATACATGCACTGGGTGGACACATGTCCAAAAGCATTGGCAGTTACAGCTTCGCACTGGGGGTGGGAAATACAGCTTCACATCACAGCAGTAAATCATGTTTGTGGTCTTCCCTGGAAGTGAATACTCCTCAAAAGTGAGGAAAAGAGCTCAGTGGCAACCTCGTTATCAGGCAGGCCTTGACATACTCAACACTTTCAATGGATACCACGCTTCTCCAAGTGTTCACATAATTCCTTTGCAGTGTTAGGTTTTGGTGAAAAATTATACCTTGTAAAATGTTTAGGCTCTTGTGGAATATTACACTAGCAGGTACATCACTAAGTATTTTTTACAAGAGCCAAAGCCCATGACTGGGTAGGATTCATCATTTTAATTAAGATTTTTAATGTACTAATGGAGGAGATTTCACCAAATAGATTTTCAATATTCACTAAAGAGAACACTGGTTTAATATGGAGAGAAGATCCTTCATCCGTTGGGGTGCAAACTGGGAATTGAGGGGAGTAAGTTTCTGTAAGCCACTCAGTTTTGTTTTGCTCCCACAATGTGTCATATCCAATGCATGTATAGTGTTCATGATCCAGTCACTCTACAGAATATCTCGTCACAATATGATGTGCAATACTTCAAAGGTGGTTTATGATTTTCATATGAATTCATAATTGTGCAACAAAATTTCACTCTTGATGGCATTCCATCTACTTTCTGCTCACACAACTTTTAACAAAATTCCAGGGAACTGACAATGTGTAATAGACTAAACTTTGAAATGCTGTTAAAACATTCACTGGAATGGATAAGTACATTGATCTTCCGTACATCCTCTAATAGTTACTACATTAATAAAAAGCTGGAAAACCCATTCTGCATTTCATAACCTGTTACATGACCAATATTCGAACCATCATCAAGTGTGTGAACATCTTTATATATATGAAAGTAATTAAAAACAGAAGGTATAATCAAAACTAATAGCAATAACATCATTTGTTGTGCTCAACACAAATACGATTCCATAATTTTCACGAGAAATATCTGAGTCTGGCATAGTTTCAAGGGGAATGAAATGAAATAAGAGTGTACTTACAGGCAAAGCATTAGAGCCTTGATCATTACATAGTTTCTCTGGTACATTGTTATTTTTCTCTTTGCTGTTGTCTGCCACAAGTTTATGACTGATGAAAGAGTCTCACCTACACAAAGTACATTCTGTATAAGCACACACATACTATTGTTTAACCATGAACAGAAACAGATGAAACAAGTTATATTAACATGGTCAAATGTTTTAAGTCATTCTCTTAACATTTGAACTGTTCATTCGTGAGTCAATGAGGGACTGAGGCTTTGTAATGGAATCTACGGTTGTGAAACATGAAACATGGTATTTTGCTGCTGTGAGCCAATAAATTGGTATGAGTCTCAAAATCTTCTGTGTAAGAATTAGTACTTTAAGAAATTTCCTTCGGAGGAGGAGGAGGAGGAGGAGGAGGAGATTAGTGTTTAACGTCCCGTCGACAACGAGGTCATTAGAGATGGAGCGCAAGATTGGGTGAGGGAAGGATGGGGAAGGAAATCAGCCATGCCCTTTCAAAGGAACCATTCCGGCTAAATTTTCTTCGGCATTTGGAGGTTGTGAGAGTACAGAACTGAGCAGAATCAAATGGAACTTTCATGATATTGTAATTAAAAACTACAGAAAAATATTATTTATATGTACGAGGGTCACTCCAAATGAAATCCATTTTTATTCTACTGTGTTTGAAAGTTTTACAGTGCGTAGATACATCCTTTAGGAATAATATTTCCTTTCCTCCACATAATTTTCATCCCTCTCAGCTGCTTTATGCCATCTTGGAACCAGCGCCTGTACACCTGCACGGTAAAATTATGGGCCAACCTGTTGGAGCCACTGTTTGGCAGAGTGCACAAGGGAGTCATCATCTTCAAGCCTTGTTCCACGAAGAGAGTCTTTCAGTTTCCCAAAGAGATGATAGTCACATGGAGCCAGGTCAGGACTGTAAGGCAGGTGTTTCAGTGCTGTCCATCTGAGTTTTTTAATTGCTTCCATGGTTTTTTTGACTGACATGTGGCCATGCATTGTTGTGCAACAGCAAAACATCCTGCTTTTGCCGATGTGGTCAAACATGACTCAGTTGAGCTTGAAGTTTCTTCAGTGTTGTCACATATGCATCAGAATTTATGATGGTTCCACTTGGCATGATGTCAACAAGTAAGAATCGAAAAACACCATAGCCATAACTTTTCCAGCAGAAGGCGTGGTTTCGAATTTTTTTTTTCTTGGGTGAATTTTCATGATGCCACTCCATTGATTGCTTCTTCAGCTCTGGTGAAAAATGTTGGCGCCATGTTTCATCACATGTCACAATTCTTCAAACAAATTCATCTCCACAATTCTCGAACTGTTCCAAAAGTTCGCTGCATACCGTTTTTCTTGTTTCTTTGTGAGCCACTGTCAACATCCTGGGGATCCACCTGGCACAAACCTTTTTTAACGCCAACATTTTCAGTATTCTGCAAACACTTCCTTCCCCTATCCCAACGTAGCGTCACAATTCGTTCACTGTGATGCATCTGTCAGCAGTCACCAATTCGTTAATTCTCTGCACATTGTCTGGAGTGTATGCAGTATGAGGCCTGCCGCTGCGAGGACAATCCTCAATATTGCCGTGCCCGCTTTCATCACGTAACCTGCTTGCCCACTGACTAACTGTACTGTCATTGACAGCAGCATCTCCATACACCTTTTTCAACCTCAGTTGGATGTTTCCCACTGCCTCGTTTTCACAGCACAGGAATTCTATGACAGCACGTTGCTTCTGATGAACGTCAAGTGTAGCAGCCATCTTGAAGACATGCTGTGATGGCACCACTCATGGGAACAGGTTGAACTAAGTTTGAAAACAAATGGGAAGGATGTATCTACACACCGTAAAATTTTCACACACGCAGAATGAAAACTGTATTTTTACAAAAATAGTGTGCATTTCTTTTGGAGTGACCCTCGTAGATTATAATCTTCATACTCTGCCAGAAAAAAAAAATGCAACAGTCTCAGGAGCTGGGTTCAGTGGCAGAAGGGAGTAATCAGCATACACTGAAGGATCATAGTATTTGTGATTCATTTTACACACAATTTGGCAGAAAGATGGTGCTCAAGATATCTGTCTGTGTACCCTCTGTTTTGACTCTGCAGGCACCAACTGTGCTGATTAAGGTGAATAGTGTCTGAAACATTCATTCCAGTGTACAATCACACCCCAGCAATGAGTAACACACCTGTTGAACAGCTTCAGCCATTTGCACAGTCACACTGTGGCACTGGAGGAGGCTGGATGAACGGATCGACAGGTTGCTGTACAGGTTAGGCACAGTTTTTTTTTTATAATTAATAGTGGGTTGCTGCTTTCAACAGCACCCTGTGGAAAATTCCCACACTTGTAGGCCAGGTTCAGGATATTCACACAATACAGACATAAGTCAAAATTGGCAAACTGTGTGAGCAGTGATGGCTGAACAAACATTATCCAGGGGTGAAATCCAGGCGAAGGACCATTGGAAACCATCTGCTCACAGCAGGATTAAGATTGTACGTGATGTGCATTTAAGTGGTATTTATGAAATGAGTGGAGCCCTGAGCTATATCCAGAAGGCTAAAAGAGCCACACACAAATGGAAATGCTATCTGACATTAAAATCAAAGTAAAAGATTGGGTCACCACCAACTCTAGCCACATGACAAACAAAAGGTTCGATTGAGTTGCAAAATTTGTTAATTTAATCATAAGGAAAAAACTCATAAAAGAACATTCATTGCAATGTCACTCATAAAAAGGTGGGACGTAATTATTAATATGATACAGGGATTGTTCACATGGATCAAATATTAAAATAAAGTAAAAAGTGTGTGACCACTGCGAATAAGAGCAGCTTGCAGCAACATTCATGAAAACAAGATTTACTCTAAAGAATTTGTTTTAAATACAAAGGGAACACTTGTTATTGGACCTGTGCACACTGAAATGCTATGGTGGGCTAACAAGGAAACTACAAGGTAAATGGTGTAGGTAAAGGAGATGTAACATCGGTACACTGGATAAGACGTGAAACAAAATTGTTTGTTTCTTAAAACATTGATATAAGACATCTATAACTGCTGTTGCCTAGTAACTATGCACGATTTCTTGTGAGATGCTATACGATTCACGACAGAATCTCTTAATTTAGAATCATGGTCATAATAAGAGGGGGATGGGAAAAGTTTAATACTCACATTCAGACCCACATTCACTCAAAGAACAGCAAGGGCAGCCCCAAAATCAACATGCAATGAGGCTACAAGGTTTGTTCCGATGTGGTGAGAAATGATTAAATAAAAGAGTAAATCTGAAAATCACGGTTGCATTTAAAGTTGAACCTCGATATGGAGAAACAGCCTCAATGAGGGCCACACGTACCTGCTTACACACTTAACATGAAATCACAAACCACAAATACAACTGAATAATCTGGACAGGACATATTTAATATTCCAAAATCAGAGCAGTAAGTAAACTCTAGGACAGAGGCAGGGGGCCACAGGAAAGTTGGGCTCACAGTTAACTCATGTGGACATGTGGTTTGCAGAGACACAATTTTTATGTACTGTGGCCAAATTTTAGCAACATTAAACTATACAGCCACAAACAATTAACAATTACAGAGGACACATTTGAATAGGCAAAGGGTAATGGCAGAGGGCCAACAAACTCAAGTATTAACCCATGTGGATGGTATCCAATGGACATATAGTAATGAAACAAAGAAAATCCACTAATTCAGAAAAGATTAGAATGTATGCACACACAGTCGGAGGCACACAAGCATTCACACTGAACCGAGGGCATGCTTCCTATGTGAGATCGCGTCAACATATGCAACACCTTCGTGCTACGTTCTTCTTATGGATCAAAGTCGTCATTAGGAATCAAACTGAAAGTCTGGAAAAGCCTTGCATTCCTTGCTGCAATTCAACAAAACAATCTTTATAAGACAAAATGCGAGGTCATAAGCTGCACAAGGTGCAACTTCAGTGAGACTGAATTACATAAAAACTCCCCTCTCGCTATGAGACAAAGCACCACATGGTTAAATGAACTCACTCTTCTTCAAAGAGACCTCAGCTGCAGACCCTCGGAGAGCTGCAAGCAGACTACCCATCCCACACTAAAACTTCTCCCACACAACCCTGCGGCCAGAAAATCACAGAGATGAGGCTTCTACCACCAACACAACACCAGTAACTCTCACACAAGGGGAAAAAACCTCTTTGCCTACCTGAAAACTACAAGGATTGGCCATTCTGTATGACTACTGCTGATTCCCTGCAGCAGTCTAAACCACCATACAGCAAAATGAAACACACCTGCATTCATTCACTCACGTATGCCAGAGAGTTTTGGAATAGGAGAACAAGGGATAAACATATTATGGAATCATAGTCATGAGTTTGGTTACATATGAAAACATGGAAGTCTTATAATGGCATTATAGATGCATTGCAAGTCTGAAAAGAACCAACATAACAGCCATATGAAGCTTGCGGCGAAGAATAGGCTATGGCTAGATTGAATCATAGCACAGTCTTCTCTGGTACAAAATTTAGCAATGAGAACACCTGAATTGTTCTGTAGGATGCAAAGTGCACTGGAAATAAAATAAAATGATAGGAAAGAGGACTATAAGACCCTTTCAAGATCACATGTGCATCTGACCAGGCTATCATTGGCACCATGACACCGACAAGCACAGGTACTCTGGTGTTGTGAAATAGTTGAGTAGAGAGCACAATGTCATTCTGTTGTCTTCAGTGATGAGAGTTAAGTTCTGTCAATATGTGAGAAATTGACCTACATGTGTATTGCACAGGTCTGGTGAGCTGCGTGTGCCAGAGTACATTCACCTTTGGCACACAGTTATCATTCCAGGCTTTGTGGTGTGGGGGAACCATTAGTTAACAACCTGCGGTCACACTTGGTGTTTCTTCTGGGTTAAGTACCAAATGCCTATACTGCAGTGCAACATGCTTTTTGTAGTGTACAACAAGAGACCTGTCCAGTAAGATTACCAAATCTGCAATGGAACACATATAGGACCTGATGAATTGGGAACTTATTCATTAACCAGAGACTGCAAGAAACATTCCTGAGTTGCAACAGAAGGCTGTGATCAGTTTTTTTGCAAGCCTTATCCTGTCAATTAGTCATAGTCGCCAGCCAAGTAACATATCACTTTTATAATAAAAATTGTATGCAATATGTTACACTGTATTACCACGTCACAGGTGCTGCTGCATTTACAAATTTTTTGTGTATAATACATATTTGTTAAAATAATAGAACTGTTTTCATAATTTTAAAACATCTGTCTTATTTTAAAAATGTCTGAGGCTGTTATTAATACAATATGAAAATATTTTAATTTAACTTTTCAACGTTTGGAATGTTTTAAAAGCATAGCAGTCGACTGATGGCCACAGAGCAATGATGCAGCAATGGGTAGGCTGTTAGTATTTGCGACAGTGTCTCTGCTGTTATCAAGGTATTTTGAAGCTATGAATACAATTTTACACTTCACCCTCAATGGGTGACTGTGTGGTGTGCAGTCTCCTGTCACAGAATAATCAGTGCAATATTCCTTGATGGCACATTGATTACTGAACAGTTCATGAAGGTTTTGGAAGATGATGTCATCCCCAGTATTCAAAGTGACAATGGTTTCCACAACATGTGGGTCATTCAAGACATAGCTCAACCCCACTGAGCCAGGAGAGTGTTCGATGTTTGGGAGGACCACTCTGGGGACCACATATTCTCTGAATCTGAACACATGCAAGTCCTTTTTGTAGGGTTATATTAAAGACAAGGTGTATAACAATAACCCCAAAACCATTGCCGAGCTGAAAACAGCCGTTCAGGTCATCAACAGCATTGTTCTGACACTTCAGTGGGGCATGCAGAATTTCGCTATTCGTCTGCACCACATCATCGCCAATGATGGCAGGCACATCGAACATGTCATAACATAAATCTGAATATATTAATTGATATTTACATGTTCAATGAAGTGTGTGCACGCCACAGTTTGTACCCCCTCCCCCACTTTTTTTCTTTCTTCTCCCTCCATATAGTTCAATAATTGTCACCCTGTAGAAACCAGTAGCATATTTAGTGCAAAAGCTTTACATACACACTTATTTTATCAAAATAAATAGTGTATCCTATATGTGAATTCATTTGTAAATGGTCAGCATGCAATCAAATTTAAATATCAATTAAGTCAGTATCCTGTAAACTACCTCAATTCAATATCATTATGATATATTATCCAAAGTTACTCCTGGAGCATGTAACTGTTAACTAATAACATTAATTTCTTTGGTATTTCTCTCACTTACAATGGATCCAACCTGTCACATTTTATTCCAGTTACATTTGTTTCCTCCCGACAGTCATATTTAATGTTTTCTTCTTCTTCTTCTTCAACAAGCGCTTCAAAGGACATACATTTTACCTTAACTTCTACTCCTAAATGTCCAACAGTTATCTGATCCAAAAACTGTACACTCTATTTTATTAATTTCGATCATGTCTGTGAAATACACAGGTATGGGTCTTAACTATTAATTTTGCCATTTAGCTTTGTAAAATTAAACAGTAGATGCCAAAATTAGCTTAAAAAATTAATTACCTTCAATACTGTCAGCGTAGACAATCCACATATATAAAACCTTATGCCAAAACCGTGGCATTCCACATTTGAACTTAGATGCAATTTGTGCAGGCAAACCTGGAAAAAATATAACAAAAACATACTACACCTGTATCTAGATTGTAACAAAAATTCCACTTACTAAGTTTCAGCACATATTGAGAAGAAAAGAAATAAAAGGTGACACAATGCTTTGGATGCAGGGTTCCTTCTCTTGTAATACAGCTTCCATTTACGCAAATTTCCATTTCATCATTAAATTTATGACTACGAGTTTACCTGTTCTGCAGTACACCCCTTTCTTACAATCTTTGTCCTTCAGTGTTGCTGTATTTATCTTTACCTCTATGTTTATTTTCCTTAGATTTTTCTTATAATTGAAGAGTGAGATTAAATTATGTTGAAATTGTTCACACTAATAATGGTAATATTAAAACAGAAAAAAGAAAAGATTGCATAGGGCTGAGACAGGTGGTACACAGATACAGCACCAGACTTTACTCTGTCAGCAAGGAGTTGACATTACAGTCAACTCTGGAGGTGAAGGTTCTCCTTTGTCTCCATAAAACACTCAAGCAAATCTATTCATGGCTGGCTTTCTAATAACTTTCCTACAGAAAAGTCGCATGCCAACAGAGAGAGAGAGAGAGAGAGAGAGAGAGAGAGAGAGAGAGAGAGAGAGAGAGAGAGAGAGAAATACAAAATTAAAAAAGTCGGTAAATTATGTATTAATGTACTTAAAATTATAATAATGCATGGAAAGTTCTGGTTAATAATAAAGAATTATTTAGGAATAAAGGAACGATTTACCGAAAGGCATAAGTGCTGCGTTGTCGACAGATACACAAACAAGAGGTTTGTTTGCTAGCTTTTGGAATGAAATTCCTTTCTCAAGCTATATGAGAAACATGCACACACACACACACACACACACACACACACACACACACACACACACACATACATGCACATTCCTTGTTCCCTACACTGTGCTCATTTGACTACCGGCTCTACTTAAAATTTTTTCTCACACATATGTATTTGAAAATGAAAGGAAAAAAAGCACTACTAGATCAGTGCTGATAATTTTATACATTCTTGTGGTAGCAATTCACAGGGAAAGTCTTCCAACTATAGATCTAAGCAGAAGCTAATAGTTCCAAAAGAGTTGAACAATCCCTCCTTTCTGCATATTTTCCCTTCAGCAATGGGCTGCTAATTTGTAGTCTCCATAGTGCTTCAGCATACATAATACAACTTTTGACATTCTACATTGCGTGAATAGGTAAGTCATTAACATTCTGATGCATCACAGAAAGTTTCTTTAAATACATTTCTTTTGTCAGTCGGATGGGGTTTGAGGGACTAAACAGCATGGTCATCAATCCCTCGGTCAAGAAGCAGTTCTTCTGGAGTTACTGACATCAGCCAGAAATTTGATCGAAGTATGGAAGTATGTAGGAGTGGTAAAATTGAGGCACTGAAGGCAATAAAGCTGAGAAACAATTTGACAAGTGAAGGTATACGGCTCGGGCCAGCACATAGCTTGGCAATTGAACTAGGGGCTCCCAGGGCTTATCTGTGGAGAGAAAAATCTGACCAACTCCTGCCAAAGCAATTCAGGGTGAAGACATTGAGGGATAGAGAATGCCTTCTAGCCAGGAGATATTTAACAGTAAAAGTGAGAAGCAATGGATATCAGTTGTATCAAAAATAGGAAAACAAAGTGAGAGAAATCATATCAATCGGTGGATGAGCCACACAAATGTCCCCCAGGGCTCTACATATGATGGGAGCTGTCCCTCCCACAGGTGTCCCATTACCAATTCATTACTATCAAAAGCGTTACATAGGTGAACAGCATCGTCCGTTCATTAGAGTCCTATCCCTAAAAGGGAGAATAGGGTGCACACAAAAAATGATGTGGGGGTGGCTCATTGTGTAACATAAAACTATCATTTAATTTGGCACTGTCAAAGACTAGGTGACATAAGATGGTGGACTCATTCTGGGAGGAATGGAAGTGTAAAATTTATTAGAGGGGGCAGTAGCCCAGCAGATGATGAGTAAGGAGAGGTCTTATTTGCACCCACAAATTCACACCCTGGGATCACCAAAGCAAATGTTGGACAATAATCACTTCTCTAGCCTTTCGTCTGATTAGTTCATTCCTTGTGATGCTCTCAAGATTTTGGACCCAGTGAAAGGCAACTGGGCAGGCACTAGGACTACATCATTCTCTCAAGGGAAGCGAAAATGAATGTGGATGAGGAGCTGCTGAGGTTACTGCATGGTATTCCATGTGCCATTATGCTGCAGATCATGAAATAAATAATCTGGTGTGTTAGATTTTTGCCTCACGGACATGAACGTGGCTGATGGGATGTATTACTGCTACATGCCACAAGCAGAAAAAAAGCAGCCACCATACTGAATGGCGTTAAATATCATATTTGGTGGGTTTTATTTCTCACCGAGTACATGGTACAAATATAAATTGTTTTGAAGCACCAGCAAATAGAAGATCTCCTCAAAATGTGTCGTTTTAGCTACCATTTGTTATAATATAATGACAGGAAAGTCAATATTCATAGATAATGGCTTCCTGTTGCTGATATTTTAAGTTTTATAACTTGAAATCTATAAAAATGTATCTTTTCAATGCTATGGCACAATGACTGCCTACCAAAAGCACACCTTTTTGGTACAATTTCCATATTAAATATGAATTATTGACATTTGTAGGTACAGTTCTTAATCTGCGTATGTCATTAACAGTGAGCCAGTAACTATGATGAAACTGTAGCTCATGTGCTGATATTCGTGAGAGAATATAGCACATGCCTGGCCCGCTCTACCTTCCTTCAATGACATGGTTCGATACACAGTTTGTGGTAAGTACTCTTCATATAAAAAATATGTAATATTCATATCAAAGGAAAAACAGTATCAAGTCATACTATCAAAAACGAGTGTATTTGTGATATGTACAGTTTGATGTTAGAAATAGTGTGTACTGTGCAATGGGTTTGAAAACACCAGAGCAACAGTGGCAGACTTGCTGTAACAGGGTATGGTGTTGTTAAAAGCTGGTCATCATATGCGTAAAGCTGATAGCCATGCCACACTGTCAGATGTCGTTGGGATAGCGACCTTTAATTATCATTAAAAAAGATATTGTGTTGTAGAAAGCAAAAAAGATGAAAGAATCTGTATGATTTAATTCATGTATCAGTTGTTGCCTGGTTGTGTTCACAGAATTAAGTAGCACACATACGTGTGAGCAACCTGAGTTTCTGTTATTATATTGGCGATACAGATGTGTTACGGAAAATGAATAAAATCTGAACAGAAGATGTTATCAATAGAAATTTAAAACCTTTGTTGAGAAGCCGTTTGTCGCAAGAGTGTTTGTTCAAGATGCTCATCATGTTACATCTTACCCAGATCATGTCATTGAACAGAACGTAAATCATAAATTGAGTGAGGCTGAGAAAAAGGGAAGCAGACTATCTTCAAGATGGATGATTTTAATGAAATGACTTTAGGTGTTGGAGGCAGTATTAGCAGCCATGATCAATTTAGAGAGGCTAGTACATGCTGTTTAAGTAATATACGGTTTTCAAAAGTGAAAAGGTGCCATAACATTTCACACTGGTGTAATGTTAGCTCAAAGACACGAGTTAGCTGCACTTATGACTGGTTAGTTGCGTGTAGTAATATCACTGGTTGCCTTAACAACAGATGACATTACTATATGATGAACTGTGAAAAATACATTACTGCTGGTGATTATGAGCAGATTTATTTATCACTGTTACACAATTAATGCCTGCTAGTCCTATTAAACAAGAATCTGCTAGGATAAAGCATTTCTTTGGCAGAGGCAACAGTGATATTGACCCAATAAGTATAGGTGGAACTGTTTTCAACATCTCAAAGTTAAGGCCTGAACACAGTAATCACCCCTCTCTCCCCCCCCCCCCCCCCCTCTCTCCCTTTCTTTCTTGATGTGGGCATGTGGGGGATGACTAAATGGCAAGGTTGTCAGTCCCATGATTCAAAAGTTGTTTACCTAAGATACAGTATCTGCTAAAAGTGGGTCGATACAGTGAGAGGAGTGACCTATAAAAGGATGAATTTACAACAAATGCAGTAGAAGGCATAAAAGGGTAGGCCAAATGTAAAAACTGGATGGACAGAGGTATGAGAGAGTGGTCTTTGCATAGGGGAGTGGTCATGGGTGCAAGCCTAGAAAACACAAAGAGAAGATCCAACCACAACCACCTTGCCCCTGATCCGGGAGGAAAGCAAAACTTATAAGTGAAAACAAAAACCACTTTTAGGTAGGGAACTGAGGAACAGTTCAACCATCTGTGAATCGCCTGCTAATACTAAAGACAAAGAAACTAGAAGACTATACTTAGTACGAAGGGCCAAAAGAAGGAGACATTCCACTAATATATAGAATACAGTCAGTCTGGCTCCACAGACACATTGTGGGGGTGACTCATTACACAAGAGAAAACAGTGGGTGAGCCTAGTATGACTGATGCATAGACAGCATAAGACAGTGGACTTGTTCTGAGAATAGCAGGAAGAAGAGCGCCAAACTGCAGTAGTCTCCTTGACCGTGCAGAGTGTACTAATTAGAGCAGTAGTGCACCGGATGTCATTTCACTTTTTGGCAAAGAGGGATTTGACGAGTATACTCTTATATGCACCTGAAATCATGAAATGGAATGGGTGGTAAGTATATGCCTCTCTAGCCAAACAGTCTACCAGTTCATTGCCTGGGATGCCCAAAAAGACCCAGAGAAAGACAACGGAGCAGGTGACAAGGCCAAGGGCAGAGAGGAGTTCATGGATAGCAGAGACCAAAGAGTGATGAAGCCTGCAAGTGGCTCACTGAGTCAGCACATATTAAAACACTGCAAAGGGAAGCCTGAGTAATGAAATGGAGGGCCCTCTTAATGGCTATCAGCTCTGCTGTGAACACACTACATGATCCCAGCAGCAAATGGTGTTCCATGCTAGTAGGAGGCGTAAAAGTCTATCCCACCTTATCTATCATTTTAGAACCATCAGTATAGAGGATGGCAGCACTCTGGAATTCTTCAAGGATGGAACATAGAAGATGCCAGAATATCATAGGGGTGACAGAGACCTTAGGGCCCTGAAATAGATCAATCCTAACTGGTTTTCCAGGCATCATAAAGGAGGGGGGGGGGGGGGGGGGAGAATACACAGGGCACTTTCCAATGCATGGAGATGGAGATTTTCCAATGAGTGGAGATCCCAACAGAGGATTGGTTGGTTGGTTGGCTTAAAAGAGGAGGAAAGGGACCAAACTGCTAGGTCATTGGTCCTTGTTCTGAATAACACATTGCCACAAGGGTGAGAATAAAACAAGTGAGACTGACGACACAAAACAGAGAGAAAGGAAAAACCACAAGAACTACAGAAGGGCAACAAACACTTAAATGCACAAAGGGGAGAAGAAAACCACAGAAACCCAAGAAACAGGTAGAAGAGATTAAAACAACAAAGCAGATTACCATGGCTGGCTGACCATAAGAATAAAAAGGAGAAGCCAGCCACTGTGCAACACATTAAAACCTCCAGTCTAAAAGCACTAGGAGGGAGAACACAGAGGGACAAAGGACATGCACTGAAACTTAGACCAAATGATAAAACCCACCTTCATGAATAAAACGTAAAACTAAATCGGCCAATGAGGCATTGTCAGATAAAATTAGTGGCAATGAGTCCAGTAATCAAAGATTTCGTCACAGGGCAGTCAAACTGGGGCAGTGCACCAGAATTTGGGCCACTGTCAGCTGGGCACCGCATCGACACTGAGGCGGGTCTTCATGGCACAGGAGATAGCTGCAGGTCGCCCAAGCGCGGCCAATGTGGACCCGGTAGAGAATCATGAGAGGCCCACATGGAGGACTGCCACACATTAGTAGTCTCCTCACTGTCACGCCGTTTGTTGTACATACTGAGACTATGCCATTCTGTCTCCCAAAGCCGAAAAACCTGGCAGTGTAAAAACAAACACAGGTCAGTTATTGGAATGCCGATCTACATAAGCAGTTTCCGTGTAACCAGTTTGGCCAGCCTGTCAGCATGTTCATTGCCTTGGATTCCGATGTGTCCTGGGGTCTGCACAAACACCACTGAACGAACGGACCGCTCCAGGACATAGATGGACTCCTGGATGGTCGCTACCAAAGGATCATGTGGGTAGCACTGGTTGACGATAGCTTGTAGGCTGCTCAAGCAGTCAGTACACAGAAGAAATGACTCCCCAGGTCATGAACGGACATGCTCAAGAGTATGAGATATAGCCACCAGCTGTGCAGTGGAAACACTGCAGCCATCAGGCAGGGAATGCCATTCAATATGTCCTCCATGGACATACGTGAAGCTGATGTGACCATCAGCCATCGGGCCGTCAGCGTAAACCACTTCATGGCCTCAGTAAATGTCAAGAATTGGGAGGAAGTGACATCAGAGAGATGCGGGGTGAACTGAGTCCTTTGGGCCACGTGAAAGGTCCAGATGAAGCCGCGGCCTAGGTGTACACCATGGTGGTGTATGTGAATGGACCTCAAGTACAGGTGGTAAAGGCAAGGATTGTAGTTCAGATAGAAGGAATAATGTGTGCAATGTAACTGGCAAGCAGTTGTGCACACCTGACCTACAATGGAGGGGCTCCAGCCTCCACCAGGATGCATGTCACCGGACTTGTCCTTAAAGCTCCTGTCGCTAGTCAAACACCAGAGTGGTGCACTGGGTCGAGTAAATGCAATGCTGAGGGCACCGCTGAACCATAAACCAGACGCCCACAGTCAAGGTGGGATTGAACAAGGGCTCTGTATAGCTGCAGCAGTGTAGAGTGATCTGCACCCCAGTTGGTGTTGCTCACGCAGCGGAGGGCATTCGGGTGCTGCCAGCACTTTTGCTTAAGGCGATAAAGGCGAGGAAGCCAAGTCCATCGGGCATCAAAAAGCAGTCCTAAGAATCGATACGTCTCCACTACAGTGAGGGAATCATCTGTAAGTTAAAGTTCTGGTTCAAGATGAACGGTACAATGCCGACAGAAGTCCATAACGACTTTGTCGCCGAGAACTGGGAGCTGTGGGCTGGAGCCCATGACTGTGCCTTGTGGATGGCTCCCTGTAGGTGCCACTCAGCAACACCAGTACTAGACCCCTAATAGCCACTAAAAATAGAGATAAACTCAATACATAGCCCTGCGGGACCCCATTCTCCTGGATATGGGGGGAACTATGGGAGTCACCAACTTGGATATGAAAGTAGGAAGTGACAGGAAATTCTGGATAAGAATCAGGAGCGGGCCTCGGAGACCCCACTTGTATAATGTCGCCAAGGATATGATGTCGCCAGGTGGCACCTGTATTGGTGAGGCAGAGGTCGAGTTGTGACAGTACATTTTTGACATCTCTGCCTCAGCCAATAAGCACAGTGCCACCCCACAAGGATTTATGAGCATCAAAATCTCCCAAAAGTAGGAAAGGTTTAGGGAGTTGATCAATCAGTGCAGCCGACGCGTTCAGGGGTACTGCACCACCTGGAGGCCAATATACACTGCAGACAGTTATTTCCTGAGTCATCCTTATTCCGACAGCCACAGCTTCAAGAGGGGTTTGAAGGGGCACAGTTTCACTACAGACTGAGTTAAGAACATACACACAAACTCCACCTGACACTCTATTATAGTCACTACAGTTCTTGTAATATCCCTATAGCCATGGAGGGAAGGGATCCGCATTTCCGGGAACCAGGCTTCTTTAAGGGCAATGCAGAAAATAGGTGTAAAACTTAAGAGTTGCCACAGCTCAGCCAGGTGGTGGAAAGAACTGCCACAATTCCTCCGGACGATGACGTTATCGTGAGGCTGGGAAGGCATGAAGCATGCAAGGAGGTAGGTTATGCCTCAGGGTCATCTGTTGCCACCGACTGAGTATTTGTAGCCATTTCTATGCTGGATGAGGCATCAGTGAGATCCAGGTCTGCAGGTGATGCTAAGATCTCCACTGCATCCTCAGATGTGGAATTGGTAGATAGTGGTGGTGTTGAGGCCACCAGAGGGTCCTGTTTCTTATCAGACTACTTCTTAGTTTGATTGCTCTCTTGCTTCTCTTTGGGGACTGGCTGGGAAGATTTCTCTGAAGCAGCTTCAGGCATGGAAGAAGACCGTGAAGCTCTTCGTCCAGCAGCTTTTGGCTCCTTGAGCAACTGGCGAGTGTCTACCATGGCTTTAGTGGAGACCTTGGGAGAGAGGGCCCCAAGGGACCCCTTCCACACGAGAGGAGCCAGAGGAGGCTGTTGTTTCTCCGGCAGGGAGGGAGGGGACCAATGTCCCCTGTGTTTGTGGATGCCTTGCTACCAAAGTAGGTGCTTTGGGACCAACGGAGGAAGATTTGCCCCCTACCACCAAGAGGGCAGACGTATTCTGGTGGCCTGGAGGGCTCACTGTTCACGGCACAGAGTGAGGAACCACTGGCACTTGGGACGGCGATCGTGACATAGCTGCAGTACATGTTAATGTCAACTGAATGGGGGTGTAATCTTTCAAATTTACATTTAGCCTCTTTGTTAGTAAATTGGTCCAGGGTCTTGTACTCCATGATTCTCTGCCCCTTTTGGAGTACTGGGCAGTCTGGTGAGCAGCGGGAGTGGCGCTATCCACAGTTGATGCAAGTGGGAGGTGGCGCACATGGAGTATCTGGGTGCAGTGGATGTCCGCAGTCTCAACATGTGGCACTGGAATTGCAGTGGGAAGACATGTGCCTGAACTTCCAGCTCTTATAGCACCACATAGGGAGAGGAGGCTGGTCACAATGGTAAAGCATCAACTTGACCTTTCCAGGCAATGAATCACCATCAAAGTCCAAGATTAAGGCACCGGTAGCAACCCTGTCTTTGGGTCCCCTGTAAATGCGCCGGATGAAATGAACACCTCGCTGTTATAAATTGGCTCAGAGCTCATCATCAAACTGCAAGAGGAGATTGCGATGGAAAATGATCCCCTGGACCATGTTGAGGCTTTTATAGGGAGTGACGGAAACAGGAATATCACTCAACTGGTCACAAGCAAGTAACACCCAGGATTGGGCTGGGGATGCTGTCTGAAACAAGACTGTACTGTTTTGCATCTTGGACAGCACTGTCACTTCTCCAAACTTATCCTCATGGTGTTCAATGAAAAACTGAGTCTTCGTAGGTAGAAAGGAGTCCCCATCAGTTCTACTACAGACTAAAAACCGAAGCTAATATGGCTCTCTCCACTCTGTAGCCCTATGTTCCTCCGATGGTGTAGCATTGTATTCGATCTTGCCCTTCTTACAGACTGCTGGTGCTGTACGGTCACCAGCAAGAGATGACATAGTCCGCTTCACTGCAGGTCATTTACCTTGATGCCACCCACTCTGATCAGGGGTTCTCCTCGCAAGTGTCATCCAGCCACAGCAAAGGCCAACTGGCATGATGGCCATTGCTGGGAGTCCTGATGCCCCAAGAAGACAGGCATCTACACCTTGGCATACATGGGAAGTTTCCAGCTCAGTCATCAGCAGTGTGATCCCTGTGTTGTCAGGGGGCTACCACCAAATGGGTACATGATGACCCCACCACAATGGACTGGGTACCATGCTGGATACTGAGTGCAGAGAAATCCAGTACTGTCATAGGGGCAAAAGAGGACAGGAGAAACAGAAGAAGATGACATACCCCAGAAAGCGTACTTGCCCAAATAGTTGAATCACAGGTGGAGATGCAAAGCCATGATGACAGATTCAGGAGATCGAATCTAAGGGCATTATGAATAACTCTTGCACCACTTAAGGTGTCCTTCCCCATATGGCCCACATTTCAGTAGAATTTTGAAAGTGACAGGTCAAACCATAAAATGGGACCTGAACTCATAGGGTAAAAAGGTGAGAGACTCCTTCTAGTTGCCTCTTATGACAGACAGGAACACTTCGGGCCTTTCTAACCCACAGAGCCGCAAGGGGAGAGGGAAGTGAGACACATTTCAACCAGCAGTCCCACCTTAGTGTGGGTATCTTGGGAAACATCCCTCATTTGCAAAGATGATGGGGTATACAGGATGGTCAGGGAACCATCAAATGGTGATAGGAGACTGTCGACGAGACTACTGTGAAAGGCACTGACAGCCAGACACACCCTATAATGATGAACAACAGGGTCATGTAGTTTCAAAGTGGAAGGAGCTGCTGAGCCATAAACCACACAAGCATAATGTAGTCTGGACAAAACCAGAGCACAGTAAACATGGAGAAGAGTAGCACAAACTGCAACCCACAATGTGTCCACCACAAGACAGAGCGCATTAAACTTCCACATGCAGGTAATCATCAGGTGGTGAATATAGTGTAGCCATGTCAGCTTTTTATCGAAAGTAAGGCCCAAGAAATGAGACTGTGCTCCAACATCTAGGTGCTGGTTTCCTAAATAAAGTTTTGGATCAGGGTGCACTGTGGGTAGACAGCAAAAATGCATAACCTGCATTTTGGAGGGAGGAAACTGGAAGCCATGGGAGAGGGCCTATGCAGAGGCCCGTCAGATGGTGCCTTGGAGCGGGCATTCAGCAGATGCTACCACGTGGGAACTGCAAAAATTGTCGATGTATAATGCCAGGGTAACCTGATGGCCAACATAGGTTACAAGCACATTGCTGGCAATGAGGAAGAGTGTGACACTTAAAACAGAACCCTGTGAGATATCATTCTTATGGATCTGAGGGGTGAATGACGACTCAAACACTGGAGAGCCAGTGGGATAAAAACTCGCAAATAAAAACTGGAAGGGGCTGTGGAAGCCCCAGTTATGGAGGGTACCTAAAATGTCATGGCACAAAGCCATGTTGTATGCCTTATGTAGGTACTGTGACAAGCAGTTGGCGGATAGTACAAGCCTGTTGGATTGCTGCTCACAATCTGAGCAAATGGTCAGTTGTTGACCATCCTTCCCAGAAGCCACACTGATACAGTGATAAAAGGCCCTGAGATTTGAGAACCCAACATAATTTGAAGCTAACCAACCTCTCCAGCAGGTTAAAAAGTATGTTGGTCCGCATAATTGGGCAGTAGTTGTCAAGAGATGTTTGGTTCTTCCCGGGCTTAAGGATGGGGATAACTATGCTGTCTCACCATTGCAAGGGGAAGGCACCAGTGAGCCAAATGCAGTTCAGACCCTGAGTAAATGTTGTCTCTGGGTAACATCCAAGTGTTGGATCATCTGGTTGTGGATGGTATCCGGGCCTAGGGCTGTGTCATGTGTAGTGGTAAGAGCCTGCAAGAACCCATTCAGTGAAGGCTTCACTGTAGAATTCAGCTTGGTGAGGGTTGAAACTGAGGGAGGTTTTTCAGCTTGGCATTTCTGCCAGAGAAACATAGCAGGATAGGAACAGGATGCCAATGGTATTGCAAAGTCGTTTCAAAGCAATAAGGTTGGTCTGTGAACAGTGACATTTAAATTGTTGCAGGGCCTATTGGCTACCCTCGATAGAGACTACTACCTCCTTGATCCATGATGGTATCAGTCAATGACAAGGACCTGTAGATAGGGGGATAGCAGTGCCAGTGGCATGAAGAATAGTTGCAGAAATGTCTCACACAAGCGCATCAATGCAATCCAACAGAGAGGTGTCAGAGTGCATTGCAGACATATATATAAAGGCCAATTGGCTCTGTGGAATGCCCAACATGGGGGCCTGTCTGCCAGGCAGCAGCAGGGGAATGATAGAATTTCCAGAAAGCGTTCACTGTCACAAAGACCATCATGTGGTGACCAATGCAGGGAAGCCACCAGAGCAGGGGAGGAGATCGTGGGATTGACAGCAGAAAAGGTGCCATGAGTGACACTGAAGTGGGTAGGGGAACTGTCATTCAGGACAAAAATCAAAGTCTGTAAGATTTTGTTCAATCAGAAGACCCCTACCCATTGAAATGCCACTCCTTCAAAGGTGTGGCGTGTACTGAAAACCACGAGGAGGAGATATGGAGATGGGAGTTTCTGTATCAAGGGAGGCTGTCAACAAAAGGAAGTGTTGTATCTGGAGGGATGTAGACACTGCAAATGGTGATTGCTGGGGTCATTTGCACTCATGCCACTATTGCTTCTTCATTAGTACAAATGGGGATCCAGTCACTAATGACATCGGTGTGAACCAAAGTGCAGACCTCTCCAGACGCTATCCCACGGTCAGCATGGTTTTGACAGAATGCCCCATACCCATGAAAAGTTGGAGAGTGGTCATCAAGAAAGTGCGTTTCTTGACAGGAAAAGATACAATGCAAAGCAAGAGAAAATAAGCTGTATTTCTGGTAGGTAACAGTAATATCCTTAGCAGTTACACATATTTATTGTGTGGTTAGAGACCAGGTTAGACATAAAGAAGCTGAGGGGAGGTCATGTCACCGGGTCAGTGGTCTTCACATACGAGGGTGGGGTGACCTCCTCTTGGAGGTTGAGGAGGGCAGGCCACAGATGGATAGCAGGCTCCCACAAGGTCTGGAAACAAAATAGAGTGGGCGACTTTGGGGTGCACAAATGGTGCACCCCACAGCTGAGTTGTGGTAGCAAGCCTATGGCCAGAGAGACACAGGGGAGGGTCCCGAGGGAGGGGGTGATGGGGGCATCACTGGCAGGTGGCAAAGAACGGGGCACTTATTCAACCAGGGAGGGTGAACGGCGACCAGAGGAGAGGGCATGGGAACCACAGGGGAGGTGGAGATGAGTGGGGGATGAAACTGGGTAAGGAAGTGGTGAGGGGGAAGGATGTATCAGAGGCAAAAGTGGAAGAAATCAACACTGGCTGGAGTTGGTCGTATTTTTCGTGAGCCTCAGAGTAAGATAGACAATCCAGGGACTTGCCCTCTTGGATTTTCTTTCTTTCTTGAAAGCTGGGCAACCTGGCGACCATGGTGAGTGGCAGTCATGACAATTTACAACACAGGTGGCGGAACACAGGGTCTTCCCTCAGGGAGTGGGTGGCTACAGTCACCACACAGAAGGTCCGCTGTACAGTGGGAAGACATATGCGTAAAACTCAAGCACTGAAAGCTCCTCATGGGTGGCAGGACGTACAGTTCCACATCACAGGGGTAACACACAACCTTAATTTTCTCTGGGAGGGTATCCCCTACAAAGCCTAATAAAGGTGCCAATATTGGTGTGGTTGTCTTTACGACACTTCTCCACATGTCAAACAAAATGAACACTGTGTTGCTCCAGATTAGCCCAGAACTACTCATAAGTTTGCAGGGTGAGATCCCTACAGTCCCTTCCTGGATCATAAGCAGAGACTGGTGACGGATAATAGACACCTGGAAATGACTTAGGCAACCACAAGAGCTGCAGGTTGGGCAGCAGAACAAGCTTTGATCAACAGGAGCCTAACCACTTCTTACTGTGAGACTCCACTTTGCCAAACTTGTCCTCTATATTCTCCACAAGAAACAACAGCTTTATGGTGGTGAATGTGAATCCTAATACAGACCAGGTAGTAGGGAAAGTGTTTCATCCAAAGACTGTGAGCCTGGCCCTCTTCTCAAAGTGCAGCCAAGGAAGGGAAAGCTGCAGGATCATATGAAGTAGCATTCAATGATCCTCTACCACTAAATGTGATGGTCTTTGGAGAACAGCCAGATTTCTGCAGCTTGATATGCTTTGTACACCAAGCATCCACCTGACACGACCCACTCCGATCAGGGGCTCTCCTCATGGGCACCACCCAGCCACAGCAACGGCCACCTGGCAGGACAGCTGTCGCTAGGAGTTCTGATGCTCCAGGATGACAAGCAACCACTTCTTGGCATACATGGGGAGGTAGCAACTCATGCATCAGTAGTGTGATTCTTGTATTGTCAGGGGGCTATGCCAGATGGGTACATAAAAGCCCCACCACATGGACTGGCTACACATGCTGGTGACCTAGTGAGGCAGTACGGGTTATGGTGGAGAAGGAAGAGAGGAAGGCAGGAACAGAGAATAATCCACATCATAGACACTACAGACGGAGATCTTCCTCAAATGGCTCACACTAAAGACAGAAAATTTAGAAGTGGAGGTCAAACACCAAGGATGGACCAAAAATGCCAAAAATGATGAAAGAGAACAGGCAAGAGGAACAAAATCACAAGGAATGCGGGGAAACAGGTGAATAGTAAGGTCAACATAAATAAATACGCCAAGAGAGGGGAAGGAGGGAGCAGAGAGGAGGAGCATGGTGAAGGAAATGCAGGCCAGAAAGGAAGAATGGGCCCTGGGGGCACCATGCATGACATCACAAAAGAACTGAGAGCCCCTGGGGAGGGGGGCACAGAATAACCTTATTAGTTAGAGTGAAGACTAGTAAGCTCCTAAGAGCTTTGAAAGAACTGAATCGATCAACACATAACATCAGACTTGTTAATATCATTGCAAACATATTGTTATTAACAAATTACAAAGTCAGGCCAACTGACAGACACAGTGCAGAAATGTTACATGCACGTCGACCAGCTGCACACAACTGAAGGCACCATGGGCTGTGAGCTGAGAAAAGAAAGGTAGCAGGTTCACATCCGCTTGCTTCTATTCCTTTCTTTCCTAAGTGATTCAAAAGTAGAAATACTATCTCAAAAGTTGATGTTATTTATTATAAACAATGTATTTGAGGCAATTCTTGTTGCAAAGGCCAACAACTAGACTGTTTCCCCAGTGGCCAGAAACCTTGACGAGCCAGCCAGAGTATGCCAGAAAGTAAAA
Organism: Schistocerca americana; assembly: GCF_021461395.2. NCBI lineage: Eukaryota > Metazoa > Arthropoda > Insecta > Orthoptera > Acrididae > Schistocerca > Schistocerca americana. The sequence continues at coordinate 33,934,934 of NC_060129.1, read as the reverse complement.
ACAAGTTACACACTAGAAGTTTTTACTGTTATGAAACATATTGTAAAATATGGGTTTATGGACTGGCTTATGTTTTTATCCTGTTGGTAAATATCTTTTTCAATGACAGTGTGCAAATTTGGTAAAATCTCGACTTCCATTCACATGAAATTACAAAACAAGTCTTGAACTTGAAATCCGTGTGATAAGGTATGTTATTTAAGAGTGCTGGTAGTCAATGTGACATTGAGACACTAGACACTATACCATAACCGTATTCAACTTAAAACTGAAAATGGGATGGAAATCCAATTAAGTTAACAAATACAATATCTCTGATCGTTGGACAGCATTATGTATTGTTCCACTGCCAGCAATTCACTGTTCAAGCCACTGATGAGTCCAGAACCTTCATTATGATTTTCTCCACTCTTCTTTGACAATCACTAACACAGTTGACACCGCTATTTTATGTGCTTCTATTTTTTTAAGGTAATGATGTGCATTGCAAATCAAATAAAGGTAATGATAGGTGCACGAGAGTGCTGAGAGCACCAGTTCATCCCATGTGCTGAGGTCACATGTCCTGTCCACATCCATGTCAATATTAGCTGATTTATCCCATGGGAGGACGCATTAAGGTCTAAGAGAGAAAGTTGTGAATAGCACACATCATAGGGTGACAAAAGCATCATCAATCAACAGCCTGGAGACTGCTCACTGAGTTACTAAAAAATTAAACTGCAGTTGAGGGTGGTCCATTTGACACATTGTAGGGCTCTATTAATGGCTGTCACAACTGCCATAAAAACATTAGATCATAGCAAGCAGAAGAGAAAGTGTGCTGACTTCCAGCGTGTTAACACAGGTAGTGTAGGGCAGATGGCAAGCCCGTAAACTACAAGCAGAACTGTCATTTCAGGCTCAAGTTGACATGATTTTGCCATATTGGAAGGTGTGTGTTGGTAGTGTCTATGCTTATTTTGCGAGTTTGTTTGAAATGTTGTGAATTCACATCACAGAGTTGAAGGCTACGGTGGTAAAGTGGTGTTAAGAGTCTTAGTTACTCATTTTTGAAGAAGAATAAGAATAAGAAGAAGAACGAAAAATGCCTATGTGCATTGTTCCAGTGTGCAGATCAGGCAACAGAGAAAGTAAGGGTAAGCCTTTTTTAGACCTCCAAAAAATGTAGCAGAGTTTTCCAAATGAGTGAGAGCAATAATTCAGAAAGATAGAGATCTGACTCACCATGGTTTTGTGTGTGATTCACATTTCACTGAGGAACTTCTCACAAAAGCAGACTTGTTTGTCATCAATGGTAAATAAGTTAAAATTCCAAGACAAAAGTGGTCTCTAAAATGAGGAGTCATTCCTTATTTATTTCCCAATTTTTCAAAATATCTATCAAAAGTATTGCACAACAGAAAATCACCAGTAAAACACTCACAAGAAAGAAGCTGTGGCAAAGGAAAAATGTTGAATAAGAATTCATGATCTCAGTGTTTCTTCTATCAAGGGAAGTTTGCAGAACCAAATGGTACCAGACACAGCAGTAATTTAATTAAAAAGAAATTATGAATAGCAAATGCTGCTAAAGCACCCCTCAGACAAAAAGCATAAGACAGTTCAGTCACATCTCTTAGATCATTCTAAACTAAGCAAGAAACAGAAAATCATAGTAGACACCAAATAAGGAAAAGCCTGTTGGGAAACAATAAGGGAATGTGGATGATAACAGAGATTCTTCTGGACAATGTGCTCTTAAAAATTAAGTCACCCAAAGGATATAGACATTGTTTGAAGCACGGATTGTTGCCACTTTCTTCCAAAACACCATCAGCGAAATTTAGTAACGGGTTTCAGATGCTCATACAGAATCACTATGCCTGTTATGGAAACAATTAAGACTTATTCTCAGCAATGATGAGATGAAAACAAACACATAGGTGCGCAGATTTTTGATGAAATTAAGCTCCAAGAAGAAGCTCATTTTAATAGCATGTTGTTCAGTGTTGATGAGTTCATCAATATAGGGGAATATACTCCCGAAGACTCATATGAATAAACTTGAAAATCATGTTCTGCTGTTTACATTTGTAGCTCAACTGTGTAACTAGATCCAACTTGTTGCTGTGTATGCTGCTTGCAATGCAACTACTGATGACTTCATCTCACAGAAATTGATTCAAGAGCAAGCCAGAATAAGAATTACTGCATTCAGTTCTGATGGCAGTCAGCCAAATAAAAAGGTCTGGCAGTGTCTAGGAATTAGTGACATAAAAAATAGTTACCTGCTCTGTATCAAATCCAGCTGAAGAAACAAGAATAATTTGGGCAGTTTCAGATGCTATTCATGTAATAAAATGTGTAAGGAATAATTTTTGTCATAAATTGGAGGTACTTTGCAACAATGAAATTATAAGGTACAATTTTTATTGAAGAGATTATGAACAAAAGAATTCCTCGGAAATCACCAGATTAAAAGTCTACAAGTTAATTTCGACCCACTCGGATCCATCATCATTTCAACAAATTAACTTAATATTAGCTCTGCAGTTATTCAATAACTCAGTAGCCAACAGGAAAAAATTCTTCAGGGCAACTGAAGTGGCAGGATTTAAAGGCAGTGAATTAATGGAATCATTCACTAGACGTAGGAACAACTTAGGGGACGCACTTACTGTGTACTAAACTCGGAGGCTTACAAAACATTAACAAACTGGAAAAGCATCCTCGCTGATAGAAGAAACAGCTTTGGTTCTGAAAGATGTCTCGAGTCTCTAACAGTAACAACTGAATGTACATTAGGAACATCTGAATACTTATAGAAAAGAGATTTCAGCTATGTCCTGACAGTAAAATTTAATCAGGATCCACTTGAACATCATTTCAGTATCGTAAGGTCTCCAAGTTGTAATGATCGTCTGTCAGTAAGAGACTTCCTGAGCTTGCACATGTTATAACGTGTTTACATTCCTGCTAGTTTCATGATCTTTCAGTGGAAACTGTGAACACAAATGCGAATTTTCTTTGACATCAAACATAAGCTGGGTGCGGAGGTCAACTAAGATTTGCAGCAAAATAATAAAGACAGAGTTCTGCAGCTGGAAGACATAATTAAAAACATGCTATGTATTCCACATAACTTGACAGAGGCTAAACACTATCCGCAACATATGTCAGAGAGTCTTCAAAACTCCTCGGCAAAAGAATGTTTAATTTGTAATCTGGCAGGTTATGTTGTGCATCAAGCAAGAGGATTCACAAAATGGCTGAAGCGTTTGTGCCATCTAAATGGGAATTCATGTGACATGCCTCTCACTTTACTGACGTCTATTAGAGATTATGGCTCTTGTACAGGAAAGACATTGCTTACACACCAGTCGAAAGGCATCTTCAAGGTTCTTATGTGGGTGGAAGAAATCTTCGCACCTAATCTCCATGAGGACAGTTCATGAGGCGATATTTTTCATGAATGTTTAAACAGTTTAAATCACACTATTGTTGAAATACTGAACGTTGGCTGCTGCAAAGATCATGTGATGGACATCATTCATAAGCTGTTTCTTCATTATATAAAAAGCTGGTTTTTCACAGGCATTAAACAAATTTGGAAGGACCTGAAATTTTCAAAAGCTTTGAAGACTGCTTGGAAACTATCTAAACTAGCAGACAACTTATGTCTACCGAGGTAAATTAACTATATCCCTGTACCTTTCATTTCATTACTAAAATTTCTTGAATGGATAGGTTCGTATGCTGTGATTGCCATGGTAACATTTACTTCCATGGGTTACAAGCAGAGCAGCTGACATCTTGTGGCAGAACTGATGAACTATGAGTTAGCACACTTTCTCTTCTACATTCTACGAATACATGTTCCCATCAATAAATGTTGTTGTGGACTGGAAGGAGGTGTAGAATCAAATACCTTCCTATCCCTTGTTTTAGAGCTGTCAGTGTATATGGCACTGGTTCCCCAATGCACCTGAACAACTGAGAGGCCACAGTGGTAATAAATAGATCTTGGAAACAGATTGGTCCTAATTCATGGTCTGAGTAATAGCTGATGGGATAGGATGGGTTGGAGTGGGGTAGGGTGAGGGTGTGTTGGGGTGAGAGTGGGGCTGGGGGTGGACAGGGGTTGAGGGCAGGGGTGCAGGAAAACACAGAGACTATATACTCATGAGGTTAGCAGAAGTTCTTGTTAGAGGACTTCACTTGAGGCACATTCCAACTAGTAATCCACCAGAAGGTAGATATCAGGGTCGATACCACAAGAGTTGGTACCATCAGAAAAATCTTCATTTCAGGAAGGAGACTGTCTACAGACTAGTCTGAAATTTGCCAACACCTGGTCCTACTCCATGGCAATCAACTCGTTCCAATAGTTTCACAGCTGAAGGTGTCACTGAGCCTAAAACTATAGTTCAACCAGGACAAGACCAGGGCACAATAAACATGGAGAAGAGTAGCATTATCTGCACACCACAAGATGTGGTGGAAGCAGAGGGCATTAACTTTCTCACGCAGCTGGCCTTCAGATGACAAATATGGGGTAGCCATGTCAGCTTTTTTGTTACAGAGGAGTCCCAGAATTAGCAACTGTGCAACAAAGTGTGAGTGCTGGGTGTCCAAGCAGAGTTCTGTATCAGGATGGAACATGTTATGAGGACAGAAATGCATCAATAATATTTTCACTGGAGAGAAATGGAAGCCATGAGAAAGGTCCTAGTGGAGGTCCACAGATGGCACCTTCGAGCTGGTATGAGATTAAGACCAATGCCAATTGCAAAAACTGAGAGTCACCATTGGTCCAAAAGAGGTCACTAGCCAACTGATGGCAGTGAGGAGACGTGTAATACAAAGCACAAATCCCTGACAGTCACCATTCTCTTAGAGCCACGGGGAGCTGAGAGATGTACCTATCCTGATTCGAAACAACTGGTGGGATATAGTGAATAAGGACCCACAAAACTTCATTCCATGGAAGTTAAGTAAAACGTGATGTTGCCAAGGAGTGTCATATGCCTCATGCAACAAGTTGTTGGCATTTAGAAAAATGCCCGCCAGATTGCTGTTTTGAAACCAACCAGATGGTCAATTCTGTATCCTGTCCAGAAATCTACACTTACAGGAGACAAAAGGCTTTGTGATTTGAGATCCCATCATATTTGTCAGGTTACCATCCTCTCCAACAGTTTCTGAGCAAGTTGGTGAGGTTCATCAGACACTAGCTGTCAAAGGACATGGGGTTTCGTCTGGTTTAAGGATTGGGATGATAATAGTATCTTCCCACTGTGAAGGGACTTGCACTGTGAAGTGTCTTCCCACTGTGAAGGGACTTGCACTGTGAAGGGAGAACACCTTCTAGCCAAATACAGTTGAAGGTCCAGAGTATACAGCATTTTTGAGTGTCATCCACATGTTGAACTGTCTCATGATGTCGCTCTAGCATTCCCACGAACATCTTTTGAACATGTTGAAGAGAACCTCTCCCATGCTCTAGAAATTAAAAGTGGCTATTACCAAGACAATCAGCTGAAGCCAAATGCAGCAAAAACACAGATTTGTGCATTACATCTTAGACATGCAGCAAGGAAATTGCAGGTGTTCTGGGAAGGTAAGCAATTAGAACACTGCTTCACCCCCAAATATCTTGGAGTAACTCTTAATCAAGCACTTACCTACAGAATACACCAAACAGAAGGTATCTGAAAAGGTCACGTGGAGTGGCCATGCGGTTAGAGGCACCATGTCACTAATTGCGTGGTCCCTCCCGCCAGAGGTTCGAGTCCTTCCTCGGGCAAGGGTTTGAGTGTTGTCCTTAGTGTTAAGTTAGTGTAAGTAGTGTGCATGTCTAGGGACTGATGACCTCAGCCGTTTGGTCCCTTAGGAGTTCACACACATTTGAACATTTGTATCTGCAAGGAACAACATTCTCCAGAAATTATCGGGTACAACCTGGGGGATGTATCCTCGCATCATAAGAACTTCTGTGGATCTATGTCATTTTTGTCTGCTTGTGTCTGTGTATGTGCAGATGGATATGTGTGAGTGTGCGCGAGTGTATACCTGCCCTTTTTTCCCCCTAAGGTAAGTCTTTCCGCTCCCGGGATTGGAATGACTCCTTACCCTCTCCCTTAAAACCCACATCCTTTCGTCTTTCCCTCTCCTTCCCTCTTTCCTGATGAAGCAACCATTTGTTGCAAAACCTTGAATTTTGTTTGTATGTTTGTGTTTGTTTGTGTGTCTATCGACCTGCCAACACTTTCGTTTGGTAAGTCACATCATCTTTGTTTTTAGATTTATTTTTCCCACGTGGAATGTTTCCCTCTATTATATCCATAATATTGTAATTATCTTTACAATATGAGAATAATATGGTGGGGACCCATAAACTGATACTGTATCACTAGTCAAACTCTATGATCATTTCAGTTCCACGATTCAATACAACTAAATTTAATTGTGAGCCCCACTTGGAATAGTTTACATTTTCAATCTTCAAATCAAATATTACTCAACTCTGAGCTCTATTAACCTCAAAAATCATTCATAATAGTAATCAAGACTAAATAGTGTTTCAAATAAGTTTAACTTATGTGCTTTTTCATCACCTGTGAAGCAGGTATTTTAGACAGCAATGTTTACACAGTATGGCAATAAATTATTGCACATTTAATACACAGGAATAAATTACTAGTTTGTATGAAATGAGATACTCGGTTTTCTGAACACTTGGGAGGGGATTCTGCATAGGTTCATGATTAGGATAAAAGTTATGGTTCTAAACACAGGTTTATAACACTTGGATTATTATTGAAAACACTCACACAACTTAACTGGTCCATGCTCTGATACATATCTGTATGCATGAAGTCGATGGAGCAGTGGCAAAGTAGTGGTGGCAAGCAATGTGGTGGCTAACTGTACTCATGGCTCTTGATGTTTGAATGCTCTTTACAATTTTTTCTTGGCGACAGATTTTTACCACATTAGAGCCATTCCCTGTTGGCGAGAGTACCACCCAATAGCCAAATCCACATCCGAGGCAACATTCCTTGCAAAATGGCTTCCAAATGCCTCCCTTGGCACCCTTGATGAGTACCATGCAACAGCCAGATACTGACTGCGTCCAATTACCACCAAGGAGCCACCCAGTTTGACTGCTGAAACCACCTCTTACATCGTGCCAAGCCACTTCTGTTGCGGAGGGACTTCCCTACATCTTTTACGTTATACAATACAAGTGTTCTAAGCATGAACCAGCTTCCTAGACATAATGTTTTCTTTATAAACATACATATATTATAAAATTTCATTATTTTAAACATTATTTAGTTTTTTCCATACGTACATTACAAACTTAAAATTTCCTGTCACAAATCAATGACCTTAACTAACAAAGAACATAGTTGTTACACAATGATAATACCCATTTGAAGGCATCAAAGCCAGATTAAAATAATTTAGAATTAAACCTTAAACTAAGTAGAAGAGAAAAGAAAAGACAGACATTCTCAAAACAGTAAAGAGAAGGCTAATTAGATTATTACACTCAAAGGGTGATTCTGTGTTTTTCCCAGCTGGACACATGGACCAAATCATCCTGAGGACTGTAAATATCCCAACCTCTGCAGAATCATTGCTTCATTTAATGCTTCAGGTCTGTCTGCGCCAATCTGAGCCTTTTGATCTTGAGAAACTCCATAAGAATCAGGTTAGAGTGCACAGAGGTACATATTTTGACTATATTCAAACACACAGTAAATATTATAGCCATGTTAAAACATCCATAATGAGAATCCTTTAGATTAATGCAATGAGAAGTACACTTGTAAGCACTGAGCTCCCCAGATGGCACAAGAATAGCACATGGGAGTTCTGTGCATACATGAATCCCATGCAAGCAATGGCAAACTTACAAGTCTTCGTACCAATGCTGTAATAACAACTGGTGGCGTAGACCATAAATCACTGATAATTGTACCCAGTACGCGCATAAACACTGTTATGATAACTCAGCTTTGCAGTCAACATCTTGTCACAATCAAATTGACACACGGTAGGGATACACAGGTGATTGCCTTGCCATGTGCACATTGTAGTCATAGAGTAAAGATTTATGAGGATTTAATTAAAGTTGTAGCCACCTACATAACAGGTAGGAAATTTTTCATAAGTGCAGACATCAACTGCAGGTCTGCCCTATGGAACTTAGACAGAACTGAAGATAGGGGTTGCATCATCAATGAAACAATACAATAAGCACACTTTCACATAATAAATGCAGAAAGACAAACCACCAATCTACTCAGGACATGAAAGAACACACAGCAACATTGAATACACCCACAATGTGGCTGTCACACAGACAACAGGCTGGAAAGCAGAGACAACAATGCAATACAATTCATTCTAACACATGGCCAAACAGGACAGACACGACACAAACCAGATACTTACCATTTCATAAAGCAAACTGGTACAAATTATCAGAAGCAGTACAAGAACATAAACCGACCAACAGAGAGATAAGGCAACAAGACTCACATTCTAACAAAAACAATAAAAAATGCACAAAGCACATCCATACCAGCAGCATCCGGTACAAAATGCACATGCACACCATGGACAGATAAACTAACAAGACTTAAACAAGAGTCTTTACATAAACAGAAACTATATCAGAAAGTTATAAAAGATAAAAGACAAACAGCCAGACCAGACAAATAAGATTAAATGGATATAGGCAAGCAAAAGAACTTTATAAACAGATGTTCCTCAACACAAGCAGACAACATTGTGGCCAATTCATAACAACAGGAACATATCAAAACATTGGGGAGGGGGAGGGGGGACATACAAGATATTAACAGAAAAAAATTAAAGAATTAAAGCCTCTTGGTTCTGGAAATGCCAGATCAAGGGATGGAGAAAACTGCATAATTTCTCATGTATAAACTGCTCACTGACGACACCATCAATGCAGACTCACATCATCAAGCCACACTAAAAGAAAAAAACAGACAACACATATTAAAACTGCCACAGATACCTGATCCTTATGAGAAAGAAAAATTTGTGCTAGCAATCTCTGAACTTAATAGAAAAGTGTCTGAACCAGATGGTATCCATTCAGAGGTGCTCAAACAACTAATAACATGGATCACCCCATGACTGACAACGTTACTGAATGACGTCCTATGGCTGAGTCTGGTACCTGAAGTTTGGAAAACTTCAAAAGTAGTTACACTCACAAAATCAGCGGACAGAGATCCTTCTGATCCTAATCATAATGAGAAACACATCTGATAAACACTCTAGCAAAGGTTCAGCACCTAGAGCTCTCCTGGGCCTGAGTCCACACCAATTAGGTTTCAGACACAGGATAATCTATAGGTGACAACATCAACAAAGCATTGCAAATTTCAGGAACACAACAAATAAATATGCTGTGGCCATAATGGGACACTGCAGGGCATTTCACAACTTCTGGTGGCCTGCAGCATTTGCCATGTTAGGACAAGTGGAGGTATTACAGTCTCTGTACAGTAGTCTTTCAGGCTGCTGCAGAGAGAGAGCAGCAGGATCACAAAAAAAAAAATTACGAAGGGTTTTCCACATGTACTGATTTGTAGCTTCATCTCCTGTAGTTACTAGATGGGGAGAGTAGCACAGTTGGAGCTGTTGTGCTTGGCAGACGATTTTAGTCACAATCTCTGCAAAGAAACAGAGACCAACTAGAAGAGAAAACCACTACACGCTATCACACAATGGTGTAGTAATAATAAAATCAGGACAGGAGAAAGTAAAGCCTACTCACTATTGAAGGGATCACTGAAAAAGAATCTCTCAGTAAAGATTGAGGACATAAACATCAAACGCGCCATGACATCGTATCTAGGAGTACACATATATGTTAAATTAAATTTCTGTGAACACACAAAGTTTACATCAAACAATGCATAAAAAATGTTATGCAAATTGACAAGGGTAAGTTCAAGCATGTACAGACTGCCTCTACCAGTGATACGAACATACCACTACGCCCCTTTGAATCAGTACTAAGTTTTACAGCCAGAATATTGGCATACAGCGTGGTGTCATCCAAAGAGCAATGTACCAAGGCAAGGCTGGTACCTCACGATGAAACGAGAAGTAAACATAGTCGCTGCCAGAAGCAATGACGAATGTGAGATGGTAGTGTAGACATGCTTATAAGTTTCCATACACCACTGCATCAACATGCTCACTTATGGCAGAGCGGAGGCCTGTTTACCCCGTCAACAATCATCACCAAGGACAACAGCGTCATCTCTCTACTGAGCCAACAGTGTGATAATTGTATTAAACAGAACTCTGCATAGAAGTTTATAATCTGTTGTACTCTGTTAGAAGAGACCAGTATGGTGTTTGTATCAAGAAATACATTAATGTTCCATGACATTAATAAACACTCAAGACATTCCTGCGGACATGAACTGAAACAAAGTTAAGTATTTCATTTGTAATAAAGCTATCTGAAATTTTGTGTGTTGTTATATCACATTAACCCCTCCTGGAGTAAAGCTAGGAACCCACAACTCTGGCAGTGAATGTTATTTCATCCAGTACAACACACAAACAGACTCAAGTTATACTAACAAGGTGTCTGACAGACAAGGACGGAGAAGTGTCTTGCTCAAACTATCAGGGGCATTCAGAACCAACTCAGGAAGAGTACTGAGTGTGTTACTATGAATAGACCTGATGAATATTACATTTACCTATTGAATATCACAATTACCAGTGTACCTACACACACCTAAGACACAATGACATAAGGGAGCAGTTAAGAGTGGACCATACCTATCCCAGCCGAGGTATCTGTGCATTTCTTAACTGGACGTGGACCTCATCCCATGAATTTAAACCACGTGAGTCAGACAGACACCAACCTGTACATCTGGGCAAGAAGTATCCCCAGAACATACAGCTTGTCCTGCAGACAGTATACAAACATCAGACAGATATTATACTAAGACTACATAACCACATACATACACAATAATTAGAAACAAGAAATGGGACTAACTTAACACATTAAAAGACAACATCCCCAAAACTACATAAGAAAACTACATATGAACACAAACTTATTGATGGTGAGCCTATACACGACCTCAAGACAGATTCCGTAGGGGAGCTGCATAAGAAGAAGAAGAAGAAGAAGAAGAAGAAGAAGAAAGCAACAATTCACCTACAACAAAACAACTTTGGATGATTGTTATAACCATACTATACAATAAGTTAGTGAAGGCGATCTGCCCCAATACTGCAATCTAAACCTGTTTATAAGATGAAGTATAAGAAAGTGCATGTGTATTGTCACAAAAACGCTCTATAGATCAACAGATACATATGGAATAAAAATGTCAACAGATAATTAAGATAATGATGATGATGATGATGATGATGATGATGATGATAATAAGGCCCGGGAAAAGAATAGGCCTTCGGTATGTTCTGCCAGTCATAAAAGGCGACGAAAAGAACAAACCACTAATAGGGATAACCCCATTTTAGTGTGATTAGTTGGTTCAGGACAGAACTAATGAAGCCTCGGACAAGCGCTGTCATGGTCGGGGATGACGCTTGAACCCTATGCCCGTCCACTATGGTAACAACACTGCTAGCCACACGGAAACTGATTTAAATCCAAATAGAGGTGTTTTGCAGGATATGCTTCCTGCAACCACTCTAGAAGGAAAACAAAGACAGAGGATGAGACGGTCATTTGAAGTTAACCGACACCTCATGTTCTGTTATTGTGAATTGTGGTTTATTAGTCTCATAACGTACATAATCTAAATCATTTGATTCAGGTACAGGAGACACGTCAAGATTTTGGTAAAGTTTTACCACATACATACAACACCTGATTTTAACAAATGGTACCATAACAATAATACAATATAAAAATACACATACAATAAAAAAACTAACAATTAATTACAACAACTGATTTTAACAAATGGTATCATAATAATAATACAATTTTGTTACACATACAATAAAAGACTAACAAATAATTACCCCTTGCTCAACCTATCATGTCATCCTCTATGAATTCTTCTACTGAGTAGTAGCATTTCTCCCACAGAATCCGCTGTAGCCTTATTTTTAGACTCTCTGGCTTTATATTAAATATATTTTTGCCCATCAGCTTGTTATATATTATCATCCCCATATATTGTGGAGTTTGTGCATATAATTTCAAATAGTGTGTGGGTAACATAAAATTATTTTTATTTCTTGTGTTGTATGTGTGGTTAAAATGATTTTCCTCAAATAATTTTTGTCTGCTGTGTACAAAGATTATAATTTCATAAATGTATATGGAGGGAACTGTTAGGATTCACAGATTCCGAAATAATGGGCGACAAGATTCTGTTTGTTGTGCACTACACATGTATCTTATAATTTTCTTTTGCAGTTTCAGTATTCAAGATACACTACTTGAACTTCCCCAGAAAATGATACCATACCTAATGACAGATTCAAAATCACTATGACATGCTATTTTTCGTGTATTCATGTCAGTAGAGTTTGCTAGTGTTTGCATTGCAAATGCAAAGCTGCTTATTTGATAGGAACTCAATATGTGTACTCCAGTTTAAGTTGTTGTCCACATTAAGTCCTAGGAATTTGACTGTGTTAACTTCTTCCATAGGATGATTGTGATCCCAACAAACTTAGGAACCAACACTACTGGATACAGATCACCAGTATACACAAAATTTATTACCAAGTTACCCAGAAGTAAAATTTTTAACAGAACAACGACTAGCTGATCAGATATGTGTAATAAACAAAAATAACAGGATACCCCAGTCAGAATTAGAAAACATCAAACAACAAGTACAACAAATACTGGAACAAAATAATGTGCAATCAGAAGAAGAAGAAAATACAGTAATGGCCTCAAACATCCCAGAGCAAACAAACAAAGAACACCCGTATCAATTAAACAATCAGAGGAAAACGAAATCTTAAGACAGCCACCAGAACAAGCACAAATAGAACATGAAGTGACACACATGTTAGATATAGAAGAAAAAATTTCAGCTAACATATATAGAATACAAAGACACAAATACAGACATTAGACCATTATTGCATAGACCATCGAATAACCCACAAGTTGAATCAACAATAACAACTATCAACACAATCATACACAACAAAATAAATCAAAATACAACTATGGAAGAGTTACAAGTACTGGTTTATATAGGAGCACTCACTACACTAAATATACACACTAGGCAGAGATCAGAACAAACCAACACACAGAAGAAACCTACAAAACCAGCATGGCAACACAGGCTACAGATCAGAATAGAAAAACTGAGAAAAGACATCGGACAGCTAACACAATTTATAAGAAATGAAATATCAGCAAAGAATGAAAAAGGTTAGATAAAATCTCACAAGAAGCGACAGAGCAATTAGATGAAAAGAAGCAGAAATTACAAGCATTCGCCAAACGACTCAGAAGATACAAAAAAAGTGAAAATAGAAGGAAACAAAACCAAACATTCAACACAAACCAAAAGAAATTTTATCAAACAATAGATAACACACACATTAAAATGGACAACCCACCAAACATAACAGACATGGAACACTTCTGGAGCAACATATGGTACAACATAACAGGCATGCACGGTGGATACAAGCAAAAACAGACACATACAAGATGATACCACAAATGCCTGAAGTGATAATTTTGCAACATGAAGTCACCCGAGCAATTAATTCTACTCACAATTGGAAAGCCCCAGGAAAAGATAAAATAGCAAATTTCTGGCTAAAGAAGTTCACCTCAACACATTCACATCTAACTAAATTATTTAACAGTTACACTGCAGACCCATACACATTCCCTGATACACTTACACATGGAATAACTTATCTGAAACCTAAAGATCAAGCAGACACAGCAAACCCAGCAAAATATCGCCCTATGGGGGCCTACCAACAATATACAAAATATTAACTTCAGTCATTACACAGAAATTAATGACACATACAACACAGAACAGAATTATAAATGAAGAACAAAAAGGCTGTTGCAAAGGAGCACGAGGATGTAAAGAGCAACTGATAATAGATGCAGAGGTGACATATCAAGCTAAAACTAAACAAAGGTCGCTACACTACAAAGCTTTTGATAGTGTACCCCACTCATGGTTACTACCAATATTGGAAATATACAAAGTAGATCCTTAATTGATACAGTTCCTAAACATAGTAATGAAAAATTGGAAAACCACACTTAATATCCAAACAAATTCAAATAATATCACATCACAGCCAATACAGATTAAGTGTGGAATATACCAAGGAGACTCATTAAGTCCTTTCTGGTTCTGCCTTGCTCTGAATCCACTATCCAACATGCTAAATAATACAAATTATGGATACAATATTATTGGAACATACCAACACAAAATCACACATTTGCTATACATGGATGATTTAAAACTGCTGGCAGCAACAAATCAACTCAGCCAATTAGTAAAGATAACAGAAGTATTCACCAATGATATAAATATGGCCTCTGGAAAAGACAAATGTAAGAAAAATAGCATAGTCAAGGGAAAACACACTAAACAAAAAGATTACATATTGGATAACCACAGCGACTGTATCGAAGCGATGGAAAAAACAGATGTCTATAAATATCTAGGATACAGACAAAAAATAGGAATAGATAATACAAACATTAAAGAAGAACTAAAAGAAAAAATATAGACAAAGACTACAAAAATACTGAAAACAGAATTGACAGCAAGAAACAACACAAAAGCTATAAATACCTATGCTATACCAATATTGACCTACTCATTTGGAGTAGTGAAATGGAGTAACACAGACCTAGAAGCACTCAATACACTTACACGATCACAATGCCACAAATATAGAATACATCACATACATTCAGAAACAGAAAGATTCACATTAAACAGAAAGGAAGGAGGAAGGGGATTTATTGACATAAAAAACCTACATTCTGGACAGGTAGACAATTTAAGAAAATTCTTTATGGAATGAGCAGAAACTAGCAAAATTCACAAAGCAATCACTCACATAAATACATTGGCTACACCATTGCAATTTCATAACCACTTCTACAACCCTTTAGATCACATAATAGCAACAGATACAAAGAAAGTAAATTGGAAAAAGAAAACACTACATGGTAAGCACCCGTATCATCTAACACAGCCACACATCAATCAAGACGCATCCAACACATGGCTAAGAAAAGGAAACATATACAGTGAGATGGAAGGATTCATGATTGCAATACAGGATCAAACAATAAACACCAGATATTACAGCAAGCATATTATTAAAGATCCCAATACCACAACAGATAAATGCAGACTTTGCAAACAACAAATAGAAACAGTAGATCACATCACAAGCGGATGTAAAATACTAGCAAATACAGAATACCCCAGAAGACATGACAATGTAGCAAACATAATACATCAACAACTTGCCATACAACATAAACTAATAAAACAACACGTTCCCACATACAAGTATGCACCACAAAATGTATTGGAATACAAATTATACTGGAACAGAACCATTATAACAGATAAAACAACACCACATAACAAACCTGACATCATACTCACCAATATAAAGAAGAAATTAACATAACTAATAGAAATATCCATACCCAATACAACAAATATACAGAAGAAAACAGGAGAAAAAATTGAAAAATACATCCAACTGGCTGAGGAAGTCAAAGACATGTGGCATCAGGATAAAGTTGACATCATACCAATTATACTATCAACTACAGGAGTCATACTACACATTATCCACCAGTACATCAATGCAATACAGCTACATCCAAACATATATATACAACTACAGAAATCTGTAATTATTGATACATGTTCAATTACCCGAATGTTCCTGAATGCAATGTAACATATACCGTACAGTTAAAAGGAAGTCACGCTTGATCAAGGTCCGCGTCACTTTCCATTTTTAACCAGAGATAACATCTGAGACAGGAAAGAGAAATAATAATAATAATAATAATAATAATAATAATGGACTAAACCGATACACTGGTTGAGTATCAACCATATAGCCAATGCACAGTGCCTCTTCTACTCCTAACTATTAATGTTAAGAACTGTGACTGGCAGTCATCACCTCAAAGCAACAGTTTCCAAGGTATTCATTCCCAGTCATCTATAATGTGTCCTATCTTCTATTATTTTCTTCTTAAATATCAGAACATTATTTACACTTCTCCAAATTTTATGTTCTATTAACTGGTTTTAAAAAATGCCACAGAAAATGAAAATTAAAATGAAAATAATAATAATACAATAAAACTTGCTCAAAATGGAATCACATGGGACTAAAAAAAATTTTCCAAATTGGACAAGTTTCCGGATCACACAAAACACACAAATCTGTAACTATGCACCTATTTAGATATCTTTACTTCCACACAGTTGATGTGCCTTAGAACACCAGACCATTACAATACTGACATGTGGTACAGCATATCTGTATTTTTACTGTAACTTTCAATCTGCATACACGTCTCATTCCCTTGTTTATTTGATAAACATTTTCCTGTTAAAAATTGTTTTTTAAGTAATATTTTACACCACAGGATATTCCAACAGCTTGAGAGAATTTGTATGTGCTGAAAATTGCATAACATTATTTATGCTTGCAACAGCTTCTTCAGGTGCATTAACTTTTCTATGGACTTTACTTTGCTCCTATTCTTCTTCTTTCTTCCCTTCTCATTGTCTTCTGTGTTCTGGATTTCTATTACTCCTATTGCCGAAGTAGAAGTGGAGCGAGTTGACAGAAAGTCATCACTTCAAATTCAGTCATCGAGACTACATATCATGTTTTGCATTTGAATTAATTCAGCACTTGCTGCAGAAATTTCTTGAGCTTTGAAGAGTACAGAAGCATCTTGTTCATCTCTTCCATGCCCCATTTTGTTGAAGCATTTAATGACAGTTTTGGACTTTATTTCCCTTACTGCCAAACAAATCCAATTTACTGCATCCAGTATAGAAACTGACTGTACTAGAGGATATGCACTTTTGGCATCTTCATCACTAAGAATACGACTACATCAATAATCATCTGTACTGGGACTTGAATGTGTACTTAACCTTCTACTCCATTCGTCATGTGAGGATAGTTGAACCAGGCAGGAACCAGTCAATTACACATTTGATAACTTGACTTTCAGTTTTCTGGATGCATTGTCTAGGAAAAGGAGAACTTGGCAATTTCCTTTTTTAATTTTGGCACTGAAAAAGCTCAGCCACTGTTTCATAAGACACAAACACCATCTATGCCTTTTCATTGTTTAGCCATTTGACTGGAAACTTACTGATGCCTGCGTTTTTGAAACATGGGGGTTTTGCCACCTTCTCAATCACCAGTGGCTTCTCCATTTCACCCAACATGTTTCCATACAGCAGTATAGCAAGTCATTCCTTGGACATTTTTCACTGATGTACTTTTCTCAAATTATTTCAGATTTTGTAGGTAGCACATGATAAAATAAACCCTTTTCATTGGCAGTGGACAAATCTTTTTGGTCATAATTTATCATTAGTTTGTGCAGTATTGTATTCAATTCTGTTGCTACATTTACTGCACATCCTTAGCTTCCCCATACAATGTTGTATCTAGCTTTTAAATCGTCCAGGCATGTCGTGGATGCCTTAAACTCTGTATGCCCATGCTCTTTACAGACTTTCAGAGCCCCTCTCTGCAACATGGGTCCAGCCAAAGGTAAGTTTTTTTGCCCACGTACTTATGAAAATCCCCACACAATCTCTTTAATTTCTTCATTTCCACCTTCACTTTTCTTTTCACTTTCCCATTCCCTTTCACTCACGAGCAGTGCCAGAGCTGTCCCATTAGTTCAGTGAGATGAGCAAAGCCATGGAGAACAGATAGGCAGACTCACCAAAGTTGAAGTTGCGTTCACGACAAACTTTTTTCTTTTCAAGTTAAAGCATCAAACTGTACCAAATTAACAGCTCCACAATGTGGTATCTTCTTTCTGTTACTGTTACCTTTATTTAAACATTAAGACATAAGATGAACTTCCTACAGACACAAATGACCACTGTGTTTCGTCCACAACACAAGTAAAGCTGACAGAAAATAATAGTTGATACATTAACTGTGTCTGTATCCAATGATGTGCAAAAAGCACAATAGACAGGCTGAACTAGATTGCACATTGTGCTATGCACAATAATTCTATTCTGTATGTTTGACATCAGTCAGCCAGTACATACACATACAAGCTATATCCACTTCAGATAAGATGATCAAACCCATCACCTCGCATTTGCTAATACTTTGCCACTTCCTGGATCATACTTTGCTCAAACCTATGCAGGACACCAGCATCAACTATTGCCAAAGCAGCATCCACATGAGCTATGTGGAGTGCTATAAACTTGTTCCTTTAAGTATCCTCACAAATAAAAATCTAGTGGATTAAGGAGCGGGGAACATTGAGGCCAGAACACTGGACCTCCATGGCCAATCCACTGCCGTACAAATGCTTCATTTACACAGTTACACACATTCATTCCAATGTGTGGTAGTGCACCATCATGCTAAAGCCATAGCTGTTGCCGAACACCATGTGGAACGTTTTCTAATGCATTAGGCGAAGTATTGCAAAGAAACATATGATACAGAAGCATATTAAACTTATTTGGCAATAGGTAAGAGCCCAAAAGCACTCTTCCCATACTTCCAACCCATGGGTTTATGTCAAAACATGCCAAAGCCATGTTCTATGAAGACATATGGTTGTGTTCTGACCAATAATGGCTGTTGTAGATCTTCAACACACCTTCACGAGTGCAGCTACATTCATCTGTCCATACCATGTTATTTACAAAATGTTCATTATCTTTCACATGGTGCAAAAGCCATTCACAAAACTGTATTTTTTGAATATGGTCTTATGCTGGTGTTAGGTTAACGTGTAATTACACTGATGCCATTCTTCATCATGCAAATTCAACAAGCAGTCTTTGAGATATCTGGAACTGCCTTGCAATATTATGAGTAATTTGCCGAGGTGACTGGTGAACAGTTTCAAGAATCATGACCTCTGTGGATTACATCTGGTCCTCGGATGACCTGTGTCCATTACTTGGAGAAGAAGATTACCAGTTTCCTGAACAGTGTTGCTCCAGGTGCCAAAAAACATTTTTATCAGGATGGTGTCTTTGATGGTGTACATATGAGTAGCAGCAGCAGCAACAACATCTCGGTTATCAGATGGTTGGGCACTGAGTTATTAGTAGACCCATGTAGTGGATCCCAATGTCATGTGATGGCCAAGATTATAAAAGGGTCATATGTGACTCACCCTGTATGTATTATGATGATCCCAACAAAATAATATAATGAAAATGATGCTCACAATATCAACCACTGCAGGGAATACAGCTCACATGAATGAAATCGTATCAGTCATTTCAGATCCTCAAGAAAGATGCATTGTTGAACAATTGTTATGGAGACAACAGTAACTCCACAAACAAGCGTGTGAAACATTCTCGTGTGGACGTGCTGATGTATGGCAGGCAGATCTCATAGATATTAGGCCTTGCTGATTTATGGCAGGCAGATCTCAAAGATATTACAGCTGTTGATAAAATATCAGCAAAATCTTTTTCACCAAATATTAAAATGGCAATAATATCAAGTGCCGATATTTTTAATTTATATTACTTTTTTTGTATTTTTAGTAAATATTTGAAACTTTTCTTTTGTAATTGTAGTACAACATAATATTACTTTCACTGTGTGAAGCAGTCTTACTACTTTTTAAGCTTTCATCACGTCCAGTCTTTCTCTTTGACTGTGCGAAGCAATTTGGTGGCACAAAGTAGTCCGGTTCCATTCAGGGATGACAGTGTGAATGGAATAACAAGATTTCCAATGTGAAGAACTAGCACACCAGTTGGGTTAAAAAACAATTTTTAATGCAACTGGTGTGCTATTTCTTCACATCAGCATTATTCAAAAACAGTTGCTGAAAATGTAGGCGTAGACTTCCATGGCCATTATCACTGTCAATAAAAGAGCTCAGGCACTGTTAAAATAAAATAGGAGTCAGCGTTGTTAAAATAAAACAGGTGTCAGCTCAGCGCAAGCCCTGAGGAAGACCACTTACAACAGTGGTCGAAACTTTGGACAATTTTACATATTTACAATGCTGTAACAGCTCTAAAGAATTTTATTGACAGTTTTTGAAAAAGATGAACAAAAATCTAAACAACAAGATTGGTCTATGCAGTAAGCCAAGAGCTGTGAGGGTGAATGCTGCTGTGATTGGCTAACAACAGAAACTGCAACGTTTAATTTTACTACACAATTTTGACATTACTACTGCTAGGTCGCCGACATTTGCAGAAATGAAAAAACAGGGCACAGAAATAAAAAATAAAAAGAAACAAGGAAGTCAACATGAAGTGTTTTGGACAGATCTCATATGTGATGAAACTGAATGATATACCCACCGGACACCTTTTACATGCCACTTACATGCAGTTACCATTGTTAGCAAAGTCATTATCGCCAAGCACGAATGTAATTTTCCTCTCAATTCTTACTCTAAGAGATAAGCAGGCTGCTAGCTTCTTGATGAACAGAATATCTAACAATAAATCAATACCATACATAAACATACAGCTCTAAACGCGGCCGTACATTTGCAATGTACGGCTGATATTTTTATGGGCCAATGTTTTTTTCATCGATATATCAATAATTTTATTGATAACAATAATCTTCTAAATATCAATATATCGGATTCCCAATATTTTTATAAATATTGGCGGTAATAATAGATGTCACACGATAAGCATGAGCAAATAAAGGATTTAAATATATTTTAATGGTTATAGATACATATTCCAAATTTGCCTGGCCCTACCTGGGAAAGTAAAGAGTGGAACGGATGCTGCATGGGTGTTTGAATAATTGCTGTGGAGAGGGATCAATTGTTGCCCAGGCAACAATCCAATCGACTATGCAGGTTGTGATATACCTTTCCCATTTCTTGTTTTCATTTTTTTGATTTCTTCAAAGGCAAAGAGAAGTGGGGAATCGGTAGCCCAGCATAGAGCCTGTGACTACCATCATGTATTTTTGATTGCTAAGTGTAAAAAAACAAAAGATGTTTTTCCTGTTTCTCGGTAAGAGGAAGGACTCACTCTCTGTTAATAAATGAAGGTAGACGCATGTTATTTTGGAGTGTAATCTGCCATTTTGGTTGTGAGAATAAGTAAAAAGTCTGTATTTTTTGTGTGCATCAAAGGACAAATACAACATTATTTTACTAACTGAAACATTATATGAGTTATTATTCCAAGTGGTACTGTAATATATAAAAATCCAAGAAGCCCACCTGTGTACTTTGGAGTTACAATGAAGATCCGATTACAATGTCGTAGATACGGTCAAGATTTTGTAGGTGGATACGGCGATCAGACATAGTATTATTAATTGGTAAGCATAAATCTATAACAAGAGAAAGACTACTTGGTCGATGCACAACTAATATGAACCCATTTATAGGCAGAGCCCAGCTTATTGTGCTTGTCAAAGCGCCTAAGAATTAATCTCATTATTTCCATACATCTAAACATTTATATTATTGTATCATATATTTTTTATTATATTATAAGGTGAATCTTACAGTATGTATTTCAAGGACTGGAATACACTACTACTCAACATTCTCCCATCTGAAACTGAGTACCATGGAACATTTGTACAGAACGATAAAAACCACACGTGTATGTGTTTTAATCTTTGTGGTTCTAGATATTCTCCCACAAATAATTCAGCAATATAAGCGTACTAAATAGCACTGATAAAAACAAAATTAAGGATGTTTAGGATAATGGGCTTCTAAATCTATATTACTCTATGAAGACAAGTCATTGTCTAATATTGTTATAAAACATCTTGAAAAGTTTTAGACCGATTTCTGCATGATAGTATAAAGTTTGAATGGACATAATATATACTCTAATAAAAATTCTGACAGACATATGCTACATGTATATATAAAGGGGAAACACTGTTTACAAACATCTCAAAATGTTCTTGAACGATTTCCTTCAAACATTCACACGAAACTCTAGTAAAGGTTCGGACAGATCTATGATAGCAAAGTATTTAAACCATTAGACAAACTTTTTCTCTCATATATATATGTATTCTTTTCCCTTACATACAACTTTAAACAAAAATTGTATACACAGTAATGTGCTTTTTTTTCTTCTTTTTCCTTGCAGTTGGTTTGTGCAGAACACAGGTAAGTTGTATTTATGGCCTATCAGCTTACGATTAGAATAATACTATGCAACTGAATTGTCTGAAACTTTGTAATTCACAGATTAAAACCATAGGAATTACTGTCACTGAAGCTACGATCTTCACAGATCCAGCAGCTGGAGAAGTCTCTCTCATACCCTGCATACCAACAAACCCAACCGATTTACTCATTCATTTTAAGTGACTTCAGTTTCCAATCAAGGTTTCATTTACAATAACAATTAACAAGGCTCAAGGTCAAAGTCAAGGAAGATTAGACAGACAGATGGGGGGATTGTTGTAGACAGGGGCAAGGTGGGGATGGACAGAGAGAGGGGAGGAGGATATGGAGTGAGAGAGGGGAGGACATGATGGATAGAGGGAGGAGAAGGAGGTGATCGACAGCGAGGAAGAGGATGAGGAGGAGATGGGCAAAGAGAGGGGGGGAGGAGATCATGATGGAATCCAATTTCCATACATATTTAGCAACTGTGAAGCACTGATGGGTTCCCTAGTATGGTACACAAATGTGTTAAAATGGTGGATCAATGCAAGCAAAAATTTAATGCCCCTGATTCAGAACATATTTCAAAATATAAGATGGTGTTTGAGAAATCTTATCAACTGAACTGGTCAACAGAGATATTTAAAGTTTCCAAAGTGCAACGAACAAACACATGAACTTACATCTTAAAGGACAGTGAAAGTAAAGATATTTCTGTTAGGTTTTTACACAGAAGAATTACAGAGAAGCTCTAAACCAGATGTGGTTCTCATAGAACATGTCACAGGACATCAGGGGAAGAGGGCTTCAGTTACATGTGTTGGCTTCTAAAATTCATTAAAAAATTTCATAGGGTGTTCATGCAGAATATGATACCAAGGGCAAAGTGGAAATCTAAAGAATGCTGGACTGTAAACCTACATGTTGCAGGGGCATTTCGTATTCAATGTGCTGCATATGTAAAAAACGGAATAAAATCTACTAGTCTGACTCATTCAGTGATTTAAATCCATCACAAGAATTGTGCCACAATTTTACCAACAACCACATGTTCTACAGTGTTTGATGCCATCAAGACTCTGATACATATCTCATTTGATATTCCTGCCTACGGCCCTCTTGATAACCGTACATGTGTCAGTTGACGTTTAGATGTGATGTCATACCTTCTGACTTTAAAAGAATGGTCATAATTACTAAGCACATATTTTATTAGCAAATTTTATTACATCATCTGTGTGCTTTAATAGTTTAGTTCCCTGAGTTTTTGCGCGTAAATTTAATATCTAATAGCCTCTGTTCTTGCATTTTCATTTACGTTGGAAAGTAAACCGATTTTGTGACATATTACTAGTTTCTAGTTGGGGCGAATTATTTAGTTTCACCTGAGTGCTTCGGTAGTTAGGTTTTCGAATATCTGCGTATTATCAGACACAGTTCCTGTGAAAACATTGTTATAACAAATAAATTAACAATGGAGCTGATCCTCCTTGGTACACAAAATGGGTTAGAACACTGTTGCAGAAACAAACATGCCAAATTTAAACTGATGTGAAATCCCCAAGATTGGCAATATTTTATAGAAGCTTGAATTTTAGTGCCGACTTCAATGCGAGATGCTTATAACAGCTTCCGCAAGGAAACTTTGTCTCAAAACCTGGCAGAAAATCTAAAGAGATTCTGGTCGTATCTGAAGTATGCTAGTGGCAAGAAACAATCAATGCCTTCTCTGTGCAATAGCAATGAAGATACTATCAAAGACAGTGCTGCCAAAGTAGAGTTACTAAACACAGCCTTCCGAAATGCCTTCACAAAAGAAGACAAAGTAAATATTACAGAATTCTAATCAAGAAAAGCTGCCAACATGAGTAACGTAGAAGTAAATATCCTCTGAGTAGTGAAGCAACTTAAATCACCTAATAAAAGCTAGTCTTCTGGTCCTGACTGTATACCAATTAGGTTCTTTTCAGAGTATGTTGATGCATTAGCTCCATACTTAACAGTCATATACAACCATTTGCTTGACGGAAGATCTGTACCTAAAGACTGGAAAGTTGCACAGGTCACCTCAATATTCAAGAAAGGTAGTAGGAGTAATCAAATAAATTACAGGCCCATATTGTTAGCATTGATGTGCAACAGGATTTTGGAACATATATTGTGTTTGAACATCATGAATTACCTCGAATAAAATGGGCTATTGACACACAGTCAACATGGGTTTAGAAAACATTGTTCCTGTGAAACACAACTAGCTCTTTATTCGCATGAAGTGTTGAATGTTATTGACAAGGGATTTCAGATTGATTCCGTATTTCTGGAAGGCTTTTGACACTGTACCACACAAGTGGCTCATAGTGAAATTGCGTGCTTATAGAATATTGTCTCAGAAATGTGACTGGATTTGTGATTTTCTGTCAGAGAGGTCACAGTTTGTAGTAACTGACAGAAAAACATTGAGTAAAACAGAAGTGATTTCTGGCAGTCCCCAAGGTAATGTTACAGGCCCTTTGCTGTTCCTTATCTATATAAAGGATTTGGGAGACAATCTGAGTAGCCGTCTTCGGTTGTTTGCAGATGACGCTGTCGTTTATCAACTAATAAAGTCATCAGAAGATCAAATCCAACTGCAAAACAATTTAGAAAAGATATCTGAATGGAGCGAAAAGTGGCAATTGACCGTAAATAACAAAATGTGTGAGCACATCCACATGAATGCTAAAAGGAACTCATTAAATTTCGGTTACACGATAAATCAGTCTAATGTAATAGCCACAAATTCAACTCAATACCTAGGTATTACAATTATGAACAACTTAAATTGGAAGGAACACATAGAAAATGTTGTGGGGAAGGTTAACCAAAGGCTGCATTTTATTGGCAGGACACTTAGAAAATGTAACAGACCTACTAAGGAGACTTCCTACACTACAATTGTCCATACTCTTTTAGAATACTGCTGCACGGTGTGGAATCCTTACCATATATGACTGATGGAGTACATCGAAAAAGTTCAAAGAAAGGCAGTACGTTTCGTATTATCATGAAATATGGGAGAGAGTGTCACAGAAATGATACAGGATTTGGGCTGGACGTCATTAAAAGAAAGGCATTTTTCATTTTGATAGAATCTTCTCAGGGAATTCCAATCACCAACTTTCTCCTCCAAATGTGAAAATATTTTGTTAACACTGACCTACATAGGGAGGAATGATCACCACAATAAAATAAGGGAAATCAGAGCTTGTATGTAAAGATATAGGTGTTCATTCTTTTAACGTGCTATACAAGATTGGAATAATAGAGAATTGTGAATGTGGTTTGATAAACCCTCTGTAGGCACTTAAATGTGATTTGCAGAGTACCGATGTAGATCTAGAAATTACTTTCCACCAACAGATCTAGGCAAGGGTCCTGGAGTATTGCACTGATCAATCTTGAGACATACAACCGATTTCCTACTATCCAAAAGGCAAACAATAAACTACATCTAGGAGTTGATAAAGTTGTGAAAATATGCCCGGCTCATATGATATTGATGATTTAAATGGATGTATAAAAAATTCATCTGTAAAAGAGTGCAAGTTACATGAAAATGTTAATATGTGTAAAATGAAAATAAAATTGGCAAAACAGACAACAGACTTTAGCCATGAGGGTTCCATAAGGCCACTATAAGCTTTCTCAAGGATTCACACTTTGGACAAGAATTCAGATAAATTTTAAGGATCAGAACAACCTGTGGATGTACAAGCAGTTAGCTTGACTAGTGTCGAGCATACCATCGCAATGAATCTGTATCTTCACTACAAAAGCCCAGGATACAAAATTGTCGAGATGTGCCAAGCAAACTGATACACCTGCCAGTGACTTGGCAGGCACCAGACCATCTCAATTTGAATATTGTTGACCGGGACAAGAATACAGTTGATTTTTTACAAGAGACAACTGCCATACTACTTCAATTTATACAGCATGGTACAAAAGGGATGCACACAACCTTCAGTACATCATTTCAGAAGCTCAATGTTGTAACATGGGAGAATTACAAGTTCCTTAAACTGATAGGATAGAAACCACATAGTGATGTCACTCAATATAATGGCTCCAGTTTGTGAATCATTTGCTAGGAATATTTCTCTCATAAGCCTTTTGCTTCAGCAACATTTAATAATAATGATGGGATAAGAATTCTCATTCTACACACACGATGGTTTAACAATTGCGAGCAAGTTTCCTATACTTGGAAGGAAAATTTGAGAAGAAAGATGGAGGCCCTACACCAGCTTCCAGCTTACATGTAATATTTTTGCCTTTATACGTCAAGAAATAAGATACTAACTGGATGGCATTGAGGTCGACCATCGAAACATATGTTTGTGTGTCAACTTTGGACTTGAGCAGGATGGTAAAAACACAGATGAATAAGTCTCTGCTTTAGAGTATGTATCCCACCAAAAATGTTTATGGGGAGTGTTTAGGATACAAGACACATCATGAACGCTAAGCAAGAACTAATTCTGGTTTGAAGTACAACAGATAACTCAATATAAGAGCCTAAGCCTAAAGAGAATAAAAGCTCATCAGATAAACTGGTATAGGAAATGCCTCATATTCCTGTGACAGGGGAAATGCCTCATATTCCTGTGACAGATAAAGAACACTTGAATTTTTTATGGGTATTGAAATCAGAAGTTTAATTACCAAGAAGTTTATGTTCATAGGAACTGTTTGAATATTCAGTTCTACAGCAGTTCAACTAGAACTGCAATGATTCATTATACTGGCTCTCCAGACGGGATGGGATGTCCGAAAAAGCATTCGAGTGAGTTCAACAATTGTAAACTAACCAAAGCCAAAGTGTACTTAATTCTGAATTCTACCTATATGATAATCTACAATTTGACTGCGGTACTAACACTCATGGCCTACTCTCTGACATGTGAACAAGTTTTCACTCCAATTAGATACATAGTTCAAAGCAAAATGAAAGTGAAATCAGGACTAAGAGACATATGTGTTGAATTTAATCTTCAGATAATTTCCCCAGGTACTGCAGATCCACATCATTTCACAATGACACCTTCAAGTGTGAACATCGTTGCTGACACACAGGGTTTCTACAAGGAACGAGGAAAATTTATATTTAAAGATATCATCTTCACTGTATTCACAAATGTTGGACATGTAATAATGACATTCTCTGCAAGTGTGACACCATCCAATTGTTCAGAAAAGTAATGTGTGCCAAGACAAAAAATCACATTGTGGTCAGCACATTATCACCACAGGAAATACTGGAACATCCCAGGAATTGCTTACAATGATATACTGACATCCGTCCAAATCTTTGTACACAAAGACAATGTCATTTACGTAAAGTTAATGAAAAGGTGTTGTGGATATGTAATTATAAGAATGCTTCAGTTAGCAACTGGGAATAGCATCCATCTGTCAAACAGGTGTATGAATTTGAGTGACCAACAAACGATATTTTCTTTTTCAAATAAGCTTCGTATTTAATCAGTTCAATATCCTTCTAAATCCTCCTCCACCAACAGGTTTCAACATGTGTGCAGACAGGGAATTATTCACAGTAAGTATTTATTTTCATCCAGAAACATTTAGGTTTCCCATCAAAAATAGTAGAGTTTTAGATGTGGCTTCTACATGTCTTTGGAATCAGCAACAGTCTCCTGCTGCCTCTTTCCGACACACTATCCAACCCATTCTGAATGCAAAATTCCATGTATTTATTGCACAAACTGAGGTGCACACCTCATACTTAAAGTTCACTTTTTTCTTCATCACCGCACTCATGCTGGATAAAAACCACCCAACATTTATGTCTCAGCCCTTTAGATAATAATGTAACACTGGACAGTGCATACAGACACAGCTGTGTCCTATGCACTCGAAGGAAGAACTCTAATAATGAATTCCAGATATCCAGACACTGTCGCCTCCAGTACAATATCGATACCTCTGAACTTCTAACCCAGCATATGAAATGCATTTTGGGCATGAAGACAGCATACTGAAATGCTAACACTGGAACTCAAAATAAAATAAAATAACTTCTCAAATATGTACGGCTATTTGGCAATCTTCCTCGATAAAAGTTTTTGAATAGGTCTATGGCAGCAGCATGTCACAGCATTGCTGCAATCCTTTACTTGACTAAAGTAACATCAAGTACATAGGAATGCGCAGATATTTAAAATGCCCTCTTGATTTTTGGTGGTTTAAGATATCTTCTTTAAAAACAATAATGATAGAGAGTGTGTGTGTGTGTGTGTGTGTGTGTGTGTGTGTGTGTGTGTGTGTGTGTGTGTGTGTGTGTGTTGGGAGAGGGGAGTGCAAGTTGGTTATCTACTGGGGGATAAAGCTCACTCTCTCCCCTCCATTCCACTCACTGACTCGAAACTAAAAGGACTGTAGGAAAAACATTGCCATCAATTAGGTCTCAAAAACAAAGAAAGCAGGCAAGGCCTGTTGATGCTAAAGGAGCTGGATTGGCTAAAAGGCTGCAAGGAATTACTGAATATATCAACGCAGAGTGCAAAGCAGATGGCAGTCCTCCAGGGCTCTTACTACAGTGAGAGTCTTTCCCTCCACATTTGCGATAAACACTAACATAAAGATTAACAGAACTTCAGACTGGGGTAAAATCCGCTTTCTCTAATGAATCTTAGAATTCATCCAATACTCGCTTCACCGTGTCAGTATTTCATCAATATATGGGCCAATGTGAGGAGGGGTACCCAGATCGATCCTCTTGCCATAAGAGAAAATCATTACCGAGCCTTGTATGTGTGATCGACAGACTGCATAAAGTGGCAAAATTCTTTCCTCAAGGTTCAGTAGTGGTTTTCTTTCTTCATTCTGATTTTACTGGGGGTAGTACAATTTTACCAATCAAACTCTCTTCCTGTTATGATTAGATGCATTTCTTGGCGTATTAGGTCAGTACCAGGTATCTTAATGCCTAGTAATTCACTCACAGTTGCTTCCTCAGCAAGACGATGTGTGAGCTGCTTACGAGCATAGGAGTGTGCCTCAGTGAGCACATGAAAGTGGTGGCAGCACCCAATGGAGGAGGTCAATAGTAGATCCTGAACACTGACAGGCATTGCCTTGCATAGTGATGGCTAACAGATTGAAGACAGCTCTATGAGTCACAGACCAACAGGGACTTTTTGGCTACAATGTGTTATAGGGCTTTGGTGACAATTGCCTCCTCAGCAGTGAATGCACTTGGCAGAGACCAAAGTTTGTTATTACTACTGTACACAAACACACACTCAACTCTACAATAGTTCTATAGCCATCTGTGTACATGGTTTCTGAATTAATATGCCCATGAAGGATTAAAAGAAACAGTCACCTACAGACATTAAGGTGTGTGTTCCCTTCAGGTCCACAGAGCAGTCGAGGTGTATGTTTGAGCTAGCTATGCACTATGGAGTAGTTCGAGGAAAGGATCTGTGCATGCAGTTGATTGGAGGTATCTAAAGACAATTCCTCAATATTTCCCAGTTGTTCTACTACCCCAGAGACATTTCACTTAAAGTCTAGACTTCTGATTGCCAGAGGCAGATGGCATGGATCACCAGGTGCCTACCCATTCATTATTACATAATTAAATAGAAGTTCCTGATGCTTAACTTGCAATAGCAGTGGCATGCTTCTGCCAGAAGGCCTTCAATGGGACCTGTGCAAAAGGCTCGTTGCCAGCCTCGTACCACTACTGTGGACAGAATCTAGTGAAAAACCAATGGTGTTGCAAATCCGTATGTTATACATCCTTAACCTAAATGGGATAAGATGAAGGATTTCTAGAATTTTGATAGAACTGTAACGATACAGTCACCTTACCACAAGGTTCCATTACGGAATATTAGAGCGATCTTAGAGTGTTGAATTTTTATAGATAGTAATTTTATTTGGCACCCATGTGATAACCATTTTAGTTTCTCGTCAAAAATGCCTCAGGTGTGAAACAGGAGTGGTTTAGTGGTGGCAGATTGTGAAAATGAGGCTAACAATTGTCTGTCTAATCCTACTCCTAATGATCCAACTCCCCAAGACACTATCCAAATTGAACCCTGCCTGGAACAGTTCGGTCCTCCGTCACAGCGGGACCCACCTCCTCTTCCTCAAAATCACCCTCACCAAACCGTCCAGGAATTTCTGGCTTCCAGCCTTGCCTCTCAATCCTTCTTTAAAAAAACCTTAATCCTACTCCCAACATCACCACTGCTGAAGCCCAAGCTATCCGTGATCTGAAGGCTGACCGATTCATCATCATTCTTCCGGTGGACAAGTGTTCCACGACCGTGGTGCTTGATCGTCGGGAGTATGTGGCTGAGGGACTGTGTCAGCTTTCAGACAACACCACTTACAAAGTTTGCCAAGGTAATCCCATTCCTGATGTCCAGGCGCAGCTTCAAGGAATCCTCAGAACCTTAGGCCCCCTACAAAACCTTTCACCTGACTCCATCAACCTCCTGACCCCACCGACACCCCGCACCCCTACCTTCTACCTTCTTCCTAAAATTCACAAACCCAATCATCCCGGCCGCCCCATTGTAGCTGGTAACCAAACCCCCACAGAACGTATCTCTGCCTACGTAGATCAACACCTTCAACCCATTACATGCAGTCTCCCATCCTTCATCAAAGACGCCAACCACTTTCTTGAACGCCTGGAATCTCTACCCAATCTGTTACCTCGGAAACCATCCTTGTTACCATTGATGCCACTTCCTTACACACAAATATTCCGTACGTCCAGGGCCTTGCTGCGATGGAGCACTTCCTTTCACGCCGATCACCTGCCACCCTACCTAAAACCTCTTTCCTCATTACCTTAGCCAGCTTCATCCTGACCCACAATTTCTTCACTTTTGAAGGCCAGACATACCAACAATTAAAGGGAACAGCCATGGGTACCAGGAGGGCCCCCTTGTACGCCAACCTATTCATGGGTTGCTTAGAGGAAGCCTTCTTGGTTACCCAGGCCTGCCAACCCAAAGTTTAGTACAGATTTATTGATGACATCTTCATGATCTGAACTCACAGCGAAGAAGAACTCCAGAATTTCCTCTCCAACCTCAACTTCTTTGGTTCCATCAGATTCACCTGGTCCTACTCGAAAACCCATGCCACTTTCCTTGACGTTGACCTTCATCTGTCCAATGGCCAGCTTCACACGTCCATCCACATCAAACCCACCAACAAGCAACAGTACCTCCATTATGACAGCTGCCACCCATTCTACAACAAACGGTCCCTTCCCTACAGCCTAGGTCTTCGTGGCAAACGAATCTGCTCCAGTCCGGAATCCCTGAACCATTACACCAACAACCTGAAAACAGCTATCGCATCCCGCAACTACCCTCCCGACCTGCTACAGAAGCAAATAACCAGAGCCACTTCTTCATCCCCTCAAACCCAGAACCTCCTACAGAAGAACCACAAAAGTGCCCCACTTGTGACAGGATACTTTCCGGGACTGGATCAGACTCTGAATGTGGCTCTCCAGCAGGGATACAACTTCCTCAAATCCTGCCCTGAAATGAGATCCATCCTTCATTAAATCCTCCCCACTCCACCAAGAGTGTCTTTCCGCTGTCCACCTAACCTTCGTAACCTCTTAGTTCATCCCTATGAAATCCCCAAACCACCTTCCTACCCTCTGGCTCCTACCCTTGTAATCGCCCCCGGTGTAAAACCTGTCCCATGCACCCTACCACCACCACCTGCTCCAGTCCTGTAACCTGGAAGGTGTACATGATCAAAGGCAGAGCCACGTGTGAAAGCACCCACATGATTTACCAACTGACCTGCCTACACTGTGAAGCTTTCTATGTGGGAATGCCCAGCAACAAACTGTCCATTCGCATGAATGGACACAGGCAGACAGTGTTTGTTGGTAATGAGGATCACCCTGTGGCTAAACATGCCTTGGTGGACGGCTAGCACATCTTGGCACAGTGTTACACCGTCCGAGTTATCTGGATACTTCCCACTAACACCAACCTATCAGAACTCCGGAGATGGGAACTTGCCCTTCAATATATCCTCTCTTCCCATTACCCACCTGGCCTCAACCTCTGCTAATTTCAAGTTGCCGCCCCTCGTACATCACTTGTCACTCATCAACATCTTTGCCTCTGTACTTCCGCCTCGACTGACATCTCTGCCCAAACTCTTTGCCTTTACAAATGTCTGCTTGTGTCTGTGTATGTGCGGATGGATATGTGTGTGTGTGCAAGTGTATACCTGTCCTTTTTTCCCCCTAAGGTAAGTCTTTCCGCTCCCGGGACAGGAATGACTCCTTACCCTCTCCCTTAAAACCCACATCCTTTAGTCTTTCCCTCTCCTTCCCTCTTTCCTGATGAAGTAACTGTCGGTTGTGAAAGCTTGAATTTTGTGTGTATGTTTGTGTTTGTTTGTGTGTCTATCGACCTGCCAGCGCTTTTGTTTGGTAAGTTACATCATCTTTGTTTTTGGATATATTTTTCCCATGTGGAATGTTTCCCTCTATTATATTCATATCATTAATATGAACCCAACAATTACGTTTGTAATATTAGTAATTTGCACCAATTTAAAATGTTGCTTTGACTTTGAAAACATTGTGTCTCACCAATACATAGAATGAACTAACATATTTCTGGTTATCTGTATTCGAATTCACCAAAGCAACTTTGAAATTTACACTACTTTAAACTATTGTGGTGACATTGTTTATGTTGGGCCTCACCAGTATATCGAATGAAGGAAACATGTTGGATTAAAAACTAAGGTACCATCATAATTTGCACACAATACAAACTACAGGCACATGGAAGGAATAAAATTGTTATTGTAGTTATGCAGTAACTAGCTATTAAAGTTATGATATTTCAAGTCATTGAGAGACAGCCATTTTTATGTTTTTTAAGTCAGAAATTGTTCATTCTCCAAACAGAAACATGACACAATGCTCTTTCAGACAGAATCAAACATGTTCATGTTTTAATTGGTGTTAGTTACTATAACTGTAATAACGACTATACAGAAATGTAAAATTTTACTCGTACAAAATTTAATTCCTTCCTGTCTTTGTACAAAATTATTCACCATTATTCTGTGTAATTTTCTATGTGATTTGGGAAGATGTATGTAAAAATTTTAATTGTTAAATATGCAAATTTCAATGTGTAACAATAACAGTAATTGTTTAAAATCATATAAATAGAGGCAATTTGTATGCTGCCAGAGGTTAGTCCTACCTCAGTCTTAAGTTTGCCTTGGACAGAATTTTTGTATTAACAGCATGTAGTCAGACTTTGTATGTTCGCCGTCCAACATCTAGCATACAAAATAAAATTCTTTGTGTACAAGAAGTACTGAACTTACTTACTTCATTACACGATTCCTATGTGGCAATGCAGTAACATCAAGTTGAACCTAGGGCAGCATCAAGAAAAAGCACTCTGGATTACACAAGATATGTATTTATTTATTTATTTATTTATTTTTTTGTGGGGGATATCCTTAATAAGATGTGCTGTGCCATACTGACCATTGTTTTTCTTGTGTTAAGCAATGATACACATTCCAAACTTCAGCACAAAAACATTTTCGCCACATTATATTACAACTGAATGAAACACATAGTAAGACAAGAGCCCCACGGTGCTTCTGAAAAATTCTTCTACTGTTGATAGATAATCAATGGAAAGTCTTGTGTCTGCTAGAATAAAATTTAATAAACAGAGTTGATGGACATGTATTTATGCACTGAAGTTTTTAACTCTGTGAGAATCCATTATACTTCCATGTCTCATCTTTGAGAAAATTGCTTTTACTTCTGAGATATCCATGACAACTGGTAGTGACCATACATACTGGATGCTGAATCCCCAATCTGGCTTGTTCTAGTTTGAACAGACGCTTTCTATGCAGACCATATGTCACTGGTTTTGAGGAACTTCACATTCATTCTTGTCATGTGTCATAATTAAGCACAGTCTATGAGTGAGACAGAACTATATGGAATAATTTTGTGGAATACCTATTCATGAATAAATCTTCAAAAAGGTAACAACTTGCTCAGTAAGACAAAATCTTAATATGCTCTAATGTCAAAATGGTGATGTACACAGGCGAAACAATACACCACAGTATTACACACAGCATATGATTTATTATTTTAAAACAAAATTACCTTGGAAACTATGTTGACATCATCTTTAGTAAAATTGCAGCAGCCAAAGCATAAAATTCCCTAAAATAAGTAATGATCAGCCTTAACTGGTGAGGAGAGGCAGAAAGAGTGTGTGAGTGTGTGTGTGTGTGTGTGTGTGTGTGTGTGTGTGTGTGTGTGTGTGTGTGTGCATCTGTGTTGGGGGGGGGGGGGGGGGGGTTGTGTTTGTAGTTCACTCACACAGCCCCAAGTGCTGTGACTGACCCCATCACAAGTTTACAGGATTCAGACACTATGGCGAGGAATCGAGGAATCAAGGTATTCATCTCTGACACAAGAGCCAGTGATAATTTTATCATTGGTAAGAAAACCCAAAACTATTTTACAGAGCTGAATACAGTTAATGTGGCAAAGTTCGGCCCATACTAGATTTCTTTTTTCCTTTCTTATTAAAAATCAATCCCACACTTAGTAAGGTTTTCTGTGGAAGAATGACATTTGAATCATTGAAGTGTCCGTCTCCATGCTTTGATGGCTGCAGCAATCAGTTCTAGCCACCATGCCACAAGTTTCTGATGACACTTCCCAAAGAAGCAGGAGACTGTCACGTGTAGTATGTGAGATTTATTCTCACTTTTTCTTACACAATATCGTCAATTCCCTTCAACTGATTAAATTCAAACACTATTTTGGTGCCAAAAATTGACCAATCAGCTTTTCTGAGAGACAGCCACTGACGCAGTGATAATTGTGACTGTGTTAAATAAGGGAGTGATGGTTGGGATAAAATTTGTGACCGCTAGGGTATCTTTGCTGAAATGAATTTTAACTCTAGTATTGGGTGGGCAATGATCAAGTTGTGTAATTAATTTTTCTATTGTTTCACCGCTTTAGACTTATTTGTATCATCCCATTTCTTTGTGGTATATTAGTTCAATTTATCTATACCACAAGAATTGCTCAAATGAAATATGTCAAACTAAACAAACTTTATTGTTGGTTTATCATTATTTCTTTACCTTTAGCTTGTTTTGCCTCTTGTTTAGCTGAAACTAGTCCTCATCGTCAATTACAAGGAATGACTGTTTCTGTCAGTTTTATCAAACTGAGACTCTATGAGTACTTCCATCACCTTTTTGCACTTTGACATCCTTTCCCTATGGCGAGTTGTGAAATTATGCTCAAACGCTAGCAATGTAGTCAGCCATTCAGTTGATAAATATGTGGAACCATTAGAAATCACAGTAATTCATTCTTCATTTGAGATTTATTTGCAGGAGACAAACAATTTACTCTTTTACCAGCCACTGAACTGTCAACCTTCTTGCATTTGAAGGCAAGGCCAGGTACTGTGTGCCACATCTTCACTGAGACATGATGAACCATTGAAATCAATATTAAGGGCATAGTTCTCATCGCTCCTACTTTTGCAATTATTACTGATTAATTGCTGCCTAGTTTTACACATAACCTGAAGTAAAATATTTGTATTCTGCTTTGGACTTTCTGCTAAGAAACTTACATTAAGGGCAGTTCCTCCCATGTACACAATCATTTGAGGAGACGGAAGTATCCTTGGCTCTGTCCATCAGTATTCAACGAAGGATGAGGCAACATGAGTGTAGTGAATGAAATTATCTTCATTAGAACTGGAGCAGATTAGTTTCAAACCTTCACTGGGGTATCTGTTCTTACTATCAATAAATTGAATTTTTATAGTCAAATAAGCTACATTTACTTACAAAATATTTTACTTTATGATTGCCCTCAGCTTAAGTGGGACAGAAAAGCACCCAGTATATTACAATAACAAGTAAGCTCTTAGGGAGTAATACGCACTTCGAAATAAAGATGTCACGAAATTTTAACCCAAAAGAACTAATGTTGTGTAGGTCAACAGCGCACCATTTATAAACTATGGAAACTTGCTGCCATGCACTTCGATTGACTGCGGGATTGCCCTGTTGCTGGTGATCTGGAGAATGCATAACTGTGAATGCTTTGCCTGCCAGAGATCACAATGTATCCAAGGCATCCCACACACTCGATGGTACTGTGCCAGCTTTCCACTCTGGGGGCCTCGGGACAAATCCACCAAGGTTCCAACACATCCATTGCAGTTTCATGATAAGACGTTCTGGGAACAAACCCATAAACAGCTGTTAGTTCATGTACAGAAAGCCTTTTACAAATTGTGTCGGCACTGAAAAGAGCCTTTATTGTAGCTCGGATACTGTGTACCAAAGCAGGTGCTCAAACTGGCGACCCTCTGAAGTGACACACAAGCTTGGTAACGTTGAACGGTGTTTTGCCGAACTCTTTCATAGATTCCTGGCATTGCCCTGATGTGATTGGTGGCAAGCTGAATGTGATACATTAATTCATCTTCATTTGTAGGTGGTTCACGTCCAGGTGGGTGAACTAGAACCTTGAAGGATCCCCATAGGAAAAAGGCTGATGGCGTGA
This sequence comes from Schistocerca americana, assembly GCF_021461395.2. Lineage (NCBI taxonomy): Eukaryota > Metazoa > Arthropoda > Insecta > Orthoptera > Acrididae > Schistocerca > Schistocerca americana. The sequence continues at coordinate 33,897,858 of NC_060129.1, read as the reverse complement.
GATCTGGTCGTCAGGGCCATGTCCTACAAGCACCTCTGCCATTGAACTGGCCGTCGAAGAGTTCATTTAAATATATGCGCACAGCACGACTGTTATGTGCAGATGCCCCATCATGCTGCAACCACATGCGTAGTCAGATGTCCAGGGGAATGTCTTCCAGCAGGCTGGGTAGAGTTTCTTACTAAAAATCAAGGCAATTGGCCCCCGTAAGTTGAGGAGGTAGATGGACCAGCCAAATCAGATGGTTGCCCACAATGACTAAATGTTAAATGAAAATCGTTCCTGGTTTCCCTGGGTGCATGTGACATGAGGATTTCCCCTTGCCCAGTAATGAACGTTTTGAGTGTTGTAAAGGCCATCTTGACAGAAGGTGCACTCGTCGGTAAACAACACAATGGCGGGGCAGTCAGGACCTCGTGCAACAGTTCACAGAAACCACCGGAAAAACCCTAGGCTGTGATCATAGTCCGCCACAGGATTTAGGTCTTTGACAGGGTGGAAACTAAATGGATGCTGGCCATAGTTACTCAGAACCTCCCAGACTAACTGATGAGTGACCACCAAGTTGTGTCCAACCACTCGCAGACTTGTCGTAGGTGCTTCCTTGAAGTGCTTGAGAACAGTCTCTTCAAATGCAGCATCCTATCGTGTTCGAGGTCTTCCAGCATCATCACGATATCCCACTAATGAGTATGTTTCACTAAGTTGCTGGTTAATTGCTGTAAATGTCCAGGGATGTGGGTGGCGTCTTGCTGCATACCGTTCCTCACACAACTGTCGAGCTTCATGCGCATTACCACTGGCTAGTCCATAGACAAAACTCATATCTCGTTCTTCCTCAAATCAATACTGTGCTGCCATTCTTACTGCATGACTAAATCACAGGTGATGTTTGTGTGCTCTGAAGCGAAGCTTATGTGTGAATGCCTCTGATGTGAGGTGGAGACAAACAACAAGACCAATTCGACATGTGTGTATCACATGGTGGCAGTGACGGGGCGAGGGATGTTTGTATGTGTGAACCGACAACCATAGCACTGCCCGTCAACCGATGAACAGCAACAGGGCAATCCCACAGCCAATTGGAGAATGTGGTGCCAAGTTTCCATAGTTTAAAAAGGATGCATTGTCGACCTACACAACATTAGTAATTTTGGTTCCTATTGGCATCAGCTATCTAGGGTTAAAATTTTGTGACACAATTTTTCTCCATCCTGCTGAAATTATCAAGAAACTGCTTACTAGACAATGGACTTATTTTGCCTGAGTCATGATCATGGCAAAGAAGTCAAAACAAGATCTGAGGGATCATCAAATGGACAATCTTCTGGGAGAGTGTGCCAAACAGTGAGAATAGCTGCATAGTTACTTTTACATGGCACTGTGAAATATATGCTGAAGAAAACAAAGGTTTTTTAGTGAACTACTAAATGACGTACATTAAACTCAAGATATCCCAGAGATGAGAAGACTAACCTGAAATGTGTGTGCAGAATCATTTTGAAAACCAGGTTAATATTTTAAGAAGATTATATGCTAAAAAATCAAATTTTTCAGATGTAATATCAATATCAATGCTCCTCCACCTCCTCCTCCACCACCACCACCACTTAAACTTCCCACCAATGTCTGAGGCATATTAGTTCTTCTCATGACAACTGATTGCTTCTTATTTCCATACTGATTATCATTGATTTTTGCCTTTTGTCAATTTGTGTCCAAGTCAACAATGCCATTATCTTCATCACTTGAGTCTTCACTATCACTAATGACATCGAAACTTCTTTCAGCTGCCAGAAAATGATTCTTTGTAGTTGTAGCTGTGTTGCTACATTCTGGTTTATTTCTTTTGGGGATTACACAATTAAAATTAGTTCTTTCTTCTTCTAAACATGGCTGATTTCCAGTACTTTTAGTATCACATTTTTCATTTATAGCATTATTAGAACCAAGTCCATGAACTGTATCTGTGAACTTATTGTTGGCAGGTAAGGGTGAAAATGCAGAATTCCTCTTTTGAGTTTTGTTTCTGAATTCCTCACAACTACTTTCTTGTGATGATTGTCCAGGGGCTGTTGGGAGGAGGAACAGCTGTCTAAAATAGCTGCATTGTCATTTCCCTTCCACTGAAAATCTTGTGGTTCTCCTGATTATCACACAGAAAACAAAAAAAGATTAAAACTGAAGTGATTATAATGAAGTAGTCAACTTAAGGCATGAATGTAAAACAATCAAAAAGAAATAAAATAATTGATTATTGGAATTATCATATCATTTACAATGTGATATAAATATTTATGTACAAGAATTAAATGATAAACAAGCAAATCTGTGAAACTAAAGCTCTTAACTGGTAACTAAGTCAGTTAAATGAGTTTAAAATGAACTAACACAACATAAAATCTGGCAGAAAAAGAAAGCAAGCTTTCTCAGAATCTACATAAAGATAACCACTAACCATATAGGTAAGGTACTGAATAGACAACATGCACATACAACGAGACTGGAAATGTTGTTGTGTTTTTGGACAATGTTCTTCTTAGCTTTCAATGTTCTCCTTCTAAGCTGATGAAAAACACAGACCCACTGACTGAAACATGCACAGCTACGTTGACCCAATTGATTACATAGCCCTAAGGCAGCAGCCCAATGGTGTGAGGAGTTCTGTTGGATGGAGAGGGTGGGAGGAGCAGTGAGGGTGAAAGGCAGTGGGAGGAAAAGGCAACAATGGAAAGAGATAGGTATGCAGAAACAGAAGACCCACCCATGAGCAGACACCACAGGTTGTGCAATAACCAAGAAGTCAAGCCTGTTGCGCTCAGCAACATGTTCTGCTACTGGATAGTCAATTTGGCTGTTTGTTATAATTTTAGATTGGTTATTATTCAAGTGTCAAATTTACATAAAAATCTGTACCAAAGTCACAGCTGAGTTGGTATACAAGTGTGTGTGTGTGTTGGGGTTTATGGGCGCTCAACATCGAGGTCATCAGCGCCCTTTGGTATACAATATGACTGCTTTCACAGATGACCCTGTCTCTGATAGGGTAGCATATGACTGTTGGGGTGGGATATTCTACAGCTACACTCTGCGGACCACTGTGAAGAGCACTGAACTATATAAGCTTTTTCCTATTCCATTCCCATATGGAGCACAGGAAGAATGATTGTTCACAAGCCTCTGTGTGTGCTGCAATAAATTTAATCTTGTCATCACAATACCTATGGGAGCAATCTGTAGGAGTTTGTAGCATATTTGAAAGAGTCAAAATTGATAGCAATTCTAGAAACTTTGTTAGAAGACTTTCTCAGGACTCTAAGGCTGCCAGTTCACTTATTTCAAAATCCATAACTTTCTTCTGTGGATCAAACAAACCTGTGACCATTCATAAAACAAGCATGTGACCATTCATACTGCCCTTCTCTGTATGCATTCAATATCCCCTACTAGTCCTAATTGGTAAGGGTCCCACACAAGCAATATTCTAAGATGGGTCACACGATTGATTTTTAATCTACCTCCTTTGTAAACTAATTGCATTTTCCTACTATTCTATCAAAAAACTGAAGTTTGCTACCTGCTTTACCTACGACCGACCTTATGTCATTTTCCCTTTCATGTCCTACGAAGTGTTACACTTGGGTATTCATGTGAGTTTACCAATTTCAACTATGATTCACTGATATTATTTTCATCTTATACTATATTACTTTTTTATTTTTTATTTTGTGAAGTGCACAATTTTACATTTCCGAACATTTGAAGAAAGTTGTCAATCATTGCACCACTCTGAAATCTTATCATGGCCTCAGTGAATATTTTTGCAGTTTCCTTCAAACTGTATTTCATTGTAGATAACTGCATCATTGAAAAAAGTTAAGTTTCTATTAATATTGTCTGCAAGGTCATAAATATGCAACACGGACAGCAAGGGACCCAACACACTTCCCTGGGGTACATCCAAAGTTACTTCAGTTCTATATATGTCAATAGTTCTCTATCCAAGATAACATGCTGCATCCTTCTTACTAAGAAATCTTCAATCCAGTCACAAATTTTGCCCGGTACACCACTCGATAGTACTTTTGTCGAGAAATGTACGTGTGATATTGAATCAAATGCTTTTTTGGAAATCAAGAAATACTGTACCTTTGATGGCTTTTAGAACGTTGCATGAGAAAAGCATGTGATGATTTTCACATGAATATGTTTTCTAAATTCATTCTAATTAGCATGGAGGAGGTTGTTCTGTTCAACAGCTCTTATACGTGGGTTCAGAATATGTTGTAAGTTTCTGCTACAAATCAATGTTCAGGATACTGGACAGTAATTTTGTGGATCACTTCTGCTAACTTTCTTATAGACAAGTGTAACCTATGGTTTCTTCCAGCTACTGGGTATGGTTTTTTGTCTGAGAGAACTAGCCTACTATAGGTTGTAGTAACAGAGGGACTACCTCAGATGAAAATTGGGCAGAATTTGAAAGGTACTCAACCGAGCCCTGGAGCTTTGTTCAAATTTAATGATTTCAGCTGTTTCTCAATGTCACTGAAACTAATACCATTTCATTCATCTCTTCTGTGGTATAAAGATTTAATTGGTGCAATACTCCTGCATTTGCTTTTGTAAATGAACATTTGAAAACAGAGTTAAGAATTTTTGCTTTTGCATTACTACTCTCAGTTTCAGTTCTCATCTAGTCTGCAAGTGACTGGATGCTAACTTTTGTGATACTAAAAGCCCTTACCTATGAGTATATTCCATATTTCATTTAGCATTCCTATCTGCAGCCCTATGGCTTCTTTTACACGTATTATCCAGTAGTCTGTTTCTTTAAAAGATTCTTTACAGTGACTGTATACCATAGAGGATCTCTTACATCATGAACTGTTATACTGGGTATATAACTTTCCAATGTACAGTCAACTATTCTTTTAAACTTGAGTCATAATTCCTCTACATGTCCCTGTACTATGCTGAAAGATTCCAGTTCCTCACTGAGATATGATACTACTGCCTCTCTGTCTACTGAACATATAGGAAAAGATAGATAGCTACGTATCGTAAAAATGACATGTTAAGTTGCAGACAGTCACAATTAAAAGATATGTAAATTAAAGGGGTATCACTGCTGTTAGCTGCAGTGAAACATTAAGCAGAATCAGCGGTGATATTCATCATTTCAGAGCACTATTAAACGAAGGCAGATGCTGAGCTAAAAATGTGGTTAAGTGGTTTTAGTCTAGAGTAACAATGGGAGCATTCCACAGCAACTGGTTCAGTGGAGTGGTTCAAGGATTAGGGCCATATGTGGATATGCAACAGGAGATATACTTGTAGACTAGGTTTGCAATGGAGTGACTGTGAAAGTTCTGCCAGCATACCATAGGGGCGCATTGCCTGTCACTCCAGGTATGATATCAACATGTGGTCATGTTCTATGGTAAAGGATGGCCGCTAACAGAATAAAGTACTGTTGATGGTTTGTAGTCTCAATGACAGAGGTTCTCATAGAGCCATCCACACCCAATACTCTCAGCTGGATTTTCAGCTGGAGTCCATGGGCAAAGAATAAATAAATAAATAAATAAATAAATAAATAAATAAATAAATTGGAGAGATGGAGATTGTTGTCCAGTACAGTGGCACGCCAAGTTAATGACGACCGTGTGAACAGAAGAGGAGAGAAAGTCTGGATGCTGTGGAAGAATGAGGATATAGTGTCTTGCCCAGATCAGATCAGATCAGATCAGATCAGATCATAATGATATCATCAACAAAGACAGACATGACAAGGGCATAGGATTTTTGGATGGCTAGTAAGGCTTCCTTTAATGACCCATAAACAGACTGGTATGTTTTAGACTGGTAGCATTTTATCTTTTCTGTGGTTTCCTTAAATTACACTGACTGAACACATTAAGGGGTGCTGTCATAGAGTGGTACATGCTTCAGCGGCAGCTTCTCAACTACCAAAATTACTGCATGTCAAAGCATGTCAACGATGATCTGAGCGTTTTATAAGTAACACAGTATTGAGTGTTACCGAGTGGCAGATTTTGATTTCACAGGTATGTGCTTTTGAACAAAGGGGCTTTACACTGAAGTGACAAAAGTAATGGGATAGCAATATGCACAAATACAGATGGCAGTAGTGTTGTGTACAAAAGGTATAAACGGACAGTGCACTGGTGAAGCTGCCACTTGAACTCAGATGATTTATGTCAAAAGGTGTCCAATGAGATCAGGGCTACAGGAGATGAATTAACAGACTTTAGATGTGGAGTGGTAGTTGGAGCTAGACACACGGGATACTCCATTTTGGAAATAATTACATAATTCAATTTTCTGAAATCCAAAGTGTTGAGACTCTGCTGAGAATACAGAATTTCAGGCATTACCTCTCAATGAGCACAATGCACTGTCCAACTGCCTTCACTTAACAATTGAGAGCAGTGATGCTTGAACAGAGCCGTCAGTGCCAACAGACTAGTGACACTGCGAGAAATTAGCACAGAAATGAATGTGGGATGTACGATAAACATACGCATTAGGACGGTATAGCAAAATTTGGCATTAATGGACTCTCACAGCAGATGACCAACATGAGTGCCTTTGCTAATGTCACAAAATGTGGCTTGTGAAGACAGTGGTTAGACCCTAAATGACTGGAAAACTGTGGCATAATCAGACGAGGCCCAATTTCAGGTGGTACAAACTGGTGGCAGGATTCGAGTGTGGTGCAGACCCCATGAAGTTGTGGGCCTGAGTCATCAACGAGGCACTGTGCAAGCTGGTAGTGGCTCCATAATGGTGTGGGCTGTGTTTACATGGAATGGACTGGGCCCTCTGGCCCAACTGAATTGATCATTGGCTGGAAACGGTTATGTTCGGCTATTTGGAGAACATTTGCAGCCATTAATGGACTTCATGTTCTCAAACAACAATGGAAATTTTATGGATGACAATTCACCATGTCAATGGGCCACAATCATTCTGTACAATTCGAGTAAACAATCTGGCCACACAGGGCACCCAACATGAATCCCATTGATCATTTATGGGACATAATGGAGAGGTCAGTTCATGCACAAAATCCTGCACTGGCAAAATGTTCACAATTATGGATGGCTATAGCAGCAGAATACTTCAATATTTCTGCAGAGGACTTCCAATGACTTCTCAAGTCTGTGCCACATTGAGCTACTGCATTACACCAGGCAAAAGGAGGTCTGGCACAACATTAGAAGGTCTCCTAAGTCTTTTGTCACCTCAGTGTATTTTGGTTATTGTGCAGTTTCTGTTCACCCTAATCTTCCATCCTACAACTCTTTATTTACACAATCCCTTCAACAACAAGTTTCATAAACAAGGCATGAAGTAATATGCACCCAACCATTTTCTCTTTTCTAGTTATAAAGTTCTTCACTAGTCATATTTCTTGCTGACTCACTGCTGGACTTAGTTCCTTATTCAATTAGTCTCCTGATTTTCAATAAACTCCCTTGTAACACCAAAATTTACAGGCTGTAATATTTTTTTCTGATTTTCCATCATACTTGCTGTGCTCTAAACAGACTTTAATTAATCTTTGTCCGATCTCTGCATATGGGGAAGCATTTAAATGGTGTTCCATTTTTATCTTATGCGACCAAATTGCTTAGGTCGTCAGTCCCTATGGTGTTCCATAATTCTACATAATATGATCAGCAATATTCATCCACAATTTGGTATGGCTGTTTAACAATAATCCTGAAACATTAAGGAAGAAGAGTTGAAAGAATTACCATCCTTTCTCATAATTGATCTTTGGACAGCTGAGTAAAGGACTCTGAAGTGACTAGGGGGCAATGAATGAGACAACACTTTTAGCCATGCTTTGATTATGTTAATCTTTCAATCTGATTCAAACAGAATACTTTCCATCATATATATGGTAATGCTATCACACGAAAACATCTTCAAAGATTTTTTTTATATCTGTTGGGCACACTGTGAGAAAAATGAGAAATGTTTTGTCATACCAATATGCAAAAATACTAAGACAATGAAGAGTCAAGGTAAAACCACATCCTTAGGTAACAAACAAAATATCTAGAGATACAGGTCCAATTGCAGTCTGGACACTTGTTAAATATCTTGAAAGAACACTTGCTGAGTAGTTTGTAACTCGAGTCACATGACTGAAAGGTGGAAAGCTTTTCTAGAAATATTCATTTTCCTATAGCTGCCCCTACAATATTCATAGACTTAAAAATATTTATAAGTAAAATCGTAGTATTAACAGACAACCTGTTTCATTAATATAATCAGTATATAATATAAAAGGAAATGTGAGTTGTAACACAGTTTTATACAAAGATCCGTCAAGGGCAAGATGCAGAATTTCACTCAATCAACCAATTGTTTAATGTTCAATTAATGAGGGTATTTGAGATACAGGACAGAGTCGATTGGGGGAAAACCAGCCAATCTCCAGAAAACACAGAACATAAAAATCTGGGTGGCTGGACGGTGATTTGCACCACCTCATTCAGCAATTCCAGTGCACAAAATACTGTGAAATGGTGAATAATGTTATCAAACAAGATAAAACCATGCATCACATGAGAGAACAGCAAACTCACTGAATAAAATTACAACTTTAACGTATGTCAAGAAATAACTATTACAACAGAAATAGGGCATTCAGGGTATTACTATAGGGAAAGTGAAAATTTACGCAATCCAGAAAACATTTCATAACCACTATTTTTCATTACTTTGCAAGTAAAATCAAGCTTTTACTGACAAACATGTAGAACTTTTGAAATATTGTTTTCTGAGTCAGTTGCATCACATGCAGCAACAACAACCAAAGAAACAAACAGAGGAACAAGTAAAGACTCATACATACAACAAAATATCATGTAAAACTATGTTGTTGTTGTGGTCTTCAGTCCTGAGACTGGTTTGATGCAGCTCTCCAAGCTACACTATCCTGTGCCAAGTTTCTTCATCTCCCAGTACCTACTGCAACCTACATCCTTCTGAATCTGCTTAGTGTATTCATCTCTTGGTCTCCCTCTACGATTTTTACCCTCCACGCTACCCTCCAATGCTAAATTTGTGATCCCTTGGTGCCTCAGAACATGTCCTACCAACCGGTCCCTTCTTCTTGTCAAGTTGTGCTACAAACTCCTCTTCTCCCCAATTCTATTCAATACCACCTCATTAGTTATGTGATCTAACCATCTAATCTTCAGCATTCTTCTGTAGCACCACATTTCGAAAGCTTCTATTCTCTTCCTGTCCAAACTATTTATCGTCCATGTTTCACTTCCATACATGGCTACACTCCATACGAATACTTTCAGAAACGACTTCCTGACACTTAAATCTATACTCGATGTTAACAAATTTCTCTTCTTCAGAAATGCTTTCCTTGCCATTGGCAGTCTACATTTTATGTTTTCTCTACTTCGACCATCATCAGTTATTTTGCTCCCCAAATAGAAAAACTCCTTTACTACTTTAAGTGTCTCATTTCCTAATCTGATTCCCTCAGCATCACCCGACTTAATTCGACTACATTCCATTATCCTTGTTTTGCTTTTGTTGATATTCATCTTGTATCCTCCTTTCAAGACATTGTCCATTACATTCAACTGCTCTTCCAAGTCCTTTGCTGTCTCTGTCATCGGCGAACCTCAAAGTTTTTATTACTTCTCCATGGATTTTAATACCTACTCCAGACTTTTCTTTTGTTTCCTTTACTGCTTGCTCAATATACAGATTGAATAACATTGGGGAGAGGCTACAACCCTGTCTCACTCCCTTCCCAACCACTGCTTCCCTTTCATGCCCCTCAACTCTTATAACTGCCATCTGGTTTCTGTACAAATTGTATATAGCCTTTTGCTTCCTGTATTTTACCTCTGCCACCTTTAGAATTTGAAAGAGAGTATTCCAGTCAACATTGTCAAAAGCTTTCTCTAAGTCTAAAAATGCTAGAAACGTAGGTTTTCCTTTCATTAATCTTTCTTCTAAGATACGTCATAAGGTCAGTATTGCCTCACGTGTTCCAATATTTCTACAGACTCCATACTGATCTTCCCCGATGTTGGCTTCTACCAGTTTTTCCATTCGTCTGTAAAGAATTCGTGTTAGTATTTTGCAGCTGGGACTTATTAAACTGATAGTTCAGTAATTTTCACATCTGTCAACACCTGCTTTCTTTGGGATTGGAATTATTATATTCTTCTTGAAGTCTGAGGGTACTTCGCCTGTCTCATACATCTTCCTCACTAGATGATAGAGTTTTGTCAGCACTGGCTCTCCCAAGACCGTCAGTAGATCTAATGGAATGTTGTCTACTCCCGGGGCCTTGTTTTGTCTCAGGTCTTTCAGTGCTCTGACAAACTCTTCACGCAGTGTGGTATCTCCCATTTCATCTTCATCTACATTCTCTTCCATTTCTATAATATTGCCCTCAAGTACATCGCCCTTGTATAGACCCTCTATATACTCCTTCCATCTTTCTGCTTCTCCTTCTTTGGTTAGAACTGGGTTTCCATCTGAGCTCTTGATATTCAGACAAGTGGTTCTCTTTTCTCCAAAGGTCTCTTTAATTTTCCTGTAAGCAGTATCTATCTTACCCCTAGTGAGATAAGCCTCTACATCCTTACATTTATCCTCTGGCCATCCCTGCTTCGCCATTTTGCACTTCCTGTCGATCTCATTTTTCAGACGTTTGTATTCCTTTTTGCCTGCTTTATTTACTGCATTTTTATATTTTCTCCTTTCATCAATTAAATTCAATATTTCTTTTGTTACCCAAGGGTTTCTGCTAGCCCTCATCTTTTTACCTATTTGATCCTCTGCTGCCTTCACTATTTCATCCCTCACAGCTACCCATTCTTCTTCTACTGTATTTCTTCCCCCCATTCCTGTCAATTGTTCTCTTATGCTCTCCCTGAAACTCTGTACAACCTCTGGTTCTTTCAGTTTATCCTGGTCCCATCTCCTTAAATTCCCACATTTTAGCAGTTTCTTCAGTTTTAATCTACAGTTCATAAGCAACAGATTGTGGTCAGAGTCCACATCTATGCCTGGAAATGTCTTACAATTTAAAACCTGGTTCCTAAATCTCTGTCTTACCATTATATAATCTATCTGATACCTTTCAGTATCTCCGGGATTCTTCCATGTATACAATCTCCTTTTATGATTCTTGAACCAAGTGTTAGCTATGATTATGTTATGCTCTGTGCAAAATTCTATCAGACGGCTTCCTCTTTCATTTCTTCCCCCCAATCCATATTCACCTACTATGTTTCCTTCTCTCCCTTTTCCTGCTCTCGAATTCCAGTCACCCATGACTATTAAATTTTCGTCTCCCTTCACTACCTGTATAATTTCTTTTATCTCATCATACATTTCATAAATTTCTACATCATCTGCAGAGCTAGTTGGCATATAAACTTGTACTACTGTAGTAGGTATGGGCTTTGTGTTTATCTTGGCCACAATAATGCATTCACTATGCTGTCTGTAGCAGCTTACCCGCACGCCTATTTTTTTATTCATTATTAAACCTACTCCTGCATTACCTCTATTCGATTTTGTATTTATAACCCTGTATTCACCTGACCAAAAGTCTTGTTCCTCCTGCCTGCGAACTTCACTAATTCCTACTATATCTAACCTTAACCTATCCATTTCCCTTTTTAAAATTTCTAACCTACCTGCTCGATTAAGGGATCTGACATTCCACGCTTCGATCTGTACAATGCCAGTTTTCTTTCTCCTGATAACAACGTCCTCTTGAGTAGTCCCCGCCCGGTGATCCGAATGGGGGACTATTTTACCTCTGGAATATTTTACCCAAGAGGACGCCATCATCATTTAACCATACAGTAAAGCTGCATGCCCTCGGGAAAAATTATGGCTGTAGTTTCCCCTTGCTTTCAGCCGTTCGCAGTACCAGCACAGCAAGGCCGTTTTGGTTATTGTTACTAGGCCAGATCAGTCAATCATCCAGACTGTTGCCCCTGCAACTACTGAAAAGGCTGCTGCCCCTCTTCAGGAACCACACGTTTGTCTGGCCTCTCAACAGATAACCCTTCGTTGTGGTTGCACCTACGGTACGGCCATCTGTATCGCTGAGGCACGCAAGCCTCCCCACCAACGGCAAGGTCTATTGTTCATGGGGGGGGATGTAAAACTATAATAATGAAAATAATAATTTTTTGAAAATATATTGTAGTCTTTCCTTCTCATCCCGGCCGGTAAGTCTTCCCTGACCTGGGGTTCTGGCTGATTTTTCTGAACTCTATCTCTTTTCCTAAACCTCACCAGGTCTTTTTCCTTCAGCCCTCTGCCTCAAGCTTGCCTACATAATACCTTTCTTACATGGGTTCCCCTGCTGCCTGCAGTAACAAGATTTTTTATCTATCCATTTATATTATGTATAATTATAAGTATCAGTACATAACACAACAATACTGTAATGCCCTCAGTAAATTTTGTGCATCACTGAATTAAAAGCAGCTCCACTATAGTCGTATGCAAGGCAAGTGGTCAAGCACAGAGGGGGTGACATGTAATTCCACAAGTGAGCCTGTCTGTACACTGTAGTGTAAGGCCACACAACAACAAACCAGCCTGCATAGTATTTCCACAGCACTGAGACACTGAGATGTCGATATGTACATGCCTGGGAACAAGGCAACGGCACAATGAGAGTGTTATTAATTGCCATAAATACTCAATCTTTCTAACACAATTATACACAGTCTGGCAGCACCTTCAACGACATCAGTTCGGTGCAATTATCCATCATATTACAGGCCAGCCAGCAGCCGATACCAATCTGGGCAGCCACCTCCACCAGACCAACTCACAGTTTTATGTCTGCACCTGTAGACTCGGAATGACACAACAGATGAGCCACCCCTAGGCTCTGAGCTCCAATGCATCACCAGACTTCTGCCTTGGAGGGCAGCAGTTCACAACCACGGAGGTATAGCTGCGATCATTACACATTAGGGTGAGTTTCTAAACCAGTAGCAGTGGTTGCCTATGAGAATTCAGTGGTTTATGCAACACTGGCACTGCTCACTAAGGGTCACATAATGCTAACTTAGCCATGCACTGCCAAGTGAGGTAAACAGTGTCAGCAACATGAGACAAGGATATCAAGCAGCCATCTTACCCCTGCAACCCTCCGACATCAATGGAAATGCCAGTAGACCACACACCCGAAGAGGGTAAATCTGGGAGCATCACAGCACTTTGACATTGCAGCTCATGGTTAAATAAATTATGTCGTATCTTGCAGCAGAGTTTTCCTAGTCAATCCTGGCCAGCACTATCATCTCCAGGTCTTATGTGCAATATGATTCAGGTGTTATCATTTACTGCATTTACTGGACATTAGAATGTTTGTTGCGGGGGGCGGGGGGGGGGGGGGGGGGAGGGAAGAATGATTTCATAAATGTTTGAAGGGATAATGCAATATCATTAAAAATGGAGTAACACATCTCAGTCCACGTATTTGATCACTTGGCTTCATGAAGTGTGTGTGTGTGTGTGTGTGTGTGTGTGTGTGTGTGTGTGTGTGTGTGTGTGTGTGTGTGTGACTGATTAAGTAGTAAGTTGAGGGCATTAAGTATTTATTTTCTTTCAACAACCATTTGTTCATGTGAACAACACTACATGCTCGCATCACACAGAATATTACAGATTTATGTGGCAAACTGATCAGTTGTTTCTTTTGTATCTAACGCAAAGATAATAAAACCAATTCCAGCAAAGAGGTAAAAGAAAATGTGGGACACTATGGAATTATTATCTGTATGGTCACCATAAATAGTTCTGGGGCTAACACTTGGACAAAATTCAATAAGTTAAAATACAGCCATCATCCCAGTTCCTCAAACTCATGAACATTGACGTTGACTGTTGATATTGTAGCACAGACACAGTCCCTTTGACTGTCCAGAGATGTTACTAAACCCACCCAAAGATGTAAACAACCATGCATGAGCAGTGCCTATTAGATGGAGGAGGCCCGACAGCCGATCAGTTCCAGACATTCCACCAGGAAGGAAATACATGGCTCGTGCTGTCTGTAGTTCAACCATGCCTAGACAGTCAATACCACAGTTTGATCATGTTTGCATTGTTACTTTGTGCCAGGAAGGGCTCTCAACAAGGGAAATGTCCAGGGGTCTTGGAGTGAACCAAAGTGATGTTGTTCGGACATGGAGGAGATACAGAGAGACAGGAACTGTGGATGACATTCCTCGCTCAGGCTGCCCAAGGGCTATTACTGCAGTGGGTGACAGCTACCAAATGATTATGGCTCTGAGGAACCCTGACAGCAATGCCACCATGTTGAATAATGCTTTTCAGGCAGCCACAGGACGTCATGTTACGACTCAAACACTGTGCAATAGGCTGCATGATGTGCAGCATTCACTCCCAACATCTATGGCGAAGTCCATCATTGCAACCACGACACCATGCAGAACAGTACAGATGGGCCCAACAACATACTGAATGGACCGCTCAGGATTGGCATCACCTTCTCTTCACCGACGAGTGTTGCATATGCCTTTAACCAGTCAATCACTGGAGACGTGTTTGGAGGCAGCCCAGTCAGTCTGAACACCTTAGACACACTGTCCAGCAAGTGCAGCAAGGTGGAGGTTCCCTGCTGAGTTTGGGTGACATTATGTGGGGCTGGTGAACGCTGCTGGTGGTCATGGAAGGTGCTGTAATGACTGTACGATACATGAATGGCATCCTCTGACTGATAGCGCAACCATATTGGCAGCATATTGGTAAGGCATTCATCTTCCAGGACAACAAATTGCTGTATGTTGGTATAACATGCAATGTGTAGTTTTCATAAGCAATAAAAAGGGCAGAAATGATGTTTATCTTGATCTCTATTCCAATTTTCTGTACAGGTTCCAGAACTCTCGGAACCGAAGTGATGCAAAACTTTTTTTGATGTTTGTAATTCCTAAATTAAATTATAAAAAATAAAACTGAACGAATTCCTAAATAAATATATCTAATGTTCTGTTCTCTCTCTCTGTTCATGCTTGTATGACATTGCACTTCATAACATCATTACATCGCAAGTCAAAGCCAACACCTGATACAGTATGTTCAAGCAACCCAAAGCAACACGTATACATGCACAGCTACACTGTCCTGGGCAGCTCCATATTCTTACCTCAGCAGTGTAGTTTCTTTACCCCTTCCATTATTGCACTATTTTCCAGTATTGGAGAGCGTTAGAAATCATTTTAGTGATTTATGTGCCAAACACTGTGCTGAGAGGTGACAAAGTAGTGAGAAGTGGCACAGACCCAATGTGTTTCACTATTGATGTTTGGTCAATTGTCATGAAATCACTAGATTTAAACAAATACCGAAGCCTTGTTGACAATAAAAGTTGAACACAACCAAAACAAGAGTAAAGAGAGAAAATGAATTCAAAAATAAAATTCCAAATATCAATTTGGTGAAAAATCCTAAGATATTTATGACTTAACACACCACCATTTCTGCCATATGCTTCCATGGTGTTGTTGCAAGTCTTTTAACGTTACCTATCCATTATCTACAAGTTCAGCATCTCTGTTCTTAGTCTAGCAGAGTCCGGCAAGTAGCTTGCTCAGTCCATCTGCAATCAAATTGTGTGGCTACAAGTCCTGTCCAACTCAATTTCATTTTTGTTAGCATTATCAAATTAATCTTCCACTGAAGTCTGTTCCCTGAGCCATTGGTATGTTTTTTCTTATCTTATAGTAATTCCCAATGTGTATCTCCTTATTGCTCGATGGACCACCCTCGAGCGTTTGAAAGGTTTTTTAATTTAATGGCCATGTGCCACTGCTTTATGACAAAACTGGTAACAAACACTGATTGTAAACTTTAATTTCAAACATGTCACAATTTTTAATGTATTTAGGAGCAAAATACAAAACAGGGACTCAGTCCTTTCTGTTTGTCTTCAGCTCTCCATCCAGCTGTAGTCAAGAAGTGATCTGAATAGGAAACCTAAACTGTTCTACGGCTCAGCTGTCAACTTGCACCATTTTCTATTACATGTTTTGTAGGTCTACTTCTAAACTTACTGTATTAAGTTTTTTCATTAGTTATTGAACTCTACCTGCACTACACATTAACAGTGATCCTGTACTATCTTGTGTCTATTTTTTTAGTTACAAACTAGTCTGCAATGCTTCAATGGATGTGGCACTACAATCCTGCAGACAAAGAGAACATTGCAGTTGAAAACAGACAACTTGAAAAGTGGAGAGGAGATGAAGTGAAGCTATTATGGTCAAATGTAGACTATAACAAATACTGCATTCCAGAAATGATCACTGGTCTTGAAAATGTGCTTGTGTTAACTCTGATACAGATCATTTTTAAAAGGTTTGTTCTGTATCTTTGCTAACTTACCCTAACTGCAGTAGACCGTTCTCATACATGAAATGTGAATGTTGATTGTGAAAGAACTTTTCAGCAATAATATTTGGCATACAAGGTGAGAGAAGTGACTGAACAGTTCTTGATCAACAGAGGGAATCTAGTGTCTGTACTCAATCTTGCAAAGGAGAAGGTGCAGGATAGGGTTCACTGATTTGGCTGAAGTTTTTTGAGTAGTAGCATGTGGATGTCCCTTACAGGTGCCTAAAATATAAAAGGATATTTCTCTCATACTGTCATGCCCTTGATCAATATGAAGAAAGTCAATGATTTTGCTGATGCTCGTCCAAAATGGAAATTCCTGTTATTAAAAATAACATAGTTGCATTCAACAGCTATGAAACATACGAAGGGTTTCAGGGTGCAATGGGCTGCTATGAACAGCTGATGAAGAGAACATTACAACAATGGGCAATAGCAATGCAAGGAGAGGGAAAAAATTTAACAGTGGGAATCAAACCAGAGAGAGAGAGAGAGAGAGAGAGAGAGAGAGAGAGAGAGAGAGAGAGAGAGAGAGAGACCAACCACATACCTCTTCATAATGATCTTGTTTGTTAGGTTCAGTGTATAATGTCATATCTCCGTTATTTACTATGAAATTATCATTCATAATTTCAGTAACCTGCTTTGCAATTGCTTAACCCCTAGCTATTTCTACAGGACTCACATAGACAGAAAGATTGTTGGTGATCACACCTTTTTCTTCATAAATTGAGAAAGTGTCATGAAAAGTTGTAGTTTTGATGTTTCCACCCATAACATCACTGGTAGAAGATTCTTGTTGGGTTTCCATTTTCCATTAAAATAATAACTTTTTATGAAAATCACTGCAAACACAACGCAAGACAGCATTCATAACTGTAGAGACCATTACAAAAATGTCAGGCAACAGATACAGCAATGACAAACTATACGGGATTTGAAACAGCTGCCAGAGCCATGTGCTCTGACCCATAGAAAAGAAACAAACAGGAAGGGTAAAGTGAGGATATGACAACAGAATATTGCTACTGAAGGACAGTTGAAATCACAAACCATCAGAAATGTATCATTTAAAATAATTATTCTTTAAATATATTAATTAATTAAAGTAATAATAACTAAATTTAATATATCAAACAAGGAAACTTCAGGTCAGAATATCAACAATGTAGAAAAAGATGGATTGCTACTTATTGTAAAGGTGAAACATTGTGTTGCAGACAGGTACAATTAAAAGACACTTACACATAAGCTTTCAGACACCATCTTCATCAGAAAAAGATGAAGGGTATAGGTGAAAGTATAGTGCAAGTATACTGTTGCATTTAAAGCATTAATTTTTAACAATGAAAACTCCACGCTGGAATATCAACAATATAACGAAAGGACAGAATGCTATTTACTGTAAAGATGATGCGTTAAGTTGCAAACAGGCATAACTACATGACATTTACACATTAGCTTTCAACAACAGTCTTTGTCTGAAAAGTAAACACACACACACACACACACACACACACACACACACACACACACACACACACACATTCATTCACACAAGTAGGCACACCTGATGCCCACATCTTGACTGCCATCCGTGGCAGCTCCTGCCAGAATGCAACTGTCACGTAGAAGAGAGAAGCAGCAGTCTGGAGGGGGCAGGGAAAGGGATGTGAAGGAGATAGCAGTGTACATGTGGGAGGAGAGATAAGCCTGTCTGGCAGGCCATGCAGGGGACTAGGCTAGTGGCAAGTGTTGCTTTGGGAGGCTGTGAGGCAGGGAGTTGGGTGGAAACATGGAGCAAAAAGGGAGAGAAGTGGGGAATGGGAAAGATGGGTGGGTGTGTTGGCAGAGGGTGCCAAACAAAGAGGTTGGGAGACAAGAATAGGGATGAGGTGACAGAATAGAGGAGGTGAAAACTGTTAGATGGAGGGTGTGGGAACGGTATGTTGCCACAGGGTTAGGTCGGAATAACTTCAGGTGCAGAGAATATGTTGTAAGGATACTCCCATCTGTGCTCTTCAGAAAAGCTGGTGGTGGAGGGGAGGATCCAGATAGCTTGGGTTGTGAAGCAGCCATGAAACTCAAGCACGTTATGTTCAGCTGTGTGTTGCGCCACAGAGAGCTCTACTTTGCTCTCGGCCACAATTTGGCGGTGGCCATTCATCCTGGCGGACAGCTGGTTGGCAACTACAACAATATAAAAAGCTCTGCAACAATCACAGCAGAGCTCATATATGATGGTGGCTGCTGTCACAGCAAGGCAGCCTCTGAAGGGATATGATAAGCCTGTGACAGGACTACAATAGGAAGTGCTGGGTGAGGGACTGGGCAGCTCTTGCACCTGTGCCTCCCACAGGGATGTGATTGGGATTGAGAGTGGTACAGGAATGGACTATAATGCTGAGGAGGTTGGGTGTGTGATGGAACACTACTTTCAATGAGGTTTGAAGTATCTTGGGTTGAATGTCCCTCATCAATCATTAATTTTATATACATATATAAATGAACTGTTTAATCATATTTACATTTTACAATTAATAGATTAACATTGTGAGGTCCTTTGATATAGTTTATGTTGATATCCGCCTCTCCCATCTACCCACCCCCAAAGCACAAAATATAGTAGTCCCCTTACTGTTATTTGAGAGGAATAGGCAATGTGCCATTACAAGATTTCACCATCTTCCTTCATATTCAGACTCATCCATGATAATGCAAGGCATAAACACAAATGATACACCACAACAAAGAAACAAAAAGAAACACAGACTAATGCAGGATAAAATTCCAGTTCGAATAAATGATTATATTACTTACAAGATTCAACTAGTTTCCAAAGAAAAAAGAAGATAAAACATCAAAGTCTCCTCCTCCACCCCCCCCCAACCCACCCCCCCCAATCCTCCTCTCACAGTCAGAGCCTTTTCATCACACATGGTATTTGTATAATGTGGTAGAAACAGAAGCAGCATGTTTCTTTGCTTTGGTAAGTCTGTACATGTTATCTGTCTTTATTGGAGATGGCACCTCTCTTTTCTTCATCAAATAAGTACAAAAAGAGATCATGTTTCTTTCAAGCACAGGTTAGTACTTGATTCACAAAGAGGCTTAACATACCTGCTTTTAAAAACATGATCCACTTTCTTCTTAACAGTACCCAGTCTTTAGGGAATCCACAAGCAAATCTGTTTTTAATGAAGTGTGGTAAATCTGGAATAGAAGCCAAAATGGAAATGTCAATGAATGTTTTTCAGATATTTTTATATAAAAAACCTGATTAATGTACTAATGGCAAAAATTCTGACTATTTCTTTCACTGAAATCAAACATATCGGGTTATTACAAATTAAAAACAGTATAAGTTGTGGGAATACAACACTTTCGCATGAAAAGCTTAAAGCAAACAGAAAAAAGGCAAATAAGAATATCACAAAAAGAGCTTACCAGTTAGACTAGTTTAGTTCAGAGCTAGGTACCATCAGTTTGATTAAAAGTTGCTAACAAGGGGCTCTTGAGGCTTGGGGCAGTCAGGGCAGGAATACTCACATTAGTTGGTTGGTTGGATTTCATCACAATTTCAAGGGTTACATGGTGCTTTTGTGCCTGAAGAATTCTCTCATAGATTTTACAGATGTGAGGCAGCAGAGGGAGTGGGGCTGAAGGGGGGGGGGGGGTGAGGGGGAGTCAGGAGCTTCCAGGATTATTAACTGGCTTTCCTTGTTTTAAGATTGCTATTACCCATGTCTGCTTCCAGATGTTAATGTGTTGGTTGAAGATGAAGCAATTTACAACGAGTTCAAGCACCCATTGTTATATTTTAGCTCCAAAACACTTAATTTGTTGTACTAGAATATCATATAAGTCTTTGAGCCTTCTTCACTTTGCTCCTGTTAAGCGCCCTGTTTGGCTCTTCTGTACTGAAGGAGTTCCAAGTATTAGTATTTCTTCTTCTTCTTCTTCTTCTTCATTGTTCCTATATATTTTGAAGTATAATTTGGAGGATTTCAGTCTAGGTGTGCTGTTTTCCAGGAGAGCCTGGCTATTTGGCTGGCAGTGGTAGGAACATCCTCCTGTAGAGTATGAAGTGTTGCAGTTGAGATATCTCAAAGATTCAATTGCTCTTCCCATTTACAGTTCTTCCATTGCCTTTCTAATACAACTTGCTGTTTTGGCAATCTGTACTGAGTTGATTAACAGTTACCTAGTACTACCTGTATGCACAAAGTGGTTAGCTTTAAATAGTTATACATATCTTTATAGCTTGTGTTCCATTTCTCATGATAAACCCTTGAGCTAATTGCACCTACAGCCTCTTGGAATGGACTGTCTTAGAACTTTTTTGCTGGTGTTATTTCAGTACTATTTTATCTATTATGCTATGGAACATCTTCTGGTTTGCTTTCTGGATTTTATACCTGCGTGAAAATCTGACATTTGCAGATGAACATGTACATTACTTGAAAAATATTTTTCCTGTTTTGGTTGTTTGATATAGATGTGCAACATATTTTATGCTCCAAGTTGTAATCTCTTCAACATCTCGGATTTTTAAATGACACAGGGAGTTTGACACTGTCAATACGTTGTAAGTGGTTTGTTTCAATCCACTGAATAATGACCTCCCCATTGTTATAATCTTCGGAGTGGCCCCTTAAGTTTCTGTAACTGCTCAATCCAGAACTAATGGCAGACAAAATTAACTGAATGTTAAGTCGTTGATGTTGTTACCAGAGAAATACATACCTGCTTCATTTTCAATAATATCTTAAGTAAATCTTCCAGAGATCTGCAAAAGGTATGACCCTACAAGCCATCAAGTTTCTATTCTGATAGGTTCTTGAGGACAGAGTTATCTCTATACATTCCCATTTTATAAATTCCATACAACACTGTTTAATGTATACATGATTATTTCTAGCTGTTATGAAAAGAATGTTGGGTGGGGGGCTATGCTCAGTGCCTACATTTGAGGCTCTGACGTAAATGTTCAGCTGGAATTTTCAATGGTCATAGAATGAGAAATTCCACGTTTGTGCAGGATTAGAAAATACAAGACAAAAGTACTTTTCTGAAACTCTTCAGCTGATACTGCACTGACAGTGGTGACTTACTACTGTATACTCTATTCTAGAAAAGTATACACGGCAGACTATTTCAATTTCTTTTCCTTTGCCAACTGCTGAAACAGGAACAATCGGATTGACAAATTCACACAAATAGATTATGTATCTACAGTGTTTGCTCAATTATGAAGATAAAATAGGAGAAGGCAAAGAAAACATGGACCACAGCGTACATATTTACTTTGTGCTACACTTTGTTCATCATACGACCAAACTTGATGCAAACAAATACAAACGCGATGATTAGTCTGCAGCCATAGAACATGTACACTGGTGTTCTTACTCTCTTGGAAGCAGGTCCTACTTATGTATTAGATATCCTATTGCTAGGTTACTGTAAATGAAACTTCAAAATCTTCTGTTGTATTAACTGCCATCAACATACAAGGATGGCTTGAAAAGTTCTTGGAACGGAACAGAAAAAAGTACTTATATCACCAAAACTATTTTTATTTTTCAATGTACTCTCCTTGTAGATTAATGCACTTGGTCCAACAATGTTCCAGTGCCTTGATCCCCTCTCAAAAATGAGTTTCCTCAGGCCTGCAAAATAGATGTCAACTCTGGCTATCAGTTCTTCATTTGAAGTGAAACTTCGTGCTCCAAGAAAAATTTTCACTTTTGGGAAGACATGGAAGTCTGATGAAGCAATATCAGGTGAATAAGGCAGGTGTGGCAACAATTCATACCTCAGTTCATGTGATTTTGCCCTGGCAACGGCACGTGTGCGGGCGCGCATTGTATTGATGGAAGATGACTTTCCCTTACTAAACCTAGCCTTTTTTGCAAAACTTTTATTGCAATTTGCCCAGGAGGTTAGCATAGTATTCTCCAGTAATTGTTTGCCCAGTGGGTAGATAACCTACAAACAGAATTCCCCTTCCCGGTGAAGCGATAGTCTTTGCTTTCTTTGCTGGTGGAGAATCAACGTGTTTTCACTGCTTTGACTGCTGTTTTGTCTCTGGGGTATAGTAGTGCACCAGAGTTCCATCTGTGGTCACAAACCGGTGCAAGAAATCTTTTTCATTTCTGCTAAAACAGGCCAAACATTCTCCCAATATGTCCATTCTCATGCATTTTTGAACCAGCATCAAGAGTCGCGGCACACATCTTGCAGATAATTTTTTCATTTCTAATTATTCAATTAAAATGTGATACACCCTTTCAGATGACATTTGGCAAGGACGAGCAATTTCACACACTTTCAATCGGCGATATTCGATGACCATTTTGTGCACTTTTGGAATGATTTCTGGAGTAGTGACACATCTTGGATGACCACTGCGCAGATCATCATCTAAGCTCTCCTGACAAAATTTAAATTCATTTGTCCACAGTTTAATATAAAGGAGCAGAGGCTGCCCCCCACCCACCTTCCTGCCCCCCACCATGTATTCTGGAAATCACCATGAATGTTGTTTCCTTTCATACCTTTCTTTATGAAATACTTAATCACTACTTAAATCTTGATTTTTTTCTATCTTCACAAATCACTACGTGGAAACAACAACAAAGCCACATCACTGCCACAGCTCTCTTCCAAAAGCACTGATGTGGCATGTGTTTACATGCAACAGTACAATGAATATCATGTAAACAACTCGGGCTAGCGGTGACCTCTCGTAATGATTCTGAGAAATTTGCATGCACGCCACCCTCATATTTCTTAAATACAACTCAGCTCTGTAGTTTTTATTGCAAAAATTGTGTACCACCACAGTCTCTGTACACACTAGTTGTACTCTAATTGTTGTGCTGTTAATACACACATCAAAAAAAGTTTTGCATCACCTTGGTTCTGAGAGTTATGGAACCAGCACCGAAAATTGGAATAGAGATCAACATAAACATCATTTCCACCCTTTTTATTGCTCATGAAAACCACACGTTGCTTGTTGTATCATCATACAGCGAGACCTTCAGAGGTGGTGGTCCTGACTGCTGTACACATTGGTACCTCTAACACCCAGTAGCACGTCCTCTTGCATATGCATGCCTGTATTCGTCATTGCATACTATCCACACGTTCATCAAGGCACTGTTGGTCCATATTGTACCTCTCCTCAACAGCAATTCGGCACAGATCCCTCAGAGTAGTTGGTGGGTCATGTTGTCCATAAATCCCGTGTCTTGTTCAATAGGGTTCATGTCTGAAGAACATGCTGACCACTCTAGTCAAGCAGTGTCATTATCCTGAAGGAAGTCATTCACAAGATGTGCACAATAGGGGCGTAAATTGTCATCCATGAAGATGAATTCCTTGCCAATAAGCTGCTAATATGGTTGCACTGTGGGTCGGAGGATGGCATTCACGTATCATACAGTCATTATGGCGTCTTCCATGACCACCAGCGGAGTACGTCGGCCACACATAATGCCACCCCAAAAGTTCAGGGACCTCCACCTTGATGGACAGTATGTCTAAGGCATTCAACCTGATCGGATTGCCTCAAAACAGGCCTTCAATAGTTGTCTCGCTGAAAGCATATGCAACACTCAATAGTGAAAAGAATGTAATGACAATCCTGAGAGGTCCATTCGGCATGCTGTACCGCGATGCATGGTGTCATGGTTGCAAAAATGGACCTTGCCATGGACGTTGAGACTGAAGTTGCACATCATGCAGCCTATGGCGCACAGTTTTAGTCGTAACATGACATCCTGTGGGTGCAAGAAAGGCATTATTCGACATGGTGGTGTTGCTGTCAGGGTTCCTCCAAGCCATAAACCGTAGGTAGCGGTCATCCACTGCAGGAGTAGCCCCTGGGTGGCCTGAGCGAGGCATGTCATTGACAATTATCTCTGTATCTTCTCCACGTTCGATCAACATCACTGTGGTTCATTCCAAGATGCCTGGACACTTCCCTTGTTGAGAGCCCTTCTTGCCACACAGTAACAATTTGGATGTGATCGAACCGTGCTATTGACTGTCTAGGTATGGCTGAACTACAAACAACACGAGTCGTGTACGTCATTCCTGGTGGAATGATTGGAACTGATGGGCTGTCGGACCCCCTCCATTTAATAGGTGCTGCTCATGCACAGTTGTTTACATCTTTGAGCAGATTTAGTGACATCTCTGAATAGTGAAGGGACTGTGTCTGTAGTACAATATCCACAGTCAACATCTATCTTCAGGAGTTCTGGCAACCGGGCTGATGCAAAACTTTTTTTGATGTTTGTATATACAGCGAAAATTGCTCATGCAATTTCCTGCTCCATACTAAACTAGACAAACAGAACACCTTTAAAAAGTGGCCAAAAACTGGTCGTTCTTAACACTTTTCACAAGTTCAGAGAGGAAATTGGCTTTGAAGTTTTCTGAAGGATTTTATTTAGAGAAGTTAAGGCATATTTGTGAATGAACTGCATGGCTGAATTGCTAGCCTTAAAGAATTGTGGCTGGATGTTGTATTCATCACTGGTTTGAAGCTTGCTCTAGTCTTTCTCTTTTCACTGACCCCCCCCCCCCCCCCCCCCAATTCAATTTGATTACATAGATTAATTAAATACAGAATTCTCCTAGATCATTTAAATATAAAATTCATCAAATGTATGCTATTTAACACTCATCTAATCATCATTTCCCTTCTTTTCTTCTTGTTTCTAACCACACATATTCCAGTTTTCATTGCAAATATAAAACTGTAATTATCGATATTTTGCGTAAAACTTGCTATTAAAGAGTGTTTAAATTAAGAACACACTAAAAATAAATTTTTGGGACAAAAATGAAAAATCAAATTCTCTTTATTGGGACTAAATCCACCATTTTACATTACACATGTGATCTCAACAAGCCAGAGTGATAAGCTTTGTTAGAAATATGGAAAACAACAGTTTCCATGACACTGTGCATATCATACAACTGCTGCATTATTATAGCTGCCACCATACCACTGCAATCTAAACAGAATTGAGTTAAAGCTTATTTTTTGAGAAATAACATGAAATTTAAGCTCCCAGATGTACTGGAATAAATGTACGAAGCTTTGTCATATGTCAATGTTGAATGCTAGCAGGATGCAGAAAAGCATGCACAAAAAATGGAGGAAAATAGTGATGCTTGAATGGCTTCATGGTTTCTCTTGTTGAATGCCTTGTTATCAACATAGCTAATAACAGTTCCTAAACTGTACACTATTTTAACTATATGGTGAAATCCCTGCAATACAGTATTACATTACACATAGCTGGTGCAGAAAAATTGCCCTGTGTTTAAGTTGTACATCACTATGTTAGCTACTGTCAACATTATGTTATGTTTTCCATATTGTCTTGTAAGAAGCATACTGTCAGAGTTTTGCTGTGTATTATTTCATTCTATTCAAAAATTAAATGACACTCAAAGCCATATTTTTTGTCTGCTCATCTGTTTTTACATCATAACTGCCAATGTTCACATCACTACTGTTTAGTTGGGCCAGCTAACTGGCCAGTGCTGTCCAAGTTTAATGTGCTGGTAAAACTGTTGTCCTGTATTATCGTTGAGTCAGTGTGCGAGTGATACATCATAAAACACACCTTCAAGATATTAGAATGGCAGGTACTTAACCAAATCAGTGCCACCCTCAAAGTGAAGTCTATCTCACAACAAGCAGGCTTTCATGCTGGCAAATCATGCAGCAGTCAAATCTCGAATCTAACCCAGCACATCGAGGATGATTTTGAGAGTTGTGAGATTAGTGAAGTCGCTTTTGTTGATCTAACAGCTGCATATCACACTGTGAACCATAGGAAACTGTTAAAGGTCTCCCCCAAGGCAGTGTGCATGCTCCAGCACTGTACAATATCTACACAAATGCTCAGCCACTACCAGCGAGTACTAGGCTCTTCATCTATGATTATAAACCAGCAGTAGCTGTTCAGTGGATAACCTTTAAATAAGTAGAGGGAAAACTGTCTTTAACAATGGATGAACTCTCCAAGTACTATGATGACAACCACCTGAAGCCCAATCCCAGTAAAACTCAAGTGAGTATCTTCCACTTATGAAACAGCAAAGCGCAGCAAAAGGTAAACATCACATTATGAGGAGCAACTGAAACATTGCCCAACACCAGTCTATCTAGCTGTCACACTGGAAAGGGCTCTAACGTACAGATAGCAGTGTCTAAATGTGCAACAGGAAGTCTTTGCTCGCAATGGGATACTTAAGAAGCTGATTGGCAGCAGCTGGTGAACCAACCTGCCTGCACCTCCCAAGGGCTTCTGCACTTGTGCTCTGTGTATCAGCTGTCGAGTATGTTGCTCCTGTGTGGAAGGCTTCAGCTCATGCTGAGCAAGTCGATATTGTGGTCAATGATACTGCAAGGATCATCTCAGGATGCTTGAAGCCAACAACAGTGCTTAAATTGTATCCGATTGTTGGAATAGCCCCACCCAACATCTGGAGGGCCGCTGCTGCAGACAATGAGAGAACACAGCAGGAAATGACCACCGACATCCTATGTATGGTCATCAGGCAGCAAGATCATGCTTTAAATTTTGCAAGAGTTTCATTCCTAGGACTGTGCCACTGGAGGAAGCACCAGAGGCAATTCATCTTGCAACATGGAAGAGCTCACTGCCTGTAGTGGTATCATCAAAAGAAGAACTAGCTCCTGGTGCAAACCTACAATATCCTGTATGGAGGTCCCTCAACCAACTAAGAGTGGGCCTCCTCTGATGCAAGACCAACCTGAAGAAATGGGGAACCCTTCCAGTGAGCGCAGACACCTCTTGAAACTGCAGTGCTGAAGAAGATCCAAGCCTCCTCCTGGGCAAACTGTGCACAGTACAGGATATTTAGGAAGGAAATGACAAAGCTATCACAGCTGTGGTTTTTTGGAAATGCTCACCGGACATGGCAATGAATGAATGAGCATAAAACACATACTTCTTATTGTACTTCACTGTACTCGAGACAGCTTGGCTTCCACTGCATGTGAAATGCAATCCCACGAGATTCTAGCACGTATGGAAGTATATATAATGTAATGTTTACATCAGGTTTATTCATATGATATTCAGAGACTCCTATCATGAAGTACTGGTCCCACCATCAACAGAGCTATTAATTCAAATGTTATTGTTGAGTCCCAGTTTACATCTTTTGTGAGTCAGGACGATAGAGAGGGTGGGGGGAGGAGGAACGAGAGACACACAGAGAATTTACACATTTGTAAAGTGGAATCTGTGATTTGATTTCATTAAAAGAGCTTTGTGTTGCAGTTTTATCCATGAACCTAAGAATGCGTTGCATAGGTTGGAGAAACCACAGAAAGCCAATCTCCATCAGAATTACACAAACCATTTGTGTTTGACACATAATCATATGCTAATGTCACGTGTGCATAATCTGGTTTGAAGACTGGTTATTTTCAGGTGTCACATACATGTTTGTCATTGGCAAATCCCACCCAATATCTAGTACAGAGGGGCCTGACAATCATGTCATATCGCTGAAACCAGTAGCCTATAAAATAAATTGGAGATAAAATTCCAGCCGACTGGGTTTTCGATATTTTTTTACATACATATGGGGTGTTGTCGTAAAATTCTGCAAAGCAGAAATGCAGGCACACAAACTGCTCAAATCATGTCCAGCTGTCACCCAGAAAGTGTTAAACAATATAATGTTAAATTTTTATCAACATTCCACATCTGAAGTTGATTAAAGCTGATCACAGTTATTAATTATAAAATGATGAAACTTTGTCAAAGCATTTGTACTTAATAATAAATTAAGAGATTTGCTGCATCAGCTGTGGAAATGTAAACAGAGTATATTACACTCTTTCGTTTTTGTAAAATGTTTCATTATGGCCCACAGTTTGCTAACTGTACTAGTCATTTATGAAACACTATTACAAAACAACATATTTCCATCACTACAATTCAAATAAGGAAACAATAATATGCCCATTACAGTAATGAAAATCCCAGAGTCATTTTCCCTGTATTTTAGTTATTGCTCTTACAAGGTGTAATGTGATGATATTGCTTAAGGGCATACTATTACCAAGTGATGGCCAGTCCGTCACCAGTGGAGGTATTGCACAATGCCCATGCATGTGCCCCGCAAACAGAGTAGTCTCTACGAACAGTGGTAGCCAAGTTTCGCAGCGGCAGTCAGTTTGTGTGGGACAGGTGGCTACTGTTTATGGCACTTGCTTGCAGTGATCACCTTACACACACACAAAATGCCATGAAAGACACTACTTTTAGACCAGTCTTTGCAGGTGTAGGAACAGGTGTACATTTAAACTGGTGATATAGTAACACAGACCTGCTTATCAGTATTATGACTTGCATCCAAATATCCAATACAAGTAACACCATGCAACAGCCTTCCTCAAAGTGTAACAGACATTCCATAGCCCGCTGCTGCTGCTACTACTACTACTACTACTATTCTTGTATCATACTGGAAGAGGCAAACAACATCATTAACCAAAGTTCATTATCCTTCTGCCTAGAAGTGAACAACAGCTTATAACATAGACACAAACATAGAAACAACCAACATACTGATATAAGCAGCTGCTGATGGCAAGTATGAACACAATATGAAATCAAGTGTCTGCTGCAATTTGCTTATAAAGAGAAAGGCTCCAGTATATTATGCGGCAGATGCCACGGCATGTGCGCAAGTCACACGGTCCACTGCAGATGGCCTCTGGTGGCCAGTCCACGCAGATGCCATTGATGGAATATACAAAGTATAGCGTGCCAGGGGCCTGGTGCCACAGCATGTGCCCAAGTACCATATCCAGAGTTCTAGCAGCCCTCCTCCATGGGGAGAGAGCATTCCAATGATGTGGACATGAGGGCAACTCTCAAAATATCCACGGCCTCTGTGACAGACACCATAAACGATGAGTGTGGCATGGAAGGAGATTAAGGGCTGGAATCAGTGAGTACAGGTGCCAAAATGGTACGGCTGCGGACACGTGTGGCGTCTGCTCCCCTGTGAAGTCCCATAAGAGAGGAACGGTAACACAGGTATCGGTTGCATCTCAATGTCCAGTTCTCGACACGATGGAACTGTGCCTACGGTGAAGGTGCTGGCATCTCATTTGGGGGCACCAGTGTCAAAGGGCCTGAAGGCACAGGTCCTGCTGGCACCAATGGCAGTAAAGCACTGTGGAAAGGCCCCACAGCAGGCATCAGGGCAGCTGGACCCTGCAGAAAAAGCAGGAGGTATCAACCTCCACATGGAGGGTGGGTTCACCCCTACACCAGGGATGCTCTATGAGGCTAGGACAGATGCTGATGGCAGAGGCAGCAGGTACTGTTAAGCAGTACTGGTAGTGGTGCCACACCGTCAGCCTGCCACTGGTGTGCACAATATAGTGGCAGTGGCTTCGGCAGCTGTGGACCATGGCCAGAATCCTTTTTGGTCTGTGGCCAAACACCAAAGCCCAGTCCGTGGAGCCAGTAGTATAGCACAGAGAGAGCTGTGCCTTCGGGCTTTGGCTGAGTGGCATGAGCAGATGCAATAGGGTGCATTCCTGGCAACCACGGACCATCTCGGTTGGAATCCAATCCCTGTAGGAACTTGACAAGCATCTCAAGGTCTTGTCTATGTAGGAGGCCACCATGAGGTACTTTTTCATTTGTACATTGAAATGTGTGGACAAGACATCCCATCTCACCATTACACCACACTGTGGACTATCACCTGTCAAGCACTTTCGAGACAGCCTGAATCATAGCTGCGGCTGATGTCTGAGGGCAATGAATAACGTATGGAAATTTATAAAAAGCATGGACAATCAAAAACCTGGAAAAATTTAGGATGGGTCTCATGAAATCAATATGGACACATTCTCACATACTCTGCAGCACAGACAACAAAGAGAGTGTCACTCACAGTACTGTCTATTGTGTAGCATCAAGATGTACAATGTCAGCATCGATTCCCCGTCAAAACACAATAACCTGGTACCCAAGAACCCTCAATGTCCCCGATGTAGGAGCTGAAGCACATTCTGCTGTATGCCAGCCAGAATCACAACCGTAGACAACAACTCATCTATAACTAAGACAGAATCATCAAACACTGAAAGGTTATGACATAAGGCAAAAGAGTTACGTAAAGAATCAGAAGTCGTACCCAGAGGCCTGTCCGGCCAGCTGTGCTGAATGAGGTGAACAACTTGATGCAAGACCGTATCAGCAGTGCCAACAGCTGCAATCCAGGAGCCTGTAATAGGACATCCTTTCACTGTACATTGCACCTCAACATGAAAGTGAAAACAAAGGAGTTCACCCTAGTAAAAAATAGGATCTAGACCCCGTAGAAGGCAAAACAGCGCATCGGTGTCAGTTTGTTGCACAGTAGGCCAAAAATGAATTTCATACTCTTAGTGACTCAGAAACGAGACCCACCACTGGAGGCAATGTGCTGCTTTGTTGGGCAACAAAGCAGAAGGGTTAAACAATCAAACCGAGGACTTGTTGTCAGTGAAGAGGAAGAACTTAGACCCATACAACACAATATGAAACTTTTTGAGTGCATAGAGTGCAAGTGCTTCCTTCTCAACTCAGGAGTTGCACTGCTGAGAGAAGTTGAATATTTATGGCAAATTAGCTATCGGACATTCGGAACCATCCTCACCTTGAAGTGTAAGAAGTCTGTGATGGAGGTGTCCATAGCCAAAATGTCATCGTAGCGCATATTGTATTCTGCCACTGCACCTCAACTCCATGCCACGGTCTAGGTCACAAATGTCAGTTTGTTACCAATTATCATCACAATTCCTTTGTCAATTGTATGGTCCTTGGCACCATCATTCAGTTGGCTCTCGAAACAGAGATTCCAACTGTAATGTAGATTTCAAAAGCTTGAACACACGCTCCCACGTCGGTGTCCACTGATAATAAAGGTTCTTGTGAAGAGAGTCAAGAATTCAGAACACACAGAGTCTAACTGCCAGTACGGAACATGTTGGGGAACAAGGTACACCTTACGTGAAATGGAAAAATCAAAGGTACTGAAAGCATCTAGACCAAACAAATGTGCAGTACCAGCACCCACTACCAAAAATCGAGGAACAAATCACAGACAATACATAGTGGGAGCCATAAATAGCCCAAAAGTGGAATGTACTGCTCATTTTAGGTTGCCAAATGTCAAGTAACTGGAGACACAATTAACGTCCACCTTCATCTCCACAGGAGGGGGCTAGGAATCATACACAGACACTAGATGCCCTTTTTTCCTTCACTTGTTGTCAAGTCAGAAAGTGCTTAAGGAAAATGGCCTTACCATGTTGCAAAAAAAAAAAAAAAAAAAAAAAGTGCAAGATAGGAGAACAAGGTGCTGCCATTGCTGTGGTGGTGGTCGTTTGGCATGTCACTGCGCAGTGTGGCATGGAGGCTGCATTTGTACAGCTGTCACATCATCCTCCCTGAGAACTGACCAGCACCCAACAACCAGGAACAGGAGCCACCACAGCGATGTCACACCGAGTCTCAATCTGATAACTAGCAGCACACGATACGTAGGTTGGAACTTAAACAGTGGCAACACTGCTGTGGAATCACTATGCAATGGAATCTATTATTGTCACCAATAGCACACGTTGTTGACATACCTACCTTACCACCAACCAAACGGACTCGCCTGTACCACGTCACCGGCATGCGCACAATCAAGAGAAACACAGTCACTTCTGAGTGAGCAGTCTAATGTAACGGTGCCACTATGTTTTTGAAACAGGAACAATGGAGTTGGCTCAAGATTGAATGTGCCAGAGGTTGTACAGTACGAAAGTGTCATCAAGGTCCTCAAGAGGCATGTGGGGAATCGGCATTTCCATAGAGAACAGTGGCACATTGGGTACAAGCCTTCAATGCAGGTCGGTAAACTGTGGCAGACATGCATCGGGCAGGTCGTCCTAGCATCTCTGAAGAAGAAGTGCATGCTGTTGCAATGTTAGTGGACAGTGATTGGTGCCATATGATTCATGAGCTCGCCCATGAAACCGGATTAGCACATACGACTGTGCTTTGCATCCTGAAGGAACGCCTTTGCATGTGAAAAATTGCAGCATGATGGGTTCAACATGACTTGATGGAAATGCAGAAATGGATGCATTGAGACACAGCTCAGATGCACTTGGAGCACTATGAGTGTGAAGGAGAGGCCTTTTTACACCATATCATAACACTGGATGAGACATGGGCCACATCGTATGAGCCGAAAATGAAACAACAATCCAGTGAATGGTATCATTATAGGTCACATCGAAAGTTGAAAGTGCATCAGAGCCCAGTATGGTGAAAGTTATAGTGATTCTTGTGTACAACTGTGATGGTGTTAGCGTAATGCATTATGTTATTCCATGGCAGACCGTCAATGCACAGCATTACTGTTCATTTTTGAAGCATCTCCTGTGACTAGCTTTGTGGAAGAAGCGGCGACACTTTCTGGCCAACCCACCCATCATTTTGCAAGACAATGTATGGGAACATACGGCAAAAGCTGTGGCTGCTCTGTTCGGTCGATGGGACTGGGAAGTACTGTACGATCCACCATACTTCCTGGACTTAAGGCTTTGTTGTTGTATCCACGGACCCAACCAACCAACTCGTGCACGTGCGTCCTGACCGTGACATCACTGGCCACATTTCCTGTCTCAGCCGTCAACATCTCATGGCGTTACCGCCGGCGGAAGAGGTCGCGCCATGGCTGAGCTCGGGTCCACAGCGCCCTCTGCCTTTTGCATATAAGGAGGAGCACTGGCCCCGAGACGGACAGTATAGTGTTGATTGTCTATTGATAGCCTTTCGTGGAGTTTATAGCGGAGCCATTGCAGTGTGATATTTGCTATTGTATTCGACTAGGCTCAGTACACAGATTACTCTTGAATAGTACTTGGACTTGTATTGCTGGTGCACATTCCGTCAGAAATAAAGATAAGTTATCTCTTCATTCTAGCTGGCGCAATTCTTGTCATTAATTATTTTTTGGCCACCAGACATAGCTACATCCTGGTCACTAGTCACACTTTATACAATTTGTGGTGGCTGCCCCAAAAGTACCGCTGAGGACCTTGGGTTTGGGAGCTGACACAAAACTTGTGACTTTGATTTGATTCCAAAGATGAAGGAACCACTTTGTGGCATTCACTTCAGAACTGTTCCAGAGTATGACAGGCAGTAGACCACACCATTCACACCATCAGCAGAACATGCTCTGCTAATGGTATACTATGCCTTCCACATCCCTGGCAACGGGTTCTACACAATGCTGGTGACTGTTTGAAGGACAGTGACAGGTGCTAACATGTAACTCTTTTGTATCAGTTGTGAATAAATAGTTGCCACCATTTAAGTTCCAACCCTTGTACCTTGAAAGATTGAACAATATTTAATACTTCACTCAAAGATGGGATTTCAGGTTGTAGTGCGCACTGACGCACCTCCTTTTCATGAGGCAACCAAATGATTGTGCCATTATCCATAGAACCGGCATAGGAATCGTGATGAGAATTGGTAACAAACTGACATTTGTGAATTAGACCGTGGTGTGGAGTTCTGCCACCTCAGCCCTGTAGGACTGGGGGGCAATGTCAGGACTCTACACGCAATGAAACATGTACATTTAATGGTGATAATTTGACAACTTAAACACTTCATCAAATCAAAGTGATGCAAATTCCTTGAGTGTGGCTAACTGTTAGGTGCATCCATTGGTGCTCTTCATTTTGAGAAATATGGGTGGTGCTCTTTCTTTGTCACACATTAAAAATTCCAATTTATCCAGAATTTTTTGTATTTTAAATCTTTCAGGACTGCTTAGTAGAAGAAATTCACATTTTTCACTGAAAAGAACATTGGAGGGTGTGATTTTCATTAAATTTAACAATGGCGAGTCCAGGTGAGAATACCAACAACAATGAAAAGGATACATTGCTACTCAATGTGTCATCTTTATGGTGAGTAACACTCTTACACCTTTCATTAAAATCAGCGTTTAAGTTGTAAAAGTGAATTACCATTTACTGTGGATGTTTTGTTGGCATACTACTATATACTGAGTCCAGCATGTATTGTACAATGTAGTGTTCTGTAATGTATATAACAGCCGGCAAGTTTTGTGTTGCAATCATTCTCTTAGAAAACTTTTGTCGTGGAGGAAATAATCTTCCTGCAGATGTTTTCTGACTCATTACATAGCCAACATATCTCTATTGTTGCCAATGTATAATACTGCTTGTAGTCCTGTCAAGTCATAGTACAAGTTGATAGTGTGGCATCACAGTCCAAATGGGTGGAGGGGATAAACAAACAGTTGTAATGTTTGCATTTACAATGTTAAGACTTGGCCTACACATGAAAAAAGAAATGAGACATAATAATAAACCCAAGCCATGTTTCAGCGAACACTCTATTAACTTTTGGCAGCCACTGTAATGTGAATTTTTAGTTCAGTGACTACTGTAAGAAATTTCTGATAATGGTCATCAATAGGTATTTGCTTATAAGACTAATAGAGTGTGTTTCAAATCTTGAAATAGTCACAAACATAATGCAAGTAAATTGCTAGTAGGTGGAAAAAATGCGGAAAGAAAAATGAAATATTGCTGTCACTGTTGCAATACCAGCCATTGATATTCTAAGTAGGATTTCATGAATAACAATTCATGAAATCCTACTTAACATGCACAAAAAAGGAAAGGACAAATGGCTTTCACTGCAATTATAAAGCAAAATTTTCTCTCCACATCTTTTCCACATACTAGTAAATTACTTGCACTCTGGTGGTGACCATTTCAAGATTTAAAACATGCTCCATTGATTTTGTGAGCAAATACCCATTTATCACCATTACAAGAAATTCCTTGTTGTCATTGAACTTAAAATTCACATTACACGGCTGCCAAAAGTTAAGAGAGTGACTGCAGAAATACTGCTCACATTTATTATTACATATCATTTCTTTCCACATATGTAGGCAAACACTAACATCGTAAATGCAAACATTACAACTATTTGTTTAAACCCCATGCCCCCATGGACTGTGATGCTACACTATCAACTTGTACTATGACTAAACAGCATTACAAGCAATATCACACATCACCAACAACAGAAATCTACTGGTTATTTAGTTGGTCAGGGAACATCTACAGAAAGATTGTTCATTCATGACAAAAGTTTTCTAAGACAATAAATGCAACACAGAACTTGCCACCCATAATATCCTTTATAGAACAGTGCATTATACAATACATGTAGGACTTGGTATATAGTAGCATGGCAACAAACCAAGATCATCACACTCACATCATGACATCCATAGCAAATGGTAATTCAGTTTTACAAATGAAACACTCAATTTAATGAAAAGGATAAGAGTGCTACTCACCATAAAGATAACATATTGAGTAGCAATCTGTCCTTTTCATAACTGCTGATATCGCAACTTGGACTCTCCTTTGTTTAATGAAATGTACATCCTCCAATGGCTGTTCTGTAGAAAATTGTGAAACTTTGTATTAACTCCTGCATCTGTACATCATTCCTTTCCTGTTCCAGTTAGTGCCCACTGCTTCACTCGTGTAGACTGTATGGCCTGCAGAGATCAAATTTTTATGTTGTTCACAAATTGCAACAGCTTGTACACTTTTCACACTAATTAAGGCCTCATAAGCGTGGCCTTTTCTGAATGTATTTCTGCCCAAAAAGCAATTCTGGTAGCTAGAGTCCAAAGTTTTCATTTATTTATATTTCTATAGCATTTATTTATATTTCTATAGCAACTTTCATTCCCTAACAAATATTTCTTTATATCTAACCAAAAAGTGAAATACCAATTTTCGTAAATTTAGCTTTAATATATTTTTAATGTAATGAAATATTTTCTTAAAAATGTTTGCCCCAATTGTCTGAATTTTCAGAAACACT
This sequence comes from Schistocerca americana, assembly GCF_021461395.2. NCBI lineage: Eukaryota > Metazoa > Arthropoda > Insecta > Orthoptera > Acrididae > Schistocerca > Schistocerca americana. The sequence continues at coordinate 33,861,355 of NC_060129.1, read as the reverse complement.
GAAACCTATATTATTATTATTATTATTATTATTATTACTATTATTATTATTTCTAACTGAGAAGTCAAATACCAATTGTTATAGATAAAGCCTTAAAAATCCTTTAGCAGTTCTTCAGTAATTATTTAATTTTCAAAAACTTTTCACCCACTATTATACCCCCTTAGTTGTTGAATTTACAAAAATGCTGAAACACATATTTTTATTTCCTGAAAGAAACCAAATACCACTTTTCGCAGTTCTAGCTTCAAAATTACCTTCACAGCAACATATTTTCAAAAAGCCTTTTATCCCCAGTTTCACCCCCTTAGGAGTGGAATTTCAAACAATCCCTTCTTAAATGATGCCTACAGTGTAAAATCCACACCCTCTCCAAACTTCAAGTTTCTGTCCTTAGCAGTTTGGGTAGGCAATGATAAATCGGTGAATCTGTCTGACCTTATTTCATCCCCTTATGGGCTTAATTTCCAAAAACGTGAAACATGTATTTTTAATCCCTAACCAAAAAACCAAACACCAAATTTCAAAGATTTACCTTTAAAAATGCTATTGCAATGAAATATTTTCATAAATGTCCCCCCCCCCCCTTCCCCCCGTATTTCACCGCCTTAGGGGCTGAATTTCCAAACACAGTGATTTGCATATCTTTTATTTCTAACAGAGAAACTTAATAAAAATTTTCGTGCATTTAGCTTCAAAAACACTTGTACAGTGAAATATTTCCAGAAAAACTTTCATCCCCTGTTTCACCCTATAGGGGTTGAATTTCCAAATACAGCTAAACACTATTTTAAAATTTCCAACTAAGAAGCCAAATTTAAATATTCACAGATCTAGCTTTGAAAATTCTTTCATAATAAAATATGTCCATAAAAAATATCATCTGCTTTTTCACCCCATAGAGGTTCAATTTCCGAAAACACTGAAACAAATATTTCTTTTATTTGTACCCGAGAAGTCAAAATGCCAATGTTCATAGATGTAGCTTTAAAAATACTTCAATAGTTTCTTAGTAATGATACACTTTCAATGAAAGTTTCACATACTATTTCACCCCCACAGGGTTAATTTTCCAAAAATGATGAAACATTTCTTTGTTTCTGACCATGAAACGAAATACCAATTTTTGTAGGCCTACCTTCAAAACTGACTTATAGTGACATTTCAAAAAGAAAACTCTTCATCCCCCATTTCACCCCTTTTACAGTTGGAATATCGAAAAATTCCTTCTTAAACAATTCCTACAGTATAAGATCCATACTTTTTTCAAATTTAAGATAATTATCCTTAGCGGTTTGGGGCAATGAGGAGTCAGCAATGACGTTGCCTTTTATACACACAGATTGAGATAAAATGTACCAACTGCATTTATAAGCCATTCACATTCTAAATAGTAGAAAATGTGCCCCTTGGAACAATTCAAACAGATTCAGTTTGTACCAAATATTTAGAAAATAAACTATTTTCTCCATAACAGTGTAATAAAAATATGGTAGGACATACCACAGTCTTCATCAATGAAATTTTTCAATTTGCATAAAGAATTTCGACTGGCCACAGTATGGGAATCCATTCATTTTATTATTGGTTCAGTCTGAACAATACCACTCCTATAAAGATAAAGAAGATAAACAACAAAATGGTTCCAGAATGAGATTTTCACTCTGCAGCGGAGTGTGCGCTGATATGAAACTTCCTGGCAGATTAAAACTGTGTGCCCGACCGAGACTCGAACTCGGGACCTTTGCCTTTCGCGGGCAAGTGCTCTACCAACTGAGCTACCGAAGCTTGGGTAAAATATTCCGGAGGTAAAATAGTCCCCCATTCGGATCTCCGGGCGGGGACTACTCAAGAGGATGTCGTTATCAGGAGAAAGAAAACTGGCGTTCTACGGATCGGAGCGTGGAATGTCAGATCCCTTAATCGGGCAGGTAGGTTAGAAAATTTAAAAAGGGAAATGGATAGGTTGAAGTTAGATATAGTGGGAATTAGTGAAGTTCGGTGGCAGGAGGAACAAGACTTCTGGTCAGGTGACTACAGGGTTATAAACACAAAATCAAATAGGGGTAATGCAGGAGTAGGTTTAATAATGAATAGGAAAATAGGAATGCGGGTAAGCTACTACAAACAGCATAGTGAACGCATTATTGTGGCGAAGATAGATACGAAGCCCATGCCTACTACAGTAGTACAAGTTTATATGCCAACTAGCTCTGCAGATGACGAAGAAATTGAAGAAATGTATGATGAAATAAAAGAAATTATTCAGATTGTGAAGGGAGACGAAAATTTAATAGTCATGGGTGACTGGAATTCGAGTGTAGGAAAAGGGAGAGAAGGAAACATAGTAGGTGAATATGGATTGGGGGACAGAAATGAAAGAGGAAGCCGCCTGGTCGAATTTTGCACAGAGCACAACATAATCATAACTAACACTTGGTTTAAGAATCATGAAAGAAGGTTGTATACATGGAAGAACCCTGGAGATACTAAAAGGTATCAGATAGATTATATAATGGTAAGACAGAGATTTAGGAACCAGGTTTTAAATTGTAAGACATTTCCAGGGGCAGATGTGGACTCTGACCACAATCTATTGGTTATGACCTGTAGATTAAAACTGAAGAAACTGCAAAAAGGTGGGAATTTAAGGAGATGGGACCTGGATAAACTAGAAGAACCAGAGGTTGTACAGAGATTCAGGGAGAGCATAAGGGAGCAATTGACAGGAATGGGGGAAAGAAATACAGTAGAAGAAGAATGGGTAGCTTTGAGGGATGAAGTAGTGAAGGCAGCAGAGGATCAAGTAGGTAAAAAGACGAGAGCTGGTAGAAATCCTTGGGTAACAGAAGAAATATTGAATTTAATTGATGAAAGGAGAAAATATAAAAATGCAGTAAGTGAAACAGGTAAAAAGGAATACAAACGTCTCAAAAATGAGATCGACAGAAAGTGCAAAATGGCTAAGCAGGGATGGCTAGAGGACAAATGTAAGGATGTAGAGGCCTATCTCACTAGGGGTAAGATAGATACCGCCTACAGGAAAATTAAAGAGACCTTTGGAGATAAGAGAACGACTTGTATGAATATCAAGAGCTCAGATGGAAACCCAGTTCTAAGCAAAGAAGGGAAAGCAGAAAGGTGGAAGGAGTATATAGAGGGTCTATACAAGGGCGATGTACTTGAGGACAATATTATGGAAGTGGAAGAGGATGTAGATGAAGATGAAATGGGAGATATGATACTGCGTGAAGAGTTTGACAGAGCACTGAAAGACCTGAGTCGAAACAAAGCCCCCGGAGTAGACAATATTCCATTGGAACTACTGACGGCCGTGGGAGAGCCAGTCCTGACAAAACTCTACCATCTGGTGAGGAAGATGTATGAGACAAGCGAAATACCCTCAGACTTCAAGAAGAATATAATAATTCCAATCCCAAAGAAAGCAGGTGTTGACAGATGTGAAAATTACCGAACTATCAGCTTAATAAGTCACAGCTGCAAAATACTAACACGAATTCTTTACAGACGAATGGAAAAACTAGTAGAAGCCAACCTTGGGGAAGATCAGTTTGGATTCCGTAGAAACACTGGAACACGTGAGGCAATACTGACCTTACGACTTATCTTAGAAGAAAGATTAAGGAAAGGCAAACCTACGTTTCTAGCATTTGTAGACTTAGAGAAAGCTTTTGACAATGTTGACTGGAATACTCTCTTTCAAATTCTAAAGGTGGCAGGGGTAAAATACAGGGAGCGAAAGGCTATTTACAATTTGTACAGAAACCAGATGGCAGTTATAAGAGTCGAGGGACATGAAAGGGAAGCAGTGGTTGGGAAGGGAGTAAGACAGGGTTGTAGCCTCTCCCCGATGTTGTTCAATCTGTATATTGAGCAAGCAGTAATGGAAACAAAAGAAAAATTCGGAGTAGGTATTAAAATCCATGGAGAAGAAATAAAAACTTTGAGGTTCGCCGATGACATTGTAATTCTGTCAGAGACAGCAAAGGACTTGGAAGAGCAGTTGAATGGACTGGACAGTGTCTTGAAAGGAGGATATAAGATGTACATCAACAAAAGCAAAACAAGGATAATGGAATGTAGTCTAATTAAGTCGGGTGATGCTGAGGGAATTAGATTAGGGAATGAGGCACTTAAAGTAGTGAAGGAGTTTTGCTATTTGGGGAGCAAAATAACTGATGATGGTCGAAGTAGAGAGGATATAAAAGGTAGGCTGGCAATGGCAAGGAAAGCGTTTCTGAAGAAGAGAAATTTGTTAACATCCAGTATTGATTTAAGTGTCAGGAAGTCATTTCTGAAAGTATTCGTATGGAGTGTAGCCATGTATGGAAGTGAAACATGGACGATAAATAGTTTGGACAAGAAGAGAATAGAGGCTTTCGAAATGTGGTGCTACAGAAGAATGCTGAAGATTAGATGGGTAGATCACATAACTAATGAGGAAGTATTGAATAGGATTGGGGAGAAGAGAAGTTTGTGGCACAACTTGACCAGAAGAAGGGATCGGTTGGTAGGACATGTTCTGAGGCATCAAGGGATCACCAATTTAGTATTGGAGGGCAGCGTGGAGGGTAAAAATCGTAGAGGGAGACCAAGAGATGAATACACTAAGCAGATTCAGAAGGATGTAGGTTGCAGTAGGTACTGGGAGATGAAAAAGCTTGCACAGGATAGAGTAGCATGGAGAGCTGCATCAAACCAGTCTCAGGACTGAAGACCACAACAACAACAACAATCTTCATCAAGAAAGCAACTGACTGTCAAAGAAGTAACAGGATTGCACAAATATAACAAGTTTAGTGGTGCCCACTAGGACCAGAGATTACATTGGTGTCAGCAATGAAATGTAGCTTTCTGCATCTGTTTTCATCACAACATTTAACATGGGATGTGCTGTTAGACATTGTCATGTTTGCCCAAGTATTTTTCCCAGAGTCAACAAAACCATCCCTCCTCATTCTATGAGGGTCACTCCAAAATAAATGTACACTATTTTTGTAAAAATAGTTTTCATTCTGCATGTGTGAAAGTTTTACAGTATGTAGATACATCCTTCCCACTTGTTTTCAAAGTTAGTTCAACCTGTTCCCGTGAGTGGCGCCCTCACAGCACGTCTTCAAGGTGGCTGCTACACTTGACATTTGTCAGAAGCAACATGCTGTCATAGAATTCCTGCGCTGTGAAAACGAGACAGTGGGAAACATCCACAAGAGGTTGAAAAAGGTGTATGGAGATTCTGCTGTTGATCACAGTTAGTCGGTGGGCAAGCAGGTTACGTGATGAAAGCGGGCATGGCAATATTGAGGATTGTCCTCGCAGTGGCAGGCCTCGTACTGCACACACTCCATGATCACAAAACTCGGACGGACAACACTGAAACACCTGCCTTACAGTCCTGACTTGGCTCCATGTGACTATCATCTCTTTGGGAAACTGAAAGACTCTCTTCATGGAACAAGGTTTGAAGATTATGACTGCCTTGTGCATGCTGCCAAACAGTAGCTCCAATAGGTTGGTCCATAATTTTACTGTGCGGGTATACAGGCACTGGTTCCAAAAAAGCGTAAGGCAGTCAAGAGGGATGGAAATTATGCGGAGAAATGAAAATAATGTTCCTAAAGGATGTATCTACACACTGTAAAACTTTCAAACATGTAGAATAAAATATGGATTTAAAAGAGAGAGAGAGAGAGAGAGAGAGAGAGAGAGAGAGAGAGAGAGAGAGAGAGAGAGAGAGGGGGGGGAGAGGAGGGGGGATCATTATCTGCAAACTGTTCCTCTACTGTACGCAGTATACAGTGCAGTAGAATGTGTTTATAACCATCCACAATTAGCATTTTGTAAGCACAATAAGGTAACCATACCCAAACCACAAGAAATACCTCCATAATGTAACACCACTGCCTTCGTACCTCACTGTCGGGACTACACAGGATGGCACCTAAAGTTCTCCGGAATTCATCAAATACCAAACCCAAACCTTTCCATCAAACTGCCACAGGGCATCGTGTGATTCATCATTCCAAATCACTTATTCCCAATCATCCAGTGTCCAGTGATTTTGGCCTTCACACCACCTCAGGTGTCGCTTAACACTGACCATGGAAATTTGATGCTTGTGAGGAGCTGTTCAACCATGGCACACCATTTCTTTTGAGCTCCATACAAACAGTCACTGTGATAGCTCCCCTGCTAACAATTTGAAATCCCCAAGTGATTCCCTTCACAGACTTCATGTAATTTTTTACAGTCTCCCTCCCGCAATGGTCAATTGTCCCTATCTATCTCAACATGAGGTCTACCTGGATCGGTTTACTGTGATTGTTCCTTTACATTTACATTTCACAATCACATCACCAACAGCTGACTTGGGCAGAGCTTTAGAAGCGTTGAAATGTTGCTGATGGATTTGTTACTCAAGTGACAACCAATGAGTAGTGCATGTCAAAGTTGCGACTTTAAGCTCTCCTGACTGTTAATCCTTCTCTACTGACAACGAGATACTCCTTGCCTCCTTTTATACTCGTTGTTCTGCCTCTTGCGATATCTAGTGGTCAATTCCACGTTACATAGAAGTGTTCTGGTACTTCTGGCCAGAATTTTAGAACATGTTTTTTGCTCGCGTATCATGTCATTTCTGGAAACCCAGAATCTACTATGTGGGAATCAACATGGATTCCGGAAACAGCGATCGTGTGAGACCCAACTCGCTTTATTTGTTCATGAGACCCAGAAAATATTAGATACAGGCTCCCAGGTAGATGCTATTTTTCTTGACTTCCGGAAGGCGTTCGATACAGTTCCGCACTGTCGCCTGATAAAAAAAGTAAGAGCCTACGGAATATCAGACCAGCTGTGTGGCTGGATTGAAGAGTTTTTAGCAAACAGAACACAGCATGTTGTTATCAATGGAGAGACGTCTACAGACGTTAAAGTAACCTCTGGCGTGCCACAGGGGAGTGTTATGGGACCATTGCTTTTCACAATATATATAAATGACTTAGTAGATAGTGTCGGAAGTTCCATGCGGCTTTTCGCGGATGATGCTGTAGTATACAGAGAAGTTGCTGCATTAGAAAATTGTAGCGAAATACAGGAAGATCTGCAGCGGATAGGCACTTGGTGCAGGGAGTGGCAACTGACCCTTAACATAGACAAATGTAATGTATTGCGAATACATAGAAAGAAGGATCCTTTATTGTATGATTATATGATAGCGGAACAAACACTGGTAGCAGTTACTTCTGTAAAATATCTGGGAGTATGCGTACGGAACGATTTGAAGTGGAATGATCATATAAAACTAATTGTTGGTAAGGCGGGTACCAGGTTGAGATTCATTGGGAGAGTGCTTAGAAAATGTAGTCCATCAACAAAGGAGGTGGCTTACAAAACACTCGTTCGACCTATACTTGAGTATTGCTCATCAGTGTGGGATCCGTACCAGGTCGGGTTGACGGAGGAGATAGAGAAGATCCAAAGAAGAGCGGCGCGTTTCGTCACTGGGTTATTTGGTAACCGTGATAGCGTTACGGAGATGTTTAATAAACTCAAGTGGCAGACTCTGCAAGAGAGGCGCTCTGCATCGCGGTGTAGCTTGCTCGCCAGGTTTCGAGAGGGTGCGTTTCTGGATGAGGTATCGAATATATTGCTTCCCCCTACTTATACCTCCCGAGGAGATCACGAATGTAAAATTAGAGAGATTAGAGCGCGCACGGAGGCTTTCAGACAGTCGTTCTTCCCGCGAACCATACGCGACTGGAACAGGAAAGGGAGGTAATGACAGTGGCACGTAAAGTGCCCTCCGTGGCTTGCGGAGTATCAATGTAGATGTAGATGTAGATACTGTATGTCTAGCTTGTATCCACACAGTCGTTAAGTATCACTCAAAAGTTATCACTTACTGCAACTTAGTGCATTTGAGGTACAGAATAACACTTCTTTTGAAGTAACAATCAAAGACAGAACTACACTGTATCTTAACCTCATCACCCAGACAATAACAGCATTTCGATTCATTACTGATGCACGAAAAAATGTAATTCATTGCAAGATGGACCATTTAAGTACAGAAAAGGAGTGCATGACACTTTATGCAAAAATTCAGGCCATTTCTGTGATCTTAGCAAATTTAGTTGATTAACTTTTGAACTGTTCAGTTGTTGTACCTGAATTAGAAATTTCAACAACACAAAAGAAGGTTGAAAATTCCATATCAACAGAAGTGGATTCAAGAAATCCTTAAACATATTAAAACAAAGTATGTTCTGAATACTCAATAACAGCAGAAACACTGAAATTATCAAAATCAAATATTATAAAATTTTAACAGTTGTTCTCTGAGAAGATCTGGAAACTGGCAAACATGTAGAAAAATGGCAAATAGCTCTAATCCAAACCCTTCATTTAAAAAAAATATAAATAAACAAGGTGTTGATAACTACAGAGAAATATTGATTTCATCTATTCTATTATGAAACTGTAAATAAACTTTTGACACAAAATTAAGAGAACATTTATCTAAACAATTCCCAGAATATAAGGGTGACTTCAGAAAGGGAAGATTAAATCAGAAATCTACTCTAGATATAAGATCAATAATTTCTCACAGCATTTTATGCACAAAACTATATACCTTAATTTGTTGACTTACAAAACATCTGACCCTGTAGATAGAGTAACACAGGATAAAAATATCACAGAATTTGAAGTGATAGCAAAATTAGAAAACATTATCTGTTAAACCAAAACTAATAATTAGTCATTTTCAAAATTAAGGTATTTTCCAGATTTTTCAAGTCAAATCTTTCTCAAGTTTACTTTTTCAGTACATTTGGCTCCAGAGTGTCCTTTTTTTACAGAGGTATATATTGACATTTCTTAGAATATCTATAATTAATTATTTTTAGAAGTATAAATCAGAGAGGAATTGGGGACAGATCACATAAAAAATTAACAGATTAGAAATAAAACATTTTTAAAATATTAAATACTGTATTTTGATTTAAAGGCAACAGAAAATATCAAATAAAAATTACAAATTCTGTTTTTACAAATACAGATACATTATTAGTTACTGATTAAAACTGATTAAAGGGAACAAACTCTAAAAATACATCATAATAAAATGAATATAACACTTCATTACATTTTGTATTTCTGCCAAAATCTCTGGTGCTTTGCTCAACATAATTGCTCCTTTCGTTTCTAATTCTTTGATTTCATTTTGCTTTCACTTGTTCGGTAATCATTCTTTCTTTTCTTATTCACATTTCTTCTAATTTTTTAGGTCCTCTTTGCACAAAGAATGCGCATGCGAAAAGAGGATATAAGACTTTTGTCAATATCACCATTTCCATAATAGTTTTCTTTATGAACCAAGAAGCAATGCTATACTTTCCCCTTTCAGGTGGTCTTTTATGTAGCTCAGCAACTTACTTCTTCAAATGTGGAATATGTTGTTTAAGTGCTCTCTTCATGACTTACAACATTTCCAACCCATCTTATAGAACAAAATTTGAAAGGGAGCTTGGAAAACCATGTAATATTTGAGAAGGTTGTCCTCCTTGAAGGAAAATACTTCATAAAGTGCAGAAACAGCCTAAGAAATTCAAGAACATTCCAGCCACTTTCATTATGAGCAGTTTTCAAAGCTTCATTCACTACATGAGGTGATCAATTGCAACACTGAAACATTTGTGTTCGATTATCTTCTTCATTTAACAGAAATGCTTGAAAATCATGCAACGTATTTAAGTTCACATCTGGTCCATCCACAGAAATTTGGATTATATTCTTAGGTGATAAATTCAAACCATTCAGATCCTCCAGGAAACCTGACTGTTGTACAGGATGGCGGGTATGGGCAGGCGGTGGGCGTTATGGAATAATAGTGTAATTTTTAGAGAAAGGCCATTTATTGGCTAAAGCATGATGAAAGGGGCTACATAGGCCTAGGGAGGTGAGGGTGAGCCAGAGCTTGCAATTTGGCGAACATTGTTCGCGAAGCTACCGAAAGTGGTTGTCTGCCAAAACTAAGTCCACAGTGCCGCAGCACCGGGAGAAGCGGGAGATGTTCAATGCTACAGGGCGCGCATCCGACTCGCGGGTGAGCAAGAATACAAGAGAGCGGGCCCGGCGACGGGCGGCCGGGTATGTTCGACGCACCACGCGGCTTCCTCCACCCTGATTGGTCAGGACCGAGCAAACCGTGCGGGCGGCATGGAACTTTCCAGAGCGTTGCCTGCTAAGCGACGCCTGGGACGGCGTTACCTCGTCAGCACACGAGAGAGGCGCGTGAACAAGGTGCCCTTTCTCGGTGCTGACTTCCTGTTACTAGATCGTGGGACGAAAGAATTTACAGGCAGCTAACGCTGCCGGCCGTGGCTTGGCCGCAATGGAAAAATTAAGTTACTGGTTGGAGGCTCATATAATAAAGTAAAATCTCCTATTGTCTGGCTCATCCTTTACATTCCTCCCCCTTCCGTGGGAGCGGAGAACGTACGTGAATTCGCTCAATGTAATTATTATTTGAATGTAAACAAATTTAGCTTGCAAAACAAAGTAAACATTACTTGATTAAGAATGGCCCTCACGGAAGACGGCAGGGGTCTTAACCTACGGGAGGATGTAGAGACTCTAAAGACCTCCTAAGGGTCACAAAGGGACTTACATCAATAATATTGTGTGTATACCAGAATCGTCATAAAACATCAAAACATTGTAAAACATCAGAACATCATAAAATATCATAGAATATCAAAACAAAATTAGAACAAAACATAAGTGTGAATTAGGTAAACATGCTAAGTGTTCTTGTTGCTAAGTTGAAGTAAAAATTTCTTTTTTTGCTTTTGTTTGAATAAGTTGAACATTTAAACACATCACCACTGATGAGTCACGGCGGGGGCGCCTGGCGCGAGGCGGTGTGGTGTGTTGTCCTCAGCGGGCAGCGCGCAGGCTGTCGGCGGGAAGGGGGCGTGGCCGTGGCCAGGTCCGTGCACTGGAACTCAGCGCAGGGGGAGTATGAGGGGAGATTCACACGTTTCAAAACACAGTTGAAAAGGGAGTTATTACTAAGGAAACACTTCACTACACTAGTTTTTCCACATTAGAATTGCACTCTTAAAACTAAGGGAGGGCACATGCCTGATAGGTTCTTGTTTTCTCTTTATTGTTGAGTTTAGTTTGTGGCTGTTTACCATTCATTTAAGTGCCAACAGGCGAACGTAAGAAATTTGTCCTTTTTCATGTTTTAGCAAATCATCAATTGACGTTAGGATGTGATTATTTGATTTTTTAGACAAAACTGGAACGTTAGCTGACAAGGTAATCATGAATGGGCTTTCAGGTATAAAAAACATAATTAAAGGGGCGCGAATACTACGTGAGTAAGCCGTAGTGGCATGAAAGGTTATAAGTGGTGTTCCAACAGGAACTGTTTGCTAAAGATCTGCGCGGAGGCTACGTCAGAGTGGCAGCTAACTGCAAGGCCAATCTCGCGCTACGTTAGACAGGCGCGCGGCAGATAACTTCCAAGGGCAGCGCCGCGTCAGAGCTGCGCGCGGCAGCTGAGAAGCGAAGCCGAGGCGGATACGAGCGCAAGCAGTGCGCACGTGCGCGGCGCAGGAAGCATGCGTCAGGTTTAAGAGCGAGAGAGAGATGAAGCATACCGACGCTGTTCACTGCGCCGTCTGTACTTTACACTCTATCCACATGTTCTTGGGCTCCTGCGCCCGATGAGCGTATTTATGTGCTTCAAAGTGACGAATATTAATGTTACGAAAAGGGTATAGCATTACTGAATAAATGGGGATATATATGCGTAATCGATATGAGTTATTCACCGATGACCAACAAAATAGAAGTGGGATTACGCGTGTCATCACGCTAGACGCGTTGTTACAGTAGGTTCTGTTTAAAATTACATTATGCATCAGTAAATTGGTTCATAACATGAAAATGTAAAAGTGAAGTACACATATATCATATTAAATTTACTGCATATTCCACATCGGTAAACAAAGAAAGTTAAGTGCCTCTTTGGGCTGACCCTCTACGTGTAACAACATTCACATTTTGAGAAGAATTTTCTCGTCACTCAATATATTTGCTGCACGCCGTTAAGTGAGAGTGACGAAGAAAAGTGACACCAGTTTGGTGCAGGTGGGGCGTAGATTGTGTCGTTGGATGTCATCGCTGTTTCTAATGAGGCGAGAAGAACAAAACTCGACGAGATTTTAGAGATTTCCGTAGTGGGAACAGAAAGTGTAAGGATTTAAATTAGAATCAACTAAGTTGAGCGTAATTTCTGAAGGACTTTTCCTTCATGAAGGTATAGTGCGCGGCGCATCGTTGACACGACGTTATCGCCTCCTTAACTGTGTAAATGACAATTCTGCGACTCCAAGATAGCTGCTACTTACTTCTTCCTAAAACACGACTGCTCTCACTTAAAACAAAACTTTACTGTGCGACAAAATTCACCGTCTTTATCCTCTCAACATCTTGCGACTAACTTTACTTTGCGACCAAATTCGCTGTCCTTGTAACTCCGTAGTGCTGGCCTTCTCGGGCCCAGCTGGTTGCTTAAAACTCCGTCTATCCTTGCTTGTATCGCAGTGTCCTGGGACACGTCATACAGTTAAATGCTACTACTTCAATAGTCGGTATTCCTTCGGAAAATACAACGGGAAAACAAAGAAGGCTCAAGGTTTTGAACAGAGATTTCCGCTTACTGGCGTTTAGCTGCGGGCTATACGCGGTTCGCGTCTGACGTTGCCTGATCAGCTGTCGTCAGAGAGCACGGAACACTGTTCTCGTGAACTCTTCTCCGAGATGGAAGATCAAAGTCTGGGCTGAATAGTTTTGTGTCTGTTGAAAGTTGACAGATCAAAGTGGGTAGAACGGACTATGCCGCGAAACGGAAAAGTGAAGGAACGACACAGACAGCTAAGGGACCGCGCGGGTGCCAGCCGCGTCACGTGAGGTACGTGCCCTTGCGGGTGGTGCATGTGGTATGTCCCTCCAGATAAACATTCAAATACAAATCAAAATAAAGCATGGTTACATCCTCATTAGGCTTCTGCCTAAGGGTTGATAATTGATCTCTGTAATATGCGGTACCTCTGGTATCGGAATAACGCGTAGTCAATCCGCGGGCCAATACTTCAAATTCGTGCGTGTCACGCAATTCGTCCACTGTTTCTATGAACATTCGGGCTTCCCCTGTCAACTTGAGTCTGGCTACATTGACCAATAGATCATCCGGCCAGGCACACGTGCGACCCACATCACGAATATTTTGTAAGAACATAGCTACATTTTCGTGGGACTTCCCAGAAAAGGTGGGAATGAAATCAGCCGCAGGAAAATTGCTTACAGTCGCCATGTTAGCAGAAATTGTGGCGTTTGTATTAGAGACAGAATTAGTGTTAGTTGCCTCTGTTTGAGCATTTGTTACAGGGGTGGAGCTAGCCACAGGTATGGAAGTTCGCGCACTAGCTTCCAGCGTCTGTTTCAAGACGCGGTTTTGCTCAAGTAGCTCCTGATTTTGTGCGAATAACTGGCGCATTTGTGCATTTATGGCCTCGAGTGGGTCTTGCGAGGCAGATGCCTCTACGGGGGTATCCCGTTCCGTCGCTCGTGTTCCCATCGGCATGTTTACAATTTTATGGGACGCTAGTGACCAGAAAAAAGTAATGATTGTTACAAAAAAAGGACGGCCACAAAGATTCTCAATCCAGCGGCGGAAGATCGTCGAAGATATAGTTGTAAGCATCGCGGCGACTTACATGGTGATGGCGATGGTGCGACGCATTGGTGGCGGCGACGGCATGGTGCAGTGGCGGCGAGCGGTGGTCGGCGGGCGGCGGCGGCGGCGTCCGGACCCTCGGGCGGCGGCGAATGGGTTGGCGGCGGACGGCGCTGGCTCGGCCGGTCGGCGATGGCGGCAGCCCCTGGCGCGTCGGTGACAGCGGCGGGCGGCGGTGGGCGGCGCGGCGACGGAGGCTGGCGTGGCGGCGGATGACGGCGGCCCTGCCGGTCGCGCAGCGCAGCGCAGGCCCCTCGAACTCAAGCAGCGGTCAGCGCGGCGGCGTCCAGCTCACGTGGCTGACTAGCGTGGGCTGCCTCGCTGCAGCGCGCGCCCTGTGCGTGTTTAGTGGAGCAGCCACGGCCCACGTGGAGCAAACGTGGCGGCCGGTTGGCGCATTCCATGCGCGAAGTGTACGGCGTCTTGCAGGGAGAAATTTAGTGTAGCGACAAAGTCACTACGGGAACGGATCCCAACTATTGACACCAATTGTACAGGATGGCGGGTATGGGCAGGCGGTGGGCGTTATGGAATAATAGTGTAATTTTTAGAGAAAGGCCATTTATTGGCTAAAACATGATGAAAGGGGCTACATAGGCCTAGGGAGGTGAGGGTGAGCCAGAGCTTGCAATTTGGCGAACATTGTTCGCGAAGCTACCGAAAGTGGTTGTCTGCCAAAACTAAGTCCACAGTGCCGCAGCACCGGGAGAAGCGGGAGATGTTCAATGCTACAGGGCGCGCATCCGACTCGCGGGTGAGCAAGAATACAAGAGAGCGGGCCCGGCGACGGGCGGCCGGGTATGTTCGACGCACCACGCGGCTTCCTCCACCCTGATTGGTCAGGACCGAGCAAACCGTGCGGGCGGCATGGAACTTTCCAGAGCGTTGCCTGCTAAGCGACGCCTGGGACGGCGTTACCTCGTCAGCACACGAGAGAGGCGCGTGAACAAGGTGCCCTTTCTCGTTGCTGACTTCCTGTTACTAGATCGTGGGACGAAAGAATTTACAGGCAGCTAACGCTGCCGGCCGTGGCTTGGCCGCAATGGAAAAATTAAGTTACTGGTTGGAGGCTCATATAATAAAGTAAAATCTCCTATTGTCTGGCTCATCCTTTACACTGTAAATCAGAAGATGTGGCAAAATTTAAAAACACAGATGTTACATATCTTGTGGATATAGACCAATATTGTTCATCCCTGAAACAAACCACCAAATCCGTCTGTGCCTTTTGCACAACTTCGCTTAAACTCTCGTCATTTGACACACAAATGAATCAAACTACCCTGACTTTGTTAGGTAGGAGTTTCAGGAAATGAGGGCCAAGTACACAAGTAACTATATGTGACAACCTACAGTTGCGTAACTGTAATTTTTTTGTAATCATGCTGCCAGAAAACATAATTTGGAATATGTCTGTTGTATTTCCAGAACTTCTCACTGAAGAATGAGACATGACTTTATTCATAGGCCATATAATCTCAGATTTTACTATCTCATCAATAACTAAAAAATGTTTCAATGAGTTTGTTTTGGAATCCTCTTCAACTGAAGTTCTAGATATTGTAGTAAGAGCAAGTGATTGTAATTTGTCACTACCATTTAAATTCCTTTCAGAAGAAACTTGTGACTGAGCTGCCACTGTTTGTACTATACCTCACGACAACCTATTTTGTTGCCTTGAAAACGAATCAACCAATGTTGAATGTCTCTTTCCTCTTGCATGTGTTTTTACATTTGAAATGCCACTGGTACTAATGTCTAAGTCACATTTGCACAAAATGGTCGACAGATGCCAAGTTATAATCTGCAAGTAGTACTAATATGGTGTGGGAAACATTTTAGTTAGCAAGAAAACGATTTTACTCTGATTGCCCTTAACATCTTTAAAATGAGATTACAATTACAACAGTTTTATATTAGTAATTAAAAATTTCTAAGGAAGTGTCTTTCCAAAAAAGATGCAGAATAAAGATATTTAAACAGAAGTGGGAATGGACAGAATTACAGAAACAGCTGATAATCCTCCAGCACCACATGGGATGGCAGCACTGTCATGGGTGGAAATACAATTTATATGTCATTTCCACTAGGTGTATATGTGGTGTCACGTATAGCTCAATGAAGTCACACCTTCACATTTCTCAATTTCCTCTCGTGGTTGCAAACTGCAGTAGCAGACGTTTTGCTAACATGGCTTACACAGATGGACTCTTAAGTTTCCTACACATAATGAAGACCTAAGAGATCTGGAGAATCTGTATATGTTGTTGTTGTTGTTGTTGTTGTTGTTTTGTGGTCTTCAGTCCAGAGACTGCAGCTTTCCATGCTACTCTATCCTATGCAAGCTGCTTCATCTCTAAGTATCTAATGCAACCTACATCCTTCTGAATCTGTTTAATGTATTAATCTTGTGGTCTCCCTCTACAATTTTTACCCTCCACATTGCACCCCAGTACTAAATTAAATTGGTGATCCCTTGATGGCTCAGAACATGCCCTACCAACTGATCCCTCCTTCTAGTCAACTTACGCCACAAATTCCTCTTCTCCCCTTCTAACAGCCGTGTACCGCAAGTCTCTAGAGGAAGGGAAGGTTCCAAATGATTGGAAAAGAGCACAGGTAGTCCCAGTCTTCAAGAAGGGTCGTCGAGCAGATGCGCAAAACTATAGACCTATATCTCTGGCGTCGATCTGTTGTAGAATTTTAGAACATGGTTTTTGCTTGAGTATCATGTCGTTTTTGGAAATGCAGAATCTACTATGTAGGAATCAACATGGATTCCAGAAACAGTGATCGTGTGAGACCCAACTCGCTTTATTTGTTCATGAGACCCAGAAAATATTAGATACAGGCTCCCAGGTAGATGCTATTTTTCTTGACTTTCGGAAGGCGTTCGATACAGTTCCGCACTGTCGCCTGATAAACAAA
This sequence comes from Schistocerca americana, assembly GCF_021461395.2. Lineage (NCBI taxonomy): Eukaryota > Metazoa > Arthropoda > Insecta > Orthoptera > Acrididae > Schistocerca > Schistocerca americana. The sequence goes on along the minus strand of NC_060129.1, from coordinate 33,844,593 downwards.
GTAAGAGCCTACGGAATATCAGACCAGCTGTGTGGCTCGATTGAAGAGTTTTTAGCAAACAGAACACAGCATGTTGTTATCAACGGAGAGACGTCTACAGACGTTAAAGTAACCTCTGGCGTGCCACAGGGGAGTGTTATGGGACCATTGCTTTTCACAATATATATAAATGACCTAGTAGATAGTGTCGGAAGTTCCATGCGGCTTTTCGCGGATGATGCTGTAGTATACAGAGAAGTTGCAGCATTAGAAAATTGTAGTGAAATGCAGGAAGATCTGCAGCGGATAGGCACTTGGTGCAGGGAGTGGCAACTGACCCTTAACATAGACAAATGTAATGTATTGCGAATACATAGAAAGAAGGATCCTTTATTGCATGATTATATGATAGCGGAACAAACACTGGTAGCAGTTACTTCTGTAAAATATCTGGGAGTATGCATGCGGAACGATTTGAAGTGGAATGATCATATAAAATTAATTGTTGGTAAGACGGGTACCAGGTTGAGATTCATTGGGAGAGTGCTTAGAAAATGTAGTCCATCAACAAAGGAGGTGGCTTACAAAACACTCGTTCGACCTATACTTGAGTATTGCTCATCAGTGTGGGATCTGTACCAGATGGGGTTGACGGAGGAGATAGAGAAGATCCAAAGAAGAGCGGCGCATTTCGTCACAGGGTTATTTGGTAAGCATGATAGCATTACGGAGATGTTTAACAAACTCAAGTGGCAGACTCTGCAAGAGAGGCGCTCTGCATCGCGGTGTAGCTTGCTCGCCAGGTTTCGAGAGGGTGCGTTTCTGGATGAGGTATCGAATATATTGCTTCCCCCTATTTATACCTCCCGAGGAGATCATGAATGTAAAATTAGAGAGATTAGAGCGCGCACAGAGGCTTTCAGACAGTCATTCTTCCCGCGAACCATATGCGACTGGAACAGGAAAGGGAGGTAATGACAGTGGCACGTAAAGTGCCCTCCACCACACACTGTTGGGTGAATTGCGGAGTATAAATGTAGATGTAGATGTAGATGTTCTATTCGAAGCCTCCTCATTAGTTACATGATCTACCCATCTAATCTTCAGTATTCTTCTGTAGCACCACATTTAGAAGCTTCTATTCTCTTTTTGTCTAAACAATTTATCATCCAGATTTCACTTGCATACATGGCTACCCTCCATGCACATACATTCAAAAAAGACTACCGGACACTTAAATCGATACTAGATGTTAAGAAATTTCTCTTCTTCAGAAACGTTTTGCTTGCCATTGCCTGTCTACATTTTATATCCTATCTACTTCGAGCATCGTCAGTTATTTTTCTCCCCAAATAGCAAAACTCATTTACTACTTTAAGCTAATCATTTCCCAATCTAATTCCCTCAGCATTACCTGATTTAATTCGACTACATTCCATTATCGTCATTTTGCTTTTGTTGATGTTAATCTTTATATCCTCCTTTCAAGACAATGCCTGTTGCGTTCAACTGCTCTTCCAGGTCCTTTGCTGTCTCTGGGCAGAATTATAATGTCATCGGCTAACCTCAAAGTATTTATTTCTTCTCCATGGATTTTAATTCCTACGCCAAAATTTTCTTTTGTTTCCTTTACTGCTTGCCCAATATACAGATTGAATAACATTGGGGATAGGCTACAACCGTCTCTAGGGTAACTGGTAGGGTCAATATTGCCTCACGTGTTCCAACATTTCTACAGAATCCAAATTGATCTTTCCCAAGATTTGCTTCTACCAGTTTTTACATTCCTCTGTAAGGAATTCGTGTTATTATTTTGCAGCTGTGACTTATTAAAGTGATAGTTCAGTAATTTTCAGACCTGCAAACACCTTCTTTCTTTGGGATTTGAATTATTATATTCTTCTTGAAGTCTGAGGTTATTTCACCTATCTCATACATCTTGCTCTCCAGCTGGTACAGTTTTGTCAGGGCTGGCTCTCCCAAGGCCATCAGTAGTTCTGATCGAATGTTGTCTACCCCCGGGGCCTTGTTTCGACTTAGGTCTTTCAGTGCTCTATCAAACTATTCACGCAGTGTCATATCTCCCATTTCATCTTCATTTACATCCTCTTCCATTTCCATAATATTGTCATCAAGTAAATCGCCCTTGTATAGACCCTCTATATATTCCTTCCACCTTTCTGTTTCCCTCCTTTGCTTAGAACTGATTTTCCACCTGAGCTCTTGATATTCATACAGGTGGTACTCTTTTCTCCAAAGGTCTCTTTAATTTCCTTGTAGGCATTATCTATGTTACTCCTAGTGATGTATGCCTCTACATCCTTACATCTGTCCTTTAGCCATCCCTGCTTAGCGATTTTGAACTTCCTGTCAATCTCATTTTGGAGATATTTTTATTCCTTTTTGCTTCCTTCATTTACTGCATTTTTGTTTTCTCCTTTCATCAATTAAATTCAATATCTCTTCTGTTACAATAGGATTTCTATTAGCCCTCATATTTTTACCTACTTAATCCTCTGCTGCCTTCACTACTTCATCCCTCAGAGCTACCCATTCTTCTTCTACTGTATTTATTTCCCCCGTTCTTGTCATTCATTCCCTAATACTCTCTCCAAAAATCTCAACAACTCCTGGTTCTTTCAATTTGTCCAGGTTCCATCTCCTTAAATTCCCGCCTTTTGCAGTTTCTTCAGTTTTAATCTACAGTTCATAACCAATAGATTGTGGTCAGAGTCCACATCTGCACCTGGAAATGTCTTACAATTTAAAACCTGGTTCCTATATCTCTGTCTTACCATTATATAATCTATCTGAAACCTTCCAGTGTCTCCACGCCTCTTCCATGTATATAACCTTCTTTTATGATTCTTAAACCAAGTGTTAGCTATGATTAAGTTACGCTCTGTGCAAAACCCTACCAGGCAGTTTCCTCTTTCATTCCATTCCTTAGTCCCATTCCATATTCACCTACTACTTTTCCTTTTCTTTCTTTTGCAACTATCGAATTCCAGTCCCTCATGACTATTAAATTTTTATCTCCCTTCACTATCTGAATAATCTCTTTTTTCTCGTCATACATTTCTTCAATCACATCGTCATCTGCGGAGCTAGTGGGCATATAAACTTGTACTAGTGTGGTAGGTGTGGGCTTCCTGTCTGTCTTGGTTACAATAATGCGTTCACTATGCTGTTTGTAGTAGCTTACCCATGCTCCTATTTTTTTTACTCATTATTTAACCGGCTCCAGCATTACCCTTATTTGATTTTGTATTTATAACCCTGTATTCACTTGACCAGAAGTCTTGTTCCTCCTGCCACTGTACTTCATGAATACCCTTTATTTCTAACTTTAACTTATCCAGTTTCCTTTTTAAATTTTATAACCTACCTATCCGATTAAGGGATCTGACTTTCCACACTCTGATCCATAGAACACCAGTTTTGTTTCACCTGATAACGACGTCCTCCTGAGTAGTCCCAGCCCGGAGATCCAAATGGGAGACTATTTCACCTCCAGAATATTTTACCCAAGAGGACGCCATCATCATTTAACCATACAATAAAGCTGCATACCCTCGGGAAAAATTACGGCTGTAGTTTCCCCTTGCTTTCAGCCTTTTGCAATACCAGCACAGCAAGGCCGTTTTGGTTAATATCACAAAGCCAGATCAGTCACAGATCAGTCAATCATCCAGACTGTTGCCCCTGCAACTACTGAAAAGGCCGCTGTCCCTCTTCAGGAACCACATGCTTGTCTAGCCTCTCAACAGATACCCCTCCATTGTGGTTGCACCTACGGTACGACTATATGTATCACTGAGGCATGCAAGCCTCCCCACCTAAGATACAAGTTACACTTCACCACTTGATTGTCATCCTTCATTATCTGGCACAGTTCACAAGTTCTGATAACTGTTAAGACTTTCTTACTTATGTTCTTAAGGGGACGTGCTCAGTGCTCATGAAAATGACCAAAAATTTTTAAAAAAGATTCGTGGTCTATAGAAAAGAGCATTTCATGCTGGTTTCAAAAATGCGTAGTTTATGGGCATTATCATTTTATGTTCGTTCTTAAATTGCGGTTGAACGTAATGCTGCACAGTGGTCATCCCCATCTGCCAGTTTGAAGTGCATCAGAATACGTGATGTATTATTTTGTTCCATTTCTTTTGCATCATTAGTTAGGGATCGTTAACACACGTGTATTCTAGAAGGCACTGACTCCCAGAACCAAAGTACAGGCATGTCTAGAAGGCTATGGTTCGAATGTTTACATTAGTGGTTTTATAGTTATTGTGTGTAGTTTTGTCTCTCTCTCTCTCTCTCTCTCTCTCTCTCTCTCTCTCTCTCTCTCTCTCTGTGTGTGTGTGTGTGTGTGTGTGTGTGTGTGTGTGTGTGCGCGCGCGCGCGCGTGTGTGCTACAAATGGCGAGAGTAAAGAAATTCAGCCTCAAATGAAATTTTTGCGGCAACCTGTTCCAAACACAACCAAAATACACATCAGTTGCTTCAAAAGTCACCCACGGAAGCTGTGTCTACAGGCAGTGCTTCTAGACGTAAACTTTCGCTTTCTGAAAGTAATAAGAACAAGCCTAGTAGTATTGTAAGCAGCAATAACGACGGAAATGCTATTGTGAACCCAAATAACCTGCCAAGACTTTTGAAGAGTGCTGTGAAATGTAAGTACTGCAATTGTGAAGAGAGTACTGACGTTTCTGAGGACATTTCAGCGAGGAAGGGTCTTTCAAATTGTTAGTGATTGCCTATAACTCGTATAAGATGCACAGTGATACTATGACATTGCCAGTAACTGATAGTCAACATTACAGAGTAAATATTCAACTTGAAACTTCCTGGCAGATTAAAACTGTGTGCCCGACCGAGACTCAAACTCGGGACCTTTGCCTTTCGCGGGCAAGTGCTCTACCATCTGAGCTACCAAAGCACGACTCACGCCCAGTCATCACAGCTTTACTTCTGCCAGTATCTCGTCTCCTACCTTCCAAACCTTACAGAAGCTCTTCTGCGAACCTTGCAGAACTAGCACGCCTGAAAGAAAGGATACTGCGGAGCCTCCGGCTGTGGCTAAGCCATGTTATTGAAAATGTGTGTTCCTGAATAATGCACGCCTTTTTGTACAAGACTAAGTGACTTGTGAAGATTATTCTTATTTTTCGTATTGATTCCATGAATTGAGGTGTTGGTTTGAAAAAGTGATATATTTTAATGACAAATTTCATTAATGAATAAATATATTGGGAAACAGTAGTTAGTAGCCCTAATTCCCTAAACAGGCTTCTGCAGGATGTTCTTGAGTTCACACCACATATAACTCTTACTGCATGTTTTTGTGCCTGGAAAACTTTAGCTTGGCTTGATGAATTACCCCAAAAAATAATCCCATATGACATTATGGAATGAAAGTAAGCATAGTATGCCAGATTTTTCATTTTTATATCCCCTATGTCTGACACAATTCGCATTGCAGCAAATAGAGATTTGTTAAGACGCTTCAGTAGTTCTGTGGTGTGCTCCTCCCAGTTGAATTTATCAAGCTGTAATCCCAAGAATTTAACACTGTCCACTTCTTCTATCTGCTTGTCATCGTATGTTAGGCATATACTTGCGGGACACCCCTTACAGGTTCTCAACTGTATGTAGTGTGTTTTTTCAAAGTTTAGTGACAAAGAATTGGCTAGGAACCAGTGATTAATGTCCACAAATATTTTATTAGCTGATCTATCTAAGACTACACTTGACTTGCTATTCATTGCAATGTTTGTATCATCGGCAAACAAAATGAACTTGGCAAAATGGAACATTGTGGGACCCCACATGTAATTAGTTCCCAGCTGGATGATGCCTGATAGCTTGATACATGTCTCTTTCCTAATAACACCCTTTGTTTCATGCCAGAGATATAAAATTTGAACCATTTTGCAGCATTTCCTGTTACACTGCAATATTCTAATTTACTTAAAAGGATATTGTGATTTACACAGTCAAATGCCTTTCACAGATCACAAAATATACCAGTTGCCTGCAATTTTTTGTCTAATGAATTAAGCACATTTTCACTCTAAGTGTAGATAGCCTTCTCAATATCAGAACCCTTTAGAAATCCAAACTGTGACTTTGACAGTATATTATTTGAGATAAGATGGTTATAAAGCTGATTGTACACTACTTTTTCTAAAATTTCTGAGAATGCTGGCAACAGTGAAATTGGACGGAAATTTGATGCTATTTCTTTATCTCCCTTCTTAAACAGTGGCTTAACTTGAGCATATTTCAACCATTCAGAAAATATTCCACTGATAAACGACTGGTTACACAGATAGCTTAATATGTTACTGAGCTCAGAATCAAATTCTTTAATTAACTATGTTGATATTTCATCATGCCCACTAGATGTTTTTGATTTTAAAGATTTTATGAAGGACATTATTTCTGCTGGGGTAGTGAGGGTCAAATTCATATTATGGAAGTTACTTGAAATGTCTGGTCTGAGGTATTCCATAGCAGCATCTACCGAACCTGACAACCCCATCTTTTCAGTAACAGCTATAAAATGTTTGTTAAAAAGTTCTGCAACATTATACACATCTGTCACCAATGTATCATTTACTCTTAATGCTATTTGTTCCTCTTCATGTCTGTAACTGAAGCAGAACAGCTGCAGAAACTGAGACCAAGGAGTCAAGGATAAAGAAACGAATGAAGAGAAAGAGTATGGAGCATAAGGAAAAGGAGAACAACTGGAGTATGCAGCTGAAATGTTCTAAATGAGCATAGTGGTAAGTTAATAAATCTGTAAATCTTCTCTTGCATTTTACCGAAAACTTGAATTTTCATCATTCAGGTACACTTTTCTCCTAAATGACTGAAGTTAAAATCACAAAAATTGGTACAGCTATTTAGAATGACCTCCTCTACCTCCCTTGCCTACTATTTCCTGAAAAAATTTTGACATGATGATGATGATGATGATGATGATGGTGGTGGTGATATTTAAGCTATATTTTTAAATATTTTTGCTGTAGTAGAATAAATTGTCTTTTTCACAGATCAGCATCAGGGAAGGAAATTGACGGCATAAAACAATTATGTGAATGTTGTCTTGAACTCCGACTCTTTTTTCCAAGCTGTGCCAATCAGTGATTCCAAAGAAAACCGTGCCACAGTGAAATAGTGCTCCATGTTTTATACTATTATAAATACTGTTGTCAGTAATAAAATATAATAAATATCGCAATGATGTTTTGGGAAATGTTTTGACTAATGACCCTAATTGTGTATAAGAATTTTGAGCTATTTCCCATTTATCGATCATTTGCACTATGAGGGTGAAGATAATGCAGTACGTTCATGTGCATGTCCCTTTAAAGTAACAAAATTTGAGAATATACTTTATACACTTCCTCACGCCAAAATGTCCATAACTATGGTGAACAAACTTCATAAGAACTAATTCAACTGTGCGAGATATACACAATCTCCACTTTCCGAACAGTGCATGTTTGTGATTAGTCTGTTCAGATATATTATCATCCAGGGCTAATCCCTGTTTGAGCATTAAGCATGTATCTTTTAAGTTGGCTTATGCAGTAGCCACCAGAAAGATCGCGGGAGGCGCACATCGGCACGGCGCGTCACGGATGGTAGTTGCCGCAAGTAGAGTCCCGTCCACCAGAGGGCACGCGAGAATTCGGACGCGACCTCTGCCGGCGGTACAACAACAACAACTGAGGCAGCATGGGCCTGCCCAGTCGTTTAACATCGGGCATGGCTAGGACACAGTTCCAGTCTACGCTAAGTGAAGTGCGACGTAAAACGTGAACAGTGTTACTACACAATTGGCGACGAGTAGGGTCGTTCTTTCGCGTGTTGCGTCGTTGTTCCGGTTTCGCAGCATATCCACGTCATGGAGGATTTAGTGCGGGTTTTGGTTGAGCAGCAGACAGAGCTCATGGCCACCATGAAACAAGTGCTTCCGGCGTTGCTCTCTACGCAGTCTGCTCCAGCGCCGTTCCCTCCTCCCTTTCCCCCATATGACGAGACAGCGGAGGATTGGGACGCATATGAACATCGCCTTCGGTAGCATTTCCAGGCGTTTCATGTTGCCGATGCGGAGGTATGTCGTGCTTTCTTCTTGTCTTGGATATCTCCCTCGCTGTATCAACTTTTGCGGCAGCTAGTGCCGTTGCAGGAACCCTCGTCCTTGTCTTTTGATGCATTGTGTTCATTGCTGTCTTCATTTTATCGCCGACGCATGCATGTTGTGGCAGCTAGGGTCGAGTTCTATCAATGCAAGAAACAGCCCCATCAGTCTTACCGGGCGTGGGCCGCTACCCTGCACGGTCTTAGTCGCAAGTGTCATTTTGTCATGAAGCTGTCGCGAGAGTCGTATGCCCACATTATGTACGCGACGTCATTGTTCGTTCGGCCCCTGATAGTGAGGTCTGGCAACGGGCACTGCAGTTCTAGCTTCCCTTGAGGAAGTCCTGTCCATTGCTCAATCGTATTAAGTCTCTCACGCCGCCGGTCAACAGTTGGAAGCGTGGTGTGATGTCGCGGCGGTTCAGGGTGGCGCGTCGGCATCCACTGTGTCCGGGGTGGACGACGCGCGAGTGGTACAATCCGGCCGTTACGGCCGCTCCCGCACGGCGCGTAAACAGAATTCCGGCCGCCGGCCCCTGTTGCCGTCCTGTGCGTCGTGCTATATATATCATGATCGGTCAGAGTGCCCCCGACGTTGGGCTGTATGTCACAAATGTAATAAAAAAGGTCACATTGCTGAAGTTTGCCGCTCAGCCTCGAAAGAATCGAAGGAAGCAGGTACAGAGGACATGGACATTGACATTCAGGAAGTTTCATCGGGCCAGGCTCCAGACGCATCGGCACGCAAACTCTTTATCGAGGTGTCAGTTCAGTCACGCCGGTTACAACTGCAAGTAGATACGGGCACGGCAGTTTGAATGCACAAACTTATTCCGACCTTGGATCGCCCCCGTTGGCGCCAGTTTACCGGCGTCTATGCGGTTATGGTAAACAGTTCATTCCCCTGCTGGGTCAATTCACTACCGACGTGACTTACAAATCAGTCACTCGGCCTATTACTTTTATTGTTGTCAGTGATGCGAGCTTCGCTAACCTTTTTGGCCTGGATGCCTTTCAAGCTTTCGGTTTTTCTATCGCTGACACCATACAGTTGGTCTCCGAAGACGTTCCCTATCAATCATTGGAATCTTTGATCTCAGACTTTCCAGATATCTTTGAGGAGGGCCTGGGGCGTGTTTCAGATTTTGAAGCTCACTTAACGTTGAAGGCGTCGGCTCACCCGCGTTTTCAACACGCACGGGAGATCCCCTTGGCTCTCCACCCTCACGTAAAGGAAGAGCTAGACCGGCTGACAGCACTAAGGGTCGTTATTCCAATTTCTTCTAGTGAGTGGGATTCGCCCCTCGTTATTGTCAGGAAGCCCTCGGGAAAATAATGTCTTTGTGGCGATTTCAAGGCCACCATTAATTCCCAATTGGTGGTGGACACCTATCCTTTGCCTTGTGCTGATGAATTGTTCTCCGCCATGGCAGGAGGCCAATATTTTTCGAAAATCGATCTTTCGAAGGCTTGTCATCAGATACCACTTGATGAGGACTTCAAACGACTGGCGGTCGTCAACACCCCGTTTGGCCTTTACCAATACCAGCAGTTGGCCTTCAGAATATCCAGTGCCCCAGAGATATTCCAGCGTTATCTTGAGCACATCACGTCGACAATCCCTCATTGTATTAATTACCTGGATGACATAATTGTCACAGGCCGCAGCACTAAGGAACACTTGCATAACCTTCGCACCCTCTTTCTCAAATTCAGGTCTGTGGGCTTCCATTGCAACCTGCGTAAGTCTAACTTCTTCCAACCGTCCATTGACTATGTGGGCTACACCATCTCTCGGCATGGCGTACAGCCACTAGGAAGTTTGGTCCAAGCTATCGTCGACCTTCCTCAGCCCGCTTCGCTGAAAGAGTCACAAGCTTTTTTAGGCAAGATAGCCTGTTACCACTGGTTCATTCCCAGGGCTTCCATCATAGCCCGCCCCCTGTACTGCCTTCTGTGCAAGGGTGTTCCTTTTGATTGGTCGCCTGCATGCGAGCGAGCGTTCACCTTGTTGAAGGGCCTCCTCACGTCAACGCCTTGTTTGGCTACTTTTGACCCCCATAAGCTGTTGGTCCTGGCTACAGATGCTTCACAGTAAGGGGTGGGGGTGGTCCTGGCCCATCGCAACGCAGATGGTTCTGAGCAACCACTTGCGTTTGCGTCTAAAACTTTTACTCCCGCGCAGGCCCATTACTCCCAGGTGGAAAAAGAGGCTTTGGCCATTGTATACGCTGTTACCAAGTTTCACCTTATCTTGTATGGCACGAAGTTTCAGTTAATCACTGACCATAAGCTGTTAATATTGTTATTTGGCCCCGCCTCTCAGATTCCAGATAGGGAGGCCCACAGACTACAGCACTGGGCCTAGTTCCTCTCTAAGTACCATTACGACATTCATTTTCGCCCTACCGAACAGCATGCCAATGCCGACGCTCTTTCCTGTCTTCCCGTGGGCCCGGATCCTAAGTTCGATCAAGAGGAGATTATGTGTTTTCATTTGGATGGGGCGTCCTGCCAAGCAGTTGATGGCTTCCCGACCACTAGTTCTCGAGTCGCCAGGGAAACGGCAGCTGACCCAGTTCTCCAGCAAGTAGTTCGCCTCATTCAGCAGGGGTGGTCATCCCGCCCTCCAGGCCAGGCCTCGGACCCTCTTCGTAATTATTTTATTCTACGAGACCGACTCTCAGCCTTGGACAGAGTTCTCCTTCTGGCTACCGATGATACAGCTCCTCATGTGGTTGTTCCTGCAAGTTTGCGGAGGGAGGTCCTCACGTTATTACATGAGGGGCACTGGGGTGTTTCCCGTACTAAAACCTTGGCTCGCAGACATGTGTACTGGCCCAGTATTGACAGAGAAATTGAGTACTTGGTGGCTGCCTGTTCCCAGTGTGCGAGCCAACAGGCACCTCCCAGGGCAGCGTTCTCTTCATGGCCGCTGGCAACCCAAGCATGGGAACGTGTTCACATCGATTTTGTGGGCCCGTTTCTCAATGGCTTTTGGCTCATTGTCATTGATGCTTATTCCCGATTTCCATATGTGGTTCACTGCTCCTCAACCGTTTCAGAAGTTGCAATCCAGACACTAGCAAAAGCCTTTTCTGTGGAAGGTCTGCCAGTCACCCTGGTCTCGGACAATGGACCGCAGTTTATTTCACAGACCTTCCAGGATTTTTGTAGGCGCTTTGGTATTCGGCACGTTTGCTCTCCCCCCTTTCATCCACAATCGAATGGAGAAGCTGAGCGCATGGTGCGCACATTTAAGATGGAGATGAAAAAGTATGTGCACAAATTTCCTACGGAGGAGGCATTGACGTTTCTCCTGACGGCATACCGGATCACACCAATGGGAGAATGCAGCCCCACAGAGCTCCTCCACGGGCACCCACCCAGGACTCTGCTGCACCTCCTCCGGCCTGGTCCTCGCCAGTCTTTGCAAAACGGAGTACCTGGCTTTCCACTGGGTATGTCGGTCTGGGCATGTGGGTTTGGTCGCAATCCACATTGGATAACAGCGGTGGTCCTGTGCTGAAATGGCCGCCGGCTCTATACCTTGCAGGCGGGGCACTGGGTGGTACGTCGTCACTAAAATCAGCTACGTCCACATTTGGGCACCCACCCTCCAACCTCTCGGACACCAGCTTCCCCATTGCCGGCACCCGTGTTGGTTTCTCAGGGGGCGTTACCGCCTCTCCCTGCTGTGACTCCGCCGCACTGCGATGGTCCTCAGCCTTGGCAGCCTCCAGTAGCTCCAGCACCAGCATCGCCATTGTTAGAGATGCCCCAGTGAGAGCCAGCCCCCCTCGCAGGCCCGGTTTCTCAGGAGGCTGGTTCACCTGTGGTTGTCCCTTCCCCATCATCCCCGCCACTGGGTCTTGCCCCCTCCCAAGGTGGATCAGGATCCGGAGTTCGACAGCTTGTCGCCCGTTCTGTCCCGGGCTCCGGTGGTGGGACGACAAGGGCCTCTTCGTGTGAGTCACTTCCAGCCGTATTCGAAGGTTCCGGCTCGAGGGCTGGCAGATCCCCTCGACTCCAGCCTTCCAATGGATGTGGAGGTCATCACTCCTGCCCGATGCTCCACCTTCCGATGCAGTGGTTCACAGTGGCTTCACCCCCCGAAGGAGGAGGAGTGCAGTAGCCACCAGAAAGATCGTGGGAGGCGCACATCGGCACGGCGCGTCACGGACGGTAGTTGCCGCAAGTAGAGTCCCGTCCACCAGAGGGCACACGAGAATTCGGATGCGACCTCTGCCGGTGGAACAACAACAACAATTGAGGCAGTACGGGCCGTGCCCAGTCATTTAAGATCGGGCATGCCTAGGGCACAGTCCCGGTCTACGCTAAGTGAAGTGCGACGTAAAACGTGAACAGTGTTACTACAGCTTATCTATTAGGTCTTGTCTAGGACATGGGCAAGGTTCCATAATTTGTTATTGGTGTAGCTTAGTGCTAAGAAATTTACACTAAAAGTAACTCTAGGACCTTCTGTACATACCATATCATTCATTCCTCACAGAAGACATGATAGTGCATCAGGAACCACATTTTTTGAGGACCTTACATGTAATTAATATGAATATGATACTCCTGCTAGAATACTACTCAATGAATCTATCTACTGTGTAACAATTATTTTCCATCAGGTATGCTAGTGCCTGATTATCTGTGTGAATAAATACTTTAAAACCCTAGATCGAAGCCTGAAACTTCTGTACACTCCATTCTGTAGGTAATAATTCTTTTCCTGTGTCTGTATAGTTTAATTTGTGTTTGCTTAAAGCTCTACTGGCACGCACTAATGTGATATGCTCTCCTATACTAGGGTCCTATTTGCCCTGAAATAGTTTACAAGCCATCCCATGCTCCAAAGTTTCAGAACTTGGTTTAAATGGTTTATCCATACATAGATGTTTTAAAATAATGGGTACTCTCACCAACGCTAACTTAATGTTGTTAAAAACATCTGATTCTGCCTCTCCCCAAATACATTTTAATTTTTATTTTTCAAGTTTCAATAGGCATGGATCATTCTTAGATCAATCACGAACACGACCAGTTAAAAATACCACTAAGGCTCATGCACCTAAACATACAGTACCTTAGAAATAAGCTTAATATATTACAGGTTTTTGTAAATGAACAGTCACCTCATATGGTAGTGCTAACTGAGCATGGATTAAAATCTGATGAAATTATTTACTGTAAACTAGAGGGCTACTCCTTAGCAAATAGTTATTGTAGACAGCAACATAAGGATGGTGGTGTGGCAGTTTACATTAGTGAGAATCTCGAGTACAAGAAAATAAACTATCTAGACCAGTACAACAAAGAAGGCTTGATTGAAGTGACAGGCATTGAAGTCCACACTAAAGAGTGTAGAGAGATTATGAGAAAACATGAAGTTATTGGGATTTATCATCCACCAAAGGCTAATGTAGTTAGCGTCTTAGACATATTTAGTAGAGTAGTGGGATGTTGTGGTCCCAGTGACCTAAATATACTTGGTGATCTGAATATTGAGGCACAATCTTCCAGTTTGTGTAATATGAGGTTAATAGATACTCTTAACCCATATAATCTCATAAATGTAGTAAATAGTGATACCAGGGTAACAAAGTCCACATCTAGCAGAATTGATTACGTTGTACTATGTAAACATATTAAAGACAGTGTTAGGTGCTGGAATATGGATTTTCACTACTCTGACCACAAATGCCAGCTTGTAGAGTACGTAAACACAAGTATCCCAAAAATGACAAAAGTTATCGAAAATAAAAGAATCCTAAAAGAGGGTAACATCCTTGCCCTAAGAAATAAATTAGCTATAGAGGACAGGCATCTGGTTTACCAGACTGAAGGATCTGAAAACAAATGGGCCAAATTCTATGATACTATGCTAAGACACTTTGACAGATGCTGCCCTGTTACGAAAATGCAAAGTGTGTTCACCCATAACCAAAGTGCAAAAACCAACAGACTGATACTTCCAGCAAATATGATAAAACTCAGGCAAAACATCCAGGACCTGGATGTGTTACACAAGTCAACAAACCTGCAGGTTTTTAAGGCCAAGTACAACGAAGCCAAGAAAATCTTTAAGAAAGAGCTTTCAAATCTAAGAAAACAGATATACAGCAGTGAAATAGCTCAATCAGACAATATAGCCAAGACCTCATGGAGAATTGTAAATCAATTTCACAAAGCCACACCGAAGCCAGAAACTGAAATTGTAAATATAAGACATGAAGGAAACACAATTAAAGATCCTAATGAAGTCTGCAATGTTTTCAATAAATACTTTATATCTGCAGCTGTTAGTCCACTTAATAACACAATTGTGAGTAGTGACGAAAAGCTCTGCCCCTTTGAAGAGCCACCTTTTGAATTCAAACAAGTCAGTGAAAAAGAAATAGGCAGGATAATAAATAACCTAAAGAATAAGTTCTCATCTGGATGGGATGGTTTGAGTAGTATCGTGATTAAAAAATGTAATAAGGAATTAGTTAAAATAATCATCCACCTGGTGAACTACAGTATTAGAGAACATACATTTCCAAATGTATTGAAATGGAGCACAGTTAAACCAGTGCATAAAAAAGGATCAAAGGAAGAGGTTTCAAATTTCAGGCCCATTTCATTAATACCTGTCCTCAGCAAAGTATTTGAAGTTGTGCTGCTGACACAACTTAGTGACTATTTCTTGAAAAATAAGTTCCTAACAGAGACAACATGGATTCTGAAAAGATTATAGTACTATCACAGCAATTACGAAATTTCTTCACAAAAGGTATGGTGCCCTTGATCAAGGAATGCAAACAGCTGGCATATTTCTAGACCTTACTAAAGCCTTTGACTCGGTAAACCATGAGTTACTTTTAAGTAAACTTGAGTCATACAATTTAAATGCTGCATCCATGCAATTGCTGGCTACATATTTATTCAACCGCAAGCAGCAAAATTCGGAGTAGGTATTAAAGTCAATGGTGAAGCAATAAAAACGTTGAGGTTTGCCGATGACACTGTAATTCTGTCAGAGACAGCAAAGGTGTTGGAGGAGCTGTTGAACAGAATGGACAGTCTCTTGAAAGGAGGATATAAGATGAACATCAACAAAAGCAAAATGACGATAATGGAATGTAGTTGAATTAAGTCGGGTGATGCTGAGGGAATTAGATTGGGAAATGAGACACTTAAAGATATAAAAGAGTTTTGCTATTTGGGGAGCAAAATAACTGATGATGGTTTAAGTAGAGAGGATATAAAATGTAGACTGGCAATGGCAAGGAAAGCGTTTCTGAAGAAGAGAAATTTGTTAACATCGAGTATAGATTTAAGTGTCAGGAAGTCATTTCTGAAAGTATTTGCATGGAGTGTAGCCATGTATGGAAGTGAAACATGGACAATAAATAGTTTGGACAAGAAGAGAATAGAAGTTTTTGAAATGTGGTGCTACAGAAGAATGCTGAAGATTAGATGGGTAGATCACATAACTAATGAGGAGGTATTGAATAGAATTGGGGAGAAGAGGAGTTTGTGGCACAACTTGACAAGAAGAAGGGACCGGTTGGTAGGACATGTTCTGAGGCATCAAGGGATCACAAATTTAGCATTGTAGGGCAGTGTGGAGGGTAAAAATCGTAGAGGGAGACCAAGAGATGACTACACTAAGCAGATTCAGAAGGATGCAGGTTGCAGTAAGTACTGGGAGATGAAGAAGCTTGCACAGGATAGAGTAGCATGGAGAGCTGCATCAAACCAGTCTCAGGACTGAAGACAACAACAACAACAACAGTGTACAAAGCTGGCTTACAAAATCAATAATCGGATCATTAATTTCCAGTTCAAATATGAGACAGTCACACAAGGTGTACCCCAGAGCTCAATTTTGGGCCCTTTCCTTTTCCTAGTGTACATAAATGATATAGAGCAACTCCCAATTGGTAACCTATGGAGACGATACCTCACTGTTATTTCTTGGTAAACAAAATGATGAGTTAACGTTGGTAGCAACTGAGGGACTATGTCAAATAACTACTTATTTCCAAGATTAAGGTTTGAAAGTTAATATCAGTAAATCTCAGTTATTGCCATTTAAACTTATAAACTCACATCAAACCTCTATCAGTAACATAGGTGGAATTGAAGTAGTGGACACAGAAGGCTGCAGATTTCTAGGTATTCACCTAGATGAAAATCTAAGATGGGTAAACCATATCAAATTTTTATGCAATAAAATCAGCAGTTCATTACATCTAATCAGCCAGTTATCAAAAGTAGTCCCACATCAGACATTAAAAACAATTTATTATGGAACCATTTTTGCACAGATTAATTATGGCATACAGATATGGGGTTGTGCTGCCGACATACATATCAACAGAATATTAACCCAACAGAAAAGAGCAATCAGAATTATCCATGGATTAGGGTATAGAGATTCATGCAGGGAAATCTTTGTTCATCATAAATACCTCACAGTCTACTCACTATATCTTTACAAATTAATTATATTTTTTGTGACACATCAAAACAAAGCAACAAAGTGCTCTGATATGCATGCCTATAATAGAAGAAATAAAGACTGCTACTATAGACAAAGAACAAAATTAAAAACAACAGACCATAGTCCATGCATTAGTGGTCAAATATGGTACAACAGATTACCGACCTCTATAAGGTGCCACAAAGGGAACTTATTCAAAGTGAAACTGAAATATTTCTTGATTGACAAGTGTTTATATTCTTTAATGGAATATTATATAGTTGTGTAAAATCTGAATATTTGTAATAGGTACAATTTAACACCCAATATTGTGCCTTATTAGGTACAATTACAATGGTCCATTTGTATCATGTATATGAAATCACATATGTATATATGACTGTACTAAACTTGTAAAAAAAAATGCTATGACGTTTGCAAAAGACACCAGTTGGTGTCTCCATGCAAAAAAATACAACAAATAGAAAATAAAAAAATAAAAGTAGAACCCCGCTAACCCAAAAAAGGACTTCAGTTGCTTTGCGTTCTTACATTCTGAGCAATCTTTAATTGCTCATGTCCTAAAAATTTTACCTCTTCCCTATCAAAGTACGATTCTGAAAGCTTGAATGTAATACCTTTCACAAAAAATATTTCCAAAGTTTTTGTTAATAAATCACAATATCTTCTCACATTTCGGATACTAAAAGTACATCATTTACATAAATGATTAAGTGATGTAGTTACTCCTTTCCCAAGTCAGCAGCTAAAGCTCAAATACTGAGATGTTCAATCCAAATGGCAGTACTTTAAACTGAAATGACTTACCTCTACATAAAAAAGATGCAATTTCTTAGATTCCTCATCCAATTTCACCTGCCACAATCCAGCAGTCAGATTCATTGAGCTAAAGTCTTTGGCTTGCTCAAACTTAGCTAAGATTTCATTTATACTAATAGGTCTCTCTCTCTTGGTTTATATATGCATATTTAAAATGCAAGCACAGAGCCACAAACGTACTCCACCAGTGGCCTTGTGAACCAAAAGTAGTGGTTCTATAATACCATCATTAATCCTTTTGTCAATCTCCTCTTGTACAGTGGGACGTATGCTTAAAGGTATTGGACACAGTTGAAGAAGAAGGTGTTTCATCCTTTATCTTGAAACTACAAATGTAATCTCCAAGTACGCCTGGTTTATCTCAAAATATCTTCTCATATTTTAATAATATATTGTACAGATCTTCCTATTATGACTGGTTCAATACATCACTCACAAGCTTTAATCTTAATCTGTGCCTTTATCACACCTTCAGGACTGATTGGATCCTCCAAACTTACTTTTTTCTTGTAGAAATGAAGCATATTGCATTATCTCCCATGTCTACTATGTTCCTATTTTTAAACGGTATTTCATAAACCATGTTGTTATAGCTACATGTCAATTTCTTAGTTGCAGATTCTAAGCTTACATTATATGTAACTACCCAGTTGATTCCAAACAACATTTGCATGTTAATAACATTAGGTACTACTAAACATGTTTGCATAAATGGAAACTTGTTTACCAGTATTCTTAGAGGCAGTCCTACTTCTTGTTTGATTTGTTTGGCTTTAGCCCCTGTAACACCAATAACATATACTCCAGTTACTGCAAGTATAGGATATACTATTCTATGTTTCAATAGCTCAAATTATTAATGAATAATCCTTCAACAAGGGTTTATTAATTTCGCCATGATCTTTCTGTTCCTCCTCCAGTAACCATTTCTTTACAAGTAAGTTTTGGTAAACACAACTAATTTTTCTATGTATGTGCCTGATCTTACATAGATATGTGGGTTGGAACTTTAATAGTGGCAACTATTTATTTACAGCTCGTACAAAACAGATATGTGTTTCAAAGTTTTACTGACCTTCAAAGTAGTCACCAGCATTGTGTATAACCCACTGCCAGCGATGTGGAAGTTGTAGCATACTCTTAGCAGTGCCAGTTGTGATGACAGTTTGAGCACCATGGTCTATTGCCCGACAAATTTGTAGCAGTTCTGAAGCGAATATCGTGAAGTGTTTCCTTCAGTTTAGAAATCGAGTTGAATTCACGAGGGCTTAGGTCAGAGACCCATCAGTCAAACAAATCAGTAACAGGTTACAATGAAAGTGCTTGAGCATTGTCCTACAAAATGATGGTCTCGTCCTGCAGAAAGTGTCATCACTTCTGTCTCTATGCTGTTCATTTTTTGAACACAACCTACAACCAGCTTAGAGATAGAAGTGATGACACTTTCTGCAGGACCTGACCATCATTTTGTAGGACAATGCTCAAGCATGTACAGTGCAAGCTGTTACTGATTTGTTTGACTATTGGGGCTGGTAAGGACTATACCACCTACTGCACTCCTCTGACTTAAGCCCTCGCGAGTTCAACTCGATTTCTAAACTGAAAGAAACACTTCACGGAATTCGCTTCAGAACTGCCACAAATTCGTTGGGCAGCAGACCACTCTGCTCAAACTGTCATCACAACTGGCACTGCTAAGAGTATTCTACAACTTCCACATCACTGGCAACGGGTTATACACAATGCTGGTGACTACTTTGAAGGTCAGTAAAACTTTGAAACACATATCTATTTTGTATAAGCTGTAAATAAATAGTTGCCGTTATTAAAGTTCCAATCCTCGTACATCCTGGTTTTTGGCTTTTTGACCAGGACACTGCCAATCTTCCTCAAATAATGCAGCTCGTGACTGTGTATATCATTGAAATATTGTTTTATCATCATCCCTTTTAGTTTTACTAAGTGTTTTTGTATTTGCATTTCTCAGTCTGTTATTCAGTTGTTAATGTTTACCCCAAGATAATTTGTAACCTGACAAAAGTTTGCCTTTTTCTTTACCTGAAATTCTGATTTAGGTCTACTATTGCCGTGATTTGTCTCGTCTGGATTTTGGTTTCTTTTTTCATTGTTCATGGTATCTAAACCTCCTATAAAAGAGAGTAATTCATTTACCATTAACCACCTGTAAACAAAATTTCTTTAGGTACATAGTAAATCAAACATGTAAGTAGTATCTTCACTACATTCTCGAGTGGGTAGTCTACAGACTTCGATCGGATAAGGTG
Organism: Schistocerca americana; assembly: GCF_021461395.2. Classification (NCBI taxonomy): domain Eukaryota; kingdom Metazoa; phylum Arthropoda; class Insecta; order Orthoptera; family Acrididae; genus Schistocerca; species Schistocerca americana. Next base: position 33,824,851 of record NC_060129.1, on the reverse strand, counting down.
ACACACTGCATACTTTTTAAAATTGCCCCATGAACTGTTATAATATTTTAGGTCCAGTAATTCTAATGTTACATCACAATAAAGGATGGCAGCCAAAAACAGTTGCAGGATAGAATTTTTTTATTAAAAACAGTTCAACAGTTCATAGGCGAAGTAACATTGTTAAACTGTTCGCTTTGATCCTGTGCCCATTACACATGTTGTACAAATGGAGATGATATTTTAATTACTGACGACGCCTTTTGGCATAATTGTTTTATTATTCTCCAGTGCATGATGTAATTTTAGAAGTTTTACTTCTGATGAAGGTATATTTATATGTACCGAAACCTTGGTCAAGAATTTTAATAAAAAAATTCTATCCTGCAACTGTTTTTGGCTGCCATCCTTTATTGTGAAGAATTTTAACAGTTGCTGCTGCAGCCATGTTTAAAATTCTAATGTTAGTTTTTCCTGTATATTTTCGTTTCAACATTTCCTGAAAAAAAAAAATCTGAGATGTAAACTCTTCTGAGTGCCCGTTTCCTCACTCTGTTGCATCCATCTACATCTACATCTACATCTACATTGATACTCCGCAAGCCACCCAACGGTGTGTGGCGGAGGGCACTTTACGTGCCACTGTCATTACCTCCCTTTCCTGTTCCAGTCGCGTATGGTTCGCGGGAAGAACAACTGTCTGAAAGCCTCCGTGCGCGCTCTAATCTCTCTAATTTTACATTCGTGATCTCCTCGGGAGGTATAAGTAGGGGGAAGCAATATATTCGATACCTCATCCAGAAACGCACCCTCTCGAAACCTGGCGAGCAAGCTACACCGCGATGCAGAGCGCCTCTCTTGCAGAGTCTGCCACTTGAGTTTATTAAACATCTCCGTAACGCTATCACGGTTACCAAATAACCCAGTGACGAAACGCGCCGCTCTTCTTTGGATCTTCTCTATCTCCTCCGTCAACCCGACCTGGTACGGATCCCACACTGATGAGCAATACTCAAGTATAGGTCGAACGAGTGTTTTGTAAGCCACCTCCTTTGTTGATGGACTACATTTTCTAAGCACTCTCCCAATGAATCTCAACCTGGTACCCGCCTTACCAACAATTAGTTTTATATGATCATTCCACTTCAAATCGTTCCGTACGCATACTCCCAGATATTTTACAGAAGTAACTGCTACCAGTGTTTGTTCCGCTATCATATAATCATACAATAAAGGATCCTTCTTTCTATGTATTCGCAATACATTACATTTGTCTATGTTAAGGGTCAGTTGCCACTCCCTGCACCAAGTGCCTATCCGCTGCAGATCTTCCTGTATTTCGCTACAATTTTCTAATGCTGCAACTTCTCTGTATACTACAGCATCATCCGCGAAAAGCCGCATGGAACTTCCGACACTATCTACTAGGTCATTTATATATATTGTGAAAAGCAATGGTCCCATAACACTCCCCTGTGGCACGCCAGAGGTTACTTTAACGTCTGTAGACGTCTCTCCATTGATAACAACATGCTGTGTTCTGTTTGCTAAAAACTCTTCAATCCAGCCACACAGCTGGTCTGATATTCCGTAGGCTCTTACTTTGTTTATCAGGCGACAGTGCGGAACTGTATCGAACGCCTTCCGGAAGTCAAGAAAAATAGCATCTACCTGGGAGCCTGTATCTAATATTTTCTGGGTCTCATGAACAAATAAGGCAATGCAAAACCAAGTAAGTCAATGCAGAATCAATGTTCTTACAATCCTCCTACTTTTGTTGTAAGGTCTTAGAAAACACTATCAAGAAATAAGTAGAATGTACACTCGTGTCAGAAAAAAGCAGAACAGCTTGAACGACTAGAGAGAGGACATTGATATTCACAGGCATGTACATTAGTATGTTCTGCAGAAATGGTTAGCATTTCAGTCAGCTCGTTTCAGCATGTCTCCTGTTCCCTAGCAGGCACAGGGTCTGCCATGGGCACTGATAATGCGTTCCACGCATGATGGCATCGATGCATATACACTGTGAATGGAGTCTTATTGTATAGCCATCCATGCTCCATTGACACGGTTCCAAAGTTCATCTGTGGTGGTCGACATTGGGTCACAGCACTGCACCCGTCATTTCACCACATCCCACACACTTTCGATTGGTGGCAAAGTCTCGAGATCTTGTGGGCCACGGCAAAAGGCTGACACCAAGAAGGTACAAGTTCGTGCAGCAAGATCTTGCTGAAAAATGGAATCTGGGGTGTTATTTAGAAAGGGCAAAGCTATGAGTGACAGGAAGCCATTTGCATGGGTCACACTGGTCACAGTGCCGTGGACTAGGAGCAAATGTGATTTGTAGTTGTACCCAATAGCACCCCACATTGTGCTTTTCCATCATTTGATGCTTGCCTAAATTTGGTGCTGTGTGTCTTTTGCAAATGTAGTCACTGTGATGCTGCTCCCTGTCTGCAGTGAACCAAAATGTGGCCATCATTTTCAAACAAACAGAACTTGGATTCATCCGAAAACACTATCTGATGCTATTCCTGTACCTAGCGACATCATTACATACACCACTGAGATCTAGCATGTTTAAGCCGCATGCACATTTTATCGGCAGGTGGTGGTGTGCCATGATATTGATGTTGGCCTTCAACCCGCAGGCTGACATGATACAAATGCTAATCATGTCTGCAGAACATACTAATATACATGTCCTGTGAATATGAATGTCCTATCTCTAGTCATTCAAGGTGTTCTGTTTTTTTTTTCTGAACACGAGTTTACACTGCCACCAGGTTTAAATTTCGCAAAATGTTTCTACATATTCAAGTTACTTCCTAATTACACTGTAGGAAATACTGCAGCCAGCCTCAAATATTTTTAAATGATTTTATTAAACCATTACTAGTTACAGAGCTAAGCCTATCATCAGATGGCAGCACTGACTTCTTTGCAAGTTTTACATTTGTGTTTACAAAAGGCTTTACATTTGTTTCCTAAAATATATCAAAGTTTTTATGATTAAACAGTTTTATGCTCATATATGCTCTATACATAGCACTTACTTCACAAAAAGCCCTCCTTTACATACTATAAGACAGTGGTTTGATTTTCTTTTACAGTCAATGTTGACCAATGAAGTGAGCTAAATACATGATGGCAAACACATTTGTTTACATCGGCAGCTGATATAGTGTGCAAAATACTGAGATATGTGAACAGATATGGTACACTTTTAGAGCTACTGCAAAGGTACTTTTAATGGTACAGATAATTCCATACAGTAATACATTTAATTATTAAGGTTTCAAAGATGCTGGTAATGGCCAATGAAGAATTTTCTCTCTGCCAATTAATTATTATTGCTATCATTTCAAATTATAGGAGCTGTATGAAATTTTAGAGATATACTGGATTTCTTTCTATTCCGTTCCAGTAAAGGAAATATCACTAAGTTGTCTTTGATGCTTTTTTTCTGTTTCCACATTGGGCCATGTGACTAGCAAAAGTTGACTTATTTACATTGTTGAGCCTAAGAGCATCTATGTGTTCACAGTATTATACATTAAACCTCTTACCAGTTTGGCTAATGTTAAAGTTGGGGCACAGAGAACAATTTAGTTTATAAATGCCAGACCTATGCTGTACTTCAGTTTTTAAATTTAAGTTGTGAACAATTTTGTCTTTCATTTTATTGTTTGTGGAAAAACTAATTTTGATATTTTATTGCATGGAATAAGTTCGCAATATGATATGATGCTTTACCAATGAATGGAAAGCAGATATATTTCACAGAATTCTCAGGAGGTATTTGAGCTAAATTGCTGTTTTATTTGGACTTAGAGCTATTTTTGTCCCTGTATTTCTTTTAAATTCTGTTGTGAAGTTTAGTGATAATGTCAGAGCTGTAACCATCATTATGGGTGATTAGTTTGATCGTTTTTAGTTCTTGTAGTTTATCTTCAGTGTCCAAATGGATTTTTTTCCCCATTCTGTTAAGTGTTACCCTATAATACACCATTTTATGTTGCTCAGGGTGACATGATTAGCTGCTGTTGTGGTATCCAATGTAGTGGGTTTTCTATATACTTTAAACTTATATTTACCATTGTATTTAATATTTTTTTTTATCCAAGAAATTTATGCCATTATCAGTTTCATGCTCAACAGTAAATTTTAGGTTTCGGTGGGATTTGTTAACCTCTTTTGAAAACTGATTAATTTCATCTACCATTTTACAAATAAGATAAGTGTGTCATCCACATAGTGTCTGTAATATACGACTTTTTTCTTTATTGTCATATTGGCATTGAAAAAGATGTTTCTAAATGATTTATGCAAATATTGGCTAGCAGACTAACTAGGCACCTGCCTATTGCAAGGCCATTTTCTTGTTCATAGAAATTGTTATTAAAGCTGAACTAGTTTTGAGACAGCACTAAGATTATAAGTTTGACTAGATCATAAATTTCTGGTATACTGATCTTTTTTATGTTTAATCATGTTATTTTTAATTACTGAGATTGTTTCTTTTGCCAGTACTTTTGTAAACAAGTCAACTATATCAAAGAATGTGAATGTGGCTATGTGTGGTATGGGGATGTCTTTGACATTTCCTGAAATCTCATGGCTATCGTTTTCACTAAAAATTATCTTCAAATGTAGAGGCCTTGGTGATCTCATTAAGTTTTTTTTTTATTTTCTTTTTTTTTTTGTTGTTGTAGTAAGGGCTCTTGAGGTCACAATCAGACATATAGGACAATGTTCTTTGTGAATCTATGATTGTGATCAAAGTCCTGAGGCTGGAGGGTACACTATTATGCATTCAGATTTTTCAATAATTTTAGGTTTTGCTCAGTATTAATTTCTTTTATGTTACGTTCCTGAAAAAATCTAGTGTTTGTTTAGGTAATCGTCTTCATACGTTATCATTGCAGAGCTTTGTTCTCACTGAGTTTTTTTATTTATTTTTCTGAGATCAGTTGAGTCTTGTGAAAATTTGCATTGCGTCTTGTTTGTGTCTGTGTGTTCCTGGATTAACTTGTTTATTTCATTACCTACTGCATTTTTACTGCAATTATTTACCTTAGCTATCTCACATGTAATTTTGGTTTCAACAATTGCTTCTTTAATGCTAATTTTTACTTGTTTTAGTTGTAATGTTATGTTTTGGGGCCTTGCTTAGCACATTTTTTTCAAAATTAATGAAACTAATAGTTCTGAAGTTGATAACTCTATCAAAGAAACAATCTTCATCAGATGATGGGTTTTTGTATGACTTCTTGCTTGAAATTAGGGCTTTTAATTTTCTCTTATGTCTTTGCGGTATGATATGATGTTTTGTCCTAACGAAAACATGTTTCATCTACAATGCATATGAAATGCACAGGAAACAGCAAGTTATTTCTTTCTAAACGAAGCACATATATCTGTCTGTTCAGAAGCTCTTTCTGTTTGTACTGAGCTCTCATTTCACTATGTAGCCAACACAGTTCACAGTTCACACTTTACATTTGCTAGATACGCAGTTTTACTGACGTTCTTGACGTTCTTGACGTTCACTTTGATATATTTTGGAATGACTCTTTCAGCAAGACACTTTTGCTAAATGCTACAGTAAGTATTACTTTCATTAGCTGAAGCTTGCACTTTTCACAAATCATGCACAGTTCTCCTTACCTGGTGGCATAGTAACAAAATTATTTTACCCACCTTGGTGAGAGAACACCGCAGCTGTTTTCGTAAATTATACTGTGGGAGTAGCATTGACTTTTATGGAAGTTTTACATTTGTGACCTGAAGTATAACAATGTTTCTGTGATTGCATACTTTACAAAAGGTTTTACATATGCATCTTAAAGATAACCTAGTTATTGTGATTATTGTGATTACTTAGATATGTTCCATAAATTGTACTTTAGTATTTTAAACAAAGTGATTGTGGCTAATAATGGGTACAATCAGAATATGATCGATTACTTGTTCAGTAAGAAAACTTTCCAAAACTGTTCGACCTTCCCACTGATAACAAAGAAGCTAAAAACTTTATTTCCATTCTTTTCTTGGGTAATATACTGTATAGGATAAAACATCTTCTAAGGAAAAAATATAACTGTAACGTCTCCTCCTCTACGGATAACAGTTTAAAAAGAAATCTTGTACATTCAGTAGAGATTGCCAGCGATTGGTTTTCCAATTCAGGTGTTTACAAACTAACCTGTAATAACTGTCCTTCATATTATATTGGTCAAACAGGCAGAACTGTGAAAACAAGATATAAAGAACACCTATTAGGTGAGAAAGGAGCGAATATACATAGCTCTACTTTTGCTGAACGCCTCTTGATAGCCGGTCATACGCCTAAACAGTTAGAAGACACTGTTATCCTACACAGAGAAGTCAAAGGGCATAGATTAGATCTGCGGGAAGAATTACAAATTTTCAAACATCTAGAGCTCAAGGACGGTAATATACTGAACGACCAGTTGAACCTTGCTTGTAGACAATTTTTTGAAGGCTTTAAACCTGTACTGTTTATGGTATAACATTAATGCTGGTAACCTTAGTGGTCTATCTCCTCAGGAAGCTATGATGCACCTTCAATGCTTTAAGCTCACTACCCTTTATGTAATGTGGTTTTCTCACAATGTATGGTTGCCACTACATCGGCCCTTATGTGATTTTGTCTGGCTTTAAAATGTTGGTTCCCTGCAAATGTGTATTAACTGTATTGTATACCAGGATTCCTAATTCTGTCTTAAGAGCCATTATTGTCAATTTTAAAGTTCTGACACATATACTGTTTGTGGGCTTCACTAATATAGTAATGTAATTTTTATATTTTGGCTGTATATGCCACTGTGCATAATTCTCTTGGCGTAAGCACCACATGCCTTTTTGATGTATAACTACATTAATTGTACCAATGCTCCCATACTGTTATAACAGGAGTGTTAAATGCCTTCCTTCCTTTCATTGTTATTTTATCTAAGGACGTTATTAATACTGATAATTAACAAGTTGCCTTTGTACGTCAATTGGCACATGGTTTGCGCCATGAGCGCCACCTGCCCTGGTCGCAGAGCAACTACGCTCGCCTATTACACTCAGTCGGTTGGGAGCTCTGCAAGATCCATATACTAATTTATATTTGCGTGACAAACCCTAATTCTAGGGCCATATTTCAATTTTGACAAATGAATCTATGTCGACATTTGTAAAAACGGTGATGGTACATTAGTCCTTACTAATGTAAAATTGTAAGTACCAGTTGTCGGTCTCATATTTCTGTAATGCAAGAGCTCTCTAATTTATGTTAAAATCTATACTTGACTTAAGTTTCATACTTTTCTAATGTAAGCTATGATGTTCATTGTCCTTAGGCCACCTTCTGAAGAAGACAAATTTATATTTGTCGAAACCTAGGTAAAGAATTCTTTATCCATTGCAACTGGTCGGCTGTTTATAGTTTTATTAATTGTACTTTACATATTATAAGATGAAGGTCTGATCACTCTTTTACAATCCACGTTGAACAATGCTAATGTAAACAAATGTATCCACCATCTTATATTTAGTTCATTGACCAACATGAAATGTAAAAGAAAATCAAACCTCTGCCTTATAATATGTAACAGAGAGCTCTTCATGAAGTAAACACAATATATAGAACATATATACATGTAAATTTATGCAATCATAAAAACTTTGAAATATTTTAGAACACAAATGTACAACCTTTCATAAATTAAGCAATCACTAAAACTATGTTCTATTTTAGGACACAAATGTAAAACTTCTAAAGAAGTCAATGCTACACACCTGATGATGGGCTAAGGCCTGAAATTAGTGCTGGCACAATTTTAAAAAAATCTTGTGGCTGGATGACGTATTTCTCCCAAAGTGTAATTTATGAAACCAGATGTGGTGTTCTCTAGCCAAAAGTGGATAAAATACTACCTAATTGAAATACTTCCAATAATATGCTAGTGGCACAGGATTTTCTCAGGCACTGATTTTCTTTCTATTGTGGTTTTTGCTAACTCATCCCACAATCATTTGAATTCCATGTTGTGTTGAGTAGCCTAATTCCCCAGAAAGTTTGATATTATCCAAGTTCTTTGCCTTTTCTCAAAATTTCTGTTCTAGTAATTCTTCACCTTTTTCCTCCAAACTGGTAAGTGTATCTTGTGAACAAATTGGTTCACCATTTTCACACCACTGTTCTAATAGTTTGATGTCGCCTTGTGCCTTTGAGATTGGATCCTTTACATATTTGCAAACCTTGTCAGTCAAATCACATACATGCTCTCCAATGATGTGTAATTCTTTAATATGACCATGTATTTCAAACCTCACCAAATCACACTGCCATAAAATTTCAGTGTGTATCTCCTCTGTTAATGCTGACAGTTTTTCATCTAATTGATTACCTAGCCTCATCTCAAGGTATGATTTCAGAATCTCACAAGTTTCCCGAATCTATTTCTTTAGCTCTTCTACTAATTTTGCATTACTATTTTCTGGCTTAGTTGTACTCCCTTGTTTTTGAAGCATTTTACTATTAAGGTGATTGCCTTGAGCCATAATATTATGTTTTACTATTACAACTTCACAAGAAAAACTGCTATCTTCATTCCCTGTCCATCAGAGGTTATTTTTCTAGTCTTTCACTTCCTGTGGGTCTGTAATAGCAGAAAACGCGAAAAGACCGTACAGTCGTATTTTCTGTTTACGTTCTGCTGCAGCAAATCTATAGAATTTCGTTTAGTTGTTACTTGCTCTCTCCAGCAATTTAACTTAGCGTACCTCTTCATTATTTAACTAGCATTTCCGGAAAGTAGCGTAAAGTTTAACTTGTTGTTTCAGAAACTTTGCACTTTTGTTTTTGTTTACACACAGTTGCGTATAGGCCAAATTTGTGTAACCATATTTTCGTGTTTATCTGTAATTTAACTGACTTATTCTTAATAAATTATTACGTTTATCATGAGTGAAAAGTGCTTGACTTGCCGTAGAATTGTTAGGTCGGGGCTTTGGTGTGATGGGTGCTGTAGTTTTTTCCATGTGGGTGACTGTAGTGGCGTGGGAATAGGGGAAGTAAATGAGACTCATCAGTGGTTTTGTAGGATTTGTAGTAGAGATAGGAAGATACTGGAACAGGAGGGGAAAATTGCTGCCCTTCAGGCTGAGTTAGACAAGGCCAGGGGAGATCTTGACAGGTTAAGGAGGGAGAAGGGTAAAGAGAGGTGGGAAGTGGCAACAGGCAACAGGAGGAACAGGCCTAGAACTTTGTCTGACAGCTTTATGGTGAATGTGGAAAATAGATTTGACCTGTTGCTTCAGTTAGAAGCTGGTGAGCCTCAAGCAGTTACAGGTGTAGACAGGGCACAACAAACTTTCAGCAGCAAATTGAAAAGTAAGAATGTAGGGAAATCAGTAAAGAGAAAGAAAGTGTTGTTGTTAGGTAGTTCCCATGGAAGAGGTGTTGGCCAACTCTTGCAGGATGAACTAGGATCAGAATACCAGGTCACCAATTTTTTTAAACCTAGTGCTGGTCTGGAGCAGGTGACAGAGGATTTAGGATCACTTTGCAAAGATTTCACTAAGGAAGACACCGTGGTTATAGTGGGTGGGGCAGGTAACAGTATTGACAGAGATCCTGGGTACAGCATAGAGTGTGACCTGGCGAAGATTGCATCAGCATCGAGGCATACCAGTGTTGAGTTTGTATCTGTTCTTGGGCGCCATGACCGACCTCATTTGAACTCTTCTGTCAAGAGAGTTAATTTGGAGCTGGAACGGCTGCTCATGTCGGGTGCGGGGTCACACATTGGTGTGGTTCATGTTGATTCTGTCAGTAGGTGGGATTATACTAGGCATGGCCTTCACCTCAACAGGAAGGGGAAGGGTAAATTGGCTGGGAAAATAGCAGGAAAGTTAAATGGGGGAGGCACTGTCATGAGTGGTAAAATACCAGTGGTTATAGGATTCAGAAAAGACCCTTTTTTAGGGTAGGGAGGACAGAAAGAAAACAAATTTTAAGAGAGGTTAGAACTGAGACAAACCTTCAGTTTGAGAAAGAAATCAAAAAACATAATTCCAGCTTATTACATCAACATAAACAGCCATTGGTTAAGAATTTTCAACTGTCAGCAGATATTTTAACTCCATCCAATCTTAAGTCAGTCAATGTGAAATGTCAGCTATCTTTATTGCATCAAAATATTCGAGGACTGAGAAATAAAATTAATGAATTAACTATCTGCATAGATGAATTAGAGTCTTCAAACCCAGCTGACATAATCTGCCTCTCTGAACATCATGTGACCACTGGTATAGAACTTTTAAGTGTTACAGGGTTTAGGTTAGCATCTCACTATTGTAGATCAGAAATGGAGAAAGGAGGAGTTGCCACATTCATCAGGAACTGTCATAAATTTAAGAACATAGACATTCATAAATTTTGCCTAGAACAGCATATGGAAGCATGTGCAACAGAATTAGATTTTCACAAAAAATCTTTCATAATATTAAGTGTATATCGAGCACCTGCAGGTAACTTTAATCTGTTTGTAAACCACCTTGAAGCTGTACTGGCCCATTTAACAACCAAAAACAAAGAAATAGTGGTTGCTGGTGATTTCAATGTAGATTTCCTTAAAGACTCTCCCAATAAGAACCTATTTGAGTTAGTAACACTATCATTCAACTTAATTCCCACAGTAAAGTTCCCCACTAGGATAACCACTTGCTCACAAACAGCCATTGATAATATCTTTATAGAAAAGTCAAATGAACAAAATTATATTACAAAACCAATAGTCAATGGCCTCTCAGACCATGACATGCAGTTCCTTCTGTTAAATGTTAATACTGAACAGGATATAAAATCTGTTAAATCTGAGCTCAAGAGGGTAATCAGTAAGCCAAAAATTGATTATTTTAGGACACTCCTCAGAGACATTCACTGGACTGATGTTTACAGTGCTCATGGCATGAATGAAAAATATAACATTTTTGCTAATAAAGTGCTTACCTTATTTGAACACTGCTTTCCCCCAAAACTTACCAAGGTTAGAGCAAAGTCTACAAAGAAGCCATGGATTACTCGAGGAATAGGGGTATCTTGTAAAACAAAAAGAAAACTGTATCTGTCAATCCGAAACATTTCCAATGTTGATGCTATAGCACATTATAAGAAATACTGCAAAATATTAAAGACTGTAATACGGATGTCAAAGCAAATATATTACAAGGAAAAGATAGTCATATCAGATAACAAAATAAAGACAATATGGGATATAGTGAAGGAGGAGACCGGTAGAACCAGACATGAAGAGGAACAAATAGCATTAAGAGTAAGTGATGCATTGGTGACAGATGTGTATAGTGTTGCAGAACTTTTTAACAAACATTTTATAACTGTTACTGAAAAGATGGGGTTGTCAGGTTCGGTAGATGCTGCTATGGATTACCTTAGACCAGACATTTCAAGTAACTTCCATAATATGAATTTGACCCTCACTACCCCAACAGAAATAATGTCCATCATAAAATCTTTAAAATCAAAAACATCTAGTGGGTATGATGAAATATCAACAAAGTTAATTAAAGAATGTGATTCTGAGCTAAGTAACATATTAAGCTATCTGTGTAACCAGTCGTTTATCAGTGGAATATTTCCCAAATGGCTGAAATATGCTGAAGTTAAGCCACTGTTTAAGAAGGGAGATAAAGAAATAGCATCAAATTTCCGTCCAATTTCACTGTTGCCAGCATTCTCAAAAATTTTCGAAAAAGTAATGTACAGTCGTCTTTATAACCATCTTATCTCAAATAACATACTGTCAAAGTCACAGTTTGGATTTCTAAAAGGTTCTGATATTGAGAAGGCTATCTACACTTACAGTGAAAATGTACTTAATTCATTAGACAAAAAATTGCAGGCAACTGGTATATTTTGTGATCTGTGAAAGGCATTTGACTGTGTAAATCACAATATCCTTTTAAGTAAACTAGAATATTATAGTGTAACAGGAAATGCTGCAAAATGGTTCAAATCTTATATCTCTGGCAGGAAACAAAGGGTGTTATTAGGAAAGAGACATGTATCAAGCTATCAGGCATCATCCAACTGGGAACTAATTACATGTGGGGTCCCACAAGGTTCCATTTTGGGGCCCTTACTTTTTCTTGTGTATATCAATGATCTTTCATCAGTAACATTACCAGATGCCAAGTTTGTTTTGTTTGCTGATGATACAAACATTGCAATAAATAGCAAATCAAGTGTAGTCTTAGAAAGATCAGCCAATAAAATATTTGTAGACATTAATCACTGGTTCCTAGCCAATTCTTTGTCACTAAACTTTGAAAAAACACACTACATGCAGTTCAGAACTTGTAAGGGGTGTCCCAAGAGTATATGTCTAACATATGATGACAAGAAGATAGAAGAAGTGGACGGTGTTAAATTCTTGGGATTACAGCTTGATAATAAATTCAACTGGGAGGAGCACACCACAGAACTGCTGAAGCGTCTTAACAAATCTCTGTTTGCAATGCGAATTTTGTCAGACATAGGGGATATAAAAATGAAAAAGCTGGCATACTATGCTTACTTTCATTCCATAATGTCATATGGGATTATTTTCTGGGGTAATTCATCAAGCCAAGCTAAAGTTTTCCGTGCACAAAAACGTGCAGTAAGAATTATATGTGGTGTGAACTCAAGAACATCCTGCAGAAGCCTGTTTAGGGAACTAGGGATACTAACTACAGCTTCCCAATATATTTATTCCTTAATGAAATTTGTCATTAAAAATATATCACTTTTTCAAACCAACAGCTCAATTCATGGAATCAATACTAGAAATAAGAATAATCTTCACAAGGATTTAAAGTCACTTAGTCTTGTACAAAAAGGTGTGCATTATTCAGGAACACACATTTTCAATAACTTGCCAGCAGCCATAAAAAGCTTAACAACCAATGAAATTCAGTTTAAGAGAAGCCTAAAGGATTTATTGGTGGCCAACTCCTTCTACTCCATTGATGAATTTCTGAGGAAAACCAACTGATTTGTATATAAGTACAACATAACTTCTGCACAATTTCAGTGCAGTAATGTGTTCACTGAAAATTTGTGTGTGTGTGTGTGTGTGTGTGTGTGTGTGTGTGTGTGTGTGTGTAAGTATAATCTAACTTCTGCACCATTTCAGTGCAGTAATGTGTTCATTGTAAATAAGTATTACAGTAGTTGTATTACATGTTTCTTACCTTATAAATAAATATAAAACTTTTTTATTTTAAATTCAGTGCAATAGTATTTGTAAAATGACTCTTAGTGTTCATTAAAAAATGACGATCATTCCACTTGGGACCTGTGGAATGGTACATTAGCTTATTTGTTTTAGTTTAAATATTTGTCATGTATTGTTGTTTTTCTGACATGTTCCACATCCTGGAGGACCTCCTCACTACGGATCAACTGGAATGAAAGTAAATCTAATCTAATCTAATCTAAAGTCATGGTGCAGTTATGAACGCTTGTTGTGGCTAACAGAAGCCAAATGAAAGATAGGAAATTCCACTACACTGGACAGTATAGCAAAGAGTTTCTGTAGTACGATGTTCAATGAAGTGTGTGTATGTAAGTCATGAAGCAACCCAACAAACTGGTTACCAGTAGCAGCTGATCAGGCCATGTCAGTCGAGATGTTGATGATACAAAGAAAAGTTTAGTGTACTTCGTAGCTTGCTTAATCCGAATCCGTGAACGATGTTCAACTTGAATATCACCACATGTACAACAAAGAGCAACCACTTATAAAAAACCATTAATTGGTGGGATACCCAGTTAAAGGAGACTGGCAGTTTGTTGATGAACCATGTTCTGGTAGGCATTCACTACGCCCTGAGTCCGTAGAAGCTGTACAAGTTAGCTAACTATTGAGAACCAAAAATCTGGTGTGTCTAGCATTGATAATTAGACCTAAAAAAAAGATCAGTTCATAAGGTCTGAAAAAAAAAGATCAACTTTTTAGGGTTACAAATTGTGGTTGTTGCACAGTATCAAACTGACTGATAGGTCCAAATGATTGAAGTTAATTACAGAATGCTTGATGAGATCGATTATGATGAACAATTTATGAAGGAAATTGTGTACAGCAATGAGGCACATTCCATGTCTGTCATATTCATCACTGTTCATCAAAATATGGGCTTCAGAAAATCCTTGTTCCTAGGCTGAACACAAGGTCAACACACGGTGTGCCCTGATGCGTATGTTTTAGGCCAATTTTTCTACGTGGAGCAGACTATGATGTCAACAAGTACCTTGACATGTTGCATTGAATGCAGTGGCAGTGCCACAATTTCCAGAAGGTATCGTGTTTGAACATAATGGCGCTCCTCCACACTACATCAACAATGTTCGCAAATTTTTGGATACAGAATTTTCCCCCACAATGAATAAGAAGGGGTGGTTGTAACTCATGACCACCATGATCCTGGAGCTAATATCATTAGAATTTTACTTTTGGGGTTATGTGAAGCAACGTGTGTACAGGTAATGTATCAACAACATTAATCACAGAATCGCAGATGCTATTCGCTCTGTTACACCAGATGCCCATACACGTGTGGTAAGAGCTAGTATATATCATTTAGATGTATGTGGTGCAACAAATGGAAGCCACATAGAACTGCACCAAACATGTATCCACACTTGGAAAGTTCATCTTTCACTTTCATCTCATATCACACTTCTACCTCATTTCACTACATTTCTGTGACCAATTAAAACTGCACTATGACTTTACAGACACACTGTATCTTCTATTTACCAAATTTAATATCACTTTTCCATTATAGTACTCCCTGCACAAAGTCACTTCATTTAATGTAGCAAACATCAACATTTAATTTCTTTACTCTATTCACCAAAACAAACAAATTTACCTTAAAATATATTAACCACAGCCCACCCTAAGATAAGAACTGTGTGCTGGTGATGAGTTGCGTGCTGGTGTGCTGCAGACACATCACATCAAGCAGCTGTCACAGGCTGCTGTTGTAGCGTGGCTGGCAACCAAAAACTGTGTGGTGCCGTAGGCTGCATGCCGAGTCGAGAGGCGGACACAATGTTTGTAGACTGCCATCCTGTCACCATTCTTCTTCACGGAACTCACCACAACATCTTCCTTATCGTAACACAAACTGTATAAGGATTGTAGACCTTTTTCTTCTGTCACACATTTACAATCCTTAGCGATGGACTTTTGTTACTATGATCAACTGTGCTCTTCTGTTTAACCTTTATCAGCACCCTTCTTTTACTTCCCAAATTCTTGGCAATTTGTTCTCCCCTATTTCTTTACCAATTCTTCTTATCTGTTTATACCACGTGTTTACAGCTAGATGTTCCATTGTTGATGGCAGTTGCCCTTGGCAACTGTACTTCTCCTTGAATATAAAAGGAAAATCTTTTTAAATTGATGTTCTTTTTTGATTTTCCACTCTCCCACTACCATATTTCCTTTCTCCTGGCCTATACTGTCAACATATGCAACTTGGTTTGGGTCTTAGTTTGTCCTCAGACTGGATGTGTGAGTATCATGTTGACACACAGGGAGGTTCACACACAAGGGCTATAGAAGTTTCTTTACTCCTTGAATTCCATATATGCTCACACAACAAAACTTCTCTGAATATACAGTCACCTATATTATTTATTACAGGATTCACAGCTGGTCCTGCTATTCACTTCCAGCTTCTCTTCTTCTTTGTGCCTTGATGGGGACCCCTACTTCGACAATTTAAGAAATACACTGAAACAGAGGTCAATTCTGATCTAGCACCTCAAACACCTCTTTCCACTTAAAACTTATATTCTCTCATCTGTTAAGAATACAACTTGGTCATATTACATCATCCAGTCTTGCAGACCTCAATTTAAATATTTGCCTCCACCTCAAGTACTTGTTCCATAGCAAGATCAACAGCAATAAGAACAAGAACAACTGGAGAAGATATCAAAGATACATTTTTACGTTTTTAATTCAAGTCTTATGTTTTCTCCATGAACATTTATCATGACACTTTCCACTTGTGGCTGCCAGAACAACATACACCCACTACAGCAATCCACTTCCACCAGACGGGCAGCTCTGCACAAACAGAAAGCCTAGCGGCAGTCTACAGCTCTCAATCATTCTACTTTAATTTAAAACTTTTCTCTTTATTCACATGGATATTTTCATCTCTTGCAGAGCCTAAGAGATGTACATTGGCATTTTCCATTCTAAATGACACATAACACTAACAGTAGCACTATCTCCATTTGCCTACATGTTCTTTTTTATTATTTCTTTTTTCGTGCCATTATTAATTGCCACTGGGAAAGAGATCAGTACATGTCAAGCATGTCTGACAAACATATCACTAACAAAATATTTCATTGAGACCTGTAAAGATAAACCAAGCAGCACGAAATGGCTAACATGTACTAATATTTTTGCCAGTTGCATTTGGTAATGGCTCAAAAGCCTAAATTTGGGAAATAATGAAAAAACACACAGGCAGATGGTGGCAGTGTCATCATTTTAAAGCTTTATTATAACTTTGGTACAAGTGTTGAAAACTGAACAACTATAAGCTGTTTGAGTGTTCCAAGAAGAACCCAAAGAAACAGAAGTTGTTTGTTTACAAAGCACTTTCACTTTGAAGAAAACGGTCGCTTACTCCTTTGGTTACAGTGTAAATATTGTAACCTTTGCATTCTACAAACAATTAATGCTGCAGAAAAAAACAAATTGCTACTTACCATAAAGAAGACACATTAACTTGCATATTAATTATGCCTGTCTGCAACTTAACGTGTCTCCTTTACAGTGAGTAGCAATCTACCTTTTTCTGAATTGTTGATATTCCTACCTGGAGTTTCCATTCTTTAATTAGTTCCAAATGGAATACAAGAACTTATATGCCACAAGTCATCAAAGCAATCAGGAAAAACCACAGAATAATAGCCAGAAATATTTTAATAATTGTGGCATTTCAGCCGTGAAATTGATAATTCAATACTTTTTACATCACCAAACATCGTTAATATCAAATATGCAAGACCAAAGGGAATTAAAAATACCATCAAGTTGCTAAAAGCAGCAATATTTTTCCATGACAGTGTTTCTAGCAGATTAGTAAAATCTTGTGAAAGGTTGATACAATTAACCTTGAGCCGTATTCATAATCAGTCCTTAACTCAAACAAAATTTGCTAAATACTTTCGAGTTTCACATGTAGCAGCCACCATATACCCTTATGAATGAAAACCTAGCAGAACTAAAAACAACCAAAATAATCCTGCTGGTATATTTTGTGACCTTACTGAAGCCTTTTACGTAACTAAATGGTTCAAGTTTGTGGAACAAATCTGCAAATTTACTTCACAATGAATTGCTAACTGCATGTTCAAAAATGGTTCAAATGGCTCTAAGCATTATGGGACTTGACATCTGAGGTCATCAGACCCCTAGACTTAGAACTACTTAAGCCTAACTAACCTAAGGACATCACACACATCCACGCCTGAGGCAGGATTCGAACCTGCGACCATAGCAGCTGCGTGGTTCCGGACTGAAGCGCCTAGAACCGCTCGGCCACAGCGGGCGGCCTATATGTTCTAAGGTGAGTTTTCAGCTTCAAAGGACCTGATGACAAGTCATATACTACTTAATCACAAAAGAGAGAAATATGAAATCAGTTAAATATCAATGTAATCTACATTTTGAACGTGACAAAAGGCAGTCATTGTAAGCAACATGTAAGAAACAAGAGAAATTTCAAACATGCTTACTTGTTCTCCACAGATCTCTGAATGCAGAGATCAAGTTCATCTGTTAAAACACACCACCATCTTTCAAAGGTCATCACTTTCTGGAATTAGAGGAAAGATAAGTCTTAATTATTGCATAAAGTATATCATTGATCTAAGTTTTATTTATACAGTGATCATTTCTTACTCGTGCAATTAGTTGCACAACCAGGTCTCTTTTCTTTGCTGCACTAAATGGATGGAATAATTGTACTGAGATAATCAGAGTTGGTTTAAGGCCAAAGTGACTCAAGTGACCATTTGCAGCACTGTTGGTGCTGGTCATGCAAAATTTGTAAACAAGGTGTCTCATAATAAGTAGCAAAAATAATCAGTTTCTATGCTCACTAGATTTAGATTTATTTTTAAAGGTCTTACCAAGCTATGGTAAGTAATGTACGAGGCAAGGAGTGAAAGGAAGAGGGGTGATACAAGGTGAGGAGGGGAGGGGGGTGCTAAATGTTATGCCACTTGCGTGGGAAAATGTTTTTGAAATAGCACTGTAGATAACACATATGAATAAACAAAATTGGAGCATTATTTTACAATGTTTTCAGTGCAGTGCTCCCCCCCCCCCCCCCACACACACTTTTTCACTAGAACCCCCCCCCCCCCCACACACACACACTTTTTCACTAACACACAATATTTTGTATAAATGAATTTTCTTACCGGAATGCAACAAATTGAAAAAAAAAGTGTTATTTCTTCTTCTTAAAACATTCAAACAAAAAAATGGTCTATTTACTAACACACTCCTTTACTTTTATCTTGTACACTCAGGGTGGCTACATAAACATGCTATTTACAGAACTCTTTTTTTAACTATGACATCCCTCAGATATTGACTGTAACCTGCATAGGACTGAGAGCTTCATAAAAAACAGATGGCGTTCTTCCTAGTTCCCGCCAGTTACGAAACTGCTGAGCAGGTGATAGTATGAAGCATGAAGGCTTTCTGCTACGACTGTGGGGAATGTGTCAAAAAAACATAGCTACAATTAAATTGCAAAATAAGTAAGTATCTTTTATAGCAAATTGTTTGCCTTTTAAGCAAACTTAGTCTAAATCAATCACAATGGCACACACATTGATGTATGAATAGCCACATAAAGCAACAAAATTACTATCCTAGAAGCTGTCCTGTTTTGGAAACCATTAACAACGCGCTATCTCAATAAAAGCGATTTTCCTTGTGGCAATCAGCATAGGATGGTTTTTGAAAGTAGTGATAAAATAATCTGGTATTTGTGATCAAACAATCTGGTATGTGGAATATCAGCTCCTACAGAAACTGTGTACCTCTTTTTACTGAAAACACCACAATTGCAACCACAAAAGCAATGGGGTAAATTTTGTCTTGGTGCCATCTTACAAGATTCGGGAGTGGGTCAAGAGGCAGGAAACTGCTTGATAAAATGGAAGAAAATAACATCTAAGGCCTAAGATGTAACTTCCAAATGCTTCAGGATAATGTGTCAGACTTAGTTACATTTTACATGAACAATGAATAACATGGGAAGGCTATATTGCTATTCATCATATAGAGGCAGCATTGAGTTACATTTTTTACAAACAATGAATAACATTAATATGGGAAGAATATATTGCTATTCAGCACATAGAGGCTGTGTTGAGCCACAGAGAGGCAAAATGAGAAGCCTGCTAAAATATTAAAGCTTCCAGACAAAGTCCTTCTGCATTAAAACACACACACACACACACACACATATTCACCCTAGCATAGCTCGCACACACATGACCACTGCCTCAGAGCACTAGAGTTCAACTGCGACTGTGACTGCATCTGCGTCTGATGAAACAGCAATCTGCTCGGATGGGGCGGTGTATGAAGACGTAGGTTGTGGAAGGGAGAGGGCGGAGTATCAGGTTACGGGTGGGGTGGTGCTGGTGCTGCCTGTGAGACTATCCAAGTGGGTTGCTAGGAGCAGCATCAAGAGACTGTGCTGGAAGAGTGTGGAAATGGGGAGGAGGAAAGGGAGGGTACAGAAGAGGGAAAGAACTTCTAGGTGCATTGGCAAGATAAGTATTGCAGTGGGAGCTGGGAAGGGGGTAGGCAGGTGGAAGAATGGAAGGTGGACGCGAGGGGGGATTTATGAACAATGGATATATTGTAGGAAGATTTCTCTGCTTGTTAGCCTGTTAGTAGTCATGCCCATGTAGAATGCGGCACAGTGGTTGTAACTAAGTTTGTAGATCTCACAGCTGCTTACACAGGTGGTCCTGCCTTGGATGGGGTAAGAGAGGCCAGAGATATGATTGTAGTAGGTGGTAACAGAAGGATGTATGGGACAGGTCTTGCATCTGAGTCTATTGCATAGATATGAGGCATGTACCAAGGAGTTGGGAACTGTGGCAGGCTAGGGATGGACAAGTATATTTCATATGTTGGGTGGGTGGTGGAATATCACTGTGGGAGGGATGGGGAGGATATTTGTCATTTCAGTTTTGACTGTTTCCCGACCTGTCCTAAAATATCCTCACTACTGTCTTCCCCAACCCTCCCATAATGATATCTTGTTGTCCACCAGTCCTAGACAATACTCTTATCCATCACTACTCCTCTCTTGCTCCTAGCCCCTTGCATCAAGGCTTATATCCCTGCAACAGACCCAGAAGCCATATCTACTCCAGTCCTATCACTGGCATTCCCTATTTGATCAAAGACAGCGCCACCTGTGAAAACAACCATACGATCTACCAAATAAGCGGTAACATCTGTGGCACATTCTATGTGGGCACGACCACTAACAAGCTATCTGTTTGCGTGAAAAAGCTACTTTGTAAAAGGGGAGAAAGGGATAATGTGACCAATTTTAGACCTATTTCTATGCCAACAGTGTTTGCTTAAGTTACTGAAAAGGCTGTGTATGTAAGGATAATTGATCATTTTATTTCACATAATTTGCTATCAAATGTCCAGATCAGTTTTAGAAGCGGTTTAACAACTGAAAATGCTATATTCTCTTTTCTCTGTGAGGTACTGGATGGATTAAACAAATGGTTTCGAGCACTAGCCATCTTTTTTTAATCAACTAAGGTGTTCAGTTGTGTTGATCACAAAATATTGATACAGAAGTTACACCAGAATTCAGGTAGTAGCTCACAGTTGGTTCACTTCTTCCCCAACCCCTACCCTACTATCCCTCCCACTCCTCAACCTGTGCCGCCTCCTTTTACCTGTCACTCACTTCAGCAGTTGTTGCTCATGTCAAACAGTCACAGTCGGGCCTTAATAGCCACAGGCAGTAGCCGTGTGTGTGTGTGTGTGTGTGTGTGTGTGTGTGTGAGAGAGAGAGAGAGAGAGAGAGAGAGAGAGAGAGAGAGAGAGAGAGAGAGAGACAGAGTTCTACTTCTGAGGAAGGACTTTGTCGGAGATTGTGCATACTTCCAGTGTCCTTTTCATTGTGCCGGCCCACAACTCGATGACTCTTCTACGTTACGAGTAGAAATCTATCCTCTATATTATTGTTCTTACATCCTGGACCTTCCATTGATCAATCAATAATATTTGTAACTATACAAGCTCTCAGGTAATGTAATTACCATTAACAAAAAGTTATATCAAATGAGTATGTGAAGCAACTACCAGACCACATTAAATGAAACAACTGAACACATACACTTGACAGCACAGAAAGTTCCCCACCCCTCAGAATTCTAAGCCTTGTCATATGCATGATTTGACAACACAGGATGCAGACACTGTAAGATGTAGACGTTGTCTTTCACTTGAGTTGTTAGAGTGTTGTACCACTCGTGGTCTAGTGGTAAATGTCATGCAATGTAGATGCAAAGTTGTACGCTCCAGTCTATTCATTCCTTTATTTTTTAACTGCAGTTTGACTGCCTGCTAAAAGTGTGAACCTGATGAAACCTCAAAGGTAATCTGCTTCACTTTCTAACCACACAGTAATAACAAAAGAGCCTTTGGCTGCATCAAGATCACAACAGTTTATGCTTAAATGTTTCCTCACCCTACATAACCACTGCAACCCAGCTGCTGACCACCAGGCATCTGACAATGGTTGTAGTCCGAACTGATGAATGTGGTGCATCTGCGTTTGGAGTACATTTATGCTCTCACACTGATAAGCATGAAATTATTTATTAGCATAGTTGGATTTTCTGCAGTAAATAACTTTAGTAAACCAAGTGAACATGGAGCTACACAAAAGGTATGAGTGTATTTATCAACTGTAATTTTCTAATTTAAAATTCTAGTATTTGACTTGCAGTTATGAATTGGATTTTTCATAATTTGATCTTTTTAACATTGTTTATGCATTATAAACTAAGTAGCACGAGGAAGATATCTAATATATGTGACGTACTGTTTGCTGTGGGTTTAACAGAGGGGTGAATGCACCTTGAAGCATTTGTGTGAAGTGTGGAACGATATTAGGAAAACCACATCAGAAAAGCATTTTCTTGTTTCTTTCATTCTGGCATGAATGAATTTCCACATTCATGAAGTTTCAATAATTGACATACATGATGAACTATTACCATTTAACTTTCGTGCAACATTTGCATTCAACTGCCAAAGTTAAGAAGTCAACAGCAGAAGCACAACATGCCACAATTAACAGCAACAAAAATCAAACTGGTGTCTATTACCGCATTTTGGTTTCAGTGTCATCAGTTCACTCATAAAGCTTCCCTATGCCACAGCTATCAACATTGAGAAGATGCTGTTATAAAAGACATGGCAAATATTGAGGCTCATTCACCTGTCAGTTAACCCCAAAATAAAAAATATGTCTGAAGTGTTAGACCCTTTCCTCTTGCATCTATTTCATAACACTTAAACAATATTTATAAGATTCAACTACACACAATCCAGTTCAAAACTACACATCAAATACTGGAAGTTCAAATAAGAAAATGGCAACTGATAAATATATTCACAATAACCTACACATGTGTAACTGCATGGTGTCCACCCCATTTATCAAAGTTATTTCATGCGGAGAATCAAACTACACAAAGAAACAATTTAAATGCGAGAGCAGCAAGGTGCCAAAAATACATCGCAATGAGCTCAACTGGTCAGATGGTGGCTGGCATCAAGAGACCAGTGGCAGATGGCTGGTTGCTGCTCTATGGAAAGAAAACTCTCGACTATAATCTATTCCGATCTTGATGCAGCCATGAGCTCTTGCACAGAAGATTAGAAAGTGAAGCAAATTATCCCTGAGTTTCTATCAGACTGATACATTAAGTACACAGCCGAAATGTGGTTAACAAATAAAAGAATGAGAAGACTTAAACTCTCAACTATGCATCTACATTGCGCGACATTTACTACCAGACACAACACTGTAACAGCTCGAGTGGAAGACAACATTTCCTCCAGACACATACACATACTATAGTGTTGCCAAATTGTGTAGACAGCCAGACTTAGAATTCTTAGAGGACAACTAATTTTTGTGCAGTCAAATGTAAACAATAGGTTTATCTGGGCTTGCCCAACTTATACAATACAGTATTACAGAAAAAGTATTCAGTATCATATTTACAGACTGCAAGAATGAAAGACGTAAGCAAGATATAGACAACAATTTAAAATCCCAATATGTCTGATAATGTTAGTAATCTTCCAAGGTGTTGAGATGCCTCAGATCACCAGTTATTTTGGCAACAGAGAATGTTGCTGTCTTCAGCTGATTTCTGTGGGATGGACTGTTACACAACTGAGTTCACTGGGTAAAAATTTAGTTGTCTATTGTGTTGAAACTAAATGAAACAGCACGCATCTGCAGGATATGTGCAACAAGGAGTGGGAACCAACTGCTGACTGAAAACTACCTCAGTATGAAAGCCATCTTGTAATACAAACTGTGGTTGGTTAAGTATCCCATAATGAAGGAAAGAAAAAAAAGTTCTTGTCCTGGCAGAGAGTTGACAATGATATGAAGAAAAGTTTGTTTTAGTTATGCTGAATTAAATTTGTGTGAATAGTTCTATTTCTAGATTTGACCAATTCCTTTTTACATGGTGAGTTAATTGTGAGCAAGTTTTACCATGCATTCATACTATTGATTCACCTCAATAGGTAATTAATTCCCTACCTTCAGTGTGGATGTACACTTACATTAAACCTCCAGTGTGAATATAAAATCAGCGAGAAAGTACGGCATGGACAGGGACTGCTGATAGGTGCCACTGGGTGGCTGTGAGAGTCTGCTGGGGAGCACGATGAGATAGTCTGCGTTTTTGCAATAAACACTGTCTCCAGGTGGCATTGTGGTTAATGTGACTGCCTAGTAACCAGAAGATCATGGGTTTGAGTCCCTCTACAGCACGCATTTTCACTCACCGCTGCTGACTCTGTGTAAAGTCTCGATGCAGCTAATATCATTAGTCCCTTCCCTTTCTCTGCCTTCCTCTCCCTCCAACTACAATTGCTGTCATAGCTGCGGATTCAGTGTGGTGTGTGTTCTTCCAGAAATGTCCAAAACAATAGACACCATACTCATATAATAACTGAAAGTACTTCCTCAGGCTTCACTACTTCGGAAAAACCAGAAGAAGAAGAAAATGAATGTTATATTTTTAGGTAATGCCTGCTGAAATGGTTATCAGGGGGATGACACACAATCCCCATGTGTGACATTTTCTTTATTTTACACTGACAGTACCATATTAAGTGGTGTTGGCCATTATGACATATTTTTTGTTTTAGGAGATTTCCTTCTGGCGGCACACAGTCCACCTGGTTTCACTTTGAATGATCTTCTGTTTATGTGGTTTGTTCTTCTTCAGTATTCTAGTGAGACAGTACTTAATCTTAACATCTACATTTGTCAAACCATTGGTCATACTTGCATAACCAGTTGATATTACCATTCACAAGGCTTAGTAGTTGTAGCTGACAAGCTATGGAAGAAATACATTTGTGCAGATGCTTCAGCTGTTGATCTGCACCTCCCCCAACATGCTGTGGTTGTCCACAACAAAGTCTGCATAACTATTGTTGTCCTCCCCAACCACGCCATCTGCACAGCAGCTATGGTCTAGGTTATTTTGTGTGCACTGAGCAAGACTTCAGGAAGTATTGTAAGCTATTAGAACAAAGGTGACTGACTTGTTTATCCAATGAACCTTCAGTACCTTCAAAACCACCATAAGGGTGACTCTTCAAATTATGGACCAATTTCATACACTTTCCTGCTTAAGGAAGTACCAAGATCATTGTGAAATGTAGAAGAGACCATTCTCACCTAAGGGAAGAATGCAGTTTTCAACATGTGATTTGATCACATAGTGTAAATATTTGAACAAACTATCTGTTGAGGATATAAATCATACATAAGCTTCAGCATATACACATGTAAGAAATAAGCATTTCAATCTAGGCTCAATGCTTCAATGAGTAGTATTCAAATGAACATTAATTGCTGTGTATCAAATGAAAAGTATACAAACAGCTTTAAGGTATTACAAATTTATTTAATCATCCTGTGAGATGCAGTAGTCTTCTTACACTGTCAAAATGTAAGCTTATGACAAAGCAAGCTGGGATCTTCTTACTTCCTCTTGTTTTGTTATCTGCCTCCTTAAATTCATTTTTGTTTTTTAATTTTTGACTAATTACCATCAAAATATGTAAGTATAATCTGAAATTTCATAAAAGAGGAAGGTTGGGCCTTAGTTTTAAAGAATATAGCACAAGATCTAAATTTGTGCTCCATTTTGTGTATGTAATTGATTTTCTAATTTATTTTGACAATTTATTGTTAATATCTTTTGTTATAGGATGAAATCAGTAATTGTTTTGTGGCTTAGATTCTATTGCTGACTTACAAACAAATATAAATTCTGTACTAATTATACACATTTGGAAAAAGAATCACTAGGATTCTTGAAGTATTTATTTGGCTCTATTTGAAAATATATTAACAAATCCAGCTCTTCATTAATTCCAAAGTAATTAACAGGTTTGTAAAAAGTATTGTTTCTATATCTATATCTGTTAATTTCATCATTTAAACAAATAATTCGGCTTAACTCCTGTGCAGAACAAACTGTTAAAAAGAACCAATTTTTCAATGTATTCAGTTAATTTAATGATTTATGTTTTAATTGTAACTTCTGCAACTTAAACACTGAACAATGTGTAGTTTCAGTGCCTATTACTGAGATGATGTATAAAGGGCCAATTTTTGGTCCCGAGACAATCAGTCCACGGGCGATTTTCAGACGAGAAACCTGTGCTGGTTAGGTCAACAACAATGCATCAACGTAACTGTGAAATACGTGTAATAGGTCATGTGTTGAAACAATGACAGTGTTTATTCAATATGTAGCATATTATTCTGCAATAACCGTGTGATCAGGTTTTTACTGCTCATAGGTGTTCAACAGTAAACTACGGTAGCAGTATGCTGATGTTTGCCTGAATACTATTAATGAGGTTCATCGAAAGTTAAACAATAGTGCACTGGCCATATTAACTGTGTTTATTAGCAGGTCGTGAACAGTGAAAGTAAAGAACTAGGAATGCAACTGTGCACCTGTTGGCTACATTATTTACAGTAGTCAGTGTTGAAATTCCACTCCCCACTTTTCAGTCAGTAACACAACGCAATATGTTGACACCAAGGACCATCAACAAACAAATAAAGCAGGTGAACATCATGTATGGTTCCCTTCTGGGTGATGATTATTGTAATTGGGCACAATAAACTAGGACTCACGAACTATGAACACTATCTCAAGAACAGTTTACAATACAGTGATTATAACAAAGGAAGTGCAACAGCAAATCAGCGAATGGGTTTCATGGCCACAGTATGAGAGCAGCCAATCAGCTAGTGGGTTCTATGGAAGCAGCCATTGAGTACAGGAGCAGCAAATCAGCACGCACATAGACGCAGCTGTGCAGACGATGAATCGAAATGATGATTACTGCTGCTGCAACTGCAGCAGCAGCAGCCGCAGAAGACGAGTGAATAAGAATAAGGTAATTTCATAAAAAAGTCATTTTATATTAAATTATGCATAATGAGTGGCCTTAACGAACAAGACAGTGTGATGAGAGAGAAGAGACAATGGGGAACTGGTTCTGTAAATGACATGCAAGTAACTTTGAATGATGGGGACGAAAGCCCTATTGTAGATGAAACGATAAAAGCGTCATGTACACTGTATGATGATGGAAGTGAAATGGATGAAAACAGTACTGAAGTGGATGAAATCATTAAGGTTAAGGGAGAGTAGTGAAAGTCAGCGAGGGCAACAGGTTAGGGCAGACGAAAAATTGGAATGAATGTTAAAAGAAATTATGAGTAGTATGTGTACGAAAGAAGACATTATTAAGGTGGAAAAGAAAACTCATAGCATTAGAACTGACATGGTCAGCTTCAAGGATGAATTGGAGAAATAAATTAAAAAGGAGATTAAGGTAGTCAACTCTAATCTTTCAGAATTAAATAAGAAGGTTGAGGCAGTAGCTAACGATTGTGATGAAAAGATAAAGAAAGTAGCACATAACACTAATGATAAATTAACATTAATGAGTAGTAAATGTGTAGAAGACAGAAAGAAGCTTTGTGATAACTATATTAGGAGGCTGCAGGTTTCCAAAAAACAGCTTAAAGATGAAATCAAAGCAGCCAGGAAATTTTGTGCTGAAAACAGGGTTAAACTTGAACCAAATCAATCAGATTAAAAATGATTTAGAAACAGAAGTGGAAACCAAGTGTGCAGTAGAGGTAGAGGAAAAACTGGTAAAAGTAAATCATAATGTAGATTCCAAATTGGCTGATATGGAAAAAAAGATGGAAGAAATACAAAATCTAAAGTATAGAATATGTAGTGTCCCAAACAGAACTTCATTTGTTAGTTGTAACAAATTTAATAGTTTTGAACCATATGTTCAAGTGCATCCATAGGATCTCATTAGAAAATTTAATAATTTGCTTGAAGCATGCAATCACAAGGAGAAAATGTCATTTGTGAAAGATTTTTTAAAAGGGGTAGCTCACGGGTGGGCAGCTCAGGTAGCTGATAGTTGTACTTCAGGCATAGTCCATAACAATACAGGCAGGGTAGGAAAAAATGTTACCTTCATAGTCTCAGATGTTATTGAATTTAGTTTATATTTCTGCTCCAAGATACAGCCCTCCAAAAATGACACTGTGCATACCATTTTGAAGATGTGACTTTTTGATAAAATTTTAAAATGCTGTATCTCTGGAACATCTCTAGATATTTTATTGATTTTTTTAATTGAAAGCTAATTGCTTTATGATTACAAAGAAATCCTCCATTTGGACTTATCTGACAAAGTAATTTTACTATAGCATTCTGAACTTTTTTATTTAATTTATGGAATTTTTTTTTTCAGAAATTCCAATCTGTAAAATTTTGATTTTTTTTCTGTTGATTAGTACCATATTATTTTACATTCCCTGAAAAGGGGAGCCTCCACTTTTCAGTTGAACAGGTTTCACAAACAATTGAAATTTTTGCCATATATAAAGCATGTTTTACCATCACATTATCACATAACAGGCTCATAAAAATCAAAAACTACCCTTATTTAACAAAATTTAAGTAGTTTGAAAGATGAGTAAGAGACACATTTTTCAAGCATTTTAAATGATTCCAAAACGTATGTGAAAGGTCCAAAGACTAAAAAGTTTCAATTTATATAACTTATGTGTACTCTGTTTTGTACCGAAATTAGCCAGTTAATGAACTAAAAATGTGTTCCAGTACTTTAGTATCTTCCTTTAATATAGAGTGATGCCTTCCTGTTGAACCAATAGGAACTGGAGCACTTGAGAACATTGTGAACAGAAGGTGAGCACTGATGGCATTGTTGCTGTCCTTCAGCTGGACACTTACATCCAGCAACTGGTCCATGTGGTAGCATAAATTTCACTACAATTTCGTTTAACTCATAACTAGTGTCAATAAATCTCTGCAATCCCAGTCACACACACATGCCACAAACATCCCCCTTCTCAGGTTGTGAATCTGAATATTATCCTACTGTTTCTGAGGTGTTGGCTGAATGAATGAAATGTCTTCTTTCTTGCTCTTTAAAGTGAGTCCAAAAATGTCTCTTCTGAATTTCTTTCACAGGAGTAATTTTTTTGGCCAATTCTTCTTTTTTCTGCTCACAGAATTCTTCGATTTCCTCTTTGGACAAAAGAATGAGGGCTGCGGATGTGTAAGATTTCACAACTCTCATAAAATCCTAAGCATTCTGTATCGCAGCTATGTTTGGTATGTAAAGATTATGTTTTGGAGCATGGTGCTTCGTCAGGCCTCCTACAACATCACAAGGCCCCTTCCCATGACCAGTAGCACTGTGTACCCAATCAGTTGGCAATAGTGACTTACTCAATTCAAACAGCTGGTAACAATTTTTAAAATGATTAGGAGTACCATCAGAAATAATGACGATCTTGTCTGCCCCTGTTTGCAGTTGAAGAATTTTCTGCACTGCTAGCAAAGCATGTGCTGAGTCATGTCCTGTGTCATCACTTATAGCTGCAACACTTGTGGTCTTGTTTTGAAAATATGTCCCTCCTGTAAAAATTGAAATCTGGTCATTACACCAATGGTACCCTTGTTTTATGTTACAGACTACTAATGAGTTCACACGCCTAACAGAGGTGTCATATGTCATGTGCTCCAGTAAGTTCTTCAAAGTTACCCCACAAAGTTCAAAATTCATGCCGTACACACATAAATAGACATCTCTAGGTGGGTTGGAACTACCCACTTAAGTCATAGTGCATAAAATTTTGATCTTCCGATATGTGAAGTTGTATTATTGATCTTATAAATTGCAAAAGTTTCTTTAATACTGTAAGTCATGTACCACTACACTTTCACAACTTTTTGACCTTCACCTGTTAGTGTTATAGTGTCTTTTTTGTTGGCACTCTGACAAGAAGAGTCCCATTTATCTTCCAGATAAAATGACTGCACTATAAGAACCTGAGCTGCTTCTACAGGATGACAATAATAGGGATCTGGTCTTCCTAAGATTCCTTTTACAGACTTCACATTTCTTGATTTGTCTACCATGTACTTTGATACTGATGGAAAGTGGTTCAAATTTGTTTTCTTTAAAAATGTCTATGGAATAATAGTTAAAACTTGCGCCTTTTCACTGTAGGATGCACAGTATACAACAGCTGAATTGATATTTGTGAAAAATTCCTGGCTAGAGGTGCAAGAGGGCTTTGATTCATTTTCTTCTGAATTTCTACTTTCGAGAGTATGGTCAGTTTTGCTGTAGTGTATTCATCCATAGCTTTAGTAATTTTTCTGCACTTTCTTGATGCATAGAGCTGCTGATTCGACTTCACTGACCACGGTTTCTTAACAGGACAAACATCTACCTCTGTAGTTGACTGATTCAGGGTATTTAATTTCTCCTTTACTGATGCAAAATTTGCATCATCTGCACCATGGGAGGCTTCACATTGTTCTGATACTATCATTGTTGTTATTCTGTCAAAACATATATAACACAAAAAGTCATCGCTGGAAACATCTTTACTTTGAAACAGAGTCTTCAAATGAGAACACTTATTCCCAACCTGAACAAAGTGTACTTTTTCTGTTTGTCTTATATTTAACTCTTTTATGAATATCCAAATAGTCAGCACACTTCACTCTCCTGTGGCCCCAGTCAGAAGACATTTCAAACAGTCAATTTCAAAAAACACGCTGCAACTGTATCGACTGGCAAATTCCTCATGAAAACACAGAATGCACTGGATGGCCTCAGATTTCTTAGAAGCCTCTTCAGTAAACAAATTAGCACTGAGCAACTACAATACAGAAACCTGCAATGAACACCCACAACAAAGAAACTGACAAAAAACTACCACCAAGTGTAAGAAATATCTTCAACAATGAAAGTGAAAAGAAGTAAATGCAAAAAAGAAAGTGATAAAAAATAACTGCAACAAAGACAATAGAAATAAACATTGTAACAAAGAAATTAGTAAGAAACAACTTCAGTGGAGTCATATATTACCCATGAAAGTTGAAAAAAAAAGATTTTTTTAAATAAAACCTGTCCAACTTAAAAGTGGAAGCTATCCTTTACAGAGAGTACTACATAGTACTAATCAACCAAAAAAATCTAACTTTTCTGGATTAGCATTTTTGAAAAAAAAAAAAAAAAATCCGAAAATTATTCAAAATGGTGTTCGCAGTCTCATCTTCGGAGGCCTGTATCTCGGGGCAGGAATTTTTTTTTGGAGAAAACAAAAAATTATAGGTTTTTTACTTACTCCTGAATTTTAACAGATGCTAAATTCAATAACATCTGAGCCTATGAAGCGATACAGATCATGCCTTCATGGCACAGCTTTGAAAAACCAATTCTATACGAATATTGGTCCAAAGAGAAGCAGCAGAGAATTTTGAGTGAATTTTGCGGAGGAGAGAGATTTGCCTCTAGGAAGGGTCCTATGAAAGGATTCTGTCAGCTTTGGATAAAAAAAACTGAAATGTTTGGGTTTAGAAACTAAGTTGCCTCAGAAAGTTAGAGAATTGCTCGTACCTGCCCCTACAGGTAATATTAGTGATATCTGAGTCATATTGATAAAGTGGAGAGGGTGAAGCCCTCAGTGGAAGATCGTAGGAGGAATTTTGATGACAATAATCAATTAGGGAGAGAATTTGAGGTAAATTGGATGATCAGGCCTAATAACAGTAGAAATTTAAGGAATGGTTGGGTGGAAGATAGCCAGAATGGACACAGAAATAGTAGGAGAAATTCAGGTAAAAGAAATGGAGCAGATTATTTTAATTCTGGATCAAACCATTTAAACTATACAATGCTCCAGTTTTGGCTCGCACTAGAGCAGGTAGTGATGAAGAACCATGTGTATATAAATGTTCTGTAATCACAGGTAAGAGTAATGTAAATGATAGTAGTAAGATAAGTGTAATTTCTAATTCTAGTGAGATGTTGAATGATGGTGTGGGTAGCAATGTTTATCCCATAAAAGTAGAGGAGGAATGTACTATAATAAAATAAGGGATGAAACACAGTGTGTTGCTATTGCCCAGGATGTCCAAAGTGTCCAGACAGATGGTAAATTTTTAAGAGAACATAAGGAATTCAGGTGTATTGCTTTATGGTCTAATACTGGAAACAATAATCAACTAATAAGCCAAGTATTTGATGACAATCAAAGTGACAGTGGGTCTGATTCTGACAGCAGCTGTAATGATGATAGCAGTGACGAATTCAGTAGTGACAAGGATGAGGTATTTAAATTTATAATTGATAATGATGACAATGTGTTACGTAAAGAAAGAATAAAGGAAGATAATGTTAGGTGTAATGAAGAGTTGGAGTTTGAGAGTGGTAATGAGGAAGAAACCATGCTATTTGTCATTTGACTGTGTCTGGTAATTAATTTGGTAATCTGGATTATAGTCTTTCCAGCAAAGGATTAAAGAGGATTTGTTGTATGAAGAAGATCAAATGGTAAGTAAAAAGGAAGTGTGGCACCCTGTAACAAAAGCAAGTGATGGTAAGTGTTTACTGGACAATGGTAGCGATTTGAAAGGCATCTCACAGGCATTTTTTGAAGCTATTAAGAACACAGAGGGTATAGTGGTGATGCATGTTTTTGGAATAAGAATTATTGGTGCTACTGGTAAGCTACCAAAGTGTGCTAAACAAGAGGGATTATTAACTGTGAAATATGTGTAATAGGTCATATGTTAAAACAATGACAGTGGTTATTCAATATGTAGCATATTATTCTGCTGTGACCAGTTTTCTACTGCTAATAGATGTTCAACAGTAAACTATGGTAGCAGTATGCTGATGTTTGCCTGAGAGCTATTAACGAGGCTTATCGAAAGTTAAACAATAGCGCACTGGCTATATTAACTGTGTATATTGTGGGGTTGTGAACAGTGAAAGTAAAGAACTGGGAACGCAACTGTGCGCCTGTCGGCTACATTATTTACAGTAGTCAGTGTTGAAATTCCACCGCCCATTTTTCAGCCAGTATCACAACACAGTACGTCAACACTGAGGACCATCAGTGAAGAAATACAGTAGGCAAACGTCGCAAGCTGACACATTCATTTCCTGCTGGTACAAACCCATTCAAAAGAATATGCTTGTTCTTCATTTCACTAGATTAGATTGCCTTAAATACACTGTTCAGTGTATAGATCAATAGTGAAGAGGTCCTAATGGATGTAAAGTATGTCAGAACACAAAGAAACAAGCAAAAACAATTTTCAAACCAGCCCATGATTGATTAGAAATTCACTTAGAATACCACTCCAAAAGTACCACCACGCTTTGTAGCCTACTGGATCCCTTTAATAGAGCCTGCCCTTTATGTACCAGCTGTTTGTTATTATCAGTACTAGTTATATATATGTGTGTGAAATGTGTTCCAGAACAACTGGGATATACTAATAAAATCTTCTAGGTTTCCAGAGCAGGACAAACAAGAGTTAAAACTCAAGTTTTCAAAGATAATCACCATCTTCTTCATCTGGGGATGTGCCCATATGACATCTAAAGCATTCAGTGTGAGCGTAGGCCATGTTACACGGAGCAGACACAATGTCGTATTCAGCAGTACTGCCTGGAGCACATCAGCTCTGGGGCAGAGAGACAAATTGGCAGTCACTGAGCACAGTTTGGAAGAAAGCTGCGTGTTGTATTCTGAATGAGCAAGAGTGCTTTGTAATGCATTGTAGTTTGGGACAGCATGATAAAGGAATCCATCAAATTTAGGGCTAATAACGGCCTCAGAAACAGAGATGGTGGCTATTAACAAAGTTCTGCTTTGGACCTGTTACTGGCCATAACACACTGTGAGCACTCAGAGCTGAGAGAGATCTGTACAATGTGCTAGTTGGTATCTGACTGAACATGCTGGGATTCAAGTACACTCCCTCATCTGCTCCAATCTGTGCTGGGTCAAGGGCAAGGACAACTCAACTCGCTGCAGTACCTGTATAAGATCAAGCAAGATGACATTTCAACACTTTACCATAAGACGATGGTAGCGACACTCATCGAACTGTCGCATCTGGAAACCCGAGAACTTTATATTAGTTCAACACACAAGAAAGATGACGATGTTTTACATACATATGTTGGCACCAATGACATTTATTTGGTTTTACTATTTTGTCATGTATTTGGTATAATATGTGGTTCTTTAATACAGGATGTCATAATCCCTTCAGGTCAAAATAATACCAACAGTAAAGGACACTAAAATGAGTATTTTGAGAAAAGAAACAAATGGTTGGAAGTGTGTATTTCAGGTAGTATAAGGTCTTGAATGTACAACATTTTTGAAGTAAATGTGTGTAAACTGCTTATGCTTAGTAGTAAAGCAACTGCCTTCAAACTGACAACCGTAACACTATCTTGAAAAGTAATACACTATTGCCTACACTCTCTTCACAGAGGAGTTGATTAATTGTAAAAGGTATAACATTTCTCATTACAACAAACTAAAGACGTGCATTTAATGTATGATGTTGCAGCATGCAGTGCCCAGAAAGACATACAAATGTAGCGAGAAAAGATTCATAGTACATATCTTGTCAACTGGAAAAAAATTATCATCACAGACAGAAAATTACAAGAAATTGGATTATTCATGCCACAGACAGTTGGCAAATGTTCTCAACAAAGATTTGTTTACAGAGTAGAATTTGAAGAGATGGTGTTGGATCCTGTGACAGGACATTAATCAAGAACTAGGGTCATTCCATTTCAAATGTATCAGATTTAAAGATGGTCCTCACTTGACCATTTCTGAATCCAATGGCTTTTTTGGAGTAGGTTCAACGATGTCTTGGATGAACATGTACACAGTTTCAGCTTGGTATTTCTTTTCGTTCCAGTTCTTCAGCTTCTCATAGACAGGGGTCTCAGTTTCCACAACCTACATGCATGCCAGAACATTAACTGGATAACATTCATGAAAGGTGCTCTTAGCTTATAAGATCCTGCTCTTCTATACTAAACAATATTTTGTGCTCAATAAGAATACATTACTAATTACATGGAGAGCTGCACCAAACCAGTCTCAGGACTGAAGACCACAACAACAACAACAACAACAACAACAACTAATTACATCCTTAAATACAGAGTTGGCCAGAAAAATGTATACACACTTTAAGGAACTATGGTTACTGTACATGTTCAAAATGTTCACCGTTGGCGGCTATGCACATAACAGAATGACGAGCAGTCGCCGCAAATACACCAGCCAATGTTGCAGTGGAGATCGCTGCACATGTTGCTGTAATCTCCTGGAAAAGTACCTTCAGCATGTGTGGCTTCCTTTGATAGACGTTATCTTTCACACTTCGCCACAAGTAAAAGTCCATAGATGTTAGATCTGACGACCGTGGAGGGAACTTCATGGGCCTCTTCATCCAATACAATGCCCCGGAAAATTGTCATCCAGGAAAGCTCATGCGGCTAGGTGGTGCACCATCCTGTTGGTAGAAGACCTCTTCATCAGCTCTATAAAATGCAGGTATATCTGGCAAAATTGATGTGCATAACATTTCCAGGTACACTTCACCAGTGACAGTAGCATCAAAGAAAAAGGGTCCTACAAAGATCCTAGATGATAGTCCACACCGCACATGAACCCCTAGTAGATTAACTGCTTTATCCACTTAAACATGCAGACTTTCTGGTGCCCAGTACACACTGTTATGCCGATTCATGGTTCCCTTAAGTTTAAATTGTGCCACCACTCCACACTACCTTCATCACAAATTGTTTGTCATCAGTTACCAATTGCTGATAGGTTTCAAAAAATTGCATTCAGTGATCAGGATCATCATTAATCATGTGCAGTAATTGTGGAGTGTCAACTTTCCATTTTGCAACTTTCAGAATTCAATGTACACTTGTACTGCTAACCCCCACTTCACGTGCACATTGCGTAGCAGACTTCTGTGGAGAATTAACAAACGCCAACAAAGCAGGACTTGTAGCTGTATGCTGTCTTCCTGATCTTCCTTTGTGAATATCACAATTTGTTCCATGCAATTAAAACTTGACAATGATGCTTTTAATTGCTAAGTGGGTTGGTGGTTCTGTTTCCAACTACCGCCTCCACTGATGTCGCACTTCAAACTTGAAAACAATTTCACAATAAATCTTCATTGCTCGAATGTCATGTGTGTTTTATCAATACTGAGATGAATGTGCTAACATCTGTTGAGCCAAAGAATATACTACAACACACTCATAACTCAAATGGAACAACAATATTGATGTCACGATAGAGTCTGACAAAAGAGTGTATAGATTTTTCTGGCAGACTCTGTACATGTGTTGACAGCTGTAAAACTTCAAAAATAGTAGAAAATTCACTTTGCATCTATGAGAGTCCCACTTTAATCAGCCATAATTCAAAATTTAATGGGCGGATTCAGCCAAGAATTGGTAATATTATGCACAACCATGCTGTCTTCTTGTGCCTTTCTGCAATAGCCTCAGTTCCTCTCAAAGAAAATATATGCACTTGACAGTTTAATGAAAATATTTTGGGTGCCAAATTTTGAATATTTATGGAGGTCTATATCTCAGCTTTCTTTGATCTTTTTTGTCTTGCTGTCCCTGCAAAGTGCAGAACAATTCCAACATTTCAGGTTGGACATTTGTCCTAGTTTGTACTAGCATTTTTGTGTTTTACATTTAGGAATCTTAAGTTTTTGAAGTCACGTTACTGTTTTAAGCAATAAAATAACTCTTTTAATTCTAACAAATACAGTTTTCAGATATACATACTAAATTGTCTGCAAAATAATAAATAAAACTAATGCATTTCAACATTTTCTGCAATTCTTTCCTTGGGAACATAAATCATTCTAGTTGACTTCATGCAGTGTCTGGCATAATGAGCAAGGTTCCCTGTAGTTTGTACACTGAAACTCTTCCTGCAGTACATCTCGTACTCTACCACTTTCACTAACAACCAAAACACACACCTCTCGTTCTTTCTATTGCTTCCAACATACTTCCTCATACATGTCACTGTAATCTATAAGATTAATTAGCCTGGGATCACTGGCTTTAACTTACAATTAGTAGAATTTTGTGCCACTCTCTTTTCTTTGCCTGTACTACAAACCAATGCTTTGATAGTATTTGGGAAATTTGGAAATTCATCACTTAAACATTTAACAAGAAACCCCATATTTGCATGGTACCTTCAGGTACAGATATTATGTGGCATTTTAGATGTCAGTAAAACATTAGTGGGTATAGGATACAAAACTTATGTTTTTTCACCACAGCTGTTAAATGTGGAAATTCAGATTTAAAAAGTTCATATGCTTCCATTACTGTTGTCAACATTATTCATTGCTGCACCTTATACTTTTTTTGGTAATTATATCTCTATGAACCAAACAATCTCTCTTTCCTGAAAGATTTCTTGAGAAAAAAGTTTGGACTTTTGAAATAAGTCCTTTAGTATAAATTTTACGCCCATGCAGTGGTATTTCCATTCTGGAAGAAGAAGAAGCACCTTCAGTTTCTGGTTACTGTGATAACAGCTTCTTCACCACAGCACTTCTTTTATTGGGGCTCTTAGGCAATGCTTCTTTGTCCACTGACTGCCTTTCCTAGTGAACTTGCTGGCTTGTACGGTTGAACTAATGAGTTACCAGACTGTTCTTTCTTCCTCATTCTAAAGCTTTCTTTTTGTTCTCTCTTTTGCTTTCTTTAATTTATGAAGTGCTAGATTGTCATTCACTGTTTTTCTTATCATTTGGTTTCTTTTCTTATCACGCTTCTTTTTGTTTGCTAGATGTAGCTGACATGCGTCCTCATTGATCTTCAACTTTTCTCTGAACTTTTGGACTCTAGTCTTTGATGCCATTACTGCTATGTATTGTAATTTGAAATTTAGTTAAAAATATCTATTATTATTTTATTTGGCAAAATAAGTGCCCAAAACATGTACCTTCATTCTTAAACAATATTCTTCTTAACCCATTTTCTGACAAAGCTTCAAACATTGGAGAGAATACAGTGCGTAAAGTCCCACCCATAAAATGCAAATGTTATTCTTAACATACTTTAATTTTACCAGCTGAATCCTACATGCAAACTAGCTTGCTTACACAGTGTTCTCTTGTACAAATTAATGATGTTCGGTGTTACGGGTGGGACAATTCATATTGAAATTAAAATTAATTAATTTTGAAACAAAACTCATATCAAATGAACTTGTAATGCAGAAATATACTTCTTTTTGACTTGGTTTTTAAGAATCTGTCTTGTGCTCTCAAGAATGGCCCACTGGACTACAAACGGGGTTGCAATAATACACTGTTCTAGTGTTTTGTTCAGCAGAGAAAAGGAAATAACGGATGGTCAAATTTGTGTGTTCTACAATGAATGTTTTGTAAAGGGCTAATTACAGTATAAAATATGTACTTTCAGCTTTAATTTGCCCAGTTCTGAAACTTATATTTCAATAAATATATTTTCAATGAAGTGTCCCTGTTTTTCTGGACTTGTTCAGCAGTCTTTCAGCTTCAGCAGCTGACCCTTGTCTGCTTACAGCTGTAAAACCTTGTTCAAAGTTGTAGGTTTTCATAAAGAGTGTATATGCTCAAATGCAGCATTAATTAATGAGTAAATAGAAAGTAAAATGAGAGAAAACAGCTTTTAAGCCACAAAAATACAAGTGTAGTTATGTACAATCAACTTCAAGCAATAAGCAGCAATAACACAAATGAAAATCCAGAGAGAGACAGAACTTTAAACACACTGTATGACTGGAATAATGTCTTTGCACTTCAGACTAAATAAATTGCAAATGCCGTCTCATTTAGATTCTGAACAAGTATATTGCCTTCCTGATGCTATTGATGGTGCTTTTGATTTTAAATATGTGATGATCCGGAATCCATTAAGTACCTTAAGTAGATGGACAATGGAAGGAATGGACGTAGCCACTGGGATGCAAAAAGCTGATAAGTGCTGGAATTTCTTCACTGACTTTAAACACTTTGACTTTGAATACTACAAAATCATTCTAACCTCTGTTTCCCCTAATATTGTTTACAACAATGGGCTTGAACTGTTGATTTTCTCTTATCCTAGCAACTCTGTGGACTTCAACAAACCTTTCTTGATCAAATTCAATTTCTTTAATTTCTTTCTCTGTAACGTAAGACAAGATGATGCTTGAAATGTTTTCCTTGAATTTAAATAGATCAAGACTACAGTGTAATCGATCACTTTGTTAAAGTAATGTATTGTACAGGGTATTTATGACTGATGAATGATGACCATCAACTACTGGAGCACATTCATTTAAAGTAGTTTGGATAGTGGGACATTCATGTTGACCACTGGGTTTTTCTGCATGTGTATATTGACTGAAAGGTGAGGTAGACTATGTTGCTACTGGACAGAGCAACACTGGAAGTGGCTTCCATTTGGCCACACTTGCTGTTCTCAATGTTTTCTCTGTGCAGCAGATCCCTGCTTCAGATATGTGCCAGGCTCCTAGGATGAAGACACATGTGACAATGCATCAGACATACACAGAACCAAGAAATGCTATGGACTGTAATGTGGTTTGTTGCAAATGATGTTGAAACATACTAGCCAAGCAAACAGAACAGCTTGATATCTTTCCTGTGTGTAAAAAGCTATAATAATATATGTGGTTTACAGAAGAAGAAAATTCTCTCATGTAGTAGTGTGCACAGTAGTAGTCTGTTGTTGAGTCTTCAGCACTCAGCAGCATGCCAAAAAGGAGACACAGTCAGTAATACAAGGCATACAGGGTACAGCTGGACACTGATTTGGAGATGGGTGGTGAGATGGGGGGGAG
Source organism: Schistocerca americana (assembly GCF_021461395.2). Classification (NCBI taxonomy): domain Eukaryota; kingdom Metazoa; phylum Arthropoda; class Insecta; order Orthoptera; family Acrididae; genus Schistocerca; species Schistocerca americana. The sequence continues at coordinate 33,785,110 of NC_060129.1, read as the reverse complement.
ATGGGGGGGGGGGGGGGGGCAGTTTATGCAGGTAATGAGCAAAAGGTGTTTTGACAACAGTAGCTAATGTACTGCCCTCATCAGAGAAAATTGTCATGTACGTAACCAGGAAAAATTGCATTTGTGCTGAATGCCTCACAGAGTGGCGAATCTGCAAAAATTTGTTAAGATACTTGAAAGAAATTAGTATTTTTGTCATAATGAGTTCCAGTAGAAAAGGACACTGTCCATGAAAATGTGGTCCACTGTGAAGGTTACTCAATGCAGCAATCATTAATAATACTTTATTCAAGAAAAGTTTATGAAGAATTGAGCTGTTGATGAGAAAACTTTATAGACTTCTCAGTGATACAGAAAGAACAGAAGGAATTTAGTTGTCAATACAAGAATATTAAGTTACTCAACAATAATTACAACACAGAATAAAATACATGTCTACAATCCAGAAGATCGAGAATTCGAGCCGGTGGCTGTTTTGTAGTCTTCAGTTCCTTGTCATCACACGCCAGTTAACTGCAGTTACATTGGTGGCATATCAAACACCAGAGTTGGCCACTGCTGCAGCAATTTCTATTGTAGCCTTCCCACCATGACAGTCCCACTTCGCACTGGCAGTTTGCCATGCCTAGAGCCACTGAAAGTCGTAAGTGAGCTGTATTTGAATCAAAATAACGTGCCTTCAAGTGGTACTATGTGTTGTGAGAAATTTGAAGTCAGTGGCTGGCCAAAAAGTTGAGTGTTATTGGGCTTAGAATACTGAGTCAACAGACAACTCATTAGCGTTTTTACATTAATAAATTTTAGGCAACAAATGGTGGAAGACGACTGAGGATTTAAGTGCAAAAGTAGATATCATAAATATCACAAATGGTAGCCTCCTACAGCATATTCAGAAATCTCACGAAGAGGAAAAAAAAAGGAGATAAATACAAAAATAACTAACTTGCTAACATTTTACCCACTTTACAAGAGTAGTTAAGTACTAAGATAAACGAACTATGTGATCTTGTAAGAAATGTTGGTTTTGAACAATTAAAGGAGGTAGGTCAGAATGTAAAACATATATGAAAGAATTAACTAAACAAATGTTTACAAAAGTAAAAGCACAATTCTTAAGACACGCATATGTGGTTACATGTGTTAGAGCAGGGTAAAAATTTGGACATAGCTTTACCAGCTCCACTTTCCGAACTTTGGAGGCATGAGTAAGTGAATTAATTACTCAAAAGGTACAAGAAATAACAGATTTATCAGTCAGTACACTATGGTTCACAGTTGATTTAGGAAAAACAGAAGAGGAACTAGGTAAGCTCTGGGATGGACTTAATAAAACCAGAGATAAATTAAGTAAATGGAAATTTTATGAAAGCAATCGCCTTTCACCAGAACTATCAGAAGAATTAAATTTAGATGGAGAAGATTTAAGATTTATTTACACTCTCAACCTAGGAGGTGTTGCTAGTATTTCATCTGGAGGGCATCATAAAACACTACTGACACAATGTCTCTCACATGGCCTGGTGTAGTATTATTTAGTTAATAAGAGTATACAAGCATTTTATTTACACTGGTATTAATTATAGCCACACTACTTATTTATTTATCTGTTATTTAAAAATACCAAGTGACAAGAAAAGTGGAACTCAGAATACTGGAGATAGATTAACAAACTAAGCAAGGAAGAGATTGCACCAATAATAATCAAGACCCTCTTGAACGGAAAAGGAGCCTCTACAATATCGACACTGTAAAGAAGAATATTACATAAAAATGAAGTACTAGGCTAGACGAACAACTGCTTGCCACATTCTGGGATTCTTATATACCCTACAGATATTGCAAGTATCTTCAGATTTCGTACAAACAGTAGCTCGAGTAGAATTTACTGGTCTCAAATAGATTACTAATTGGTATGAAGATCATTAGGCCACTTGCTGTACTTTATGTTTTCCCTGCGCAGCAGATTCCCACCTCAGAGTTGTGACAGGCTCCTTGGAAGAAGACATTCTTGACAGTGCTTAAAAAAGTCATGGAACAAAAGAAACATGATAGTAGGGTGTGTTCTAATTTGTAACTCTGCTCATTGCAAATGTTGTCAAAATGTGCTTATCGAGCAGACAGAATTATTTGAAGTCTTTCTTGTGTGTAAAAAGCATTACAATGTTTGTCGTTTACAAAAGAAGAAATTTCTCTCATTTAGTAGGGTGCACAGAAGCAGCCTGCTGTAGAGTTTCCAGCACTCAGCAAAAATGAAAAGGCAGTGATATGAAGCATACACGGTATACCCAGATGTCAATTTGGGAGAGGGGGGGGGGGGGGAGGGGGACAGCAGGGGGAGTGGTAGAGAGAGAGAGAGAGAGAGAGAGAGAGAGAGAGAGAGAGAGAGAGAATGGTAGCTTGTCAGACCATGACTTTTTTTTATTTATTTTCTTTTTTAAAGAACCAGTTTCTCTATTAACTCTTCTACAGTTGATTGATGCATCTCTACAACATTCTTATTAGTATAAACCCCTGTTTGTACTGTATAATTTCTTCTGGGTCATATTTTTTTAAAAACATGAACTGAATAAGATTCTAGGACAGGTTATACAGGACATGGTTCACAATATTGCAGCATGCATTCTTTGATTCCAAATGGCACACAGTTTTTTTGATTAATTCCTCATAGTTACCATCCTTGATAGCTGCCGCAGCCAACACCAGTTGGCCATTTTGATGTATTACACATACATGAACTGAGTGTACCAGCCAGGATTAGGGAGAAAATAAAAATGAGTTTAAAAAATGAAAGAAAAGTAGTTGAAATTGGATTTTATTGCTTTCTTTTCAGATTGATGATTAAACAATTCAAAATAAATTCCTATTATTACTCTATTGAAAACAATAACCCATTCTTACAACTATTTTATTAGTGCCTCTTTTCATGCCCTGCCAGCAATGCACCTGAAAGAATCTTGTCCATCTGCCAGTTCATTTGGGCAAAATTAATAAAAAATTTAGGAGACAAAAGAACTGAGAAATTAGTGAAGATCTACAAATTTCTGCATGCTTCCAAAAAGTAGTTAATAGTACTTTACTCTCATGACAATTCTACATCAAGTTAGTTTCTTTTTGCTGGGAGTGTAAATGTTATTTTAGTTGCATTTCTTAAATTGCAAGAAAAGTTAAAACACAATATTAATAAAATAAATTCTTGTGACACTACATATTTGCCTTCAGTAAATATGATGGCTCTCTTTAGTTCGCGTAAGGGTAACTATGTAACATTTTGTATGTTAATTGAATTTTCATATTAGATATGGTTGGGTTTTATTGATTTTTTTACAATGGGTTTAAAAACGCAATCATTTTGGGTAAGGTTAAATTACAACAACTCTGGTACCAGCAGCACTACTTTGGCCTGAGTTCACAAAATTTTGAGAAGACCAATTCCGGAACAATACATGTCTAAAAGTCATAAAAACACCAAAACATCAGGAATCCAATATATTTACTCAGAATATGAACAAGACAGTAATAGCAATTTATTCATTCTGATGTGAAAAAGAATTATTCCAGCTGTGTTTAGAGTTCTAACATTCTAAATTTTCATTTGTTTTATTGCTGCTTATTGCTTGAAGTTGATTCGTACATAACTACACTAGTATTTTTATGGACAGAAAAAAGGTTTCACTGATTTTTCTTTCTGTTTATTCATTAATATCACGTTTGAGCATAAAAATGTGTATGAAAAGTAATAACTGTGAGCAATTTTTTTTTTCAGTCATAAGCAGGCAAGAGTCAAAAATTAAACTACAGTGCCTCTGAAGTTGAAAGGCTTCTCTTTTTAGATACAGAAAGATTATAAAGATTAAAGAACATACAGTTGAGATACGGACTCCAAAAACTACACAAATTTGACACCCAAAACATTTACACCAAATTGGTAGGAGCATATAATTTGACAGAAAAGGCCCAAGGCTATCAAACAAAAAGCACAAGAAGACAGCACAGTTGTCGGCCAAATCTGTTGATTAAATTGTGAATTGTGACTGGTTAAAGATGGGCTCTCAAAGTCACACAATGAATTTTCTGTCATTTTTGTAGTCTTACGGCTCTTACAGTTTGCATTTAAAAATGTCAACGATAATATCTTCTAATTCAGCACAAAAAGTTGTTTAAGTGCACATAAGCAAGGACTTGTAAACTGAAAGTACCTTTCACAAAAGTTATCCAAAGTTCACACTTTGGCACGTGTGTAGGTGGTGCAAACTTGGGAACCCTATTCACGAGAGGCTGTAGAAATGAACCAAAGGAGATATGGAGCTGAATATTAGTACATATTCATTCAAGACATTGTGGAACCTTCTGATAAAATTTCATTACATCCACAAATGGTCCAGCAGAGACTCCCGTTACACTTGAAATGGAATGAGTGGAATGAGCCAATTTTCAAACTGTCCATGTACTCCACACCCTAACAAGGACTGTACAGGTGGAGCAGAAAGTGCGCTGCAGTCACAAACAATATTCTTTATTTATTCAGAAATGTATTCCATTAGAAGTGATTTTAAGGTGGAAATCAGTTTTTAAGCACCAGACTGTGCTTCTCTCTGCGTACGTGAATTCGGAGGAATGATGGTGAGACAAGAATTGAGGTTACAGGATGATCCAGGAAGTGGGGTGGGGGGAGTGAAGGTGGAGGGGAGGGATGTATTGTAGGATCACAGTTAGATGGAAGAGTATACCAAGTAAGGCTGGGTTCAGTACTAGTTTTGAGTTGGTAACAAAAAAGTGTTTCCACTTTAGGAAGGAGATCAGGTCTTTAACAAGCTCAGAATGACTGAATTTGTGAATGTGGCAAAAGATAAGCCCCTTTGAAATGAGGCTTTTGGAGGAGAGGTTCACTACTATGTTACAGGACTGTTTAGGTGCTGGGTTCGGTAGAATGGTGGGTGGGAGCTTGTGAGATTGTAGCATATGTAGTTCTGCAAGATGGGGTCAGGCATCTATTAACTGATGTAAAGGAGGTTTGACAGAGGTTTTTGTAGTGGTGCTGGGTTGTGGTAGTCCAATATAAGTGTACAAAGTGAATAGACTTTACAGTTTTTAAGGTGGCACTGTACATGCTGCTCTTGTTCCTGCAGTACGTGGGTTTCAAATTTGGCAATGTGATGTGGTAATTGGTACAGCAGAGTGGAAATATTTTACAGGCAGTGATGAGGTAGTGGCAAAATGTTTAGGACCCAGTTATATATTGTGTAGGGCTGAGTTGGTGAGGGCTGTGGAATGACAGAATTATAACATAGAATCACTGTGGAAAGCTGTTTGGGACCAATTCCACAAACTAAGCAGCAACACAGTAACAAGTTATGTGGGAGTGGGTTCGGTATAGGGGTAGGGAAACTTTTCTGTATTTACACAGATGGAAGGAACTAAAATCGATTGTGGAGGAAAAAAAAATAGTAACAGAGCATTAAAACATATGGGAATATTCTGAAAACTGGAAAAAGACAAAACCAGATTAAGTATAGCGAAGGAAGGATAAAGCTACATGAAGCACAGTAATAAGACATCAAGATGTAAATAAGACCAATAAGAAAACTGGATGAGATTAAAATGAAGACAGGAATAGAAATAAATAATAATACAATAACAGTGTGAAATGCATGTTGGTATGTAGGTATGAGTGAAGCAGGCAGCAGTTGTAAATGGGTTGGGCATGGTCAGTATCTTGCCTTTTTGTTATGATGCACTGTAAAGCCTGTCACACAGCTGAAAAGGTAAGAAGAGACAGTGCTGCCAATGTACTACCAATTCACACGGGTCCATACTGTACCCTATAGCAAACAAAAAGTGAGATACCAACTGACCTGAATTAGGAGTTAACATAAGACTAATTTCAATTAAAATCAGTGGCTTAACAGAAAGGTTCATTTTCTTCTACCATAAAACAAAGAATGAAAATAGTCATCTACAAGCATCATGGCAGTAAAAATATTCCTCAGTATGGATGTATTTATGTGTGACATAATGTGGAATTCACAAATTGATTTAGTCACTGATTTGAAGTTTTATTTTTCCCAGAGCATTTTAATGCACTGGAGGCCACTGACGCCAATAATTTTTGGACTGGTTGCATACCAGTCTCTGCCCACCAGGTCTGTTGGGTGCTATGAAGGTCACAACTGTTGCTGTGGCAGAACACTGACATTTCCTTGAAAGTGAAGGTTTCATTCTTATTTTTGCCCTCACTAGTTTCAACACTATCTGATTTTTAACAATTAAAATCTTAATTTCAATATAAGATTAATAAAAGCCAGTTGTCATGTCATTCCCTTTTTTCATTTATTATTAATACAACAACATACCAGTCATCGTACAGAGCAATAAGTTAAGTCTTCATGAATTTCCTTCTTTTCCTTGTAGTACATTTACTAAATTTAGCATATGCTGCTCTATTTAAAAGGTTTAATTTCACATATTCGTAAGAAAAAAAATCCTTCAGCCTGTAGTGCAGAATTGCTCACTGAACAGCTAGCTAATTAATGCATCAAAACCCATTTGTGACACATCAGGAGGGTAACAAGTTGTGTACCTGGGATTCTATCTGCTTTATAGTTTGCTTCTCAGTTGGTCTTACTAGGATGATTAGGGTGTGTGCATCCTGTATGTGGATGCACGAGGAGTTGGCTGTGGTCCGCGAACAGCTTGAGGTGCTTCTGGCTACAATCGGTCAGCTTCAGACTGCTGCCTTAGGGTACAGTGGTAGTGGAGAATCTGGCGTGTTGTATGAGACACCTCAGGTGTCACTTGTTCTGCCCATGGGCTCTGCTAACCAGGCACCTCATAGTGTACATGATGCGGTGGATTCACCCTCACCACAGGGTGAGTATAGGGAGGTAATGCATTTGCATCAATCAAGGCAGAGAGCCAATGAGGAGACCGGTCGCTTGGCCTCACCCATTCGCCCTTTAAGTAAATATGTGGCTGCTGCTTCAGTAGGATATGGGCAGGCCCACAGGAGGAGGGGTTTACTAGTTATTGGGAACTCCAAAATTAGGTGTGTTGTGGAGCCCCTTAGACAGACACTGTTCAGGGCTGGAAAGAAAGACAATGTGCATTCGGTAGTGTCTCGGTGAGCCTCATCCAAGATGTGGAGGCAGCTCTGCCTGCAGCTATCGAGCATGCAGGGTGCAGTAGTCTGCAAGTTGTGGCTCACATTGGTACCAATGATTTCTGTCGCCATACTCAGTTCATACAGGTGAACAGGGGGGTGGGGAGGGAAGGAGGGGGGGGGAAGGAGGGGGAGGAGGAGGGAGAGGAGGAGGAGGAGGAAGTAGTGGTGGTGGTGAAGACTGCTAGCCTTGGTGTGGGGTGCAGGCACAGCTCGCAATTTGCAGCATTGTTCCCAGGGGTGATTGGGTCCTTTGGTTTGGAGCCGAGTGGAGGGTCTCAACCAAAGGCTTCGTTGATTCTGTGATTGTCTTGACTGCAGATTTCTAGACTTGCATTATCTGGTGGGGATTTGTAAGACTCCCTTTGTCAGGTCAGCGGGTGGTCTACATGAAGGAAGCAGCTACTCAGGTAGCAGAGTGCTTATGAAGTGCACATGAGGTTTTTTTTGACTAGACAGTAGTTTGAAGTACTCTGAAGAACACTCCCCAGTCAATACGCAGCAAAGGATGTCAGACCACTTTAGGTCTAAAGAAACTTCGACTGTCAAAATTTTATCAGTAAACCGTCAAAGAATTCATAACAAAATTTCTTGAATTTCCTGCCCAACAGGAAAGCTCTCATGCTCAAAGTATTCTTGAGACCAACAGCTCACTGCAACCTAAAGTGGAAAGATCTGAGAGATTTAGAAAGTCAGGGAACATATGTCATAAAGACAGATTAGACTCCAAGGCAGGGGGAGTGTTCACTGCAGCTGACAAAAATATTACCTCTATTGAGGTTGAAGTGGAATGCGACAGTGAAGTTATCTGGTCCCGTGTAACAGACGGATGTTTTTAGTGGTGACCCGATTCCACTGTGACAGTTCTTAAATCTTCAAAGAAAGCCCACAGTCAGTTGCGCATAAATTCCCAGACCATGCAATACTAGTTGGAGGTGACTTTCACCTATTGAGTATAGACTGGTATATCTATGGATTCATTGCTGAGGGTACTGACAGACAGATGGCCAAAATAATTTTGAAAACATTTTCTGAAAACTCTTTTGAGCAGTTAGCTTGGCAGCCCATACGCAATGGAAATATCTTAGATCTTGTTGCTACAAACATGCCAGATCTTACTGACAATATCAGTATCGAAATGGGGATTAGCAATCATAACTAGCAATTAACCATAGTTATGAAAGATATTACATCAAGTAAGAAGGCTAGGAGAGTGTTTCTTGTAGATAAGAGTAGATAAGCAGTTGTTAGCATCTCACTTTGCCAGTGAATTAACGTCACTTAGTTCCAGTAAGATGCAAGTAGAGGAGTTACAGGTAAAGTTTAAACAGATTGTAAATCATGGTCTGGAGAGTTATGCACCTTGTAAGTGGATAAAGGATGGAAAAGCCTCTCCATGGTTTAATAATGAAATTTGGAAGATGCTGTGGAAGAAGAGGTTATTGCACCCTCAGTTCGAAAGAGACCGCAAAAATGACAACAACAAAAGGTTAATAGAGATTCGTATGTTTGCGAAAAGATCTATGTGCAAAGCATACAACAACTACCACCGTGATACCTTAGCAAAAGATCTTGCAGAGAACCTGAGAAAATTCTGGTCGTATGTAAAATCCCTAAGTGCGTCTTATGCTTCTGCTCAGTCCCTTGTTGAACAGTTGGGTGTGGCAGTTGAAGACAGCAAAATGAAAGCTGAAGTTTTAAATTTCATATCCAAGAAATCATTCACGCAGCAAAATCATACAAATATACAGTCATATGACCATCGGACAGGCTCCTGGCACAGAGAAACAACTGAAAGATTTAAAAGCAAATAAGGCACTAGGTCCGGATGTACTCCCAATTTGGTTTTACAAAGAATACTCCACAGCATTATCCCTTATTTAGCTTGCATTTATTGCGAATCTCTCGTCCAGCACAAAGTCCCAAGTGGCAGAAGGGTAAAGGAACACACCTGCAAAATTACAGACGAATATCAGTAACTTCAGTTTGTTGCAGAATCCTTGAACATATTCCCAGTCTGAATATAATAAATTTTCTTGAGACTGAGAAGATAATGTCCACAAATCAGATTGAGAGAGCATTGCTCGTGTGAAACTCAGATCAACCTTTTCTCACATGATATACTGTGAACTACATATGAAGGGCAACAGGCAGAGTCCATAGATTTCTAGAACACATTTGACACGGTGCCCCACTGCAGGCTCTGAATGAAGGTACAAGCATATGGAATAAGTTGACAGATATGTGAATCGCTCGAAGACTTCTTAAGTAATAGAACCCAGTATCAGGGACAATGGTATCATCAGGAGTGCTCCAGGTACGTGTGATAAGATCACTGTTGTTCTCTATATACAGATAAATGATTTAGAGGACAGGATGGGCAGAAATCTGGGGTTGTTTGCTGATGATGCTGTGGTGCATGGTACTGTACTAATTAAAAGTTATCAACTGAAAACTTCACTATTATACGAGATAGGAAATTTAGAATGAGCTGAGCGGAATAATCTGAAGCAGTGACACCACTCACCGGAAAGCACTCATTCCATTATCTGTGAGAAGATATTTTGATTCACTGGAAAATAATTCAATTAAAATATATACGTACTTAAAGTTTGGAACCAGGCACATTATTATCTTTTGTGTCATAATATCTGTTTACTTCTGAAGTTCACCTGTGTATTATCATAGACATTATTTTTGTGGACTGAATGGCATCCTTTATTAATATGTAAAGTAAGTAATTAAAAACTTAATAAAATTAACATAAGGCATTATACATTTAAATATGACTGTCAAACTTTTAGCTGGGGTGTTCCTAACATGGATGAATAAAGTGGTTGCATCCATTTTTCTAATGTAATAATCCACAACATATTTCATAAACCCAATTTTGGTCTGAGTGACCATCCAAAGTAGTAAAACTTAACCTAGTCATTTTCAAATAATTATAAGATTCCGAAAGCAGCAAAAATCCTTACACCACCCTTTATAAGACCAATCCTATCCAAAGTAGTCAGTCAGTGGCAATCTCTCACATGATTAACCTATCTGCATTCATATTATCAAAAGTCAGTCCACCTAACATCTTCATTAACATCTTTCTTTTCTTTTTCTACAGCCTTTGCAGTGACATGCATTATCTTTAACTTTTTGGAAACATTCAGTAGGCAGCATATGGGTTGTGTAATTGTGTCAACATTATGAAAGACAGTGTACATGGGTTACATTCCTGGAAACTGGATGTATCAAACTGTAAGCACCAGGAATACTGTGGTTATGTTAATATGTCACTCTTCATCTGATGAAATGCTCTGTGTTTACATCAACACTGTCACACTACCGTTTCGGACTGTGGGTTATTTTTACCAGTAATAAACATTTATCAAAGATCTGAGAGTGGTCATCAATTTGACTTCAAGGAATAAATACTCAAAATCAATTATAGTATTTATTTTGGCATACATTACAGGACAACTTTCCACAGAATTGGTGTTCACTAATAGTGCGATCTTCTGTCAATGAGAGAGCAAATGCAGAATACAAAGTTGCAGCTAAGCAATGTCCACGGATGGTTGTCACAGCAACTGGAAACTGTGTCACAAACAAAATTTAGTTTCTGTGTCATTATCAAAAAATAGGAAATGAAAGTCTCTAGCCATTTGTGAGTAGATGGCTTCAAGCAATTCTTTTTGTGCTACACAGTTCTGTTTCTTTTCTTTCTAATCAGATTTTTTCAAGATTCTAAATAATACATGATCACAATAATATCTTTGTAGTATTTGCTTTCAATTCAGCACATTAAGGTCATAAATGCATTTTTCTTTATAGTAGCATACACACAGTGAGCAATATGTGGAACTGTAACATAAGAATGATAAGGACAGGACATGAACAACTGACTTTTGCCTTTGTTGATCTATATTGTTAACTGTTCACAAACTGTGCTCTGAGTTGTTGCTTCAGATCATGATACGTGTTTGTATTACATCTGAACATTCTATCATATAATTATCATTAATTATTTTGATAAAAACTTTAATTTTTTTATCACTTACCTGCAGCAGTAAAGGTTCACTATTCACTGTCAACATTTTTAGTTGTTGGTATTAATGTACGGGGACTATAAACAGAAAGCAGGAATGACGTGACATCTAGCTTATATTCATCTTACATTTAAAATAACATTTTAATTGTTATGTCTACCACAGTTTTGAAACTAGAAGAGGTGACAAAAAGAATGAAATCTTCACCTCTCAAGAAAACGATCAGTGTTACGCCCACCAAACAGTAGTCACTTTCCTGGCACCTGGCAGGGCCAATGGGTGAACTCTGTCACACAGCCGGTACGAGAATGGTTGGCCTCAGTGGCATCTAGTACTTCGTAATAAAGGGTGTAAAACAGGATCACACTAGTCCAGCCCATCAACACAGAAATGCTGTTATCACTAGACCAAATGGTTAGTGGTTTTTGTTTTACTTAAATGTTTGACAGTTGGAAACAATAGGAAAAATTATATGGATCTTAGTGCAGCTAGAAAGACTACCTTAATACACAACTTATTTCTCATATAGACATAAAATCATGTTAATACTGAGAAACAAATATGCTTTCAGTTTTTGTCTTATCCCTGTCTGGAGATGCAATTTTCAGCTCCTTAGTGACTCACTGAACATCCCTCAGAAAAGTCTAATACATTCGAACTGTGGCATCTCAACTCTTGTTTGTATTATCTCCATTCACTAATACTACTTTGACACGCGTGTAGAAATGCAAGTGTCAGTTGTGAAAAGCTTAAAATGCTGTAGGAGGGACAAATAAAATTGCAGATCAGTTACTAAATCCATTTACAACTCGACATCATGTCATACAAAAATGTGCACATCAGGAGCAATGTTTTTACTGGCTGTGATTCTTGTGAATTGCTCTTTTCCTTCCTTGTTTTATGGTGTAGACATATAGTTGTAAACATATAGTACGTCTCTCCTTTCCTGTTATGCTGTGTGACACTTTACAGTTCAGCATATCAAAAGGCAAGGGATCTTGCAACTTATGCCACTGAATATGTGAGACTATATGTCTGGTGCAGGCAGGAGCAGGAAAATACAATGATGGTGAAGAGAAGTGGTGAGATTAGTTTGAAGATCCAGAAATAAACATATCAGTCTTAGCATGCGGAGGTGATAGTTGCTTTTGTGGTGCGTGTGTGTGTGTGTGTGTGTGTGTGTGTGTGGGAGGGGGGGCGGGGTGCACGCGCGCTCGTGCGCCGTCACATATCTCTTTTGTGTATCCGGAGGTGGACTCTCTCAAAAAATTTAATTTAGTATTACATAAACGTCAATCAAAAATAAATATAAAATTAGACTTTACTACAAATCATATAACACTGCTCACTGATTACATAAACATTGTATTGGATTTCTCAAATTTAAAGAACTTTTCTATGAATTATATAACATAGAATGCATTATTAATCATGTAAAAACAAAACCAGGAAGACATAACTTGAACAAATCAGACTACATTCCAAATTTTTCTGCCTTAAAAATTAAGTAAGACAATAATACAATTATTACACAAAATTTTCTTCTTCTTACTTTCAAATAACACGTTATTATCTCTTAGGAATCTTTATTACTTCCAAGCAAGTTAAAAGATTTCAGTGCTAGTTCTATTTCACACACTTCTGTACTACAGAAAAATTCATCAGATCATAATGTGGGTCACATTTTCTTCTTACATTATGGTTGAGGTACATTTGATTGTGAGAAAGTTATGATTGGAGAGAGAGAATGTTTGGTTGTGGTCAATGTCCCCACTTTCTTAAGAAGGGTAAGACAGGAGATTTCTCGGGTGACGAGACACATGTAACTCTTTAATAATCTCATTTTGGGTGTAGACATTTTTCATTGCCCATTAACTGCCTTAGAAAACATTCACAAATCCACAAGTAAATGAAAATATTTCATTCATATTAGGAATTATTCTGATGGCAAGTGTTTCAGAGCACATACTTTTAATTTTCTAAATTAGGAGCATGTGCAACTCCCAATTTTGCTACAATCAACACAACACATCACTATTATCCACCTATACTATACAGCTTTATAATGGCATCCCCTTGGGGATAATATTCTGGAGGAGAAATTCTTTCCCTTTTGGATTTCTCAGTTGGTGAATACTGAGGAGGAGGTCACCAGAAAAACATTTCAATTTTGTAATGGAGGGAAGTTGGAGGGGAGGGGGCAGGGGTAACATTATAAAGGAAGAACAATTTTTGACAACAGCATGCAGAGCCAAATGGATGTAGATTGCAGCAGTTATACGAAAACAAAAAGATCTGTACAGAAAAGACAAACAAGAAGAGCTGCACCAAATAAGTCTTGGCCTTCAAAGTAACCACTGTTAGCTACAACACACTTCTGACATCAGTTGTAGAGCTGTTGGAAACTGTCAACAAATTTTCTTGTGCAATCGCTCAAAGCACTGTGGTCACACACCGTTGCATATCTGTGGCATAGCAGGTGATGAGGCCTGGTGCTACCAATAAGATCCTGAGACAGAGTGACAGTCCGTGGCACAATGTTTGTTGTCTTCCCCACCTCCCAAAAAGAGTCTTCCGTCAAAATCCAAGATTAAAGGATGTCGATTGCTTTTTTCAAAAGCAAAGTCTTGATCTATCATGAATTTCTATCTGAGGGAGGTGAGGGAAATGTCTGTCGTTCAGTCTCTGGATCGTACTGGTAGCACCCGGTCTCACCTCCTGTAATGATGCGATAAATCCAACAACGAATGAACACGTTACTTAAAACTATTCCACAAGAAGTGTTTATGAACAGTTTTCAATAGCTTTACAATTAGTGTCACAAATGTGTTGTAGCTAATGGTGATTACTTTGTAACTCTCATTTTCTTTATTTTCTGAGACCATTCATCGAACTTTTTGGATGTACCTTGTATATTTCGGAGTATAATAGCACACTGTAATGCGTAATGGTGATAGGTTTTCATTATCATGTTCTTGTGTTTAAAAAGATGGTTTATGCCACCTTACCTTATGTAAACTGCCTTTCAAAAGAGCTGCCCTGTCTTTCATTTTCTTGTACTTCTCAACAAATCCTTCAATCTGCCACTAGAACAAAACAAGAAAGAAAATTGTTGTGAACAAAACCACAGGAATTTGCCCAAGTATTCTATCTATAGTAAAATTAACTTGAGGAAGCTGCTTGGTCCAAAACTACTTGTAACCACCTGTCAAAAGCCCAAATAGCCATCTTTCACAGTGAGGACATGCATGGAGAGTGTCAGTGAGGTTCCAGAAGGTACCAACAGGGATGTGGACCCACTCCAGATCCACTATCGTGGCCAAGTGTGCTATGTTTCACAGCCGAGGGCCAAAGATTCGTGGCAAAAACACTATCAAAGTAGTCACCACATATTCTCAACTGGGTTTTGAATTCAGCATTAGGATAGAGGAGGGGGGAGGGAGGGGGTAGGGGGAGGCAGGGGAGCATGAGCACAGTGAACTCCCTCTGGTGCTCGTGGTACCACACACTTACACTACGAAGTGTGTGACATACTCCATTGTTCTGCTGGTAGACGCTATCTTGCCAAGGGAAAATAAATTGCACGTATGAGTGGATGTGGTCCCCAAGGATTGATGCTTACTTGTGTTGAACGACTGTGCCTTCCAGAATGTGAAATCACCCAGGGGAGACCACAAAAATATTCGCAACACCATAAACCCCTTCCACCGGCCTGAACCCTTCAACAATTGTTGCAGTGCCATACATGCCAAAAGCCGTCTGTCTGATGGAGCATAAAACACGATTCATTTGAAAAGGCCATCTTTTGCCACTCAGTGGCATGCAAATTCCTGCCTTTCTCGATGATGGACAGCAGCCAGAATACGTGCATGAACCACACCATTGTTGCAGAGGCCCATATGCATCAACATTTGTTGAACGGTCATTGAGGAGACACGGTTGGTAGCCCCTTGGTTCATCTGGCCGGTCAGTTGCTCAACAGTTGCATATTCATTCACCCACACATATCTTTGCACCACAGTTGCCTGCATGACGGTTTTGGATGGCACTAATTCGCCATGCACAGTATACTTTCACCATGGTGGCATGTAAACAGTTTACAATCTTAGCCTTTTTGGAAATGCTTCTACACTTGGCCCAAAAACCAATGATGTCCGATAAATAGCTCTGTTTCAGCATTATGATAACATCTGCACTCTTTTCTGCATCACCCTTCGACCCACTTTATATATACTCCAATGCTAATGCTGGCATGTTGATGTAAAACATAGGCAGCGCTCACATTAATGTGACTGAACTGTGTATAAAATTACAAAGAGACAGATGGGGTGGGCAGTACTTACCTTTAGAAGGTGGAATTTCAAGTACTGCTGATATATATATATATATATATATATATAAAAAAAAATCTTTCCTCCTTGGGGAACAAACAAAGTTATGAGATATCTCCCTTCCTCATTCCCCCTCATTTTGTGTGTGACAATCAGCAGCACTGGCAATTTCACCTCCTAAATATAAGTAGTGGTCGGCCATAGTGTATCACTGGAATTATATATTTTTCTGCTAGCAAAAATTACACCCCATACAGAATTGCAGTCATATAACATTAGATATAATTTTTATTTACCAAGCAGCTGTAGATACAGGCATACACAGTGAAGTATAACAGCGCCATTTTTCAGGTTCTTTCCAATGAAGAAAGTACAGAAGTAGGAATAGTAACTGAAATTAAATGGAAAGAATGAAAGGAAAAACAAGTGCTCTTACTGAGTTGTTCACCTCCTCCTTGCTCCAGGAACTCTTGAGAACTTTTTCAATTTAATCTCAGTATGCATTGTTTCATCCAACCTCCCTTCTCTTTTCAAATAAGGAAAATCCAGGATGGAATATAACAATATTATGGAAATAAAAGTCACCACTCGCCGTATGGTAGAGATGCTGAGTCACAGATAGGCACAACAGAAAGACTGTCACAAATAAGAAGCTTCCGGCCAGTAAGGCCTTACTGGCCAAACCTTCTTGTTTGTGACAGGCTTTTAGTTGTGGCTATCTATGACTGAGCATCTCTGCTTTGTAGTGAGTGGTAACTTTCCTTTTCATAATATTGCTACTTTCTTCTCTTTTGGCAGATTAATATAACTCCAGTTTCAAAAAAAAATTATGTTTTCCTTTACTAGGTTTTCCTCGTCTGTGTTAATGTCTTCCTTGATGCTTGGTAAGCAGTTTCTATCAATATTTGATATAACACTTATATGTTTGCCAACATAGGAGATTGCAAAATACGGGGTGTACATAAAGTCTAGGAACAGTTTCAATTATTTATTGCACAGAAACCAAACACTGTACAGATATCACACATATGTCATTTCGAAGAGAAACACTGAAAGTTTTTTTTTTCCCCCTATGTTTAGAACCAAGTACGGTAAGAAGCCAACAACAAGAAAGGCCATGTACCACCGGCACAACAAATTCGTTCTTAAAAGCCAACCTATAAAGAAAAACATTAAGTGGTACACAGATAAACTTACCAATATGAGGGAAAATATGTTATCATTGTACCACTTGTATAAAAATTCTCATAAAGATGGAACGGAGCAGAAAGAGGATTTGTACAAAGCATATCTTGAATGTAAGAGAACCTGTAGAACTAAGCTTAGAATGGCAAAAAGAACACCATACAAAAGATACATTGAAGGGGCTCCTAATAAGTGCAAAGCTGCATGGAATGCTGTTGCACAAGAGCATTGCAGGAATGATGAACATCGCATAGCTCTTGACCCGGATAAAGTTAATCATATTTTCATGGACTGTAAGTTATATTAGGAACAAAATTGAAACAACAACCACCAATGCAAGTCATCTACTTAAGCAACAACAACCTGCAAACAATACATTTACATGGAGGACAATCGCACCCACTGAGATTACAAAGGTAGTGGCAAAGTTCTCAAACTCCAAGAGCATGGACTG
Organism: Schistocerca americana; assembly: GCF_021461395.2. Lineage (NCBI taxonomy): Eukaryota > Metazoa > Arthropoda > Insecta > Orthoptera > Acrididae > Schistocerca > Schistocerca americana. The sequence goes on along the minus strand of NC_060129.1, from coordinate 33,767,941 downwards.
CTCTTGGTTGTCCAATTACATAATTAAAAAAACAGTGCATATAATTAGTGAACCATTGGCCTTTCTGTTTAATAGGTGTCGAAAGTTTGGAGTCCATCCTACAACTCTAAAAATATCGAAAGGAAAGGAAAACTCGGATATATTAAGTGGGACTGTATATATAACTGTCAAGTGGGAATAAATAAAACTGAAACTGCTTTTAAGAGCTTCATTAAAAATTATTTAGATTTGTGGTATTCTTGTTCTCCTCTTATAAAAATCAATCTTAAAAGCCAACCTATAAAGAAAAACATTAAGTGGTACACAGATAAACTTACCAATATGAGGGAAAATATGTTAACTTGTGCCTGATGACGAGAAGCGGACATCCTAGTGTGAGTGCAGTGAATGTGGAGCACTTACAAGAGATATTCATAAGGAATCCTAGGAAATCAGCGCATCGTGCACCCTGTGAACTGGAAATGACTCCAATGACAGTGTGGAAAGTCCTGCTACAGAAGCTGTCTATGAAACCATTAAAATTGGAGCTAGTGCAGAACCTCAATGGCAACGACAAAGACAAGCATTCTGAGATTTATTCACAGTTGTAACAAGTGAATGGGGTGGGTATGGCATTGTTGAACACTTCATTTTTAGCAACCAAGTAACTTTTCACAGTACTGTGAAAGTGAACAGGCACAACTGTCGAATCTACGGTACGAAGCATCAACACAAATGCAGTGAATTTGAGCCTATTCCCCAAACACAGGTGCCAATGCTAAGGAAAAGGTAATGTGGGTTAGAGGGCAGAAGGAAGAAGTAGTAAACCAGTTCATTCAGAAACTCGGATATATTAAGTGGGACTGTATATATAACTGTCAAGTGGGAATAAATAAAACTGAAACTGCTTTTAAGAGCTTCATTAAAAATTATTTAGATTTGTGGTATTCTTGTTCTCCTCTTATAAAAATCAATCTTAAAAGCCAACCTATAAAGAAAAACATTAAGTGGTACACAGATAAACTTACCAATATGAGGGAAAATATGTTATCATTGTACCACTTGTATAAAAATTCTCATAAAGACGGAACGGAGCAGAAAGAGGATTTGTACAAAGCATATCTTGAAAGTAAGAGAACCTATAGAACTAAGCTTAGAATGGCAAAAAGAACACCATACAAAAGATACATTGAAGGGGCTCCTAATAAGTGCAAAGCTGCACGGAATGCTGTTGCACAAGAGCATTGCAGGAATGATGAACATCGCATAGCTCTTGACCCGGATAAAGTTAATCATATTTTCATGGACTGTAAGTTATATTAGGAACAAAATTGAAACAACAACCACCAATGCAAGTCATCTACTTAAGCAACAACAACCTGCAAACAATACATTTACATGGAGGACAATCGCACCCACTGAGATTACAAAGGTAGTGGCAAAGTTCTCAAACTCCAAGAGCATGGACTGCTCTTGGTTGTCCAATTACATAATTAAAAAAACAGTGCATATAATTAGTGAACCATTGGCCTTTCTGTTTAATAGGTGTCGAAAGTTTGGAGTCCATCCTACAACTCTAAAAATATCGAAAGTTATCCCAGTGTATAAAAAAGGGGACAAAAATGATCTCAAAAATTACCGACCAGTTTCAATAGTTCCCATTTTCTTGAAAATACTTGAATCTCTTATTTATAACCAACTGAACCACTACTTTGAGTCGCATAACTTACTCTCTAATAGTCAATTTGGCTTCCGCAAGGGAAAAAATACCACCACTGCTGTTCTTTCAATTGTGAATGAAGTAATAACAACCTTTGAGAATAAAAATAAAGCCTCACTCCTTTTATGTGATTTAAGTAAGGCATTAGACTGGATTTCTCACGATATCTTAAGTGCTAAACTCAAATTCTATGGCATACAAGATTCTGCATTGGCAGTAATTGAATCATACCTAAAAATTGGAAGCAGTTTGCCTATGTCAGAAACAGAGACCCACAGTTGCTAGAAGTTAAGACAGGAGTCCCACAAGGTTCTGTCCTTAAGCCCTTCTTTTTTATAACTGCAGTCAATGATTTACCTCATTGTATCCTCACTTTTGTTATTTGGTTATGCTGACGCCACAACTTTGCTTGCTCGGCATGAGAACATATCAGTTCTGCAAGATATGATGCAAGATGACATGGAAGCAGCACTAAATTGGTTCTCACCAAATACACTGCTTTGCAATCCTTATAAAAACCAACAGATTACACAGGGATTGTCAAAAGAGGTATAGGTGGAAGCAGTTAAAATTCTAGGAATTCATGTAGACTAAGTTAATGTGGGAAACACACATCAACCATACCTGCACAAAATTGTCTCGAGTTACGTATTTAATGTGGAAACAGAGGAGCCTGGTCACAAAAGAATATTTAAGAGTTATTTATTTTGGACTCTTTCAGTCACAGTATAATGAATTCTACTCTGCTTTTGTAAATGATGAAAGTCTATGTGAATGCAGCTTGCCGCTAACTTGGTGTAATGTTTTGTCTGTACGGAAGTGTATCTGTCGCCTTTATCGCTCTTTCCCTCTCACACATAAATCGGTACAATAAAGTCAGGGCTTCGTGTTTTCTAGTTAGGCTGATCCGTGAAAAGACAGAGAAACAATTATGCTAATGGAGGATTCTCTCACTCTCACTCACTCTCTCTCTCTCTCTCTCTCTCTCTCTCTCTCTCTCTCTCTCTCTCCCTCTGTCCTTTATCTGTGTACAGTTTAAATATATTATTTACGTGAAATCAGCCTAGTAGAATCTCTGGTGGAGCCCTTCGTCTTAATATTCAGTGGCTGGCTTGCTAGGAAAGATCTTTACATTTGTTATTATTATTAAGCGCTGCATTCAGTTGGGAAAATCGATCATTTGAACAATTCGTTCAGTTTACGACAGATCTAAAATTTCAGATGTGGGCGAAGCCTTTTTGGACGATTTCAAAAAACTCAGAGATTGCAGGCTCTATTCGTCACAGCTGAAAATTCCCAATTAATTACAAGGCCCAGACAATCATCAATGGTTCAGACAGAGAACTCATTCGTCATTCACTCTAGAATAAAATGGTCACAAACCTTATTTCTGAGGAAAATTGTATATTGAATCCATTTCCGTACATGTTCCGTTTTCTGTTGGTTCCAAGTCTCATGTAATTTTCTTTTACAGGTTTTTCTTTCTCTTTATCTATCACGCTAGCGGCACAAACTTTCCTAGCTCGCTTTAGCGCGAAGAAGAGTAAATAAATCTCCTTTAGCAATCCGACAATCTTCCAACCGATACTTCCGAAGCTGTTCCTCTCTCTCTCTATAATAACCATGGAGCATACATATCTGTACCTCTGTTGTTCCAAAGAATAAACGTACTAGAAAAATACCTTGGCGTTGACGAGCTGTCGGCGCATATATTACTAGAAAATCTGATCAGATACTTTTCAAACGTAAATACATGTGGATGATTTGGTTGACCATTATTAATTATTGCGTGGTAGAGGGTAATTTTCCGTGGGGAGATTACAATGCCCCTCGCAGCGAGCGAAGTTTGTGAGCTCAATTTTGATTCACCGAACACACTTCGCGAGCTATCTATTAGCGTGGATAACCCGAAAGTGATGATTGTCAGTCCTCCGACTGAAAAAAAATATTATATTTGAGACAGACGAAGAAAAGAAATGTTGAAGACAGAAGAAATGAAGAGACCGGTACCGCGGCTGTATTGCTTTTACGTGCATCTAGGTGATATATTTGCTGTGCACAACCAAGGAAGATGATCTTTCATGAACTGATGTCAGGGTCTACCCATTCGGGAACTTTCTTAAGCAGGGAAACCTTGGAAAACCTCTTAAGCCTAGACCCCCAGCCTACGGTACATAGAAGATAGGAAAGCCTATAGAAGAAAAAAAAATATAATTTTGAAATAGATCTCTAAAGGAAAGACAGGGATCAATTTGTATCACGATTTGGAGAAGAGTGGTTTGTGCCTCTAGCAAAAAAAACGTTTTACAATCAATAACGTGAATTCTCGTTTTACAATCTTGCTCCTGGTACAATATCTTGCGGTGCTAAACTCCCCCGGGTCTTGCATGTCCCCGACGTCCACATTTGTAGTCGGTCTTCTACGCGGCCCCCTCTGTAGTTGATCTTCTACGCGGCCCACAATGGGAAGAGTAGAAGGAACAGGGATACTCGAATTCACATGCAACATTCATTCCAAAAGAATTAGCAATGACCAAAAGGAAAACTCTTCCTGTAAGAGAATTAATTAGGTTGCACCGTCCAAGATTCTCCTTTTTGAAAGCAAAATCCTTATGGCTTCATGGATCCTTTTTGTTATGACGTACTTCAAGGAATTCAACCATTAACTGATAATGTTGCCAAAAGCATCATCCGATTTACTCCCTTTTGAATACTCCTTTTGCCTTTGCCTCCCCACTTGTGCTTATAAGTCCAAAAGTTCTAACACATTTTCTATCACTGATTTGTTCTTCGTAATTTAAAGGATTCATGTAACTTACTATAGATTTTGGATTCAAATCATCGAATAATGGAAAGTGTAGTTCATTTTATACCAAGACATCATCCATATTTCCTTGACAAGTCATATAATTTAGCTATACTCAAAACTTTTTATTCTAAATACATATATTTCTTCGCTTGAGTGCTGAAATGTAAAAGTTATTAGCATTGAGGAATGCGGATTCGCTTCTTTCAATTACTCTCTGATTCATACGGTGTTCATCCATGCTCATATATGGAAATGGATTTTTCACACAAAATTCCCAAACGAACACGAACCATTAAATTACTACTGAATCTATGAATATTACTTTCTTTAATCTACCATTAATAAAGTAAAAACTCTTAACTTCTAATTATAACACCTATTCCTTTTAGAGTTCAACATGAATCAGTTTATCCTCGCGTTTGGTGCGAGTCTCTTACAAAGCATATCTGTGTCGTCTATATCGATTTTAATTCTCGCGCCGACGTCAACTGTTTTGCGCGGGAAATTATCTTTGCGGCGTTAACCCTCACTCACGATTCACTACCACAACACATCCCTTCACACGTTTACACATGTAAGCGTTCACATGAGATTATATATGAATATTCACTCGGAACCTCTTTTGATTATTCCGCATCATTTGCGGGAAACATTTCATTCTTCTTGAAGGTCAGTTAGATCCTTAATCATTCTTGATGGCATTAGCAATGCTAAAGTTCTATGTTCACCCAAACCACAGGTGAAGCCTATCTCCACTATCTTCTTTACAACACTCGATAATAATAGTTAGTCACTATTTCTATACTCTATGTCACTGATTAACTATTTCAATTTAAAGGTTTTTATCACTACACACACAGTTTATTGTTATGTTTTTTACGAGCGTTCATTTCTGTCACTCGGAACACCATTCCTCCCTATCTTCTAATCTTCATTATACTTTTTTAAGTCGTTATGAGAAAATAACCCTTTAATTTTGTTCGATCCCGGGTATGCTAACAGATAAGCCCCCAGATTCAGAATTTGTAGGATAATGTATGGTCCAGTATATAGCAACTCCCATTTCTTTATACTTTTCTTTATTACGGATGATTTGGTATGTCGTTTAACTAGTACCTTCTCTCCGACATGGTATGTCTGTACCCTTTTGATTAATTTGTCATATCGTTGTTTTCTTTGATCAGCCTTTTTCGTCATATTTATGATAGCTTGTCTTATTTTTTCTTCCCAAGGCATCTCAGTTTCCTGAGTTTTGGGGATATGGTCAGTCCAGAAGTTTTCCTCTTTTGCTCCGAACATCAATTCACAAGGTGTATATCCAGTTGAGGAGTGGGGCATGTTATTGTATATCTCCTCAAACTCTTCCACATAATTTGCCCACGCAGTTTGCTTATTATGGCAATACGTCCTCATAAATCGATTGAATTCTCTAAAAATCCTCTCAACCAAATTGCCTTGTGGGTGGTAAAATGATGTTAGTATATGTTTCACACCGACTTGAGACAAAGCCTGCTTCCATGGGAGTCCCGTGAATATATTTAGCATTGTCTGTTATGATCGCCCTAGGTGTACCAACATGTGGAAGATAATCCCTTATCAATCTTAATACAATTACTTTGGCTGTAGCCACCTTTATTGGGTATAGCTTTACGTATTTCGTACACACATCGAGAAATGCCAACACATATTTAACACCACCTCTTGAAGTAGGTAACGGTCCACACAGATCGCATGAAATTAATTCTTTTGGTTCTTGTACTAATATTGAGCATAATGGGTGCTTAGTCCCTTTTGAATCCGGCTTTGTTTTTTGACATATTATGCATCTCTTTAAGACCTCATGCACTCTGCGCTTTATGTTGGGAAAATAACAGTACCCACTTATTTTGTCTGCACATTTTGTTGCACCGAAATGTCCCCAGGTTAAATGAGTGAACCATACAAGTTTCTCTATTTGTGCCTCAGGTATACAAACACACCAACGGACTTTGTTTGGCCTTCCACAGCGGAAAAATAATACGCCATTTACCAGCTTGTAATAGTTTGCCATCTGATCCGAAGGTTGCTGTTGTAACCTTTGAATGACACTTCCCCATTGAGCATCCTTTTTCTGTAACTGGGCCATATGCACACACAAATTGACGTAGTACGTCTTAAATGGATTTTCCTGCAGCAGCAATACAGGGAATTCTGAGGAATTATTTACTTCAATCTCTTTTGTTAAACCCTGCGGTGACCTTGATAGAGCGTCAGCAATAATGTTTTGCTGCCCTGAGACATGTACGATCTTAAACTGGTATTGTTGCAGAGCGAGCGTCCATCTAGCCAGCCTGGGGTGTAACAGCTTACACGTTTGTAAAAACGTTAATGATTGGTGATCGCAATATACGATAGTCTTCGACCCATATAAATAATAATGAAATTTTTTAAATCCCCAGACGACCGCAAGAGCCTCTAATTCTGTCGTCGTGTACGTTCGTTCACAGTTGGACAAAACACGACTAGCAAACGCAATAGGACAAAAGGTAAGCTGTCCATTTATCTTGCGTACTTGGAAAAGGCACACTCCAAGACCCACATTTGACGAATCTGTTGACAAGTAGAATTCCTCTTGCATGTCCGGATGGTACAAAAGTGGTGCATTTGCTAATTGCTTCTTTATCTCTTCAAATGCTTCTTGACACTCTAATGTCCAGAGCCAGGGCACATCCTTCTTCAGCAAACTATTTAGAGCTGCTGCATTCATGGCCTGATTCGTTATAAATCTTCTAAAAAATGAGGCAAGACCCATAAACCCTTTTAATTGCCTCCTATTTCTCGGTGTTGGAAACTTACTAATCGCAATTAGCTTCTCCTTGGTCGGTAAAATTCCCTTTGCGTCAACTATATGCCCCAGGAACTTGATTCTGTTTAGTGCAAAATGGGATTTCTGTAGGTTAGCAGCTATTCCCATGGTTTTGAACACGTTCAACACCCGACTCAGTAAGGTAATATGCTCCTCCCAGGTCTTCGATGCAATAAGCATATCATCAACAAATACTGTTATCCTGCTTCTTAGTTCTGGGCCTAGAGCATAATCTAGAGCTGCTATAAAGATTCCAGCACTAATGTTGAGTCCGAAAGGAACTACAGTAAATTGGTAACTTCTTCCGGCATAAATGAAAGCTGTATATTTCCTTGATAACTCATCCAGCTTGACCTGCCAATACGAACTCCGCAAATCGATGCTCGTCAAATATTGGACATCCTGGAACCGTTGTATCAGTTCGTCTATGTTTTCCGGATGTGTTCTCACTGGAATTATGATTTTATTTATTTCCCTGGCGTCGAGTACCAGTCTCACAGTTCCATTTGCTTTTGGCACGACCAACAATGGGGAGCAGTATGGGCTTGTAGAGGGTTCGATCAAACCCCATTTCAACATGCGATCTACTTCCTTTTGAACTTGAGCCTTGAACCTCCAGGGAACAGGATAGAAAGTTCTACAATACGTTTCGTGTGGCTTAACGTAGAGATGGCATATGTATCCCTTAATAACTCCTGGCCTTTCGTCAAACACGTTTTCATACACTAATAATAATTCTTTGAGCTGCTTCTTCTGCTCTTCAATAATGCAGTCGGATTCCTTTAACTTCTCATACACTAATTGACCGAAGTCTCCTTTGACTTGGAACTCATTATTTACGTGCTGTTTAGAATTTTGTGAAGTCCTGATTACGTGCACACTGATCCCACTATTATATTTTCTGGTAAGGCTTTCCTTTTTCAACAAGTCCAACTCAATTTCTTGTTGATTTACATTTAACCAAATTTTTCCTGTTTTAAAATCTATTCTGCATCCGTATTGACGTAGGCTGTCGACTCCTATAATGCAGTCTACCACCAAATTTTTTACAACAAGGAATGTGCTTAATATTGCTACATTTCCGACTTCTACACTAAGTAGTGACTGCACTTTTACATTAGCCGATCTAGCCCCAACGGCGCCTATTATTCTGCAATTTTGAACTGGAAAAATTGGTACTCGTCTTATATTTCTGATCTTGTTGAATAGAGCCTCCGAAATAACATTTGTGGTTGCAGCTGTGTCTAAAACCGCCACTATCGGTACAGTCTCTAAAATGACTTGCACTTCGGCTACTGCCACCTGTTCCTTATCCTCATCTTGGAGTTCTAAGTCCTTGGTCAATTCATCTGCCAGTAATCGTCCATCATTATACGTTAGCATGGGTACACATATCCTGTTGCCCCTCAACCAATTGTTGACCGCTCCTCCGAGGCACGAGTGGGTCCTTACAAGTTTGTTGGATTTTGATTCACCTGGTGGTAGACATTGTCCATCACTTCCGTAATTACCGGTTGATTCGTAGATGTCCGTCCCCACTGATGTTGGTTATTTGAATCTATTCCCCCCGGTTGATTCCACTTTCTATTACTGTTATTGTTCCAGGCTTGCGGTCTGAAATTCCTTTCCTTCCCCCATACGGGATTGTATCGTTCCCCATTCCTGTTGTTCCTTGGATAGCCCCTCGCAAGACTATTGCCGGTATTATCATTGAGATTTTGAGGGGTTTCTCCACTATTTATCGATCTCTGTGCGTTCCCTTGCCTACCATTTGACGGAGGTTCTATCTCCCTATATTGGAATCTGTTGTTACGGGCTTTCTGGTTGCTCTCTTCTATAATGTCTATATGATCTAACGTCGTGAGGAACGACTCCAAGTCTTTATCGTTCCCGTAAATTAATTGATTCCGGATGTTAGTTGGTAATCTTGCCTTAAGTATGTTTATTATGTCTGGCAAAGGCATAGGTCTGTCCCAATATCTAGTTTTGTTTATATATTTTTCAAAATACTTCCTAAGGCTTCCTTTTGAAAAAGAGAAAGGCTCTGGGTAGAGCACCTCCTGCCTTAGGCGTTCCTCTACCCCTTCTGACCAGAATTTTGCTAAAAACGCTTTCTCAAAATCGTCATATGTCGAGCAAACAGAAGTCATGTCCGAGGCCCAGATCGCCCCCGAACCTTGTATATACCCAGTCACGAAACTGATTTTCTGCCACTCCGACCAATTTCTGGGTAACACTCCTCTAAAACTTCGGATAAAAACAATCGGATGGACCCCCCTTTTGTCAGTGTTAAAAATCTGGAATTGCCGATGCTTTATCATTTTTTCTTCGGCATGGCAAAGGCTTTCGTAATCTCCGTCAGATAAAACTTCACGCGAATAACTAGCTCGTGGCAATTTAATATTCGAGTTACTCACACAAGTCGGTATCGTGTGCGAATGTGCAGTAACTGGCTCTACAGACACTGCCAACTTCTGCTGCTGGCCGGTATTCATTTGTTCTGAGCCTTGTTGTGAAACGCGTATCGACTCTTCTATCGTTTGTTTCCAATGCTCAAAATCAGCACCTAACTGCTGTCGCACTTCCTCAAGTCCTTTCGCAAACAAATTCTCTTCCTGTTTGCCGCATAGACTCTGGAATGCTTCTTTAACATTTTGCTCAACGTTTTCACACATTAGCCTTTTGTTTTCTAATGTGATTTCGGATAATTTACCCGTTAATACATGAATTTGGTGGTCTATAACGTCTTGACGTTCGGTCAGATGTTCAACACTTTCCTTTAGGTTCGTCTGGGTACGTGCCAATTCAGGAAGTTGCGCAATTGCACATGACATGGCATCTTGCTTTTGTACTAATTGCGGAACCATTTCCACCTGTTCCCGTACGGTATCTATCTTAATAGCCACATACTCCTTCATTTCTACACGTACGCGTTGAGTAGATTCCTCACATTGAGCTTTAACCAATTCTATTTGTGCAGTTAATTTTCGTTCCGTCTCTTCGGCCTGATCTTTAAGTTCCTTTGTCTTCGCCTCTATCCGCTGCTCTAATTCGGAAAAACTGTCATGTAACTGCTGCTTAATTTCAGCTTTCAGATTTTCCTGCCCCTCAGTAACTGAGGCTAATTTCGCATTCAAATCATTTTGCCCCTCGGTAACTGAGGCTAACTTCGCATTAATGTCGGTTTTCATATTATTCATGCTCTCGGTTATCATCTGCATCTGTCTCATGATAATTACTAATGGATCTAATCCATGTTGCATACTTGCTGTTACATCTCCAGCCGTGTCTACCGGGCGTTCTATTGCACTATCTGTAGCGATCGGTTCTACAACACTTCTTACTACACCACTATTATCCGTGCTCACAGCTGAAGGCTGTTGCGTGTTGCTCTGCTCTGCTTGACTCATCTTAAACATTGCCCTAGTTAAAACCATATAAATGTTCTACAGTCAATATGTATATATCTCCCTTCACACAAGAATACTTCTGTGGCTACTTTCTTATAGTACTTATACAGGTAAATGCAACTAGGGCAGGTCAATCAAACTACGTCTGGCATGAACACAATTAGTAAATGTTCAAATCTACGTCTACTTCCTCAATACTAGCAAGCTTTAATAAAAAATTATAGATCTGGCCCTTTTTCTGCGCCCAGCGTGCTGCTTTTATTTGTAGATCCACTTAATTTGCCTGCGAGTATTTCTTCTCTTTTCCAAGTTAAGTTGTCTCGTCGTAGTTCACATGAAACAGAGACAAAATTATTTTAACAACGTCCAAAAACGTGTCCTGTCACGGATTGGCCATTATAATGAATTCTACTCTGCTTTTGTAAATGATGAAAGTCTATGTGAATGCAGCTTGCCGCTAACTTGGTGTAATGTTTTGTCTGTACAGAAGTGTATCTGTCGCCTTTATCGCTCTTTCCCTCTCATACATAAATCGGTACAATAAAGTCAGGGCTTCGTGTTTTCTAGTTAGGCTGATCCGTGAAAAGACAGAGAAACAATTATGCTAATGGAGGATTCTCTCACTCTCACTCTCACTCTCTCTCTCTCTCTCTCTCTCTGTCCTTTATCTGTGTACAGTTTAAATATATTATTTACGTGAAATCAGCCTAGTAGAATCTCTGGTGGAGCCCTTCGTCTTAATATTCAGTGGCTGGCTTGCTAGAAAAGATCTTTACATTTGTTATTATTATTAAGCGCTGCATTCAGTTGGGAAAATCGATCGTTTGAACAATTCGTTCAGTTTACGACAGATCTAAAATTTCAGATGTGGGCGAAGCCTTTTTGGACGATTTCAAAAAACTCAGAGATTGCAGGCTCTATTCGTCACAGCTGAAAATTCCCAATTAATTACAAGGCCCAGACAATCATCAATGGTTCAGACAGAGAACTCATTCGTCATTCACTCTAGAATAAAATGGTCACAGACCTTATTTCTGAGGAAAATTGTATATTGAATCCATTTCCGTACATGTTCCGTTTTCTGTTGGTTCCAAGTCTCATGTAATTTTCTTTTACAGGTTTTTCTTTCTCTTTATCTATCACGCTAGCGGCACAAACTTTCCTAGCTCGCTTTAGCGCGAAGAAGAGTAAATAAATCTCCTTTAGCAATCCGACAATCTTCCAACCGATACTTCCGAAGCTGTTCCTCTCTCTCTCTATAATAACCATGGAGCATACATATCTGTACCTCTGTTGTTCCAAAGAATAAACGTGCTAGAAAAATACCTTGGCGTCGACGAGCTGTCGGCGCATATATTACTAGAAAATCTGATCAGATACTTTTCAAACGTAAATACATGTGGATGATTTGGTTGACCATTATTAATTATTGCGTGGTAGAGGGTAATTTTCCGTGGGGAGATTACAACAGATAGAGTATGGACTGCTGATATGTGGACTCTCTCTTCACATCACTGAAGTTCTAAAAATTCAGAAGAAAGTGATAAGGCCAATGAGCAATTCTGGTAGATCAGAGCACTGCCGACCACTGCTCATTCAGCTGAAAATATTAACCGTTATTAATCCTTATATATACGCCTCAGAATTGTATGCAAAAAACAATATAGCAGATTTTGAAATGGGAGAAAACATGCACCACCATAATACCAGAGGCAAAACAAAATTAGACATACTTAGGCACAGGCTGACAAGAACAGGGAATTCCCATCGAATCAATAGTCTAAAAATATTTAATAAACTTCCATTTTCTTCTCGGTCGGATCACATAAGTAGCTTCAAGAGCAAGCTACTAAATTGGTTACTAATCAATCCTTTTTACAATGTAACAGAATTTATGAATATAAAATCAATCAACATTAATTTTTAAGGATTTCATTATGTGATGTCACTGAATGTATTTATCTTATGTTATGGTGTATGTTATCATCTATGGGCACTATTTGCAAAGCTCATTTAGCTTTAAGGTACTATTCAAGGAAAATGTTATATGATATCCATTTAAATTGCCTATTCCACCTCAGGTGGTCAATGGTGAACAAAGAATCTGAATCTGTACTGCAAAGGTAAATGTTTTTTGTGTCTTGTCACGTCAAAAATTGTATGGGCCATTCTTCCTCGCCAAGAGCACTGTCACTGGAAATTCCTACTTGTACATGTTGCAGCAATGGCTGATGCCTCAAATGAGATTGGACTCTCTGTTCATCTTTCAGCAGGATGGGGCTTCACCCCATTTTCATCGTGAAGTTCCTGGGAAACTGAAAACGGAGCAGTCACATCGATGGCTCGGCCATGCTATAGAAGGGGAAATCTGTTTCATGAAATGGCCCTCCCGATCACCAGATTTCACTCTGTGTGACTCTTTTGTGTATGTACTACCTCTACCATATGATGTAGCAGAGCTTCAGGAGTGAATACGGGAAGTGACTGCCACAGTCGACGATGCCATGCTGGGATGGGTTAGGCAAGGCAAGAATTCGATTAGCGTATTGTCATCTACCTGATCACTCATGGTTCGCATATCAAATGTTAATAGAAAAAAATAAACTTTCAAAAAGTTTCTCTTCGAAATGCAGTATGTATGGCATCTGTACAATGTTTAAATAAATAATTGAATGTGTTCCTTGATTTTATGTACACGCTGTACTTGAACATACACTGTATGGCAGCACATTCAAGATAAGAGAATCAGGTGTAAATAATGGTATACAACTGCGAAGAACACAATCTCAAAGAAATAAGTATTATGTCGTGGAAATAATGTCTGTCTGTCTAACAAACAGTAAGCAGAGACAGGAAAAGTCCATTTTATTTTATGGTCAATTTCAGAGTTATTTTTGCCTATTTGTTGCTGTTTTCTGTCAACTCTGGTGTTACTTACTGCCAATTTTGATGGTATTTTTGAGGAGTTTGGTATCACTTTCCAGTAGCTTATTTTTGAAGTGTCAAATGGCTTATATCACTGTTCCAGCACTATGAAAACGAAAATATACCTCTTAACTACATTACATATGGCATCACAGAAGAAAAAGGAAATCATTTATATGAAACCCATTAAATGTAATCAATTAAAGAAACCATACACTGTCAAAAGGTTTTCAAATTAAAGTACTATTATAGCTTCAATGGTTTCTTTGAAACCTTTTACCACCAAATGATCAGTACTTCGCAACAATGCAAAAATAGCAGCGTAATGTGTAAATTTTTAACATGGACAAGGAGAAGGCCACAAATGCAGTTAACCAATTCAGCTCATATTTGGCAGCCTGCTTTCATACAACATAAAATGAAGATCAGTTTTGAGAACACCATCCCAACAGTTCATGATGTGAATTTGATTCAAAACTGACCAGATCGATATACAATTGAAAATGGAACACTTTTAATCATCATAGGTGGTGTCCAGAAGCAAACTTTTTTCCTATGGATTTGCGAAAGAAACTATTACAACTGTCACTTATGTACCTGTAAAGTAAATGCTATTCAATGAAAGTACTGCTGATGCAACAATCAAGGCATCTGGCTGGGGAGCAGAGAACCTGTGTTCAATTCTGAAATGCATTCTTCTGGATTTTTTGTCATCTTTCTTTTCCTTATTGAAATTAGTAACAATAGGAGGGTTAATATGGCAGTTATTAAGGAATAATAACAAGGAGGTAAATAAATTTTTCATACAACTTGGATTGGTGAAAAATTAAAATTTGAAGCCTCATATGAAAACAAATGTCACGAGGGACCACAGACAGCTGAATATGCTATGCTAGTTTACAATGAGCCATGGTACAGAACTTTATTTGGAGGTTTCAAAACTGCAATGTACATCTGGAAATCCAGCAGGAATTTCACAACTATCCACATTCCACAACAATTCATAGCATAATTCATGATCAATTTTCAGCACCAATTTTTTAGGTGATGTTGCATGCGTGGTATGCATTAGAATTACACTGGAGATCCAAAGAAACTGGTACACCTGCCTAATATCATGTAGGGGCCCACAAGCACGCAGAAGTGCTGCAACATGACATGGCATGGACTTGACTGATGTCTGAAATAGTGCTAGAGGGAACTGACACCACGAATCCTGCAGGGCTGTCCATAAATCAGTAAGAACACAAGGGTGTGGAGACATCATCTGAACAGCACATTGCAAGGCATCCCAGATACACTCAATAATGTTCATGTCTGGTGAGTTTGGTGACCAGTGAAGAGTTTAAACTCTGAAGAGTGTTTCTGGAGCCACTCTGTAGAAATTCTGTATGTGTGGGGTGTCACATTGTCCTGCTGGAATTGCCCAAGTTCTTCAGAATGCACACTGGCCATGAATGGATACAGGTAATCTAGAAAGGATGGTTACATAAGAGTTACCTATCAGAGTCGTATATAGACATATCATGGGTCCTGTATCAGTCCAAATGCACACATCCCACACCATTACAGAGCCCCCACCAGCTTGAACAAGTCCCCTGCTGACAAGCAGTGTCCATGGACTCATGAGGTCAGTTCCATACCCATACAAATCTATACACTTGATACAATTTGAAATGAGACTCATCCGACCAGGCAACATGTTTCCATTCATCAACAGTCCAATGTCGGTGTTGACGGATCCAGACAAGGCATAAAGCTTTGTGTCATGCAGTCATCAAGGGTACACGAGTGGGCCTCAGCTCCAAAAGTCCATATTGATGATGTATCGTTGAAAGATTTGCATGCTGATACTTGTTGATAGCCCAGTACTGAAACGTATGGCAATCTGAGGAAAGGTTGCACTTCTGTCACATTGAACAATTCTCTTCAGTCGTCATTGGTCATTTTCTTGCAGAATCTTTTTCCAGCCACAGCGATGTCAGAGATCTGATGTTTTACCAGATTCCTGATATTCAAGGTACACTTGTGGAATGGTCAAATGGAAAAACCTCGCTTCATCACTACCTCAGAGATACTGTGTCCCATCGCTCATGCACCGACTATAGCAACACGTTCCAACTCATTTAAATCTTGATAATCTGCCATTGCAGCAGCAGTAACCGAGCTAACAACTGTGGCAGACACTTGTTATCTTATACAGGCATTGATGACCGCAGTGCCATATTCTGTCTGTTTACATCTCTCTGTATTTTAATACACATCCCTATACCAGTTTCCTTGGTACTTCAGTGTAATTCCCAAGAACGAAATATTTTTAAATGTAACCCAAGTCAGTTTTCTGCCAAATCTTCAGAATGAATGATGTAGTTGTGCGAAAGCTGCTTTCATTACATGTTCTTGGTGCCACAAGCATATTTGCTTCAAATGTTTATATGACAAGTACCACCCATGTAGATGTTCAAAGGTAAGTGAAGACATGTAACAGTGAGTGAAAGAGCCTTTGTAGGGCAACCAGGATTAAAATTATAATTCTTTCTAATCCAAGTCATTAAAGAAATTTATTTCCCTACCTTGTTATTATTTTTCACTGATTACCTTTTGACTTTCCTATTCCTACTAGATTCAATACAGCAAAAATACTAATGAAAAAACTGCAGAATGCATTTGGAAATTAAACATATGTTCTCTTCTCCTCACCCACATGCCTTGATCGCTACGTCAGTGGCAGTTCTTTTGAACAGTGTTTACCATAGGCATACTCAGTTTCTTTCTTCGATTCTACGAAATGGGCATATGCACCCCCCCCCCCCCCCCACATGATGAAAGCACCCAATTTTCAATTACCTACTGATTTCGTCAAATTTGAATCTATCGCATGTCATGAACTTTAGGAGTGGTTTCCTCAAATATAAGGATGGGGGAGCTTTCTGAGCCAAAATATCTCAGTCCTCTGTTTTAGGTTTATACAAGCACCCTGCCAAATATGACTCAAATTGGTTGGACATTCCGAGACCTTCCCCTTGTGAGGACCAAATGTCTTCAGCACAACACCAGACATCTGACAATGTCCACATATCCTGCTTGCATGGGAAGTTGCTTCCCATCAAATTATAAAGGTATTGCTACCCCTTCAGAATATTTCACAACTGAGACCTGCCATCCTATGCACACACAAACTATTTGCTGTGTCAGCATGAACATAATTCATCATCATCAGACTATAAATAAGAGCCCAGGACTGTGAATAAGACTACATATACAGATCTGTCACCATAAGAGTTGTTAGCCTAATATGAAGGTGCAACATAGTGCCTTTCTCGGTTTTCTTCACCTCGCCCTGAAGCATTCGTTCCATTCATATTTAACAAAAGCTGGCTAGTTTTAGCATCAAAAATTTGTATTTCTCATAATAATGAAGCAGTCTTCAATTGTAACTCGGAATATAGGTACTGTTTCATCCACTGACATCAGAGTTCTCAATATTTTTGCGTAACAAACTGTACCAACAATGAGACAGTTTGGTGAGATCTGTAAAGTGGAGCATCGGTTAAATAGGATTTTTTTGCAGGACACAAACACAACATGAAATATAGCACATAGCACTTTAGCTAGCACGTAAATCAAAATTGCACCCAATTGGTCAGGTTCTCGCCACCATACACAGCAGCGAACAGAGGGTGTCACGCTAACTGAAAGTACGAAGATTGCCTGGAAAATAATGTACTACATATTTTCTCAATCAGCAAAAATTGTATGAATGTGACAGTTAAGATATACATTATTTGAAGCTTCCAAATTGCACACACAAATATCCCATTTATTCTGACAGGTATCATACCTATAGCAATGTTTTGAAATAGTGTCTCTATATGATTTAAGCTACAAGCAGCATGTCGTCATTGAACTTCTCACAGCAAAGAATAGAACCTTCAAGAATATTCCCAATTGTTTGCATCCTGTTTATGGAGCATCTGCAATAGACAAAAGTTCTGTTAGTCATTGGGCAAAGAGAGTGAGGCCATTACGAGACATTGGTTCGTCAGAGCTCCAAGATTTGCTTCATTCAGGGAGCCCATTCGTGGCTTTCAAACTTGACCAGGCACAGCTTGCTGATGTGTTCATTCACAAAGACCAATGCACAACAACTTGGCACTTGGCAATGAAGCTGTCACTCAGGAAGAAAAGTGTGGATGCAATTGTCCATAGTCTTAATTACTCAGAAGTTTGTGCACAATGGGTTACGCACTATCTCATGAGGAAACTAAATCTTCTCACTCTTTGATGTGATGCCAAGACACAGTACCAATATTTCTGAAGCAGATGTGAACACAGTAACCAAACCCAAAAGGGGCTTCCAATGATTTTGTCACCATAATAACCCAGGTGATTGACTGATTCTATATGATAACGCTCGGCCTCACTTAAGTTTGAGGACTTCAGAACCATCATTAAACAGGGTTGGACAGTATCATCTCATCCATCCTAAAGCCCTGACCTCCAACTTCCATTTGCTCTTCTCATTAAAGCATCACATTTGTAGATGACATTTTGAGGATGACAAAGATGTGATTCTCACAGTGGAGAAATGGCTTCAATACCAGAACAAGGAGTGGCACTGACAGGGTACACACACCCTTGTGTCTCGATGGAGGAAGGCCATAGAACAGGGCAGCAATTGTGTGGAAGTATAGGGAATGTAGAATAAACAACATTCTTTCTTTTGTATATTTATCGTTGTGTTCAATAAATAATTACTGAAGGAAAACAAATGTAGTGCCTCACTTTTTGGGTAACCCTCACATTTATTTTAATAGTTATTCCATATTATTTTTACTACTTTGTGAATGAAGCTTGTGGTCAAAGCACGAATTGTTGGTAGTGAAATTCAACAGTGAAAAAGAGAGGGATGGCTGTACTGAGCTGAGAAGACACATTACATTTCAATGATCTGTCACCCTGATGCTACTCATAAACATTTACCTCAAGTCAGTTACCTTCTTGTAGTTTCTCCATGTTAACAAACCTGCTATGCACTGCCACCATGTCTTGTCATGTGACTTTGTTTGCATTTGCAGAGGATTGAGGGCTGTAAGACAGCTCTCTAGTCTTCAAGCCACAAAATAACATAACTGCCTTTTAAACACTCTTTTGTATTTTGTTACTCTTATGTGACATTCATATACATTGAGTAAACAGATCTCATTAACGAGAACAACATTTTCAAACTGAATCTCATAACACCACAGAAGAGAGTGACATTGCTCCTTAGCCTTGTTAAGCTTATTCTGGGTGTTGATACTGCAGACGGTGCCTCTTCCTCTCTGCCTTCCAAAACACTGCCAAGCCACAACCCCAATAAGTAAATAACCCCTTCGCAGCAGGAGAAGATGTTCCATATCTGTCACACTTTGATGATGTCCTAAGCCGACAATTCTTTCGTCATTTCTGAAAATATTACACAGTGGGGAGTTCTTTATATATTAACTAGCTAAATAATATTTTTAAATGAACATCTTTATCTGATCATGAGGAAGAGATTTGACATGTTTTTATGGACAAATAACATGTCTTGCTGAAGTAGGCTGGGATCTATGTTATGTTAAAAGATACCAGATGCCATGTTAATTTACATGTTCACAAAACGTAAGCGTCACATTCAGTGTTTTTCATATTTATACTTTTGTAATTTGAAAATATATAAAAGTTTGGAAGGTAGGAGACGAGATACTGGCAGAAGTAAAGCTGTGAGTACCGGGCGTGAGTCATGCTTCGGTAGCTCAGATGGTAGAGCGCTTGCCCGCGAAAGGCAAAGGTCCCGAGTTCGAGTCTCGGTCGGGCACACAGTTTTAATCTGTCAGGAAGTTTCATATCAGCGTACACTCTGCTGCAGAGTGAATATCTCATTCTGAAAATATATAGTTTAAATGATGCACCATATTAAAGTCTCGCAAACATCCATTTTTACACAATAGTTCTGTAAAAGGCTCAGGAAATGTCACATCCGTGGCTAAAACTGTTATTGGAAAGTAGTTTGTTTGCAAGGTGCTACTCCAGTCTCCATAAGCAAGATATTACTATTACTTCATTTTACAAATGGGCTCCCATTCAGTCTGTCGCCTTGCTGCTGATATAACAATGGGCCAGTTCATGATGGACTAGGATAAATCATCACTGTAAAGACCTACCTACCAACCAAATCACGCCACAGGATCACTTCACTTTAGACACTGACTGCTATCAGAGCTGAAGAACATCTCTCTCTTATGTTCCAAACCGCCACCTATAGCAAACACTAAATGGCTCAGTTTCTGTACCTTGGCATTTTCCCTTCTGCTCCAAGATGGTTCTGGAACCACCTTCTGTTGTCTTCCTGACAATTCTCACAATGTAATCCCTATGAGCAAATAAACTGATACAGTTTCCTTTTCCCAACATGACTACGTATATTAATTACAAGTCCACATCACTATCCAATCCTGACGACACCCCAAAGTGGGTGTAAGAACTGGCATCTGAAGTGAGATGCCAAATTTGACCCACTTTCAGCTTTGAGGTGCCCCATACAAAGTACTAAGCCGTGAACAGATGTAAGAATCCATCATGCAGGACAGTCCGGCTCCATGCTGCGGTGCAACAGACAAGTGCTTAGCACAGTCAGCCCAAGCTGCCCACCACAGTCTACCCAGGCCTAATGCCACGCTGCCATCACTGCCATTAGGCAAGGAAATTCAACCTCGTCTGCCTCCTCTATCGTGGTCGCACGAGGCCACATCATGATTATGATGTCCCAATGCCACCTCGACACCAGGCATCGCCACTGCATTGCTGCCCAATCAATGGTCAATGAACAATTTAATTGTAACAATCAAAATAATCGATTTCTGACAATATACTGTAATTGTATAGCTAAAAAATCCATTCACCAAGCAACGGTTGGTGTTTTCCTTTATCATCCCATCTGTTAAGTCTCCCCTGACCTTGCATTCTGGGTGACTTTTCAGAACCCCACCCCTTTCCCTAGACGTCTCAAGTTCCCTTCCCTTCACCCCTCTCCCTACCCATTCAATCTTTATGCTGGAAGGAGGGGTCACTGGCTTCAAATGTTTGCATAAGTAAAACCTTTCTCCTGCCATCACTTGGTGACTGGATTTTTTTATCTATCCAATTACTACATATTAAATGTGCAAGCTTCACTTGTAGGGGGAAATTCCTCTGGACCAATGCTGCCACTGACATCATCGAGGTCTGTGATCAAATTTTGTGTGTGTGTGTGTGTGTGTGCGTGTGTGTGTCTAGTTTAAAGCAATTCCCTCAACCACGTCACAGAGGCAACTAGAGATGGATCCAACATATTGCAAACATGGGTGGAGCAACTCCGTGTGAAAAATGATGATCTGCAAAGGCACCTCAGTGAGGCATTAGTAAATGTGATGCTGCAAAACAGCATTGTGCCTGGAGCTAGCCTAACTTCCCTATTTCTGTGTTCCCATAGGCGGTTCTAAACTAGGTGTAAACGTTGACACAGTAGTACAAAATGTAATGGATACAGGGAAACTGTCCCCATCGACTGACGAAAAGTTTATAGGAGTACCAGCACGAAATTGCAAGGAGTGGCTCATGCTTATGTAGATTCAAGGAAGGGCTGAGAAATACCAAGGCATTTGACATCCTTGCAGAATGCGTTGAGGATATGTACAGAGATAAATACAGTCAGCTACTATAAGGACAATCTTTCCATCAAATATCAAAATTCTGGAGAGGATTTCGAGTGATTTTCTGACCGAATAAGAGTTGTGTGTTGTCGTACATATGTACTAACAGAAAGTAATGAAAGGAATGAGATACCACTCAGTAAATCAGAAACTTGCTTGCAGATTCACTCATTTGCAGGATTGACCCCACAGGTACGTGACAAGGTGAAGTACACCGAGTACACTAAGATAGGCTACACAACTCACAAAGGAGGTGCAACAATTCGTCTAATCATCCACCGGGATAAAGCCCACTTGATGTGCATTCATTGTGAAGTGTGCTACACTCGTTGCAAATGACAAAAAGTTACACGGCTCCTTAGTGTTTGGCACCAGCATGTGCTTGTTTTAGAAAAATCAGACACGAGAGAGAAAACTGTCCATCTCTACAGCACTGGTCAGCTAACCAAGTAGGTCAATGAGGTGCTCGAAGGAATGTGAATACGCGAAATGTGAATGGGAGCAGTTCTGCCATTGCTCCTTGCTCCCCTTCTGCAAAGCCAATCCGGTAAGAGAGATAGGAATTGCTCAAGTGGTAAACGTAAGTTTGCAAGATAAATGAACAGAACTTCTACCTTTCTCATCAATACAGGCATACAAATAAATGTTTTGTTTGTTAGATATACTCACTGTCAACTGTACCCCATTCTAGCTGACTTTGCAACTTCATCTGAAGAAAAGAAACAACTTCTGTCAAACTTCTTAATGTACCACAAGATTCCTACATATGATACCAAGCCAATAGCCTGGAAAACTTATTGCATACCCTATCACTTGCAGCCTGCAGTAGACAAAAATGCCTCAGATTTACTAAAAGCTGGAGTAATTAAACCTTCTTTCAGTTCCTGGTTGTCACATACAGGGTGCACAGGGAACACTTTCAATCATTATTTATTGCAAAAGAATTAAACATTGTGCAGGTCTCATACATATTGCACTTTGAAGAGAGACTGTGAAAGTTTTTGTTTTTTACAAACATTTGATATGCGAACCATGAGAGACCCAGCACATGTCAGTATGGTAATTGATACCTTGCCATACCCATCCTAGCATGGCATCGTCGACTGTGGCAGTCGCTTCCCGTATTCTCTCCCGGACCTCTGCTGTATCACGTGGTAGAGGTGGTACATACATCAGATCTTTAATGTGTTCCCACAGAAAAGACTCACATGGAGTGAGGTCTGGTGATCAGGAAGGCCATTTCATGAAACAGCTGTCCCCTTTTGTAGCACGGCCAATCCACCAATGCAGTAGCTCCGTGTTCAGGTACCCACAAACTTCAAGATGGAAATGGGGTGGAGCCCCATTCTGCTGAAACATGTCCAGTGACAGTGCTTTCGACAAAGAAGAATGGCCTGTACAGTTTTCGACGTGACAAGGCACAAAAAATATTTACCTTTGGGGAATCAAGCTCAAATTCAATGCATTTGTGTGGATGCTTTGTACCCCATATTCGACATTTATGACTGTTCACTTTCCCATTTGTCAAACTACAACATACCTCAACTCACCATGCTTGTGACTAGCACCAACTATCGGCAAATTACCAAAATACGCTGTGGCAGTTGTAATGCTGTAAATATAATACGGCCATTAATCTGTATATTTTAAATTTTTTGTTCCGTAATAATTTTGAAAAATTAAGTAAATACTATAACGAGAGTAAGCTTTTGTTAAGTGTAGTTCATCTGTTAAAAATAACCTCTTTGATGTAGGTGGAATAGATGTATTAAAACATATTTTGTAAATAATTATGTAATATTTCAAGTACAACTGTAATTAATTATGTCAATTTTGTATGTATGTGCTGTCATGCAATTGTAGATGGTTCATACTTAGGGTTTTTGTAAGCAGAAGTGTAAAATGAAAATGTGTAGGGATCATAGGCAGAACGGAACTCCGTTCTGTGGTGGAATGGGAAAGGTGGTGGGGCATGCGAGTGAGAATTGGTGCGCAAGTGACACACACAGTCGGTAGCTGCCCTGCAAGTGGTGAACGTGCTCAGACGTGTTCTACATGATTGGCGCAGTACAGCAATAAATTAATAGCTCAGAAATTTGCCATTTTATCGTCGCCAACAAGAGGAAGATAGAGCTATGTACATCAAGAGCCGTACCTGTGCAATGTTACTACGCAGCACCGCCTCACGCCACCTTCGACATCAGTAACAGGCAAAGTACTTTACTTAGAAGTGTATCACAGTAAGAACCATCCTTCTTCAATCAGTGGAATATAAGCGTTAAATGTACCTTTGTGTTTAACCATAATTTTCCAATTTCATTTACCTCAGTAGGGTCCTTACCTAAACGAATTTATTCCGAGTATTCTGATTTTTATTGAAGCTTGAATAATAGTAAATTACTGGCAATACTATTGTTTTGGTAGTAAATTCTGAAAATCATTGTTAAATACTAAAGTTTGCACATATCGGTTTAAGAACCACCGCTTTGCGTGACCATGAGGATAAGTTTTCAATAGCATTTTTGAAAGTAAGATAACATAATTGTTTAACTGCAACAATCTTAACAGTATTTGTTACTTCTCTATGTCAAAGAAAGCCAGACAAATATTGGTGTTAGTTAAATGTTAACAAATAAAAGTCCTAAAGAAATGAAATCTAGTCGTGTTAAATAATAGTTTTGGTCATATGAATAATAGCTATAAGTTTAATATTTTTTTGTATCCTTGTTGAAACATGTGTGTGTTTTCTTTAAATAATTACTGAAGTATAGTGGTAAATTCCATAAGTAACAGAAAGTGGGATTAATAGTACTTACTGCCAAATGACCCAAGTAAATGGAAATTAAGAGGTTGTGTCTCAGTTACATAGTAAGTGAAAGCAGTTATTTATTCAGTGTCGAAAATTGACTTCATCTTTTTGTGTGGACACTGTGCCCGATTTGGGCTGGCGGCCGTTTTATTAAGCGAAACAGTTTATTGTTATAACAGGCTTTGTCTGATAAAAGGTTTCCAAAAGTAATTATTCTCACTGCTTTTACCACAAACTGTATGATTCAGAGAAAAATAGTTCAATAATTTACCATTAGGTTGAACACGGCTAAAATCACTCTCTGAGAGTCGATGGTTTGGAGTGTGCCTGTCACTACTTACTACACAGTTCTGACACTCCGAATCGAGGATCTTGCATCTTTACAGTGGTAGAACTTAAACGTTCTGGTACCGTATTGACGAGAACGCGAAAGAACCGTTGCACGGTACACATGAAAAAAGAACTTTCAGGGTTTCTCTTCAAAATGACATATGTATGATATCTGTACAATGTTTTGTTCTTGTGCAGGGTGTATACGCGGACAAGGAAAAAAAAATCCCGGATTTTTCACGGATAAAAATACACTTTCTCCCAGGTGAAAACAAGCTTTCTCCATGTTAAGTGACAGTATATTTTCCCTTATCAATCCTTTGAATGGTTATGGTTTTATACATGGGCGTAGAATTTCCTGGCACAATAGAAAACGAAACTCAGGGAAAAAGACAAGATTTGGAAATATCTTTCATGTGCAGCAACATGCATGCTGCGTATTTTCGTATTACAAAAGTATACATTGGAATTCCACCAAACGCCACATGTTACTTTCCAAATCACTGAAATCAAGATTGCGATGCGCTTTTGTAAGCCAGTCATAGCTCATGTCACGTGATCTCGCCAGCCGATATTCAGAGCATAGGACACGTGATGTAGTCAGCCAGCAGCAACATCACTGCTAAGTAGCACGAACACACAAACAGGGAAAGTTAATAGTTTAAATTAATATATATGGTGTTGCTACAAGAAAAGCAAAGCTGTCACATATAATATTGGTCTCTAAGGTTAATATGCTGCAAGAGAAGTTAAGCTTTCGCATATAATGTTGATCTTTTTTGTGTGTGTTGCACTTTGAGATACATCACACAAATGTGCCAGTAAAATTTACAATAATGAGATAAATGTCTGATCTTCAGGGTTCAAAATTCTTCTAAATGACTCATCATCAAAGAGTTGATTTTTAAATGAGTCAAACGCTCTTTAATTTAATAAATTCATGGCACATTCTTGCACATAGTTCAACTTACGTAGAAGGATATTTACTTTGAAAGTAATGCTTTTGAAACCACTAGTCGCAATATTTTCCCGTGACCTGTCAGAAATAGGTTTGTTTCACCAGTTGCCAGACAGCGCAAATAACAGGCGACACAGCTATCATAACATAGGAAGCCCGTATGTGCGTACGTGTTAAACACTGAAAGATCATACATTATGTCATAAAAGAAACAAGACATTAGAAGATACTCCATGAGCATCGGAATTTCGTGAACCATATTAAAATGTGCACATTTAAAGTGCACACTCGTATGTCCAGATTTCCAATGAAGTAGACCTCAACTTGATATTAAGCTTTTCCGTGTGGCTTTGCGATGTAAATTTTCTTGGAGCACCAGTATTGTATTATATCATATTTGGTTCTTAATTATGGCATAATGTCATATGTGCTAGGGGGAAAAAAAACCATGCACGTGAAATGCAGCGAACAGTTGAAACTAGCCAGCACTGTTGAATTAAACATTTCGTTTCAAATACATTGACTGCCACTGCAGAAAAGATTAATAAAAGCCAAATTTCTTTAGCAAACAGACAAAAATAACTTCATTGTTCCACAAGGCAATTAATGCTTGACTGTCAGAAAGGTAGAAATAAAATAAAATCTGAAACTAATGCCATATTTTAGCCTTCCATAATTATGTGAATGTATTTTAATTCACTTGATAGCTCCCGGCCACAGACATCCGTTTTGTTTTGATTTGACGTGAGAGTACATGAAGGCGAAACAGCAAAATCACTAAATGTTGACACAGATCACGTGGAGACTACCCACTACAACTCTACTCTGACTGCTCTGCGCATCAGTCCCAGATCTACGATATTTGCGCACCGGATCAATACTAAAAAAATCGAATTTTCAAAAATATGTTCATCTTGTAGCGCACATCTTTCTGAAAAGTCTGAAGCATAAAACATGTGTGTTCGAGGAAATGTAAGACATATTATTTGGTCTTAAGTACGCCAAAGTGCAGTGCCATGCCTCTTGACAAATCATTCTTCTAACGCATATCACTGTATTTCGCTCTGTGGAATTGAAACGTGTATATTTTGTAATGGATGCCATCAAACTATATTCAGGACAGTGGAAATTGAAATGTCCTGTGGGGCCTCACCTGTTCCCAGTCAACCAGTTTGACAGCCTGCCCCTTTTCAAAAAACAAAATCTCACAATTAATAGCGGATGGGATTTTTTGTAATCAGGAGAACAAGAACTCTTCAGAAAATCTGAACTCTTTATTGCCTATTGGCTAATAACTTGCTGTTTTGTGTGACATAAAATTAAATATAGGATACATAAAACCAATAAAGACAAGAGATAATCAAGAAATTATGCATTTCTTCAATCCTTAGCTCCTAGCATTTTTTTCTCTCTAATCTCACTACAGCTTTACATGGTGTGCTTTCCTTTCTGGGAAAGGATCTACGGTATTACCTCATCAAAGTTCGTGAAACTTTTGCTACATGAAAAATAAAAATGTCATTATCTACAACTGAAAAAGCTGTTAACAGAAATAATACCCAAGACTGGTATGGTTTCTCGATCTGATTACATCTATTTTGTCGCTGTCTGCTAGGTAAAACATAATAGGCCTTTCTAATATGTCAGCAGTTTTGTAACACACACCAAACAAACAAGACTGTTTTGGCACCAATGGCCATTTTTATAACACTACAGAATATAGTTCACAAAGTACCAATATCAAATGCCTATTAGGCCTACTACAAACAAAAAAACTTAATGTTAGGAAATAGTTTCACTTTCATTCATATGCACCAGTTTCTCAAGCATGAGACCGAAAAGTAGTATTACGAAATTTTTATATAAATTTGGGATTGTCTTATTCTCCCATAATTTGTCCCCGTTTCTTCTCCTTCCTCGTTCCAGAAACAATCTTGTCACCACCAATTCTGTAGCTATTCGTGCCATTGTCAAAATTTGTTCGCTGATTAGCTTCACTAACCCTGCCAGAATCACATGTTAGGTTATCCCGCAATTGTTTTCCAGTTAGGCGTTTTACGTTTTTGTGCAACACGTTTTCCATGTTACTTCCAGAATGGAACTTAAGTGGCTGCTAGACAAGAACTGTGCTACTGGTCCTTACTAGTGTAGCGATATGGCCAAAAATTTTCTGCCAAAATTTCATTTCCTTTGATACACAGAGAAGATAATACATAATCTTTCTCACCTGTTATTCCTGACAGTTGTTTATTTCCACTCTGGTAGTCTGAATCTATGGATTTCGCTAGTAATTATAACAACACTGATCTTTCACAAATCCAATCAACCACATAATCAGACAGCAATTGGCATTCATCCGTTTGGCTTTAGTCTGCTCAGATCGTATAGCCCTGTCCCATCTACGGGAAGTTTATTTCTAGATGCGATGAGACATCACATACACTATGCATGCATTCAAAAATCTACTTATGATTCAGTCAGAAATCAACTTAAAATGTGTTCAAAATCCAATAGGGATGCGTTTCAAAATCATATGAATAATCAATAGACAAACATGCGCTGCATGCTAGGCACTTTGTGATACAAGTTTTTTTCCTCAAGAATATGAATTTGGCGCCCCCTTTTACCGGTAGCATCTAGCTGCTTGATGCGACTGCTTGCACAGCCAACATCCACATTCCTGTAGCCAGAATTAAGAGAATCTACTACTCAAAAGCAACTCAACTGCGCATGCGCATGAGCCCGCTCGTAACTGCTAAAAGAAATCTAATGTAAACAGTTGTGACTTCACGCTCATCGGAAGCAATTTGTTGTTATGAAGCATTGTATAGTCTTCCTAAAGCCTTTGACACATTTTGCATTTGGCAGACACTTGCACGAGCACTGTGTGTCGTCGTCGTATATGGCGCATTTCCTTTGCAATTTAAGTAATTTTCGTTCTTTTTCTCTCGTTTATCTTATACTGTCGAAGTATTATTCTGCAGTAGTGGGGTACAGTAATATCCTTTGTTAGAGTATCGGTTCTTACCAGCCAAAATTACAAAAAATTAACTGAAAACAATCAAAAATAACTAGAATTCTAAAAAAAAAAACGGTTGTCCCGGGTCGTACACACCTTGTTTATGTACGCTCGTTACAGTGGTAATCCCCAACAAAACCAGTTACAGAGGAAAAGCTTGCAGCATTTTTTGCAAGGATTGATGATATTTTCAATCATCTTGTCAAATGCAAATTCTTCACCATGCTCCAGCTACTATCAGATTCATGTAGCTATTAAAGATGGAGAAAAAGACAGCTTTTGTTGTACCCTGTGGGCATTATGAATATCAAAGAAAGCCCTTCCAACCCCCCCTCCCCCCCAAACACCCGCCTCTCCCCCTGCACAACATTTTAACATTTTGATGATTTACTTTTAGAAGGTTTAAAGCCAACCATGTGACTAGTATACCTGGATAACACAGTTGTCTTTTCAAATTCAGTGAGAGAACATGCAAAGTAACTAAAAAACATACTAACCCATTTTAGTGATGCTAATCTAAATTTGAAATTCAAAAACTGCGATTTTGCACTATCATGATTGCACTATGCAGGCCATATAATTTTAGCATATGGTTAAGACCAGAACCACAATTAAAAAATGCAGTGAATGATTTTCCAGCATCGAGGAACATTAAAGAATTGCAACTGATTTCTCAGGTTAATAAATTACTATCGCCATTTTGTGGAGAACTATCTGGTCACCACAAAATGGCTTGTAAAATTACTAACGAAGGGAGTTGCTCCTGTCTGGCCAATGGATAGCACGAGGGCCATGTTAAAACTGAAAGACATTCTTAACAAGTGCACCTGTCTTGGGTTATCGGCATTTTGCTCTACCTTTAATCTTGTTGTGTGATGCTAGCAATGTCTCAGCTGGTTGTATTTTGAGTCAGATACAAAATGGTGAAGAAAAACCAATTGGTTATGCTTCACGTCAGGTGTAGCAGCTGTGCAAAATTACACCACCACACAAAATGAACTTCTGATTCTTGTTTTTGGCACCCATTACTGTCAGTGTTACCTACAGGCATGACAGTTCACAGTAATTGCAGATCGTGTTGCTTTACAGTGCCTTTTGAGTTTAAAGGATCCCAGCAGTGGACTTGTTAGGTTGGCCTTAAAACTCTGTGAATATGACTACATAACCAGACTTAAGCCTGGAAAGTTAAATCAGAATCCAGGTGCCTTGAGTACAAAAATTAAGATCCTGTAAGTAGATGATGTGCTTACTGAGGAATTAAAGAAGGCACAAGAATCCCGAGACTACTGGCAAGTATATACTGCGACAAAGTCATGAGTGTATACAGACACATCGTAATGGGGAAAGTGCCACAAATAAATTAGGATATTATGTTCAAAATTGTCTTTTTGCAGAGAGTGCAAGAACAAAAACCAAATGTACCTCTTCAAACTATATCTGAGGTAGCTGGACCTTTCAAAGTCTTAGCACTCTATATTGCTGGACCATTTGCCTTAACAGTAAAAAGTAACATACATTTTATCTGTCGCTGACCGTTTCTCTCATCATCTTATTGTGTGACCCACTGCAGATATGGCCGCTGAGATGGTTGTGAGAGCACTGGTAACTTATTTTGCACTACAATCTAGAAGTCCAGAGGCCATTATAGCAGACTGAGGGACAAACGTTACGGCCAATCTTATCATACAGATATCTTGACTGTTTAAAATAAAGAAGTTCAGAGCTACGTCATTTCATTCTAAGAGTAATGACAGGGTTGAACACATTCATAAAACAGTACCTAGAATCTTATCTTATAACATGATTAGCTTCCCCTCAGACTGGGATTGTCTATTACCATATGTGATTTCATCATACAACACCAGGATACATGAAACCACAGTGTTGATTCCCTTTGAGGTTCTTTATCACCAAAAAATCCATTCATGTTTCAAGACTTATAAGCTGTCACCTGAAATGAATTCCAGCAAAGTGAAGTACATGGCTAAAAGATTAACATTTATTTTGAAGAGAATTCAGCAGAACAATGCAGCTGAACATGGAGACAGCTCCATAGTTGAAAGGATGCTAGGATGCTGATATACCCATTAGGAGATCATGGGATGTTATGACAAACTGCCATGAAATTGGGAAGAACTAAGAAATTTACATGACCCTGCACTAGACCATTATAGATGCTGCATTTCACATTGCCTGTCAACGTTTAATTACAAATCAGAAGATTATAGCTCAATTTGATCGCTTGACCAAGTATAAAGATATATAGCATCTACTGTAGTGGATCCAGCAAATCTCAGAAATGTTTAAAACAGATTTTGGTATAATTTACATTCTGTTACCCCATCAATTTACAGTATAGGGATTATGCTGTACCCTGTTTACATAGAAAACATCAACCCAGTCACATATGTTGTCTGATACCCATATCACCATACTTTTGATAATAAACATTGGTGCAGTATTAAGTCGAATTGTTTTTATAAATCAGGAAATATTCCATCTACCTTATTCCCTCAATCTTTGTCTTTGAGGATGGTATGTGGAGTAAAACAAATAAATAAATACAAAAAAAGTGTAGGGGGGTGTTGTGTGATGGAGGTTTTCAGAATTCGTGCTTGTTGGTTTAGAGGAGGTCATTCTGCTTGAAATAACTGTAAATATTTGTAGAGGTGTCATACCTCAACAGCATCTGAGTGTTGGTCCATAGGTTCAAGCGATTGCCACAGTATATCTCTTTCTTATTTTTAAAACCAGTTTTAATATAATATTTGAGTTTCCTTTAATACCTGTAGTATTTTTAATTTTCTTATTTGCTACAAAGGCTACACTTGTATTTACTTCCACTCTTTTCATCTGTAATAAAACATACGGCCTGATTTTAATTCCATTTGGTCTGGATTTTTTTCAACGCTTCTGATAACCTTTCTACATATTATTTGGTCTTAATTAACTCCTCTTGCAACTCCACTAACCTAGATCGTGATCCCAGAGTTCTGCAGTTTATTGTCACTGTTTAAGAAGTTGTAGAAACATTTGTGTTTCTAAGGCCCAAGTGATCAAATGCAGAAGTAGCTGTATGTGCCCTGTGGTCTGAGGCTATTGCCCAAGTTTCCTAAGTACAATTTTATATATTCAGCATTAACCATTCTGTATAAGAGTACAACTCTTGATTCTTTAGATACTTTGGGAAGTTGAGGCGAAATTGACGTAAGATAGCACTTATACTGTGCATGCTTTTAGCGATGACATAGCATCATGCTCAAATCTTAACGACTTTTTTTCCATTTATGGACTTCTTTTTTACTTTCTGCTCTGTTGTGGTTAATATAAAATTAGTACCAGACCTAAAATTTTGACAGAGTTAAGTCTCTTCTTGGAAAGTTTTGTGTTGAAATTTCAATGCAAGCGAGAAAAAGTTTATTTTCTACCAGTTATAAATTTTCTCTAGATTATTTATTAATGTACCATAAACCTTGTTATAATGTTGTATTTTTTATCTTATCTTGTGTCCTGTCTTACATTTGTAACTTATTTTACATATATACTCCTCTACTTCATTGTGTGCAGTAGTCTGTTACAATATCTTACTTATTGATAGTAGTAGTTCCTTTTACCCTATTACTAATTGTTTCACCTCTCCATTCATTTGTTATTTCAAAATAACTTCTTTCTTTTATAATCCCATGTTAAGGGTTTCAGAGTCTTGCATGCTTACAGATTTGTTTTGTTACATTACTGATTAACAGAAAATTACTTCTGAAATGTTCACTTTCTATACAGAATGATTCATATTTTGTGTACATGGTTTGAGTTACACTAAAACAAACAGAGTAGTGTCAGAAATTTGACCCCATGTTACTTCTACAGTAATTGAAAAAAGGTAGATGAAATATCTCATGTATAAAATTTACTCTGTGAGCTATTGATTGATACTGTTTTTTGGAGATAGCAATATTATGTAGATCAAAATATGGAGTGACATATGTACCAGGCACATCAATGCTGCCCCTAATGCATTGTGTGCGTGCTGTGGTGCCAGTGATGAAAATGAAGTAGTGAGGCATGTCATTATTGAGAAATAGCATCTCGTATGAAATGGCAGTCAATTAGATACATTGTCATGATGGTTTTTCAGTCTAGTAGGCAACCTGATAAGAAAACTATGAATAATTATGCTAGAAAAATCAAAATGGTTATTATACAGGGTGTTACAAAAAGGTACGGCCAAACTTTCAGGAAATATTCCTCACACACAAAGGAAGAAAATATGTTATGTGGACATGTGTCCGGAAATGCTTAATTTCCATGTTAGAGCTCATTTTATTACTTCTCTTCAAATCACATTAATCATGGAATGGAAACACACAGCAACAGAATGTACCAGCGTGACTTCAAACACTGTGTTACAGGAAATGTTCAAAATGTCCTCCATTAGCGTGAAAGCGAGGCGACACAGAACTGTCTGATTTTGCAGTCAATATTTGTTGATAATGTCTGCTCTTGGCACTTATGTGAGTCTGTATTTGGGGTTACAAAGTCAAGTCTCTTTAGCAAGCAAGCTTAGATTCAAATTATTACTATCAGCTAGTTGCATTGATCAGTGGTTGCCACCTAAGTTGCTCATTAACAGATACTAGGTGGTCAATTCACATTTCAAAATGAATTGATATCGTTGATTGGCATAGCACATATACAATGCATTAATTAATTCCTTTGAATGACACAGGCTTCAGTTAACGCAGCATGATGTTTTGTCTGTTGAAAATTATTTCCTTTAATATTAATGTGGAATACTACATCATCATCATCTTTATTGTTATTCTTATTGTCCAGGGATATGCCATACTTGGTTCACTTCTTGTGATGCTCGGTTCGAAATCGTAGGACACTACCGTTTTTCCTTAACTTGGTTTTTAACAACACAGTTTTTTTTTAATATGATTCACTACTATGAATGGACACACTTGTTTTTGGGCATGATGCAGTATGAAACTGACCAACTGAGCTATATACAAAATGACAATTTCAGGGCCTACCCTCCAAATAAATTTCTTGGCCAACCACTGTCTCATCTGTACTTAGTCCTTTATCTATTGTTGTTGAGTACTGTCTTCATGTTCTGCCAGTCACCAGGTACTTTTGACGAGTTTAAGCACAGCTTGTGGGTTTTCCTTGAGCGCTATTGATGAGTTAACTTAAGCCATCCTGCTGCCCCCTGACCACTAATGACAAGTATAAATGCGCAACTTCACAGGCAGCTGTGTACTGTTCATGAATTTAAGTGCACAATAGAGCTTTGAACCTATTTTTTAGCAGTTTCTCACAGTTCTGGCTACTAAGTTGGTAGTAGTAGTAGTAGTAGTAGTAGTAGTAGTAGTAGTACTGTGTCTACTACGATATTATTTCACTGCATTCAATTTTACTTGATCTTACTGTTCATCAATGTTTGGGATTACAGAAATGTCCGATTCCACCCGTATGCTTTGAGCAATGACGTCACCAATATGGCGGACACGACCATTCACAATGTCTCCAATATGGCGCCTATGAGGTCGTTATGTAAACACGATTACAAAATCCATAAATATAATCAAACTCACGGGACCAGTGCGGGAAATTGGGGGTTTTTGGGTGGGGACAAACTAAAAACACACACACACACACACACACACACACACACACACACACACACACACACACACACACGACAACATAAAACCAATCAAAATTTCCCCAATTCCACTACATTCACAATATTCACAGGAATCTGTCACTTCCCTTCATCTACATAGCTCAACCACAATTACCGATACCACAAAATGAAAATTGATATCTAGAAAAATTGCAACACTGCGACTACACATACCATCAAAAATGGGAATCGGACACTTCACTTGACCTATATAGGTCAACGGCAGCTCACAATACCAAAACACGTAGCTACAACGAGTCATTGGAATTGGACACTTCCCTTGACCTATATAACTCAAATACAACTGACAATACCAAAAAAATTGAAATAAAGTTCTTCCCCTAAGATACATAAATCAACCACAAGTGCTGATAACAAAACACCAACCATCAACACATGCAGTAAATAACACTGACCCAACAACACACAAATACCCCACCAATCATCATAACATGCAAACAATAGATCCAAAAAAATGGCTACTTACCACAAAAAAGTTCCAGCACTACATACTAGGTCAGCAACCCCAATCCCCCCACCTCTGCCAAACAAACAAACAAAAACACATCCAAAACAAACCAGCCCCCCCCCCCTCAACCTTAACCCAATTAAACTTAGAAGACATATCCATACCAAACAAAAGAAGCCACAAATTAAATTAAATGACTTACCACTCAACAAACAGCAAGTGACACCACAATAACATAAACACAACACAAACTTGATTCTTAACTCAGTGAAACCAATTTCTGTTCTTCTATAACAGTCATGACCGATAAATGCACACTTCAAGCAGTGATAACCAAATGAACCCAATACACCACATAATACACGGACCATACACACACCACTTGAGGACACCTCCAACTGCAACAAGACGACAGCTACAAACACAACACACTCATAAACTAAACTCCGCACCGTCATGACGTCACACACCACAACATGCTTACATCACGGATCAAAGCCGATGGGTGGGATTGGACGCCTCTGTTGATCCAAATGTTTTTATCTTCAGCCCTTCTATTGAATATGTTGTTGTTGTTGTTGTTCCCTTCTTATTGAGGAAGAAATTATGAAGATATGAAGCATGACAGTGGGGATGAATTATTCGAAGTTGATACGAGTGGTAACTCCTCCACAGATTCTGACCATGACAGTCTTGAAGTCATGTACCTCAACAAGTGTAACATGTAGTCTTGTGTCAACAAGATGTAATTGATAGTCTGTCCGAGGAAGAAAGGGTGGTGACAAATTTGACTAGAAAAAAAATAATTTTAGTCCACTTAATCACGCATTTGAAGACTTGTCCTTAGGACACAGCAATCAGCCAGGGAATGATCCAAGCTCTCTGTCATTCTTCATGTTATTTTTCAGAGAAGATACTGTACTGACTAATACACAAACAGGAGGTTTGGAGTCCCTTGATGTCTCTTTCACACGTGTGAAGTGCACAGGAGTGAAAGTACCGCATACACTGCATCAGACAGACAAAAATTATAAATGATCCTCTGTTTATGGTATTGAAATATTCATAAATCAATAAAGATATTTCATACACTTGGATTTACATTTCTTTGAAGATTTTATTGCACAATTGGGCATAAAACAGATCATTTTCTTTCATTTATGAACTGATGGTTTTAAAGTTTCCTTGAGGTGTACGAGTCTCAGCTTTATCTTTAACAATTGTAGAAGCTGAAGAAATTAATTAAAATTTGTATCACAGCCATGACTTGAACCTTTTTTCAACTTTATTCAATTGACTGTATACATACAAATAGAGCACATTAATAAGAAATGACACATTATATTTAGTTTCAGATTTTTTTTTTTTTTAAATTTCTCCTTTATTACATTTTTGTTGACTATCTTTTCAGTGTTGGCAGTGTTGGGAGTTCATTTTAGTTTTACATTTAGGATATTTTTCCATGTGTGTGTTTTTGTAATGCTTTCAGTCTTTTTATGAAGTTTTTGAGTTAGGTTTGTTGACTTCTTTCCTCAGTGACGATTAATGGCAGCAAATAAACAGTTTTATGTTACTAGTGTAGGTCGGCTCAGTGACAGAGAGCTGTGACATCTCTCCCCCGCCCCCCTGTCCGCACATCTAGTACAGAAAAGGCTGCCCCAGGTACCCCATCCTCACTACACCTCAAGGTGGCACTCTGGACCCAGTTGACTGTGGCCAACAAAGCTTCCAGCTGCATTTGGACTGTGGCTAACTCCTCCTGCATCCGCACACAACAGACACAGTCCCTATCCATCTAGCTAATATGTGATTTACTATAAGAAACTTAAGGAAACCTACTGCCACACTAGGTTAACAACTACACTCTAGGTGGCAGAAAGGACACTCAACAATGAAAAACAATAAATATTTATGGTAGAAGCTAGATCTGGTGCTTATTTTGCTGCTAGGGCTATCAAATGGATACTACAGGAAAAAACAGTGACCTACAGTATACTGCTAGGGGCTATATAGTGAATGTTATTTATAAATGTTAAACAGTAACCAGCGGTAAACTACACCTACTGGTAATCCCTCGCATTTACAGTGTAAACAAACGTTTACGTACACGCGAAAATGGCCTAATAAAACTATAAAAACGGCTACATTCAATGTATCGAGTCGAAATGACACAAATAAACGTAAATACTGAGTATTGTACACTGACAGATGCAGGTACAAAACAAAACCTTTAGCTAACAATAAGAGTTCAGAATGAAAAGCACAAATACGAGTTCTACTTTATAGGAACCCATAGGCTCACAGTACACGATCACTAATGCCCACAACAAGCTAAGGAAAATAAGCAGACGCGAGGAGAGTATTAGATTTCTGCTAACTAAACCGTATGTAAGAATGGCTCAGAAGTTTTATTGTAACATTGATTTACTCAGACATTTTAGTGTAACACTAATTTACCACGTATTTTACGTCTACTTAACTGTTAACGCTCACAGGTTGCGCTAGTCAAACGTATGCAAGTGGCGTTAAGAGTTCACCGTCAGTATCACTTTTCCTAATAAAACTTATAAAAACTGCTACCTTCAATGTAACGAGCCTAAATGACACTAATAAGCGTGAATACTAAGCATCCAACACTAACTTAAACTGATTAACCCTCGTATTTATAATGTAAACAAACGTTCACGTACACGCGAAAAATGACCTAATAAAATGTATAAAAACTGCTATGTTCAATGTATCGAGTCTAAATGACACAAACAAACGTAAATACTGAGTATTGTGCACTACTTAATTGATGTTCCCGCGCATTTAACAATGTAATTTAAGAATGTAAACAAACGTTTGCGTACACGCGAAGCTGTCCTTCGCTTTTCCTATTCAAACGCAAATAAAAACTGAAACCTTCAATTTATCAAGTCTATTTCACACTAATACACGCAAATACTATAGAAAATACAGAAAAAACTGTTAATTACATATCTCGTAACACTCACTGAAAAAGACGTAAAATTCTGCTGTTGGCCACACGAGCGACAAGATTCACACTGGTTTTGAATGCATCTGCTGGTTCTGCGATACTGTCATCACCCTTCGTGTACTCAGTACTGTGTAGTCAGCAGCAACCTCGTGGTGTTGTGGAAATTTGTGTGTGATATTCTCCAGGTAATTTATAAGCGTTTATAAACTGCAAACAAGAATAAGTGAAGAAATGTGTTTCGGAAGTAAATTAACATGGTACTTAATTTCTATCACAGTAACAGTTGAGTTTGATGAGTGTACTAGTTCGCGAATATCTTGTGATGACTCTGCTGTTTGAGGCTGCTGTCTTTTTTATGTTTTAATTTTTAATGGGTACATAAGGATGAGATTTTATTCTGTATTTATTTGTGATCACATCACCTATAGTGTGCTTGGTGACGGTGTGTGAATGTTGTAATTTTTCAGGTTATGTTCGTAACAACTAAATACCTGAGTTGTTAGTGCTTGTTTTTGGCCTGACCGTTAAAATCGCTACGTGTATCTTCGTAAAAGAAACGGCTGAGTGTGTGACGTGCTGTCAGGAGCAGTTTGTCTACGAAGTAATGTCCTCATATACTTAGTGGCTAACGAGAAAAGGCTGACAGTGAAATTCAAAGGTTGCCCATGTTAGTGCGCTTATTTTGACTTACTTAGCAGTAATAATGATTGTGATGATAATTTTCTGTGATGTGATGTAGACATAAAGCGGCTCCAGATCTTAGGGCTAACGTAAGCATTTTTTAAAGTGCCCACAGTTACTACATCATTTCATGGTTTGAGTATGTTCGCATGAAAGGAAATGCTGCAATTCTCTTGCATTTTGTTAGTTTTCACTGTGCTTTGATTATTCGTGTCGTTAGTATTCTTGTAATCATATGTAAATACCAGTTTGTTGTAGTGTGTGGGTTTTAATGGAGTTCTGTATAAGAGTACTGCAACATCATTTACGAACTGGCGAGATGCAAGGTACAGATTAACTATAATCTGCCTAACGTAAAGCATTACATGTCATCAGAACTCAATAGATCATTCATCATATTTACAGTTAGTATGAAGTCGTTTCAGTAAATCAGTTTTGTTAGAAAATGCTAACCAATGTTTAATCTTGATGGTAATCAAGAATGAGAACTTCCGCATTGCAATGTGCAGTCTACAGCAGGTATTGGTTTCCTTTAATAGCAGGTAAAGATTCTAAAATGATGACGCTTCCTGTAAATTGAGCATACATCCGTGAATGAATACAGATGAAGTAAGTTTCAAGGTAATGCCTACGTTGAAAATGCATATTCACTGATAAACAATCCGTATATCCGGATTTTCTTCATGTCCCTATCACACTGAAATTAACACAATGAACCAAGTATAGAAAGAAATATTTGATGTTGTTAAGTAATATCGCTGCAATCTATTTACTGCTGTGATTGTTTGTAATGCTGAAGTTAATGCATGCACACAAAATTACACATCTTCCATAATTGTCACAACAGGATGGTATCCATGAGCCAGTGTTACAAAGAAGCAGTAGCAACTTTAAATGCTCAGTTTCCATTGCATGTTATTTTATGATTGTTCTCACTCTTCATGACCTGCAAAATGTGAATGAGTTTATATCAATGAACACATTTTTCCTCAGCCACTTTGCATCTGTTTCCTGTGTAATCACCCATTTACTGCACGCAATATATGAGTGACAATACTGCCTTTGAGCTATACCTCATGGTAAAAACAGAAACTGAGTGGGCCAAAAACTTTTCTTATCTGATTGCTTTTTCTTTTCAGACTGTAGAACTGAAGCGATGGACCAGGAGCCAACTAAGTGGATAAAAAAAGATGAAACTGATGAAGTACAAACTGAGCTACACTTCATAGTAAGTGGCTTACTTGTATTTCTTAACAGGGTTTCATTAATTTATGTGTGCAGTGTGATGCGTGAATACATACAATTGATGTCATACAGCTGGAAACATGAATAATTCGGTTTACTAAACTGATGAACTTACTGTCTTAAATATGACATTTTGCACAGTGCATTGAAATAAGCCTTGTATTAAACCTCACATAGAATTGAGCAAGAGTTTCAATTTAATGTTTAGTAAACATGCAAAACTTTTTTAATGCACAACCCAATTATACTGATAAACTGGTTGCCATAAAGTGGATATATTCTGCTCTGATACACTTCTTTTGAATGACAAGCTTAATGTGCAACTTAAGAATGATTATGACTGTAGTGAACCTTAGCAGTGCCATTAAATTTATAAATAGTATGGCTGCAGTTAATGCATTATTGCAGTGTATCGTGGTATGGAATGAGAATTGTTTACTTTGAATATGTGAACCATATGTAAGTAGAACTCTCAGCAGTAAAGTTAAATTTCAGACAAATATCACATGGAAGCATAAATTGTTACACGGCAGAATGAATTTGTATGTTGGCAGCAAAGTTTTTATGAATCCATGGGGCTACACATTAAATATTGACAGGTTTGTCCATAACCACTTTCTGCATTTGCTGCACATTGTTACTCATATTGTTTGTGAAACTGTCACAATGATACAGTTACTGGTGTAAATAATCTTACATATACATGTCACTTGAAATCTG
Source organism: Schistocerca americana (assembly GCF_021461395.2). Classification (NCBI taxonomy): domain Eukaryota; kingdom Metazoa; phylum Arthropoda; class Insecta; order Orthoptera; family Acrididae; genus Schistocerca; species Schistocerca americana. The sequence goes on along the minus strand of NC_060129.1, from coordinate 33,727,635 downwards.
ATGTAGTGCAACCAGTTGTAGGGTATTCACCTATCAGCAGCAAACAAATTCACTTGGTGCCACTAGTATTTTTATCCTGCAAATGAGAATTGAGCGCACTGACACAATCACGCAAACTACTTGTGAACTATCTGTGCTGAAAAAATCTGTTTCAACATACATCTTGAGTGCAACTGCAGAAGTACTGGGATAGCATTAATGCAGCATTTTCATTTGAATATATGTGAGTACTTCAATATATATTATACAAACTATGTGAACAGCTTGCAATTCATTTGACAAGCATTATCACAACAGTAATCCTAAACAATCACTGTGAGGAAATGATAGGAAAATAAATATACTAAATTTTATTAAATACAGTAAAAGAGTGGTCAGACCCAACACAGTTCAGGCTTTGACTTTGAACCCTGATGTAAAGATGGTTTGGCATTCAGGATGATATGTATGCACAACACACATCATGTAAATGAAAAGCAGTTTGAAGATCCATTGACTTTGGACCTAAACTGGAGAACTATTCAAAGGCTACAAGGTTAAAATGTGGCTCTAGACCCACTCCCCCCTTGTAACATTGGTTGTAGTGGGAGTCTGATTCATAGTGCATCTCAAGGCTTAGCCTATGTTTAAAAGTGGCAGTGTGGCTGTGAGCTGACAAAGTCTAGAAATGTGAAAGCCAAGTAAAGGATATGGTAACAAATTGATCAGTAGCACAGCCTAATGTTAACCAAAACATCCAAATGGTGCCCATAACGTAACTTTTTACCTACAAGAAGTCTTCTCATACTCTGTGTGCTGTGTTAGTCGATGAACTGAACTTCCCTATGACCTTAACATTGTATCAGTTGAAAGCCACCTTATTTGCCAAATTAATTAAATGTTAATTTTTAATTGGTGTATATTTTGGGCATGAGCTCATGCTGGAAAGTAATGACACAAAATTTCTATTCGGAAATTATTGAAGCATTTTAATTAAAACAAACTTAATATTTAACATATTTATTCTTCGTGCTTGTATATTTATTTCAAACATAGTCACCTTGGCACTGAACACCTTTCTCCCAGTGAGACACCAGGTTGTTGGTGTTGTCACTGTAGAATGCTTGACTTCGTTGGCAGACCCACAGCCTCACCTATGCTTACACTAATTCATCACTATCAAAGTTAAGTCCCTGAAGGTGTTCTTTAAGTTTTGCAAACAGTTGAAAATTCATTTGCTCAAACCGGGTCAGTATGGAGGATGATCAATAATAATGAATCAAAGGCGTCAGTCTGTTGCAGGTGCAAAAAAAAAAAAAGTTGTGTATGGTCTGGCATTGTCATGCTGAAGGAGAGGGTGCTCCACATGTGTATGAACTATTTGAATTGGTGCTCTGTTGTCTGAGGGTTTTCTCACATGCTGACACAGTTAAATAACACACACACACACACACACACACACACACACACACACACACACACCCCTGTTCATCAGGAGGGTGCTGCATACTCTGTCAGCAAAGTGGTAACATCAACAGTGTCATATGCATGACAACTGATATTAAGAACAGAATCAAAATTTTGGAGGCATTATTTTCTGGCACACCCTTGTAATAAATTGATGCATTTTACAGTTGCCTCAAATGTTGCAGAATGGTTCCCTTGGCATTGCCCAGCATCCACTTGGAAGTCATAATACTAAATCCATATACACAGCAGCCAAAACATTATGATCACTGATCTACTGTCAGTATAAACTCATCCAGGCAATAGCATCTCACCTTGTCTTCTAGTCAGACACACACACGTTGCATGGAGTATCAGTGAGCATCTTGTCTTGTTGTAAAATAGGAAATGCGCACAATCTGAGTTTGACCAAGAGCAGATTTTGATGGCCTGAAGGCGTGGTATGAACGTTATGGAAGCTGCACAGCTTGCCGGGTGTTGAAGTAGTACTGTGGCAGTTGTCTTCAACTGAACGTTATGGAAGCTGCACAGCTTGCCGGGTGTTGAAGTAGTACTGTGGCAGTTGTCTTCAACACATGGCAAAACAAAGGTGAGACCATGGCCAGACGTTATGGGGTTGGGCAAGTACTCCTCATCACAGATGGTAGACATCATAGGCTAGGCAGACTGGTAAAACGAGACAGGCAACAAACTGTGGTGTAACTAACATCAGACATTAATGCTGGGCAGAGTACAATTGTGTCTGAATGCACAATGCTCCAAACACTCGTAATGATGAGTCTGTGCCGCTGATGACCCACGCCATGACATCGACAACAACTGAAATAGGTATGTAACTATTGGCGCTGGATGTTGGCACAATGGCCGAGCACTGCGTGGTCTGATGAATCCTGATACCTTCATCGTGCCATTGGGAGGGTGCATTTCCGTCACCCACAAGGGGAAGAGCCTCTTGACTCCTGTACTGTAGGGGCCTCCATTATACTCTGGGAAACAACTATGTGGGCACCCATGGGTCCAGTGGAGCTTGTGTGAGGCACTGTGTCACAAAAGAAGTATTGTAAACTGGTTGCAAAGCACATCCACCCCTTCTATTGTTGTGCTCTTCAGTGGCAAGACTGGATTGATGCAGCTCTCCATGCCACTCTATCCTGTGCAAGCTTCTTCATCCCCGAGTAACCACTGCAACCCACATCCTCCTGAATCTGTTTAGTGTATTCATGTCTTGGTCTCCCTCTGATTTTCACCCTCCACCCTTCCCTCCAATACTAAATCGATGATCCCTTGATGGCTCAGAACCTGTCCTACCAACCAGTCCCTTCTTCTGTAGGGTGGCACACGAAATGTGTTACCATTTTGTTTTTTAATATAAACTTTATTGTCAATACAATATGAAAGGAACATATACTACAATGAAGAGCTGTCCATGGAGATTTGTTCTAACTCAGTACATGCTCAATATGCCCACCATTTTGTTTCCCAACTTTCTTCAAAGGAACGCTGAAGTTAGTGAGTACCCTACAGCACATGTCTTCCCTAATTTCACTGAAAATTTAAAGAATAAGTCTTGTGAGCTCCATTAAATCACGTGGACAGTTCAGGAAATTTTTTCCCTTTAGGTACCCGCAAAGAAAAGAGTCACATGGATTGAGGTCTGGACTATTGGGGGGCCAATTTTGTCCATCATTGAAGCAACCTGGAAACCTGAGTGAATGATCCGCATGTCGAAATGCTTGTGTAAAAACTCCAACACAGTGTTTGCAGTATGTGGCCTTGCTCCATCTTGCATGAATCACTGTGTGTTGAAGGGCAAGGCAGTAGCAAGAAGCTGTGGAATGAATCTATTGCGAAGCATGCTCAAATAACGTTCGCTGTTCAGTTTCTTCAAAGACAAAGGGTCCAGTAAGTCCGTGACTGGAAATTGCTGCCCACGCTGTAATCCTCGGAGCATAATGTCATTCATGAAGCACTTGTGGGTTTTCAGTGGCCCAAAAATGTACATTTTGTTTGTTAACCACACCATCTAAATGAAAATGCGCCTCATCTGAAAACCAAACGTTGTTGAGAGTTTCTTCCCTATCCTCCACCCACTGAGCAAACAGTAGTCTCTGCTGCTTGTGTTCTTCAGTGAGCTTCTGTGCACTGGTCATCTTGTATGGGTACATGTGGAGGCCACTTTTAAGAATGCATTGAATGGAGCGACTGGGTATTCCCAGTTGCACTGCTGCCTTTCTACACAATTTCCCGGGACTTCTCTGTACAGCAACTCGTACTGCTTAAATATTCTCTGGCGAACAAACAGGCTTAGGCCGAGGTCGCTTCGATTCCAATACTGTTCCTTCCTGTACAAATTTATCGTACAACCCGTGAATGGTCTTCTTTCAAGGGACCCATCGTGTGTTAAACTGTTGTGGAAAACGACTGTGAGTCACAACAAGGCTTTTCGTTTCATGAAAAAGTAACACAATTGCCGATCGTTGCTGTGTTGTCAGTCTTCCATTGTCAGCCATTGCTGGTTACTAGTCTCCTAGTGGCAGTATCGTGAATTACATGTCATTTCGTAACTCATTTGTTTTTCCAAGCTCTGCTGGTACTGCTGCAGAGATCCCAGCGGAGTATCTAATGTGTAGTGTAAATTGTAAAAGAAACAATTGGTAACACATTTTGTACGCCACCCTATAGTTAAGTTTTGCCACAAATTCCTCTTCTCCCCAATTCTATTCAGTATCTCCTCATTAGTCACATAATCTACCCATCTAATCTTCAGCATTCTTCTGTAGCACCACATTTCGAAAGCTTCTGTTCTCTTCTTGTCTTAACTATTTATCGTCCATGTTTCACTTCCATACATGTATACACTCAAAACAAATACTTTCTGAAAAGACTTCCTGACACTTAAGTGTATACTCAATGTGAACAAATTTCTCTTCTTCAGAAATGCTGTCCTTGGCACTGCCAGACTACATTTTATATTCTCTCCACTTCAACCTTCGTCAGTTATTTTGCTCCCCAAATAGCAAAACTTATCTATTACCTTAATTGTCTTATTTCATAATGTAATTCTGTCATCATCACCCAATTTAATTTGACTACATTCCATTATTCTTGTTTTGCTTTTGTTGATGTTCGTCTTATATCCCTCTTTGAATGTGCTGTCCATTCTGTTCAACTGATCTTCCAGGCCCTTTACTGTCTCTGACAGAATTACAATGTCATTGACTAACCTCAAAGTTTTTATTTCTCCTCCCTGGATTTTAATTCCTACTCAAAATTTTTCATTTGTTCCCTTTATTGCTTGCTCAATATGCAGACTAAGCGACACCAGGGATAGGCTAAAACCCTGTCTCACTCCCTTCCCAACCACTGCTTCCCTTTCGCTCCTCCCCTTTTATAACTGCCATCTGGTTTCTGTACAAATTGTAAATAGCCTTTCACTCCCTGCATTTGACGACTGCCACCTTCAGAATTGAAAGAGAGTATGCCAGTCAACATTGTCGAAAGCTTTCTTTAAGTTTACAAATACTAGAAATGTAGGTTTGCCTTTCCTTCATCTATCATCTAAGATAAATCATAGGGTCGGTATTGCCTCACGTGTTCCAACGTTTCTACGGAATCGAAACTAATCTTCCCTGAGGTCAGCACCTACCAGTTTTTCCATTCGACTGTACAGAATTCATGTTAGTATTCTACAGCTATGACTTATTAAACTGATAGATCGGTAATTTTCATGCCTGTCAACATTTGCTTTCTTTGGAATTGCAATTATTATATTCTTCTTGTAGTTTGGGGGTATTTTGCCTGTCTCATACATTTTTCTGACCAGATGGCAGAGTTTTTTTCAAGGCTGGCTGTCCCAAGGCTATCAGTAGTTTTAATGGATGTTGTCTCCTCCCAGGGCCTTGTTTCAACTTATGTCTTTCAGTACTGTCAAATTCTTCATGCAGTATCGTATCTCCCATTTCATCCTCATCTACGTTCTCTTCCATTTTCAAAATATTGCCCGCAAGTGCATCGCCCTTGTATAGACCCTCTATAGGTCTCTTCAGTATTCCAGTAGGCAGTGTTTGTCTTGCCCCTAGTCATATATGCCTCTACATCCTAAAATTTGTCCTGTTACCATCCCTGCTGAGCCATTCTGCACTTCCTGTCGATCTCATTTTTGAGACGTTTGTATTCCTTTCAGCCTGCTTCATTTACTGCATTTTTATATTTTCACCATTCATCTATTAAACTCAGTATCTCCTCTGTTACCCAAGGATTTCTACTAGCCTCATCTTTTTACCTACTTGATCCTCTGCTACTTTCACTAGATATCTCTCAAAGCTACCCTTCCTCTTCTGCTGTATCTCTTACCCATGTCCTTGTCAATGGTTCCCTAGTGCTTTCTGAAGCACTCTACGATCTCTGATCCTTTCACTTTATCCAGATCCCATCTCTTACAATTCCTACCTTTTTGCAGTTCTTTCAGGTCTGGATAGATATCTGCTTATTACACATTGCAACCTTCTCCAAATGTCGGCGGTATCTTTCAGTCAGCAGACAAGATTGGCCTGTATGCTTTTATGCTGCATGTGTCCCTTCATGCTTCCACTTCACTATCTCATCAGAAACAGTGGACGTAGGAATGTTCAGGAGTGTGGAAAGCTCGCATACAGACATGTGACACCAATGACACCCTATCATCTGACCACATTCAAAGTCAATGAGCTCCGCGGAGCGCCCCATTTTGCTCTCTCACGATGTATAATGACTACTGAGGTCTCTGATATGGAGTAGGTGGCAGCACAACACACCAAATATGTAAAAGTAAGTTTTTGGGAGTGGCCCGAAGCTTTTCAGCACATAGTGTATGATGAAGTTGTGCTCTATGCAAAATTCTACCAGACGGCTTCCTCTTTCATTCCTTACCCACATTCCATAGTCACCTCCTCCTTTTCCTTCTCTTCCTTTTCCTACTATTGAATTCCAATCCCCTATGTCTATTAAATTTTCGTCTCCCTTCGTTATCTGAATAATTTCTTTTATCTCATCATACATTTCTTTAATCTCTTCATCATCTGGGGACCTAGTTGGCATATGAACTTGTACTACTGTGGTAAGTGTGGGCTTTGTGTCTATCTTGGCTACAATACTGCATTCACTATGCTGTTCATAGTAGCTTACCCACACTCCTGTTTTTTATTCATTTTTAAACCTACTCCTCCATTACCCCTATATGATTTTGTATTTATAATCCTGTATTCATCTGACCAGAAGTCTTATTCCTCATGCCATCAAACTTAACCAATTCCCACCATATTTATCTTTACCCTATCCTATTCCCTTTTTAAATTTTCTAACCTGCCTGCCTGATTAAAGGGTCTGACATTCCATGTTCCAATTTGTAGAACATAAGTTTTCTGTCCCCTGATAACGATGTCATCCTGGAGATCTGAATGGGGGACTATTTGACTTCCGGAATATTTTACCCGAAGAGGACACCATCATCATTTAATGGACAGTAAAGTTGCATCCCCTCGTGAAAAATTAAGGCTATAGTTTCCCCTTGCTTTCATCCGTTTACAGTACCAGCACAGCAAGGCTGTTTTGGTTAATGTTACAAGACCAGATCAGTCATTCATCCTGACTGTCGCCCCTGCAACTACTGAAAAGACTGCTGCCCCTCTTAAGGGACCACATGTTTGTCTGGCCCCACAACAGATACCCCTCCGTTGGGGTTGCACCTACGGAACGACTATCTGTATTGCTGAGGCACACAAGCCTCGCTACCAGTGCCACAGTCCATGGTTCATGTTAGGTCCACTCCTTTGTGACGATCATGTTTCCCATTGAGTAAACGTTTAAGTGTCAGGAAGTCTTTTCTGAAAGTATTTGCATTGAGTGTGGCATTTTTCATGAAAACAATGCACCATTTCACAAGGCCATGAGTGTGATTGAGTGGTTTCAGGAACACAGTGGTGAGTTCCAATTGATGTGTTGGCCACCCAACTCGCCAGCCCTGAACCTGGTTGAACAGATCTGGGATGTGATTTAACATAACGTCAGAGATCATCCCCCCTTCCAGAATTTATGGGAATGAAGTGGCCTGATTGTATAAATATGGTTCCAACTTCCTCCAGTGATCTATGAAGGCCTCATTGCTTCTGTGCCACTATGTCTCCCTACTGTTGTCTGTGCCAGAGGTGTACATACCAGCTTTTAGATGAGTGATGATAATCTTGGGCTGATCAGCCTAATGCAGTTACCATTATTGAAAGAAGGTTGTATTATTGTAATGATTGTGATGGTATAATGATACTGCCACATAAAGTTCGGCTAAACAGTACATGCTGCCCACGAGCCCTGCATGACTCACCCTCCAGTCCAACTTTAAGACACCGACTGCCCGTGAGATCCACTGCTGTTCCTCTACACCCATTGTTGCTCCACAATGCCCACTGGTGCCACGAGCTCTGAGCTGTGAGAATTCGAAGAGGGAGCCCACTGTGGTTCAGCCTCCTCCACCAAACCAAAATCCCCCGTCCCCACCATTAAGGAGAGCTTTACATATGCCTCTCCTTGAGATGAGTAATGTGCATGTGTGAGGCTTTACTCGTCCATAAATTCAGAACCAGGAGGTTTGCCGAACTCACCACCCTGACAATCTAACAGGGTCCCAACAACTGAGGAGCTAGCTTGCTATCGAACCCTAACTCCCCCTTTTCAGCAATATTAGGGTTTCGGACTAACACTGTGTCCCCAGCGTTTCCAATGAACTGTTTAGCCCCTTACTAACAGATGGATAACCTGTGACAGGCAATTTTGGTATTATGTCTAGCCTGGCTCCAGTTGTGCTGTGTTACTGCTAGGGTGACTTGTTCTTGAAGCAAATCATTGATTGACTACAGGTTGACAAGAGGAAAATTGACTGGATGTGCTAACATAAGGGATATTGGAGCAGCCTCCAGGGACTTGGGTTGTGCAGTGTTAAAGATAAAATTGAGCCACTTTGTCTGAGCCTTGTTGTGAAAGATAAGCACAGCCTTCAACTTGCAGTTCACCTGGTCAGCAAAGTATGCTGGTAAAAGGATTTGTGGTCACATCTTTAATTCCATTATCAAAGCAGAACCTCACAAATAGCTGGGAAACAGAAGCTATCAAGCATCCTCGGTGGCCTGGAAACAGAAAAAATTCATAACAAATGCTGGCCAGCTGCCAGGAATGTCATTTCTCTGCTCGGAATGTGTCAAAAAAACGAGAAAAGTCATCCATGATAACTAGTAGGTGCCTAATACACACACACACTTGATGAAGTGGACCTATATAATCCATACAAAGTTAATCCATCAGGCATTCCTAACAGGTAGGCTCTAAGAGCCACTTGAGGGAATTCAAGTTCAGCTCAGCTCCCTTACGGCTCTCACACTCCTCCACCAACCTCTGGACAGCCTTATTCAGGGAGGACCAGGTGACATGTTGAGTGATCTTGACCCCACCAACCTCCAGCCTTGCTTATACAGGGAGGACCAGGTGATGTGTCGTCTGATCTTGACAACGGTTTTATAAATGCCTAAGAGGTTATTATGGAAATAATAAGCCAAAACCTAACTAAGAGCTTGATTGTCAGTCTCTAAACAAAATTCCTGGTCTTCAAAATAAAATCTGAATTTCTTAAGGGCAAACATAACCACCAAGGCTTCCCATTCATACATGGAATATTTCATCTCCGCAGATGAAAGTTCCCAAGGTGCTTTGCTATAGGGCATCAACATGCAACACCTCCCCTGCCATTCTGTTCCTGTAGGAGGACAGCTACCACTTTCTACTCCAGAAGAATTAGGTGTCTGTCTGCAAGAAGAACGTGACCTCAAAATTTGGTATGTCTAATACTAGTGGGTTACTAAGCACCACCTTAATGGCTTCAGAAGATTCTGGATGACTTTCATCCCATGTGAAATTTCTTAAATTGTTAAGGCACCCCACTAATTTAATAAAATTCGGCACAGACTTTCGAAAAAATTTGTCATGCCTATGAACCGTGCCACAGCTTTCTTATTTCTAGGAGCTGGAAATTTTCGCAAATCACTAGTACGCTCCTGGTCAATTTCAATCCAATCAGTGAAACTAAGATGTCCCAAGGATGAAACCTATGTGCCAGTGTCATTTTAGATGGCTTCACAGTAAGTCCCACCTCCCTCTGGTAAACCAGAACTGCCTCAAGATGTTGCAGGTTTTCAGACAGACTAGAACAGTAAACAACCATGCCATCTAGGTAATTAGAGACACACTTGAATGTGAAATCACCAAAAACACAATCTAGAAGGCAAGACATAATGGTAACTCCCGTTGGAAAACCAAAGGGCACCCTGTTAAAATTGTGGAGGTTCCAATCTGTACAGCAGGCAGTAATATACTTGAAATCCTCTGTTAACATGATCTGATAATATGCGAGATTGAGATCCAGGACAGCAAAATACTGAGCCTGACTGAACCAAGTAAACGATTATGCAGATTGGGAAGTGGCACAGATTCCAAAACTGCGTTCTCATTAACTGCACCATAACCCACAACAGGATGAAACACCCCATTGCTGCCCATAGATACTGAGAATATGGTAGAAGCATAGGCTGAAGTTGAGGGATGGAGAAAACCTCTCTGGAATGTCATTTGTAAGGCAAATCTTGTACTGGATTTTATCAGTGATGTCCAATCTGTTAGTTAACATCTGTGGTAACCGATCAAAAACTTCCAGTACCAGCATCACCTCTACTGGATGAAGGTGACTGAGCTGAAATGGCAAACATTGCAGTAACACACTATGAATTCCTGCGGCAACCTGACAGGAGCACAATGTGAATGTTTCAGCTGGGTTAAATTTAAAATAAACAACCCTGCCTTGACAAACTAGCACAAACCCACTACCACTTACAAAAACACACTGCAAAATTAAGTTCACTGAAAGATTTTTACTTACTATCCACTTTACAGGCCAAGAAAATTTTCCAATACTCAGTTTTGCCAACCAGAGGCAACGTGTGCCCAGTGAGAGCTCAACATTGGGAGGACGGATGCAAACAAGGCAATTGACAGGTATGGCGGAACTTCAAATGACACAGATAATCTAAACGAGAAACTGAACTACCAGAGTTGAGGGGGGTGCACATTCGTTCCTGGTTAAGTTGTACCCAAAAATAAGGCAGGGGTTCCCGTACCTCGGACTTGGCACAGATCCAGCCCTTAGGCAGTAGAACACTACCGTGCCTCTTCCATTCTGTGTGATGTCGGCTGTTTGATTCTCCTTCCATGTCACCAGACATCGCCATACAAAATGCCAATCTTTGTTACACTGGAAACACATCCTACACTTTTTCCTTATGGGTGGTCCCCTTTTAAATTACTTGGAATCTCAATCCCCATCCTGATAATGGCACTTAAACCCCCATCACTGCTGGTCTGCAAAACTCAGACTTCAATAGCAGACACCAAAGCCTCTAATTCAGTAAAAGATGTGCATTCATTAGCGAAAGTAATCCATGAACAGTCCTGTGGCCACATTTTCTGTAATATGTTATTGAGTATTTGTATCTCTGTGACTTGCAATTCCAGGTATGGAATGGTCATATGCATTCATCTATGAACCTAGGAAAAGCTTCATGAGGAAACTGCAATAGCCAAAAATGTTTATGCCTGAGTAGCCTCTTAATATGAGGTGACAATTTCAGGCCAATAATTGATTTTTACAACTCCCTTGATGTTGTACTTTCATGTAAAATTCGATTGAAAACATGGCTTAACACAGGGGGTACAGCATCTGAACAACAACATTGTCAGTGATGGCCAAAGTGTCAGCATGAAACATAAATTTGACCATGATCCATATGATGGATTTTACCTGTCTTTAAATTCTACATTGAAAGTTCCATTATAGCTTGCAGCAGTAACATTATTTGGTATGGTAATTTCCCAAATTAATTCTCCTGAGGTCCTTATAGGTGTCCGTAGCATTCCTACTACTTCCAGCAGTTATGTCGGTGGGAGAATCTTGTTCACCACCTATTGCTCCTAATTTGTCTAAATAAAGGCAGCTGTCCCTGTAACTGCAGAGCTAATGTAATATGCTCAGAATAGAGATTACATTGTGCAATACCGCACAAGTGATTATCCCAATGGATCAATTGTGCCTGAATTATATGTATTTGCTTATGATGGGGCTGACTACTTTCTAAACACACTACATTCTGACATAAGATTGTCATGGCCAGAGCTCAGGCAGCTAGTGCAACATGTACCTCCATGGTGCAGTTGGTACTAATCACCAAGGGGTCGTCCACAAGTTGGGCACACCGCCCTTACATGGAAGCTGACAAACTTTTAATTCGTAGGTAAACTGTTGATTTTTCAATGAGGACAAACTGGGACAGTTGTGGGACCCCATGTTCCGCAGTGGATACCTGCAAACACACACCTCGTGGTGAATGACAGTATGACACCTTCCCCCTTTACTTCCAGGAAAATAACCATTGCCTGTTACCAACCAAACATCCAGCAGGAAAAGGGGAAATTAAGTGGAACGACTAGATGGATTGGGGTTCACATGAGTCTCCATTGTTTATTAAAATGTTTTTATTTAAGAATAATAACTAAAGTCAGATACATTAGCAGGATTACAAACACCACTCCGAACTTTCAAATTTAAGACATTACACACCTTAGTCTAGTGACAATTTAAATAAAGCAATAGTTAACGACTAAAGCTGTGTCTGACACCAGTTCTTAGATTTTAGATTCAAAATTTCCATCTTCACAAACCGCAAATGAGAAAATGCTTCAACAAATAATTATATGGAAACAGATGGCTCTTTAAGACAACACAGAAGCATAACTCATCTCAAAGGTTAAAACTGAATAGCTATACTGGAAGACAGAGCAGTTTATAGCTGCCTCGGGACCCCTAGAAAAAGGAAATTCTTAAAATACACCTCCAATTGCATCTAGATAATTTAATAAAGTAAACAGGTGCACTGATTTCTAGAGCTACCTTCAGGCAGACAGACAGAGCAAGTTTCTAAATCTTGCACCAGTGAGCAGTTAAGTAATTAAAAAGAGAATGAGCGTGCACCGATCCATATAACTGGCTTCAGACACAGTGAAAATTCTATTAAGACATACTGTAGAAAATCCCTAAGTGATTCAGTATGTGAATGTGCATGCATAGCAGCTCAAGAACACCCTTTAAAAAGGAGAACTAGTAATTAGTAGTCAGAACCTACTTGTAGCAGTAAATAAATAACAGGTGAGAAATGCTCACTTCATGACAACTTTAAAATAACAAACACTTGAACAATTAAATCTGGTAAGCAGTAACTCACCCAGAGATGGAATAAATTTCTTTCACTCTCCACCTCACAAATGGCCAGTGAACGAACACGAAAAACATTCAGAGCTCAGTAACACTTGATGGTTTTACACACTTTTGCTTGTTCCAGCCTCTGAGCGTCAAATGTGCCTGTTACTTACCAACAGGCTATATTTTCACAAATCTGGATGACATCTGAAGTGACGTGTGATTCACATAGAGATGATCAGCATGTGACCATTCTAACAGTGCTCGACAGTATGTACAGCAAAGGCACTCGACCCAACAAACCCCCAAAAATCAAAATGTACAAAATTTTAGTACAAATTTCGAATAGTGATTTACGCAACTTGAGTGAAGGCAGCCTATCGGTAGCTGGCAGTGGTGAATTCCCTGAGGCCGATATACGGAGGCAATGTTAACAGCCACAGCATGATAAGCATGCCCTGAGTCCAAGTCCAAAACAATCAAAGTGTGCCACAACAGTAGAAAACTGGAGCAGACTAAGGAGCATCTAAATTCCACTGTCATTCTCACTTAATACAACCACATGGCCACGATAGTTGGGTAGATCAATGGACTCGTCAGATGATTCTCATCATAAACTCGGTCTAAGGCTAAACATGGTCACGCTTAAAACAGTATTCAGGATTACCAAATCATCGAATCCACTGCTAAACATGGGGAATTGAATAGCAATAACAAGCTTGTCTAGTTGCTAGACACTGCCCTAACCCCTTCCAAGGCAATGCCACAAGGTATTAAGTCATGCAACACAACTGAAATCGCGCAGTTTTTCAGATGAGAAAGCTTGTTGCATGTTGTGACTTCCACAGAGAAGAACAAATAGCAAATACAGATAGCCAAGACCACACCAATGTACTGTCTTTCATTAACACATGTGTCTGCAATTATTAACTTGACAGAACTTTTGAAGGGCTATTAGTCATCCATTCTGTCAATTGTGGCTGAATGGCAAATACTGTTGACGTACCCTACGTGGCTCTTATCGTGCCCCATGGCGCCCCGAGCTCCAAGCCAAAGAAGTGACATCACCAGGTGCAGGATGGGAATTCAAAGAGGTACCCCGCCATGCCTCAGATAGTAATAATAATAAAATCATAATGATCATTATTTGTACTAGTATATTAGTATTATTGTAGGCATTTAATTAATACAAAAATCAATTAATAAGATGTCTTTCTATCTTTTGCCCAGCATCTCTCTTCAAGGCATCTTCTTTGCGTACACCATTTTGCTTCATTATTTTGTCGATATACTCTTTCTGAAAGTTAAGTGGTATACTTTGTTTCTATCAGTAAGACGATTTCCAATAAAAAATTATTCTTTGGCTGCTAATTATCTAACATCCTCAACAGATCCCAATATCAGTTTAATGATTTTCTTCCTATGCTATCACTGTTTCATTTGTTCTCATTTCAGTCATGATATGCTGGTGCTGTTCCATAAATAATCTTTCCAGAACTTTGTCTTCTTTTGAGATTAGCAAGTAAAACCCATAGTTCAGATCCACAGAATAGGACTGGTGTAGCCTGTAGCCTACTCTCTCGTTTTGTTCTGTTAGAAACGTGCTTGTCCCACCAAAAGGAATTCATGAAGTTAGAATAGTATTAAGTAGTGTGCCAACGTAGGGTGTGTGCGTTTAATAATTTTATCATAAATAAGCATTCAGTGCAACAAGGTTTTGATGTAACTGTTCTAGACATTTTATTATTCTGATCATAAAAGTAGTATGAGTGATGTGGCACTTGACAGTCCAGTTTCTGCTCCCCCACACAGTTGGTTTAAACTGTATTGTAATTTGATATGAACAACATTGATTTTATGGACAACATTGAAGTCATTGTTTCAGGTAGTAGCTGTGTTATTTTACTTCATTACACTACCATTAAATGCATATGTAGATAATGAAGCTAGAAAATATGATTGAAAACAATAGCATAGGGAGAAGGCTGAAATGAAAGATCATAATGAATTTTCAAAGGCATTGTCATTAATCAGTCTTACAATTTTTTGCTGCCTCCCATTGAAGTATACCATAGTGAAATCGCCACTCAGAATTTTGAACTCAAAAGAGAACACTTAACAATAACTACTATTTAGTTATAAAGTAGTGTGATGGTTGGGGTTTATCTGTGTGATATATTTTATATAATATGGGAGGACTGTGACTGCTTAAAAGTACTTATTACAGTTTGTTATTTTTGCCACAGGGCCAAGATTATCCATGCAGCTTGAATGTAAAAGAAGAGTTGGAGGAGGGTGTGAATAAAGAGGTAATTTTAGAATTTATATGACTACGTGGAAGTAATCTTGTTTAGTTGTGGTGAAAATAATGAGATGGTAATCAATTGTGTGTGTATTCACTTTAGCAGTCCTGTTTTTACTTTAGGGTAAAGATAACAAGGGTTACAGTATTACAGTATGCTCCAGGTTGGAAACGAGGAAACCGGTAAAATAGAATATTTTGTTACACTTTACCCATATGGATTTAAACATTATCTTTGAGCAGGTGAAGTAGTTAGTGAGTTTGTAGAATTGCTTCTTTACAATATAAGTGCAAATAAAAATTAAATGAGATAGCATTGATGAAGTTATATGAAAATTGGTACCAAGTCCCAAGACTCAAGCTATGATTTCCTGTTTTAATGAGTAGTTCCCTTAATGGTTCCATGTATGTGAACTCCAGCATTGGATGTTTTTATTCGCCATGTGATACTGCTGTGACAGTTACAGAATCATTGAAGGAATATCTACACAAAGTAGTGCAGAAAAAGTAGGTGATCCTAACCTACTGAGTAGAGACTAAGATGTCTGAGCATACATTGCAAGTGGTATGGACAGGCAGTCTTGTGAAGTACTTTAGAACCGTTTTCTGAAAGCTGTCTTAAGCTGCTGGTTTAACAGCCCACACAAAATTGAAATAGTTGAAATACTGCAACTATAAACAGGCTTGTCCTTACAGATACTATTAGTACAGAAAGGGGCTAGTGATCATGATGCCAGCACAGCGACAGTGGTAAATGAAACTTCCTGGCAGATTAAAACTGTGTGCCGGACTGAGACTTGAACTCGGGACCTTTGCCTTTCACGGGCAAGTACTCTACCATCTGAGCTACCCAAGCACGACTCACGGCCCATCCTCACAGCTTTACTTCTGCAAGGTTCGGAGGAGAGCTTCTGTAAAGCTTGGAAGGTAGGAGACGAAGTACTGGCAGAAGTAAAGCTGTGAGGACGGGTCGTGAGTGGTGCTTGGGTAGTTCAGATGGTAGAGCACTTGCCCGTGAAAGGCAAAGGTCCTGAGTTCGAGTCTCGGTCCGGCACACAGTTTTAATCTGCCAGGAAGTTTTATATCAGCGCACACTCCGCTGCAGAGTGAAAATCTCTTTCTGGATGGTAAATGAAGTTAATGAATCCTTTAAGAGGGCTAGGTGAATAGATTTGCTAGAAAGAGCAGGTAAGTAGTTGTTAACATCCCATTTAAACAATGAGAATGTCATTTACTTCCAATATGATCTACATAGAAGAAGATGGACAAACACTAAATGGACTGTAAATCACACGCTGAATAAGTATGTGGTGAGTAACTGGATTACAGACAGGAAAGACCCACTGTGGGAAAACACTGAGGAAGCAGACTGTTGTACTCTCAGTTCAAAAAGGTATGCACAGTGGTGACAGCCAAGTGCTAATGGAAATTCTTCTGTCCGTAAAAAGATCTATGCGTGAAGCATACAACTACCACCATCATACATGCGCAACAGATTTTACAGAGAACACGAGACATTTCTGGTCAAAGACTTCTATCCAGGCAGTCATTGACCAGTCTGGTGTGGCTTTGGAGGAAAGCAGAAGGTGGTCACTAACCCCTCTCTGTATTTAGTTATCAAGTTTGTGCAGGAGGATCATACCAACATATTGTTGTTTCACTGTCACACAGACTCCTGTATTAGGAACATAGTAATAGGATCCCTGGAGTAGAGAAGCAACTGGAAGAGTTGAAAACATAATAGTTGCCATGTCCCAACCGAATCACAAATAATTTGTCCAGAGAGTACTCTACAGCATTTTCCTCATACTTAGCTTGCATTTATTTGAAATCTCTCGCCTAGTGCAAAGACTCGGGCAGCTGGGAAAAAGTTCAGGTGGCTTCTGTATATAAGAATGGTAAAAGAATGTACCTGCAAAATTACAGAGCAATATCATAATGATTATTTGCTCCAGAGTTCCTGAACATATCCTCAGTTCAAATATAATTAATTTCTTTAAGACAGAAAAGTTTTTATCCACAAATCAGCATTGATTTTGTGCAATACTCATCTTGGTCTTCTATCAAATTACATACTGTGAACCATGGATGATGGGCAACAGGCAAGATTCCACATTCCTATATTTCCAGAAAGTATTTGAACAGTGCACCACTGCATACTGTAAATAGAGGTATGAGCATATGGAATAGGTTCCCCGATATATGAATGGTGCAAAGACCTCTCAAGTAACAGAGGCCAGTACTTTGATCTCAACAGCAACTGTTTTTTTCTGAGACAAGAGTATCATCAATAGTGCCACAGAGAATGGTGCCATATCTGTATATGAAATGATCCGATGAGCAGCATTCTGTGCCTGTTTGCTAATGGCATTGTGTGTGGGGAAGGATCATCACTAAGTGACTACAAGGATACAAAATGACTTGGACAAACTTTTTATGTGGTGTGATGAATGGCAGATGCAGAAATATTCAAGTAACTGCAGATGAGTAGGAAAAACAATCCCATAATGTTGTATACAACATCAGTACTCTACAGCTTGACAGTCTGGTCAATAAAATGTTTAGGTATAACATTGCAGGGGCCGGCCGGAATGGCCGAGCAGTTCTAGGCGCTACAGTCTGGAGCCGTGTGACTGCTACAGTTGCAGGTTCGAATACTGCTGTGGGCATGGATGTGTGTGATGTCCTTGGGTTAGTTAGGTTTAAGTAGTTCTAAGTTCTAGGGGACTGATGACCTCAGAAGTTAAGTCCCATAGTGCTCAGAGCCATTTCAACCATAACATTGCGAAGTGATATAAAGTGGAACAAGCACGTAAGGATGGTAGTAGGATGGGGAATAATCAACTTTTTTTGTATTTTGAAAACTGTGGTTCATTTGTAAGGGACACTACGTATAGAACAGCATAGAAGTGCGTAGTAGTAGTAATTGTTGTTGCTGTGGTAATAGATGCCATCCACGATGCACCGCTTGGTGGCTTGCACAGTTTTAATGCAAATGTACATGCACAGTAGCCAGAAAGAAGATAATCAAGCTGCAGATTCCATGTGAAATGCATTCTCAAGCTTAATAAGTTTGGTAAGCCCATTTGTAAGGCTAATAAGTTGTTAACTGGCGTATGTGACAGAGCCAAGGATCAGTCATCTGCTTGTGTCATGAAGAGAATACATGGCTGAAAGCTAAACATAAATATAAACTAGAGGTAAAGCTGTCATCAGCCTGGAGGTTTTAAACACCGGAGTTCTCTACTACACACAGTCCTACTGACTACCATGTGCTGTTACCCTCTTTCCACATCTGAACTGATTTACCCAACTAGTTACAAAGTACCTGCTGTTCAATGATCAAGGACCTTTGGATTTGCAGTGTCACAATTACCCATTGAGCCACCAAGTACTAGAAAAAGGCAGAAGCACTTTGCAGTAAAGTCCAGAGCTATAATCCTTATAACTCCATATGGAATGCACTCCAAAAGTAGATGATGAACACACCAGAGGTCACATGACCATAAAGTGTAGTTAGCAGATTCAGTTACACAAAAAACGGTGCTGAACTGACACCTTTCTGCCATTCGAATTGTTCATTTATGGAACAGTGGTTTGCACATGTATACAAACAGGCAAAGGTCATTCCAGCTTTTAAGAAAAGTCACAGGAAATACGTGCAAAACTACAGACATACCTAGTTGGTGCAAAAATCTTCTTGAATGATTTTGTGATCCTGTATGATGGCTCTTGAAAAAAAAATCAATTCATCTGCAAGAATGGAAATGGATCCCATTATTTCTGGTCATGTGAAACTGTTTAGTCTGCTTCTCCACAGTGCTGCCACAATGTAGTCAGCCTGTAAAATGAGACCATAGTTCTGAAGCAGTATCTGTGGGAAAGCTAGCAAAGTTGATGTGCCTTTCAATGACTTAGTACTTCTGCTATGCAGTTAGTCATTACTTTATGCCTTAAATTACGTGAAAACAGTAAGATACATTAGAACTGAATGGTACAAATGGATAGGTGTGATGTACCTGCCATTACCACATTGTAAACTATACAAGTACCTTCTCTTGTGATGGTGTGCAACAGTCATAGCTAATCCACAAAACATATGGAATGAAAATGAATGTTTGCATAACTGCCTACTTATTTGTGGCAAAAAGTATTTTAAGAATAGTTATATATGTTGGCAATATAAGAATATTATTGAGTCTGAGAATCCTACTTTCACTACTGTTTGGGGGTTACCACCAATAGCATGCGCTTTCATAATTGTACAAATTTCACCCATATTCATTCTTGCCCTTCGTCTCCCCTCCGCTCTTCTGATGCTACCATCCCACAGGTGTGTCATCTGTCTCTTCAGTGTACATTCCATGGCTTGCTAAATATTTCAAGGGTTTCTGCTCAATGTTTCAGCCAGATTTGGTCCAAACGTATTTTGAACATAACAGCTTTCTTGGAGGGCATTACATTCTGGAACTACAAATACATCAAGAATTTACTGTTAACATGTTGATGGTAGTATGGTCTTTACTTTGTATGCAGTCTGACTAGCGTGCATTCATCAGAGGACCTCAAACAACTGCCTAGCCCAAAAAACGCTTGCTTTGTGTAGTGCACCACTGACCCATCAAGTATTTCTACAATTCTCCACCTCATAATGCATTTCCAGCAGTCTGCAGTTTGGGCAGTCAGAGAATCGATGAAGCCTTTGGTTGAGACCCTCCACTCACGCCAAACCAAAGGACTTGAATCAATTCTGGGAATGCTGATACAAACTGTGTGCGCTGCATGCACTCATGTGTGACACAAGGGCTCTTCGCCATTTCTGCTACCTCTCAATATAAACTGAAGGTGGCCTCAGAACCCAAACGATGGGTATCATTGGCACCAACATCAGCCCCCCCAGAGGATCCACAACTCTTTTGTGGATACGTGCGTAGCGAGCACGGGGCCCCGAGCTAATGTGGCCTTCCTTCCTTTCCGGGCTGCATACCTTCCCTTTCCGCATCCTTCCCCATCCCCCGTCTTCACCCCCCCCCCTCACCTCTGGCTCTTTCCTTCACTTTCTCCCCCTCTGGGAGTATGGTTTGCGCCTACGTCGGGAGACGGACGCTTGTAAATGTACCGCATTCTTCTTCTTCCTTGCTTGTATGTCTTCTTCCTTCCTTTGTCCTTCTCTTTTCCTTACCTCTTCTCTTTACCCTTTTCTCCGCTGCGGCGTTTGAGACCCCCTCTTCTTTCCTTTCCCTTTCTCTTTCTTCCTCCCTGTGCGTGTCTGAAGGCCGACCCACGCACTTCCATGCGTAGCCGGTGACGGGGTAACGCGTAATTCCCCGCCCCGGGTAGACAGGTAGGACATGTACGTACCCCCTGGTAAAGGCCAGGCCCAGGGAGGGGTGATTACCCGAGCTGATACCTTCCGAAAGTGCCGATTGGTCCCTCCGTCCGTTTGTCGGGAGGTGTGACCTGAGGTGTGAACAATCACCTAAGGCGGGTGTGCCCTCGGTGAGGGCCCCCACAAGGGAGGAGCGCGCCATCGGAGACGCCGGTAATCATGGGGGATTCTTCCGCAATGGTTTCCTCACCTTCCACTATGTCTGCTCACAAACGTCAGTTCACTGAGTCTCAGCCACAGACGGTTCTTCCATCGTTGCCACAGTTCCTTGTTGTTTCTCGGTCTGACGTAGGTCACGACTTTTCCACGGTCAACCCTTTCATTATTCAGAAAGGTGTTGACGCAATTGCGGGTCCTGTAAAGTCTTGTTCCAGATTACGGAATGGTACCCTGTTGTTAGAAACACACAGTGCCCTCCAGGCTCAAAAATTTCTGCGTACTTCTTTGCTCCACACATTCCCTGTCCGGGTGGAACCGCACCGTACCTTAAATTCCTCGCGTGGAGTCGTTTATACACGCTCCCTCGATGGACTGTCTGACGAAGAAATTCAGCACTACCTGTCTGACCAGGGCGTCACCGCTGTTCATCGGGTTATGAAAAGGGTTGACTCGAACATCATTCCAACCCGCACTGTCTTCTTGACATTTGACAAAGTTCAACTCCCATCAAAAATCAAAGCAGGCTATGAGATAATTTCCGTTCGCCCTTATGTCCCAAACCCTACGCGTTGCTATCGATGTCAGCGGTTCAATCACACCAGCCAGTCCTGTTCCAATCCGGCCAAATGTGTTACGTGTGGCAAGGATGCCCATGAGGGTGCTTGTCCACCTCCATCCCCTCACTGCATCAACTGTATGGGTGACCACGCTGCTTCCTCTCGAGATTGCCCCGTTTTTAAGGATGAAAAGCTCATCCAGGAAATAAGAGTGAAGGAAAAGGTGTCGACCTTTGCTGCTCGAAAGTTACTCGCCAGTCGACAGCCCACCGTGCCTCAGAAAGGAAAATACAGCACTGTCCTTGCTTCTCCTCAGCCAACAAAGGAGGCGGCCACGCAGACTTGCGACCTCACATTTAGTACCACGGTCGTCAGATCGGCCAGCGCAAAGATCGCCCGTTCAACCTCACCACTTTCGCCTGCCCACTCTATGGCTCACCCTTCGTCGGGTTCTGCTAAATCTCGAGCCCAAAAGTCAGACGCCAAGTCTTCGAAAAAAGAGCATTCTCGTGAAGAGTTTTTACGTACTGCAACTTCACAACCATCGGTTCCTCCTTCCTCTAAACATTATACCTCCAAGAAGGCTACGAAGAAACACAGTTCCTCTCCTTCTCCGCCAAGGCGTGTCCCAACTACAGCACCACCTGGTGGAAATCGCCCTCGGCCATCTTCCGTGTCGCCGAGGCGCACTGCTGGTGGCCGGTCAACTGGCCGATCGTTGGTGGCAGGAGCTGCTCCTGACCAACCTATGGATCAGGATCTTCTGCCTTCGACTGAATGCCATTCCATGCGGTCAGTCGCAAGCTCTGAGCAGTCGTTGAGTTGACAGCACCCTTGGTCACGTTTCTCCATTTTCTGTTCACCCTATGTCCATTATCCACTGGAATATCCGCGGCATTCGCGCCAATCGGGATGAATTGTCGATCCTCTTACGATCATCCTACTCGCCGGTCATCTTCTGTCTTCAGGAAACAAAGCTGCGTCCCCATGACCGCTTTGTTCTCCCTCATTTTCAGTCCGTCCGATATGACCTCCCCTCTGTTGAAGGCACTCCAGCCCATGGAGGACTCATGATTCTGCTCCATGATACTCTCCATTATCACCCAATCCCCTTAAACAGTTCCTTCCAAGCTGTCGCCGTCCGTCTTTCCCTTTCTGGATACACGTTCTCTCTATGTACGGTATACATTCCATCGTCTACACCACTGGCACGAGCTGATCTCCTTCATCTTCTTGATCAGCTTCCACCCCCCTATTTGCTGGTTGGGGACTTCAATGCCCACCACCCGCTTTGGGGATCTCCACATCCTTGTCCACGTGGCTCACTATTGCTAGACGTCTTCAACCAAGCGGATCTAGTTTGCCTCAACACTGAGGTCCCCACATTTTTGTCTGCCTCCACGACAAATTTATCTCATTTGGACCTTGCGGTCGGTACTGTTCCGCTAGCTCGGCGCTTCGAATGGTTCGCCCTTGATGATACACACTCGAGTGACCACTTTCCATGTGTTCTTAGACTGCAGCCTCAACTGCCATACATGCGCTCGCGACGCTGGAAGTTTGCCCAAGCCGATTGGACACTTTTTTCGTCTCTAGCGACATTCGATGACCGTCGCTTTCCCAGCGTCGACGATGAGGTCACACATATTACCGACGTTATTCTCACAGCTGCGGAACGTTCAATACCACGCACCTCCGAATTGCCCCGGCGCCCCCCAGTTCCTTGGTGGAACGAGGCATGCCGTGACGCAATACGTGAGCGGCGACGTGCTCTTTGCATTTTCCGTCACCATCCAACTTTGGCCAACTGTATCCGATATAAGCAGCTCCGTGCGCGATGCCGTCGCGTCATCCGCGATAGCAAGAAGGCAAGCTGGCAATTCTTTATTAGCTCATTTAACACCTTCACTCCCTCCTCGGAAGTTTGGAGTCGGCTTCGACGGTTCTCAGGCGCGCCTAGTTTCTCCCCGGTCTCTGGGCTCACTGTCGCGCATGATACCTTAGTGGACCCCGTCGCAATTTCTAACTCATTGGGTCAGCACTTTGCTGAGATTTCGAGCTCTTCAAATTACCCGCCGGCGTTTCTCCCGAAGAAACGTGCAGCGGAAGTGCGACATCTTGCTTTCTCCTCTCAAAATCGCGAAAGCTACAATACTGTTTTCTCCATGCGCGAACTCCAACATGCACTCTCTTCTTCTCGCTCCTCCGCCCCAGGACCGGATGGTATCCATGTCCAAATGTTGCTGCATTTATCAACCCATAGCCTGCGCTACCTCCTTCGCCTTTATAATCGAATTTGGACCACAGTACCTTTCCCAGGCGATGGCGGGAAGCTATTGTCGTTCCCGTTCCGAAACCTGGAAAGGACAAACATCTCCCCTCTAGCTATTGCCCCATTTCTCTCACGAGTAGTGTCTGTAAGGTTTTGGAGCGTATGGTGAATTACCGTTTAGCTTGGTGGCTGGAATCCCGCAGTCTTTTAACACCAGCCCAATGCGGATTCCGACAACATCGTTCTGCCGTTGACCATCTTGTTGCTCTCTCCACTTATATCATGAACAATTTCCTCCGGAAACGCCAAACGGTAGCAATATTTTTTGATCTGGAGAGAGCATACGATACCTGTTGGAGGACAGGCATCCTCCGCACACTGTTCTCTTGGGGCTTTCGAGGCCGGCTGCCCCTTTTTCTTCGCGAATTTATGGCAGAGCGCACATTTAGGGTGCGGGTGAACACTACTCTATCCCGTACTTTCTCCCAAGAAAACGGGGTACCCCAGGGCTCCGTGCTGAGTGTTGTACTGTTTGCCATTGCCATTAATCCAATTATGGGTTGTCTCCTTCCTGATGTCTCGGGCTCCCTCTTTGTGGACGATTTTGCGATCTACTACAGCTCTCAACGGACCAGCCTTCTTGAAAGACGTCTTCAAGGATGTCTCGATCGCCTCCACTCGTGGAGCATCGAAACCGGCTTCCGTTTCTCACCCAGTAAGACCGTTTGTGTTAATTTTTGGCGACGTAAGGAGTTTCTTCCGCCCTCCTTACATCTAGGTCCTGTCAACCTTCCGTTTTCCGACGTCGCTAAATTCTTGGGTCTTATGTTTGACAGAAAACTGTGCTGGTCCTCCCACGTTTCCTATCTTTCGGCTCGCTGTCTGCGTTCCCTTAACACCCTCCGTGTCCTGAATGGCACCTCTTGGGGAGCGGACCGAGTGGTCCTTCTCCGCCTCTATCGCGCCTTAGTGCGCTCGAAATTGGATTATGGAAGCATAGTCTACTCCTCTGCTCGGCCGTCTATTCTTCGGCGTCTCGACTCTCTCCACCACCGTGGATTACGTTTAGTGTCTGGAGCTTTTTACACCAGCCCTGTGGAAAGCCTTTATGCTGAGACTGCTGAACCTCCGCTATCCAATCGGCGGGCAGTCCTTCTGAGTCGTTATGCTAGCCATTTGTCTTCCATGCCTGCTAATCCAGCCCATGACCTTTTTTTCGACGCCTCCCTTGATGTCGGGTATGCAGGCCGCTCCTCCTCCCTACTACCCCCGGGAGTCTGCTTCCGTCAACTGCTCCATTCTCTTTCCTTCCGCTTTCCTAAAACCTTCTTGACAACTTGGGGTACAGCACCGCCTTGGCTCCGTCCCCGGATCGACTTGCTCAGAGACCTATGTCAATTTCCCAAGGATGGTACCCCTACACTTGTTTACCATCGGGCATTTGCTGCTCTATGTGCACAAATGACGGAAGCCACATTTATTTACACCGATGGCTCGAAAACATCGTTAGGTGTAGGGAGTGCCTATATTGTTGGCGACACCCCAAATCACTTTCGGCTTCCCGACCAGTGTTCGGTTTATACTGCGGAGCTTTACGCTATTCTCCAGGCTTTCCACTACATCCGCCGCCATCAGCGGATACAGTACGTAATCTGCTCAGATTCTCTCAGCTCTCTCCTAAGTCTCCAAGCTCTTTACCCTGTGCACCCTCTGGTCCACCGGATTCAGGACTGTCTGCGCTTGCTCCACCTGGGGGGCGTCTCAGTGGCGTTCCTCTGGCTCCCAGGACACGCTGGTATCTGTGGAAATGAGGCGGCCGATATAGCGGACAAGGCTGCAGTCTCTCTTCCTCGGCCAGCTATTCAGTCTCTTCCGTTTACCGATCTACGGAGCGGTTTATGTCGCCAAGTTGCTCATTTATGGCATGCGCATTGGTCAACACTTCCCCATAATAAATTGCGGGAAGTGAAAGCCCTTCCTTGCGCATGGACCTCTTCCTCCCGATCGCGTCGTCGGGAGGAGGTAATTTTAGCTGGACTCCGGATAGGGCACTGTCTTTTTAGTCATCGACATCTTTTCAGCGGTGATCCTCCCCCACTCTGTCCCCACTGCTCTCAGCCGTGGACGGTCAGACACCTTTTAATTGAATGCCCCTATTTTAATCCGTTACGCTCCCGTCTACAGCTATCGCCTGATCTATCGTCGATTTTAGCAGATGACACGCGCTCAGCTGACGGCGTTCTACAGTTTATTAGTGACAGTGAAATGACGTCAGTCATTTGAAGCCCTTTTTTTGGGGGACAACCAACCCCTTTCTATAGTGGATTTTTAAGCATTCCTTCTGCCTTTAGTTTCTCAAATTTTATGACTTTGTTCCCATTGCTGCTGATTTTAAATTTCGTTTTTTTTCCTGTTTTCTATGTCACGGGCTGGGCGCTAATGACCATAGAAGTTTTGCGCCGTAAAACCATAAACAAAAAAAAAAAAAAAAAAAACCAACATCAGCCACAACTTTTAGACAGCCACACCCTGTGTGTTTCGTAGCCACAGGCAGGACATTTTCCACATCTCAGATGAGGCTCCATGGCAGACATATTCAGTACACATAGGATTCATTTCCAGTCTGGATGCCATTTCCCTAAGGAGCTCCATAATGCGTTTGACGTTGGAGGTCCTGATAAACTAGAAAACTTCTCTCCACTTGGGCCTGTCTGGACCCTGATGAATGAACACCTGCCAGTCCACTCACAGGGTCAATGGGTGAGGCAGCCTCCACATCACTCTCTGCCTCAAACAGTGCAAACTGTTATGACCCATCCCTCACCATTTGGGGAGCACAACTCAGCCACATTGGGTACACCACAAGGTGTCTTGACAACAGAGCCAGTGGGCAAAATAGGTGACACCTTAGGCATCCTATGTGATGAGCCAGATTCTCGCCCCCACTACTACAATAGGCAGCAGCCTGAATGCTGCTGAACATGGCAAAACGCATCTTCAGCTGTTGGTGAACTGAGGCCAGCTCCTCCATCTGCACATAGTGTGCACACATTATATCCATTCCAGTACTACTATTCAAGAATTAACAGTAAAACACACAGAGAAAGCTATATATGTAGCTTGCTATTGTTCTGATGTTTCACCAGTGGAGGCTAATGCATTATTGCACTGTGTAGCTTTTCATTCAAAAGAATTAAGATCTGTGCAACAGACCATGAATACATTTTAAAGTTACTAAAATATGGGATTGCACCTCTTTACTACAAAAGCATGGAAGGAATGTAATCATAAAACGAGAGAGAGAGAGAGAGAGAGAGAGACAGAGAGAGAGAGAGAGAGAGAGAGAGAGAGAGAGAGAGAGCTACATATGAAGGGCTTATTTCAATAGTGGTACAAGTCCATTACTTCCACTTATCTGCTTATAATGCTTCTGAAATTAATGATCCAAACAAAGAGAAAGAAAGGTTCGTGTCTAGCAAGAACCCATATGCTTGAATATATTAGTGGTATCTCAACTGCAGATTTTGCAGCACTCATTTAACTTTAGGACTCTGTATCTCAAGATGAACAAAAATGGACTTGTACCACTATTGAAATAAGCCCTTCATATGTAACTTGATTCTGAAACAACCCTGTTTAAGTCAGGGTATTGTTAGCAGTCAAATAATGTACGGGCTTCACCTTTGTTTCAAGTAACGGTAACCTAATGCATACATGCTAATTGATTTTGAGGGCTATGGGTGTTATTTCAGGCAGAATTTGGCTGCTCAATAATGCTACATTCAAGGAGCAGGGATTGTTGACTAAAGAAGGTCATGAAAGTTAGCCCGAGGTAAAGTTACATATTTTTGGTTAAACATAAATGGAACGAATCACTATCGCTGCAAAATAAATTTTTATTCATATCTAATCTCAGAATGTCAAATATGCATGTGTTGTCTGTTCTTTTGGACATGTCCAAGGGGACAGACAGCATTTTGATCCTGCCCTGTCTCGCTGCACCCCCAGCCCTGCCCCGCTGCCCCCCTCCCTGCCCCCCCGCCACGCCTCCCGCCCCCATGACCCGCCTCCCCGCCACCACGCCCCGCCTCCCTGACCCCGCCACCACGCCCCGCCTACCCGCCCCCGCCACCACGCCCCGCCTCGCCCTCCCCTACACGCCCTGTCTCCCCGTCCTGTCTACCACTACCCCCCCCCCGCCCCTCACCCCGTCTCACATAAGGCCCCCCCCCGTCCCACGCCCCATCTCCCACTACCCCCCCTCACGCCCTATCTCCCACTACCCTCCCCACTACCCCTCCCCCACCCCCACACCCTGTCTCCCACCCCCTCCACACCCTGTTTCCCGCCCCCACTCCCCGACCCCAGGCCCTGTCTCCCGTTCCGCCCTCCCCACCACCACCGCCCGGTCTCGTCCTCCTCTCTCCCCCTGTATGACAGTGCCATGTAGGAACAAGAGACAGATGCCCTGATACGTCACTTTCTTTGTTTTACAGTTTCTTGAAGACCCATTAAAGGCTGGCGACCCTAGTGTTTGTGTAAAGCAAGACCCTGAACTGAAACGCTATGCTTCTGGATCTGAGCATAATGTAAGTTTTCACACAAGCACTGTATTGTGCAGGAAGTGTAGTAAGAAACTCTAGTTAGATGTGTTATTTGTAGGGTATTACCAATAGTATTTTAACAGCACTTGTAACAAGCATATCTTTATGAACCATTACTGTTGCATTAATTTTTTATTGTGATTCTATGTAATGAATGCCTTAAGTACATATTTGGTGTAAACGGAGCAAGGAAGACTTCCTCTTGGAAGTAATTGTTAATCTTGTTACACCTCTGTGTCAGTGCTGTAACATATGTGGAACTATGACATGTGATGGGTGTATATTCTAGAGTTCCCAGTCACTATTCACTGTAGTATTTACATCATTACTGAAATTGTGCTGTGGAATTCCTTATGATTTTCCTCCGGTACACATGACATAAATTTGCATTGTTCCCTAAAGAGCAGGCACTGAAAATACATGGTGATATGGCAAGAAGCTGTGTAAATAACATTAAATTTGGGTAATTTTGATGATAATGTGTGGAATGCCACATTCATTTGATTAATGACCAAAAATTCCTGTTGTTTATGGGTTTACTGTTGGAAGATTATTTGCATCTTTATATTATCTGAGTTTAATTTTGAAATGTTGCCACACACATATATCAAATTTGTATATGGGAGTACAACCATCCGATAGAGTAGGCCATAGTGCCTCTGAAATCAGAGTGGATTATGTGACAGGAATAGAAAGTGAAAGTATGCCAAATAAGTACTGCACAATGGCTGATAGCAAAATCAGGGGCAATAGAACTGATATGAATGCATTCTGACACACTCTCTTCCCAATTGATAAGAATCTCTTCAAAGTTGGATGATACTAATGAGAAAAGAATATTGAGAGCTGTCATATACACACAGAAGATAGCAAGCAGTTATAATTCACAGATTGTGTTCTTCTTTCAGTCTGTTGAAGATCCATTGGGAATATCTTTGTCCACTGATTTTATCAAGGAGGATCCTGAATTAAATATAACTGAGAATACTGTAAGTATTTACATCTCTGATGTATTGCATGTATTCAAGTCTTTTGTTAAGTGTGTAGAGTAAAAGATGCATTGCAGTGGAATTGTCACAGATTGTCAGTTCTCTGGAATTTGTTGATGTTCGTAATTGTAGAGTATTCTTGTACTCCTGCACTTGACTTTCATATCACCTCTTACATTCTGACTGTTTTAAATAGTAGTGGAAGGGGACTAGTGGCTGGTATAATCCTGTTCTCAGTAGCCCTTGTTGTTATCAAATACATTGTATAATGGTTGTCTGTGATGGTCGCGAAATTCACATTTAGATGAAGTGTAAGTTCTAATAGTGTAGATAATTTGAGAAATATTCCTACTTTCAACAACTTCTGATAATAGAATTCAAAATAACACTGGCTGTTCTTATCTTTTGTGTGAATCATAGTTATTCTTGAGTTTGCCCTAAATTTTTTTTGGGATTTGAAAAACAGAGATGAAATTTGTGGGTTCTAGATCAGCCCCGATATGTTGGCCACAACCTGTACATATTGTGGCAGCTTCTGTGGTACCTGTTCTATTACTTATAAAATTTTCATTAATAGAAAAACTCTTATAGCTTTTAGTGAATGATTGTACATAGCTGAAGCCATGTATGGGCTCACCATGCAAGTCCTGGCAGATCTGAAGAAGAAAGATTATTTTTTTAAATATGCTTTATGACCTTGCTACGGGAAGGAGAAGCTCACATTGATAAACACGTCACAAGAATGAAATTAGACAAATATTGGGGAACATTCAACACACATTTGCGAAGGTTAGGTACTGGCTCACTCTTGATCTGATTGTTCATAAACAAACTTCCTGAAGTTTAAAAGGATTTTTCAGGCACTGAAATGTTAGCTTCTTCAGACACTGGAATGTGTGGTGATTATACAAGCATACAGGTCTAGGATCCAAACTATCATGCTAGGGACAGCTCAGAGAGTATATAAAGGAGTGTAGCTGATTCACAGTTAACAGGCCAAGAGTTAAATGTCACAGGGACTCATGTTATGCCATTTTAAACAAATGAAAGGGATGCATTGGCATCACAAGTAAAAAGGACAGTAAGTGAAACAGTAGTAGTGTTGTTCCACAAGAAGGGTTTTACAGAAATGAGAATGCTGCACATAGTAGTCAGGGATCTGCATATGAGGAGTTTGGTTAAAACAGTGATCTGTAGGGTGTCCTAGGGCATAGCTGTAGTTGTCAAAGTGGCTGGATTGTAGTTGGTGACCACTTACCATGAAAATACAAAAGGCCATACTGACCTTCATATGCAGCCCAAGAGATCACAGGTCAAACAAGATGTCTCCATGGCACCAGGGCCAGAGGTTCAGGGATAGTGTCCACTGCATGGAGTGCTGCTCCCATAGCAAGTGTGAAGAACAGTGTGTTGCTGATTGTGTGGTCTGGAATACCATGTCATGTGGTTGGCACTGAAATCACTGATGTTGTACCCCACTTGTTACTTTGAAAATTCCCCCTGCGGGTTCGGGGGTTAGAATAGGCCCGCGGTATCCCTGCCTGTCGTGAGAGGCGACTAAAAGGAGTCTCATCTGTTTCGGCCTTTAATATGATGGTCCCCAAAGGGGTTTGACCACTTCCTTTCCAGATTTTTCCGTTAGTGCGTACCATTTGGGGAAGGACACCTTACGTGATGCATCTTCAATCCATCTTGCCCTAAGATCTGGCACACCCGATATTGTGATGGAGTTGGATTTCAATTGAGCTTCCGGTCACATCCGTTGGAGTGTGTTCCGGATAGCATACATTCCCTCCATTGTGCACTTCCATCTTTGCCCTCGTGATGTGCATGGATATTTCGACACCCGACATCCAGCACGGTAGCCAGTCCGTTGTGGTGGGGTCGTCATGTACCCTCTTGGTGGTAGCCCCCTGACTACACTGGGATCGCACTGCTGATGCCTGAGCTGCTATTTCCCCACGTATGCCGAGGAGTAGATGCCTATCCCTCTGGGGCATCGGGACTCCCGGCAAAGGCCATCCTGCCAGGTGGTCTTTGCTGTGGCTGGGTGGTGCCCGTGGGGAGAGCCCCTTTTTGGAGTGGGTGGCATCAGGTTGGATGACCCGCAATGAAGCGTGGTACATCATCTCTCGCTGGTGGGCCTCCACCAGCAGTCTCTAAGCGATCGAGGTCTAACCTCAACGGCAAGGAATACAAACCAAGATCATTTCCCTCCCTGGCCACTCCATGGGAGGAACGTATGGCTAAAGAAGGCAGTGGAGAATATTCAGCCCGGTACCTCGTGTGTACGCGAGTTGATGGGGAATCGTTTATGTCAACCAAGTCCCAGTTTTTTGTGGAGCATTTAGAGGACTAGTTCGGGGAGGTGGAGGGCTTGTCCAAAATGGGCAATGGTTCAGTACTCATCAAAACAGCATCCTCTGCCCAGTCACGGAGGTTGCTCAATCGTGACAAGTTGGGGGATGTTTCTGTTAGCATCACGCCGCATAAGAGTCTCAACATGGTCCAGGGTATTATATTACACAGGGATCTTCTTCTGCAGTCCGATGATGAACTACGTGCCAACCTGGAACGACAAGGTGTTCACTTTGTCTGGCGCATGCATCGGGGTCCGAGGGATAATCAGGTAGCCACCGGTGCCTTCATCTTGGCCTTCGAAGGTGATGTTTTACCCGAAAAGGTCAAGGTGATGGTTTACCGTTGTGATGTGTTAGCATATATCCCTCCTCCGATGCGGTGTTTTAAATGCTGGAAGTTCGGGCACATGTCATCTCGCTGTACTTCCGGCATCACATGTCAAGATTGTGGACGTCCTTCGCATCCCAATACTCCATGTGCTCCGCCTCCCATCTGTGTTAACTGCGGAGAACCCCATTCCCCCTGCTCACCGGACTGTAGGATCTTCCAGAAGGAAAGGAAGATAATGGAATATAAGACCCTGGACCGCCTGACCTACACCGAGGCAAGGCAGAAATATAAGCGGCTACATCCTGTGCCCTCCCCCTGTGGGTCCGGGGTAAGAATAGGCCCGAGGTATTCCTGCCTGTCGTAAGAGGCGACTAAAAGGAGTTTCAACCGTTTTGGCCTTCCATGTAATGGTCCCCCTCGGGGTTTGACCTCCATTTTTCCAAATGCTACAGAAGTACGAGCCTTTTGGGGAAGGACACCTTACGTGGTGTATCACTGGTCCTCCGTGCACTAAGACCTTGGCACTCAGCATTGTAACGGCGTTGTAACCATACCCACAATTCAACAAATTGGGTCTAAACGCCTGATGGGTTGTAAAAGTTACGCCCATAGTGCGTCCCCATCTGCACCTACGATCATGATGGACTTTCCATGGCACCCGAAATCCAGCACGGTAGCCAGCCCGTTGTGGTGGGGTCGTCATGTACCCTCTAGGTTGTAGCCCCCTGACAACGCAGGGATCATACTGCCAATACCTGAGCTGCACCCTCCCCACGTCGGCCAAGGAGTAGATGCCCATCTCCTTGGGGCATCAGGACTCCCAGCAACGGTCATCCTGCCAGGTGGCCCTTGCTGAGGCTGGGTGGTGCCCGTGGGGAGAGCCCCTGGTCGGAGTGGGTGGTATCGGGGCGGCGCAGATGAAACGTCAACATGTATCAGGTCGCTCTGTGGCCGAGTCTTTCAAAAAGAAAAGTACTGTCTCTGGTTCTGGTTCTCCTGCCCTTTCCCCCTTGGCCACTCCCTGGGAGGAAGGACAGGCCCGCCGGCTTGGAGCGAAGTACTTCCCCCGCTATTTGGTCTTTTTTCTGACCAATGGGGGGACGTTCGCCACCTCCAAGCCCATGTTCGTTGTTCAGCACATCGAGGACATCATCGGGGAAATCGAGGCTCTCGGCAAAATGTGTTCGGGGTCCGTTCTTATAAAGACCACCTCCGCCACACAGTCGGCGGCACTCCAGACATGCGACCGACTAGGGGACATCCCAGTGTCCATTGTCCCACATCTGGCACTGAATAGGACACAGGGTGTTATTTTTCATCTGGACCTCCTGCTGCAATCTGATGAGGAGCTCAGGGCCAACCTGGACCGCCGAGGCGTGCATTTCGTCCGCTGGGTCCAGCGCGGCCCCAAAGACCATCGCATCGACACCGGGGCCTTTATCCTTGCCTTCAAGGGGGACGTTCTCCCAGAGAAGGTAAAGGTGATGTGCTACCGGTGCGACGTGTGACCTTACGTCCCGCCTCCTATGCACTGTTTTCGGTGTTTGCACTTTGGGCACATGTCGTCACGGTGTGAGGCTGAGCCCCTTTGTGGCGATTGTGGACATCCTCTTCATGAGGAACATAGATGCACCCCACCACCTCGGTCTGTTAATTGTCCTGGCATGCACTCGCCTAGATCCTTAGACTGCCCCGCGTATCAGAAGGAGAAGAAGATTCAAGAACTCAAAACTTTGGATCGTCTCTCTTATTCTGAGGCCAGGAAGAAGTATGACCGCCTCCATCCCGTGACGTTGACCACTTCGTTTACCTCAGTCGTGTCCACTCCTTCCACAGTATCCTCACCCCTATCCTGTCCCCCCTCCACCTCCTCCCACAATCCAGGGTCTACGCCTCCGCCTCCCAAATCCCTCCCTTCCAAATCCTCCTCCCCCGCGGCCCCTGCCCCCTCTGCCCCAGGGGCCACCCTACCTCCTCCTCCCCCCCCCCACCACCTGAGAAGGGATCCTCTTCTCAGGCGTCCATCGGCGAAACGTTCCGGACCCCGGCTTCCGAGGTCCGCCGTTCCAAAATGGACCCCGCGCGTGAGGACCTTCTTCGGGTCCAGCCCACCATCCCTGTGCCTCCTCGGACTTCCAAGAAGGCCTCCAAGAAGAAGTCTCTATCCCCCTCTCCACCCCGGCGCGTTTCGTCAGATGCTCCATCCGTGAGTCGCTGCTCCCGGCTGTCCTCTGTTTCGCCGGGACGCTCTGCTACCAGGCGCTCAGCTGGCCTCTCGTCGGCAACTGATGCTGCCCCTCCTTCGCAACCCGGGACAGCGGCCGCAGCTGGCGACGACTCGATGGAACAGGATCCGCCTCCCACCGGTTGTAGCGTTGTTCCCTCGAAACCTGGCCCTCCGCGGCCGTCGAGGTGACCAGCTCTTCCCCCGTCTCGTTCCCCCTTTTTTTTTTTTTTTTTGACTAGCGATGGCCTTGTTACATTGGAACATAAGAGGTATTCGATCTAATCGGGTGGAATTACAACTGCTCCTCCGCCTGCACTGTCCGCTTGTCCTTGGTCTCCAGGAAACCAAGTTGTGCCCAACTGACCGTATTGCCTTTACCCACTATACCTCGGAGCGGTATGATCTCACCCCTGTGGACAGTATCCCAGCTCATGGTGGGGTCATGTTGCTCGTTCGGGATGATGTCTATCACCATCCCATCCCATTGACCACCCCACTCCAAGCAATAGCTGTCCGTATTAACTCTTTCTGCTTTTATTTCTTCAGTTTGTATCATCTACACTCCATCGTCATCCGCAGTTAGTCTGGCTGACATGATGCACCTGATTGTTCAGCTTCCTCCGCCGTTTTTATTGTTTGGCGACTTCAATGCCCATCATCCCCTTTGGGGCTCTCCTGCATCCTGTCAACGAGGCTCCCTCTTGGCGGATGTCTTCAGCCATCTCAGTCTCGTCTGCCTCAATACTGGCGCCCCGACTTTCCCCTCGGACTCTACTCATACCTACTCCCACTTGGACCTTTCGATCTGTTGTACCACTCTTGCCCGTCGGTTTGAGTGGTATGTCCTTTCTGACACCTATTCGAGCGACCACTTCCCCTGTGTCGTTCGTCTCCTGCACCACACCCCATCCCCACATCCTTCGAGCTGGAACATACCGAAAGCTGACTGGGGACTTTACTCCTCCCTGGCGACCTTTCCGGACCATGATTTTCTCAGTTGTGACAGTCAGGTCGAATACCTCACGGCTGTTATCATCAATGCTGCCGAACTTTCCATTCCTCATACTACCTCTTCTTCACGTCGCGTTTCCATCCCCTGGTGGAATGAGGCTTGTAGAGACGCTATCCGTTCTCGATGACGTTCTTTACGCACCATTCGCCGCCATCCTACCTCAGGTAATGAGGTCCTTGTTGATCCTGTGGCTGTCTCCAACGCCTTCGGCCGCTTTTTCGCGGAGGTTTCAAGCTCCGCCCATTACCACCCAGCCTTCCTTCCCAGGAAAGAGGCAGAAGAGGCTGGGCGACCTTCCTTCCACTCGCTGAATCTGGAAACTTATAATGCCCCCTTTACAATGCGGGAACTCGAACGTGCGCTTGCACTGTCCGAGTCCTCTGCTCTGGGGCCAGATGTAATTCACGTTCAGA
Organism: Schistocerca americana; assembly: GCF_021461395.2. Taxonomy (NCBI): domain Eukaryota; kingdom Metazoa; phylum Arthropoda; class Insecta; order Orthoptera; family Acrididae; genus Schistocerca; species Schistocerca americana. The sequence goes on along the minus strand of NC_060129.1, from coordinate 33,692,251 downwards.
TGCTGGCACACCTTTCTCCGGCGGGCAAAAGCTTCCTTCTTCGTACCTACAATCGCGTCTGGATCGAAGGTCAGGTCCCCATGCGTTGGCGTGACGCCGTCGTTGTTCCTATACCCAAACCCGGGAAGGATAGACACCTTCCTTCTAGTTACCGCCCCATTTCTCTTACAAGCTGTGTATGTAAGGTGATGGAGCGCATGGTTAACGCTCGGTTAGTTTGGATTCTTGAATCTCGACGGCTACTTACCAATGTTCAATGCGGCTTTCGTCGCCACCGCTCCGCTGTTGACCCCCTTGTGACCTTGTCGACATTCATCATGAACAACGTTTTGCAAAGGCGCCAAACAGTATCCGTGTTCTTCGATTTGGAGAAGGCTTATGATACCTGTTGGAGAGGAGGTATCCTCCGCACTATGCACAGGTGGGGCCTACGCGGTCGCCTACTGCTGTGCCTGGAGAACATGCCTCCTGGAGCGCTGCCTTCAGCGTTGTCTAGACAGCCTATACTCATGGAGCGTGGCAAATGGCTTCCGGTTCTCTGAAGAGAAGACAGTTTGTATCAACTTTTGGCGATATAAAGCGTTCCTTCCGCCATCCTTACATCTCAGTCCCGTTGTTCTCCCATTCGTGGAAACAACTAGGTTTCTAGGGCTCACATTGGACAGGAAACTTTGTTGGTCTCCGCACGTCTCTTATTTGGCGGCCCGTTGTACACGTTCCCTTAATGTCCTCCGAGTTCTTAGTGGTTCATCTTGGGGAGCGGATCGCACTGTCCTGCTTCGCTTGTATCGGTCCATAGTCCGATCGAAGCTGGATTATGGGAGCTTCGTCTACTCGGCCATCCCTCTTACGCCATCTCAACTCCATCCACCATCGGGGTTACGTCTTGCGACCGGAGCCTTCTACACTAGTCCCGTCGAGAGTCTTTATGCTGAAGCTGCTGAATTACCATTGACCTACCGACGCGACGTACTGCTGTGTCGGTATGCCTGCTGGCTGTTGTCAATGCCCGACCACCCCTCTTATCAGTCCTTCTTCGCCGATTCTCTCGACCGTCAGTACGGGTTGTATGTGTCTGCCCTGCTGCCCCTGGAGTCCGCTTCTGTCGCCTGCTTCGACAATTGGATTTTGCCCTCCCTACCACTTTCAGAGAGGGTGAGAGCCCGACACCACCTGGGCTCCAGGCTCCGGTTCATATTTATCTCGACCTCAGCTCACTCCCGAAGGAGGGTACTCCGGCTGCAGTGTATTGCTCACGGTTTGTCGAACTTCGTGCTCAACTTGCCGGTCACACCTTTATTTACACCGATGGCTCCAAAACTGACGATGGTGTCGGCTGTGCCTTTGTCGTTGGGGCCGTCACCTTTAAATACCGGCTCCTCGACCAATGTTCCAGCTTTACGGCCGAGCTTTTTGCTCTCCATCAGACCGTTCAGTATGCCCGCCGCCACCGCCATTCATCGTATGTACTCTGCTCTGATTCACTCAGTGCTCTTCAGAGCCTTGGAGCTCCCTATCCGGTCCATCCCTTGGTACAACGGATCCAGCAGTCCCTCCATTCTTTCGCTGATAATGGTTCTCTTGTCAGCTTTCTGTGGGTTCCCGGACATGTAGGAGTGCCTGGGAATGAGGCTGCTGATGCTGCAGCCAAGGCTGCAGTCCTCCTGCCTCAGCCAGCCTCCCATTGTGTCCCGTCATCTGACGTTCGTGGGGTTGTTTGTAAGAGGCTTCTGTGGTTGTGGTGGGATGCTTGGTCATCCCTCCAAGGAAACAAGCTGCGGGCAGTAAAACCACTCCCAACTGCTTGGACGACCTCCTCCCGACCGTCTCGGCGAGAAGAGGTCCTTCTGACCAGGTTGCGGATTGGGCATTGCCGGTTTAGCCATCGCTACCTGCTCTCCGGTGACCCAGCCCCGCAGTGCCCTTGTGGTCAAGCATTAACAGTGCGCCATGTTTTATTGTCGTGTCCCCGCTTTAGTCAATCTCGTGTTGTCCTGTCCCTGCCATCTACTTTACCGGATATTTTAGCTGATGACGCTCGAGCAGCTGCTCGTGTTCTGCGTTTTATACCTGTGACTGGCTTGTCCAAAGACATCTAACTTTTTTACTTATTTTATCTGCATCTTTGTACGGACTTCCTGGTGTCCCCCCTCCCCTTGAGTTTTACTAGATTCCATGTGCTCTAACACTTGTGACTGGGCGCTAATGACCTCCGTAGTTGAGCGCCCTTAAACCCCACCAAAAAAAAAAACCATCCTGTGACCATGACATCCACCTATGCCGCTGCTGCAACACCAGTTCGAACCTCTACCGTGTCGTCACTTACAGTTCGACCTCAGCTCTGTCAGAATTCATCGGCCCCCTTGGTTGTGGGGGGCACTTCACTCCCTGTTGCTCCTGATCCATCTACTTCAGGAGCAACACCACCCCAACCATCGGGGACATCTGTTTCCCCTTCCCAGCTGGAGAAGCGTGAGCCTTTTTCGGCGCCTCTTGCCCGGAAGGGGTCCCTTGGGGCCCTCCCATCCCAGGCTTTGCCCAGTGCCAAAGCAGACACCAGCAAGTATCTCAAACAACCAACGGTCGCTGGTCGTAGGGCGTCATGGTCATCTTCAGTCCCTGAGACTGACCCAGTGAGGCCCTCCCAGCCAGAACCACCGAAGGCACAGCGCACAAAGCAGTCCAAGAAAAAGGCTCCCAAGCATCCTGACATTGCGGTGGCACCTGTCCCGCTGCCACCTTCTAACTCTGCGTCCGAAGATGAGGTGGAGATTCTGGCGTCCGCTGAGGACCTGGATCTCGCCAGTCACTCGGACGCAATGGACGGCTGTTGTACAGGTGGTGACTCAGTAGCAGCAGGGGCCCAGGAGGCGTAATCTGCCTCCCCAGTCCCTTCACGCCTTTCTCAGCTATGGACAATATCATTCTCCAGTGGAACTGCAGCGGTTTCTTCCACCATCTAGCTGAGCTCAGACAACTTATCAGCCTTCACCCTTTCTTCTGCATTGCTATTCAGGAAACTTGGTTTCCAGCAATGCAAACCCCCACCCTCCATGGCTATTGGGGTTATTATAAGAACCGGGCAGCTTATGAAAGGGTGTCTGGTGGCGTCTGCATATATGTCCTTAACTGTCTTCACAGCGAGTTTGTACCTATAGCAACAGCTTTAGAGGCTGTCGCTGTTCGGGTGTGGACGCCACAGGCTGTTACCGTCTGCAGTCTTTACCTTCCACCGGATGGTGCTGTCGCGCAGCATGTTCTGGCTGCTCTGATATCCCAATTGCCGCCACCTTTCTTGTTACTGGGCGACTTCAACGCCCATAACCCTCTGTGGGGTGGTCAGTGGCGACAGGTCGAGGCGCCACCATTGAGCATTTATTAGCACAGCTTGATCTTTCTCTTTTAAATTATGGTTCCTCCACACACTTTAGCGTGGCGAATGGCACATACTCCGCCATCGACCTTTCGATCTGCAGCCCTAGCCTCTTACCGTCTGTCCAATGGAGAGTGCATGACGACCTGTGTGGTAGTGACCACTTTCCAATCTTTCTGTCACTGCCACAGCGTCAGTCTTCTCTGCGCCCTTGCAGGTGGGCTATGAATAAGGTTGACTGGGACTTGTTCTCCTCCACTGCCGCTATTGAGCCTTTCTCTAGTGACGACATTGATGCGGTGGTTCACTCAGTCACCAACAGCATCGTTACTGCCGCCGAATCAGCCATTCCCAGTTCTTCTGGGACCCCTCGGCGGCAGACTGTGCCTTGGTGGTCGCCTGAGATCGTTGAGGCGATTAAAGATCGCCGTCGGGTGCTACAGTGTCACAAGCGACATCCCTACATTCCTGCATTGAACAACTCATCACCTTCAAACAGCTGCGTGCGCGGGCCCGCCGCCTTATCCGCCAAAGCAAGCAGGAGTGCTGGGAGCGGTATGTGTCCGCCATTGGCCTGCATGTCTCTCCATCGCAGGTCTGGGCCAAGATCCGCCGCCTCTACGGCTATCGGACCCCTGTCAGAATCCCTGCGCTCTCACTGAATGGAGCAGTTTGTACAGACTTTGACGAAATTGCCAACAGCTTGGCAGAGCTTTTTGCTCTTAGTTCCGCTTCTTCCAATTACCCACTGGCCTTCCGCTCCATTAAAGAGTGGATGGAACATCGGAGCCTTTCTTTTCGTATCCACCATTCTGAATCCTACAGTGCTTTATTCAGTGAGTGGGAATTTCGCAGTGCCCTTGCCGCTTGCCCTGATACTGCTCCTGGGCCAGATCGCATCCACTGTCAGAAGCTGAGACACCTTTCAGTGGACTGCACGCAATGCCTCCTCGACCTTTACAACCGCATTTGGGTCGAGGGTGAGTTTCCGTCGCAATGGCGGGAAAGTATTGTTATCCCCATTCTGAAACCTGCGAAGAACCCTTTGGAAGTGGACAGCTACCATCCCATTAGCCTCACCAATGTTCTTTGCAAGTTGGTTGAACGGATGGTGAGCCGGCGGTTGAACTGGGTACTGGAGTCACGGGGCCTTCTGGCTCCATCTCAGGATGGGTTCCGTAAAGGCCGCTCCGCCGCCGACAAGCTGGTGAGCCTGGAGTTGGCCATCCGTACTGCCTTTGCCCGCCGTCAGCACCTGGTCGCTGTCTTTTTCGACATGCGGAAGGCGTACGATACGACATGGCGCCGTCACATCCTATCTACTCTTCATGTATGGGGTCTTCGGGGCCCTCTGCCGATCTTTATCCGCAATTTTCTGTCGTATCGTACCTTCCGCGTGCAAGTCGCGGCCTCTCGTAGTTCCTCCCGATTCCAGGAGAATGGGGTACCACAGGGATCTGTCCTCAGTGTCTGCCTGTTTTTAATCGCAATAAATGGGCTTGCTGCAGCGGTGGGAAATTCTGTCTCCACTTCCCTATATGCTGACGACTTCTGCCTTTACTACAACTCTACTGGCATTCCAGCTGTTGAACGTCAGCTACAGGGCGCTATCCGCAAGGCGCAGTCTTGGGCTGTTGCACATGGCTTTCAGTTTTCGGCTGCCAAGACCCATGTTATGCATTTCTGCCGGCGCCGAACAGTCCATCCTGAGCCGTGGCTTTATCTTGCCGACGAACTCCTTGCTGTGGTGGAGACCCACAGGTTTTTGGGGGTAGTTTTTGATGCTCGGTTGACTTGGCTGTCTCATATTCGGCAGCTTAAACAGGCGTGTTGGATGCATCTAAATGCTCTGAGATGCTTGAGCCACACCAGCTGGGGCGCCGACTGATCTACCCTGTTATGGCTCTACCAAGTGTTAATCCAGTCTCGTCTGGATTATGGGAGCCTGGCTTATGGCTCAGCATCCCCATCTGTGCTGGGGGTGCTGGACCCAATACTACACAGCGTGATACGCCTTGCCACTGGTGCCTTCCGTACCAGCCCTGTGGACAGCATAATAGTGGAGACAGGTGTCCCTCCACTGCGGTTACGGCGCCAACTTTTGCTGGCCGCTTATGCTGCCCGTGTTTTTAGCATGCCCGGGCATCCGCACTACCGTCTCCTGTTCCCGCAATCGGTTGTCCATCTGCCAGAATGTCGGCCCCGGTCAGGTTGTACGATCGCGGTCCGCGTCAAAGAGCTTCTCTCCAGGCTTAGGGTTTTCACTGTTCCACCTCCTTTTCGGACCAGTTTGCGTACACCCCCATGGTGTGTTCCTCGCCCTTGCCTTCGGCTCAACTTGGCCCAGGGCCCGAAGGACTCAGTCCCTCCGGAGGCCTTCCGCCGCTGCTTTCTTTCCCTCCTTGCAATGTATCAGGGCTCTGGCACTGTGTACACTGACGGCTCGATGGTTGCTGGTCGTGTCGGTTATGCGCTTACTCTAGGCGACCATTCCAAACAATGTTCATTGCTGGCTGGCTGCAGCGTTTACACTGCTGAGCTGGTCGCCATCTTTCGTACCCTAGAGTATATCTGCTCCTGCTCAGGTGAGTCCTTCGTGATCTGTAGCGATTCCCTGAGCAGTTTACGAGCTCTCGACCAGTGTTTTCCTCATTCTCATCTGGTGATGGCTATCCAGGAGTCCCTGCATACTCTTGTGCGTTGCGGCCGCTCTGTGGTCTTTGTTTGGACCCCGGGCCATGTTGGGATACCCGGAAATGAAAATGTTGACCGCCTGGCGAAAGAGGCCACCAGTACACCATCTCTGGACATTGGCCTCCCGGAGACAGATTTGCGAGCGTTCCTACGCAGCAAAATTCTGGACCTTTTGGACACTGAATGGCGCGCCCTGCCTTCACGAAACAAACTTCGGGCCATCAAGGAGGCTACCGGTGTGTGGAGCTCCTCCTTGCGGGTCTCTCGCAAGGAGTCTGTTGTCCTCTGCCGGCTGCGCATTGGGCACACATGGATGACGCACGGCCACTTATTGCGACGTGAGGACCCACCTTTATGTCGCTGCGGCTCCGTTTTGACAGTGGTCCACATTTTATTGGACTGTCCACTTTTAGCTGTGCTCAGGCAGTCGTTCGCACTGCCTGACACGCTCCCTGCCTTTTTAACAGATGACTCTGCTATGGCTGACTTAGTTTTACGTTTTATTCGGGCAGGGGTTTTTTACCATTTAACCTAAGTGTTTGTTTTATTTTATTGTTTTGTGTTGATTGTTGCCTTTGGCCTATGATTTTAAACTGATTTTTTAATGTGTTTCTAAGTGGTTGGCTTTGCCTTTTTTATTTCTATTGTCGGCCATCCACCGCCACACTCTATGTGATTTTAGTTCTTTTTGTCTGGTCTTTGTCTAAGTTTCTCTTGTTCTGTGTCGTCTGTGATCTATTCTGTTAATCGTTTTTATTCTCTGTGGGTGTTTTTAGTATTTGGAAAAAGGGACCGATGACCGTAGCAGTCTTGTCCCTTTAATTCCACAAACCAACCAACCAACTTTGAAAATACGTAACTTAGATTAAACAGTGGTAGACACCTGAGAAATCTATGAAGAAGATGTGTGACCATAACAGTGATGCTGAGTAGTACATGCAGTTGTGCAGTAAATATCTTAGCTCTGTCAGCTAGAGCCGACATGCAACTTTTGTGGTCTCGGGAGCATAAAATGCAAGAGCTTAATAATGATGCAGAAAAATAGGGCTGACCATTTTGATACTGGCACATGGCCAGCAAGATTCTGTAGTAATTGTGGAATTGGGAGTTTTATTAGGTAATTGCATGAGAAGCTAGAGCAAGCTAGCAAGATAGCAGATTAATACTTTGTTGGAGAAGCAGTTCAGTGCGAGGCTGCTACATCTGTTACTGGTAGATTCAAACAACACACAAGTGTAACAGAGATCCTTCAGGAACTCAAATGAGAATTCCCAGAGGGAAGATGATGTTCTTTCTAGAAACACTATTGAGAAAATTTAGAGAACTGCCATTTGAAGCTGACTGGTGAACGATTTTGTTGTTTCCAACATACACAGCACATAAGGACTATGAAGGTGAAATTTGAGAAGTCAGGGCTGATTCAGAGGCACATATACAGTCTTTTTCACTCATATTTGTGAGTGGAATGGGAACGGAAATCACCAGCAGGGTTATGGGGTACCCTTTGCGATTTGCCATTAAGTGGATAGCGGAGTATAGATGTATGTGGAAATTCTAGGTAAAATAAGTAGCTGACCAATGTAGTAGGAGCAACAATGATATTTTTCATAGTAGTAAATGTACATATACATACATACAAAATAATCTATTACTAGTTCCCTTAATTAGCCGTGTGAGTAGATTAGCACTAGTCACAAACAGCTGGTTGTCACTACACTTCACAGAGATAAATCCCTGTGAGAGCTTCTGCCTTAAGATTTGCAGTGTGGCTCATCCCACATCCATCCACGTCTTCATTTATGGAATGCAATGTGTAAATTAAAGAATGAATAAATGAATAACATTCACACCATATCTGTAGCCAGGGCAGAGATTACAGTGTTGAAAGCAAATTTAATTTTCTGAAAAACATTGTGAAACATTCAATAATAGGTGCAACCCATCAACACAAATTAAGATCTACATATTTCACTGAAAGAAGTTATACCTGTATAGGCAATTCCTCAAGGATGTTTAAAATCATCAGATTTCACAAGACTATAACTTTATTTATTACAAAGGTACAGAATTGGGGTCAAATTTTTATTTCTATACATGTCTGCAAAGCCTTTCTTTCCAAAGGAACCATATGATTTTAATGTTGCTCACATTTTGTGTGTGTGTGCACATAAAACATTAAGGTACTTTTCACAGCTATGTTTAGGACCAGATTCGTCATTTACTGATCACAAATATCAAAATCCTTTTCTACACATTTAAGCATCCAGACAATAGACTTGATCCATGCATTTGCAAGCATGTCAGTTTAGGAAACTCATGCTGTTCCCATGTAGCATCATAGTTCATCCAGTGTTATTGGTACACATAGGTGGAGCCTGCCACAAACACCCACCAATAAAAAAGATACCATACTGTGAGATGAAGCAAATTTCATGGTCAGGTCTGCAGACCCTTTAGCTCATCAATGCTGGTTCCAATGCAGTGGTATACCATCCGTATGAAAAATTGTATGTCTGATAATTTCCCATCTCTTCGGTTTTTTGACCATCTATGTGTTTTCTAACATTGTCAACTTTCTTCAATTTGCTCCTCTTCAGATTCAGTTCAGTGATAATCTCATCAAACTGTTCATCAAATTACTTACATTTAGTAATAACACCTGATCACTACCAACAACAAACTTCCTGCCCCCATATTGCACAGCACTTTACCCTTATTAATGTTGCAGCTATCAGTTGAAGTCATCCCTTGAAGACTCGTTTTATAAGATGGAAAACCAATCAGAAATGGCCTGTTACTAGAAGTAGACACTACTGGTCACACACTAAATGAAACATACGGCATCCAATTCCTTGGTGTCTGCTTGGGTTTCAATTGAAATGGGGTCGACAAATTTGTAAAATTGTCAAGTTGATCCCCTCAGCATTACTCACTTACAGGCAATTTCAATGGCATCTTTTGGAGTTTTCACTTGTTTTTGGAATTATGTTCTGGGAAAGCCAAATAGAAATAAATAAAATATTAATGTTATTTGTGAAAGGCAATAGGGAGTTCCATAGTGACATGTAGATGCAAAGTGTTCACATCACATTCCTACTACAAGCTTGTATAGGATAAATACTAATTTGTTCATTGCTGCCATGTCCTATAGGATTATCCTATAGGCTAGGACTGAGAGAAAGCGTGCTGGGAAGCATTTCTGCATGTAGACACTCTGGAGGAACATTCATTAATTGCAGGGCAGAGAGAGATGAGCTTTTTGGTTATCTCATTCTCATGCTGGTGCCTCCTTAATTTATTATCGATCTGTTGGAACCTCATCCAGTGTCTGTCATTGATATCTCCTTGTATCTGTAAGTCATTTGAATTTGTTTGGAATTGCATGATGTATGTTTTTGTAAGTATAAAGGTTGAATTTTTGTGCTGTTGCCTGTAAACCAGTTGCAAGCATGTTCCATTATTCTCCTGGCTGTTTCTAGTATGAATGTGTTTGGCCATTATCAGTGTACTAATTATCGGCAAGCATTGCAGATTTTGAAGGCATCTCCAATGGCTTTAGCACAACATTTATGTAGATCAGCCCTGTGGGACATCATATGTATTGTTTCCCGATTCTGTATTCAGTTTTCCTCCCAAGGTATCATTTATCACCATGACCCAGTTTATTGTTGCTAAGCTAAGATTCAGTTCTTGTAAGTGTAATTCATTTAACATGACAACACTTGTAGTTTCCCTGAGTAAAGGAAGATTAAGGCTTTAATGTTATGCCAATAAGTTTTCTCCACTTCTATGTGCCTTGTACAGTTACAGAATGAAAAAGTCATCCCAGCATTGGGGGACTGCTGTAAATAGTGAAGAAGAATATTTTGTTGATTATTCAAGTCTCTTATTTGTATCTGTTATATATTACAATTAGGTAAATATGCCATGAACCATATACCAACCAAATAATTCCTGGAAATGGGTACATATGCCTTACCTTTTTTCATTTTATTGGTAAACTGTGTTTCCTTTCATCACTGTCTAACCAGTATGTATAATGTTCAAAACAATACGTGGTCTGTTAAGCCCAGTGTCTGAATACAGATGTTGCAAACACGGATTGGTATTGTACATATCTTTTGCAACACAGTTAACTCAATGGATTTATGCTAAGTCTTCAATGATGAATCATATTGTCTTTAGTTTTCAAGTTTATAAAGAATTTAATGTTTTCTCATAATGATTCTGATCTACAAGTAAGGTTATGGCTGAGTAAATGGCAGAACATTCTTAATTTCTTTCCATAAAATGATGTGGCTCTGTTGAGAGGTTAATGTAATCTCTCCACTATTGATTATCATAATATTTGAGGAGTAGTGTTTGGGTCAGCTGTGTTGTTACAGTTAACCAACATAAAAGCTAATTACTCTTGTTGTGAAGTATCGGTTAAAATAATTTTAATGAACAACCCATAGGGTGCATTGAAATACACTCCTGGAAATTGAAATAAGAACACCGTGAATTCATTGTCCCAGGAAGGGGAAACTTTATTGACACATTCCTGGGGTCAGATACATCACATGATCACACTGACAGAACCACAGGCACATAGACACAGGCAACAGAGCATGCACAATGTCGGCACTAGTACAGTGTATATCCACCTTTCGCAGCAATGCAGGCTGCTATTCTCCCATGGAGACGATCGTAGAGATGCTGGATGTAGTCCTGTGGAACGGCTTGCCATGCCATTTCCACCTGGCGCCTCAGTTGGACCAGCGTTCGTGCTGGACGTGCAGACCGCGTGAGACGACGCTTCGTCCAGTCCCAAACATGCTCAATGGGGGACAGATCCGGAGGTCTTGCTGGCCAGGGTAGTTGACTTACACCTTCTAGAGCACGTTGGGTGGCACGGGATACATGCGGACGTGCATTGTCCTGTTGGAACAGCAAGTTCCCTTGCCGGTCTAGGAATGGTAGAACGATGGGTTCGATGACGGTTTGGATGTACCGTGCACTATTCAGTGTCCCCTCGACAATCACCAGTGGTGTACGGCCAGTGTAGGAGATCGCTCCCCACACCATGATGCCGGGTGTTGGCCCTGTGTGCCTCGGTCGTATGCAGTCCTGATTGTGGCGCTCACCTGCACGGCGCCAAACACGCATACAACCATCATTGGCACCAAGGCAGAAGCGACTCTCATCGCTGAAGACGACACATCTCCATTCGTCCCTCCATTCACGCCTGTCGCGACACCACTGGAGGCGGGCTGCACGATGTTGGGGCGTGAGCGGAAGACGGCCTAACGGTGTGTGGGACTGTAGCCCAGCTTCATGGAGACGGTTGCGAATGGTCCTCGCCGATACCCCAGGAGCAACAGTGTCCCTAATTTGCTGGGAAGTGGCGGTGCGGTCCCCTACGGCACTGCGTAGGATCCTACGGTCTTGGCGTGCATCCGTGCGTCGCTGTGGTCCGGTTCCAGGTCGACGGGCACGTGCACCTTCCGCAGACCACTGGCGACAACATCGATGTACTGTGGAGACCTCACGCCCTACGTGTTGAGCAATTCGGCGGTACGTCCACCCGGCCTGCTGCATGCCCACTATACGCCCTCGCTCAAAGTCCGTCAACTGCACATACGGTTCACGTCCACGCTGTCGCGGCATGCTACCAGTGTTAAAGACTGCAATGGAGCTCCGTATGCCACGGCAAACTGGCTGACACTGACGGCGGCGGTGCACAAATGCTGCGCAGCTAGCGCCATTCGACGGCCAACACCGCGGTTCCTGGTGCGTCCGCTGTGCCGTGCGTGTGATCATTGCTTGTATAGCCCTCTCGCAGTGTCCGGAGCAAGTATGGTGGGTCTGACACACAGGTGTCAATGTGTTCTTTTTTCCATTTCCAGGAGTGTATTTTGTAGGTTATCAACTAAATGTGTTTACTTCATTGTAGAAATGACTGAACTACTAAATATCCACCAATTGATGTTGGAAATAATTTGATTTTGTTGTATGATCAGTAGGCCTGGTAGTTGCAGTGGATAGAGATGCAATTATTTCTTAATGGAATACAACAGTATAGTTACTCATTAAATGGTAGTTGAATCGAAAGTACAATTCAGCTGAGGAAAGAGCGATTCCAAGTTTTCTCTTGGGCAATCACATGTTTGAAAAGTGAGTTTCATTCATTGTTATAGTAACAGTTCCTTTTCTAAATGATTGATAATGGGTTCACACAATTGGCTGTGTGGAATTGAAGATAGCTTCTAAAAGAATTTCTTAAAATTATGTTTAAATCAGAAATTATTTGAATTGCACCCTTCCTTTAAAATCCAAATACATAAGGAATATGTTAAATTAGGCATGCAATAATTGAATCTAAAACTTGAAATCTTGAAGGTAAAAGTCAAAAACTAATTGCATTTGGGACACCATAGATTCTATACATAGCTCACACAAATAGCATTAGTCATAATGCAATTTTTGATATTCAAAAAAACTAAAACTATACATAAATCATACGATTTAAATACACGAGTCTTTCGGTTTTTCATTATATTACATTTTCTTCTTAGAAAAAAAAAAGATAAAAAAAAATTCATCTTGCAACACAGTCATAGGCCCCAATTATAAAGACATAAGTAATATCTGATGCTTTTTAAATGATCATTGGTTAATTTATTAATGTTCAAATTTGTTCAGTTCAAAAAAAGTGCTGTCACTTTTGCATTTTGTGAAAAAATTGTAGCCTTTGGAATGGGTTTCAAAAACATTACCATAGGTTCTGCATTTTCAGAGATGCCATAGAAATTGTTTTATACCTCTCTCATTTAAAATTTCTACAATGACAAATAGTCCAGGATTTATCAGATCAATATGCACATTCTTGACAGCATCTGTTGCTATAGTGTCTTCGTCTGCAGCATTTGATCCCCGCAAGAATCATTTTCCACCTCTGAATACCAAGCACATCTTTGATGGGTTGCATCCTTAGTTACAAGAAGATGTTTGGTTTTTTCAAGCTTCATGGTTGTTGTGCCAACAATATTGTGATACCTTAAGGTAAAAAATAATAATAGTTTTGAATATGAGCAAAAACGTTTGACCTGAATGCGAGTTACACTCACTCAGTTGTCCAGAAACCATCTTCCAGTACCATAAAATATGGTTTTTACTTGAATCTGAGTTTGTACCATTTATAAAAATCTGTAGCTCAGCCAGCATACCATTTTCTGTGTTTCATCTGGTTCCACACTCCTCTCCTCATTGTACCACAAATAGCATCCATGACGACTTTACCATGTCACGCAGCAAAGAATAACAGTCCATTTCCACTTTAAATACTTTTGAACACAAACTGGATAATGTGTACTTTTTTTTTTCAAATATAGAAGAAGTACAGCCATCTCAACGAATTGTCAAATTTTGTTACATGTGAAATCTTCTTATTTACATCAGGTATTATTTATATGAGAACACAGCAACAGAAACTGTTTCATGTGTTAGATCTCATTAGTGATGATGGCATGATAAAATGTTCCTGCAGCATCCAGGCACAACCTGCAAAGCCTGTACTTATTCATGTTATGAATGAGCACTTTGACTTTGGTCTTCGTTAATCATAGACACACTATCTACAAAGTCAGTCTGTAGATTTCCAGATTTGAGAAATCCATTTTGCACATATCCCCAATTCAGCAGATTGTGAGTTTTCTATGAAGCAGTGAAATATTAAATATAAAATTTCCTTATAAATTTCTGACACTACGTCAGTGATGCTACCATTAACTTCTGCATATTTTTGTTGCCTGTCAACATCAATCCATTTTTTTCCATTTTACTTGTTTGTCAGTCAACTTCATTCTTTAATGTGGAGTGAAGTTTAGGAGTTACAGTTTTTACACTTTATACATGAATTCGTAGTACACATGAATTATCGGTAGACTACATGTTCCAGTAACTCCTTACCTCATAAAAAAATGCTCTTTTCAGTGCATTCACCAGATAATAAGAGTTGGCATGATACCTTCATACATACATTGAGGTGTATTCAAAATGAACAAAATGTGTAATAAATGAAAGTATTTTTTATTTGTCCTATTTCTGTATCTGCCTAAAATTGCTTATAAGCTCCCTGAGCTGAAAATACCATGTAGTACTTTTTGCAAAACTCTGTGCATCTTTGTCTTCTGACCTTTAAATAATCTGTCAGGTGCTTGACAGATTGTCATCTCCGTTGTAAAAAAAATCAACTGTTTGCTTCTTTTTTTTCTGAAACCTTGTTATCCAGTTTGTGTTGTTAATGTGTGCTTAAACATTATGGAAGTTGTTCCACTGGAACAATTAATTTGTTTGTTACTGCATATTTCCATGTTGGGCTCTCTGGATGTAATTATTTCAATCTTTTCACTGCTTTTCCTAAAGTTTATGGGGATTAGTATGAATGTAAATAGGGTTCAGATGATTACACTCCGGTGACATGAGTGGTTGTGCATTTACATTACTTGTACATACTCTTCACAACTTTTTTTCCTCTTTACCTTTATTTTAAATCTAGACATTTGCGAAGTTGTTCTCTTCCCTTTCTTCTGGAGTCTTGTGATATTTGCTTGTCTTTTTCTCTACACTGAACCAATTGTAATTGATTTGCTTACAGTTTTGCAAAATATCTCTCTCTCTCTCTCTCTCTCTCTCTCTCTCTCTCTCTCTCAAATTTACTATCCATTATCTTTAACAGAAAGGAAGTAATAATAATGTGTAACAATGCACCAGCCTTCATATACAGATGTATTACTATGTAAATTATTCAGTAAATGAAACTTTTATTGTTTCATCCACAAAATAATTCCGCCATAAATTCTTTGCTTTACAGCACATCTTTTTTAAATTTTTTAGGTTAAAGTTACCTAACAAAAAATTTAAACATTCTTCCTGACCTACCTTCTGTGTAGTAAGAATCCTTGATGTTAAATTCTTCTTTGGATATCACAACTTAATCAGTATTTTTAGTTCCATATCTCGCAGCAAACATGATGAATTTTTAACTTAAAATGCCTCTAACACTGTAGCCAAACAAAATGTATTTTGTAACATGGTCTACGCAGTTCAAATCAGCACACAGGAATTGTCATACTGATCAGTACATCAGGTATGTAATGTGAAGACAAAGATTCTTCATATCATTGTAACCTCTACTTGTAACTTTCAAAAAAAGATGTGGGAAATTATTTACATTTTTGCTCTTCAGACAGGAAAATAGATACTACAGATAAACCTTGATGCAAAAACACAGATAAGGTTCAGAAAATTATATTTTACTCTCGTGTTCACATTTTGGATTGGCTCAAAACTACAAATTTGTCAGACAAAATGGCTGGTCTTCACTTAACTTCAGGAGTTGAAATAGCTAGTACTGACAATACGTGCACACAAAGGTACAAGGAACTTCCCTAGCTTTTGGAATTATTATTTCCTTCATCTGGAAAGAGTTAGTAACAGATACAGGAAGGTTAGGAAAGAAGGGCAGGTCACTGAGACCTAAAGTGTGTTACTCACAAGGAAACATCACCAATTTGACTTTATATTTTATGCAGAACAAAAGCATACAATGTTTTATGGACTACGACACACTTTTTTCTTAAATAAAATTCTTACATCATTCAGGTGTGTCTTATACTCAAAATTAATTTAAAATGTCCTGTGTTTGTTTTAAAATTCCTGCAAGGCTTAAAGAAGGCCATATATTCAATGCTGTGGGAAACCTATAACTATCTGGCAACACGATTCAACTGGCAGCAGCAGTGCACCGATGCAATGAACGTGAGTTGTAGAGCTTAACAAGCTTGTTAACACTGTCTCCCTCCTGCTCCGCCATCACAAACCTAGAACACTGTCAAGCCTATGATGTATCACAGCAGTCTACAGTGCCAGTGAACTTAAACTGAAAGTGATTGGTATTATTGATAACAGAAGAGTATTTTCTTTAGTAGTTTATTAAAAAAAAATAGGGGTTTCATATGATGTGGGCTATAAATTGAAGATAATAACATCTGCAGACCAATATGGAAACAGAGCAGCTGAGTGGCATTTTGGTCCTCCTCTAACAGAAAGAGCCATTCGTGATTGGCTTGCCAGTAAGGAAGAACTGAAAAAATGAGTAAGACTACATGTGCCAATTGAGGACTGAATGCAAAATGGCCTAAACTAATCTTATATCCAGAATTATAGCAACAAACTACTACTTCCCCATCCTGTGTTTCATTCACAATACAATCCTACAAACTGTAACCAGAAGTCCGTATGATCGTGTTCTGCATGGAAGATGGCATTCCGGTCAACTGACAACTTTGCCAATGATGTCAGGGGATGTATGAAATGAGGTAGTGTTTGTTGGGTAACCTCACATTCACAATCACCATGTACACAGCTACAGACAGTGCAGTTTGACACAGAGAAAATGCCTACTAGACTTAGCATTGGATGGCCATAGAAAGAAAGGAAGCAGGATAGTCAAAAATTGATGTGGCCTGATGGCTTAGTGTGAATTGTGCTGTTGTTTCTTGGATGTAATGACAGTTCATAGAGACTGAAACTGTATCCCAAAGTCCAGGGCAGGGTTGACCACATGTGATAGGACTGTTATTTTGCTGCAAGATTACAACAGACTGCCTTTGTACTGCACGGTAGCTGGCAAATAAGCCTGCAGCATCCGCTGGATGTGTTGTATCAAGGTAAACTGTGTGCAGATGGCTTTGGCAGAGTGGCCTTTATTGTTGGAGACCTGCTGTATGTCTACCTCTGACACATCTTCATAGAAGGCAATGTCAAGAGTGAGCAGGCAGCTTGCTTGTGACTAAGGGCAGCCTACCCTGTCTTGTGTTTGAATGGTGGACTCCATGCTGCATTCCAGGATGTCACTGTGGGTGTCACAGGTGTGTGGTGTTGGCTGTGATAGTGGGACAAGTATCATACGAACTGCTTACTACTTCTACACTTCAGATTGTTTGTTTAGTGTTTAAGGCATGTATTAGAATACTAATCTGGTGGCAAGTGATGAAAAACTTCTGTCTTTCCACTAGCATATTGCAGCATTGGCTGTTGCTATACTATGCCCAGCTGGCTCTGCTTTGCGAAGCAAGTTGGCCATGTTTTGCTTTTCAATGCATAACACTGTCACCCATGTGCAGCTGGCTGTTCTTCTGCTCTAGCATATTTTTTGACCAATTATGGTCAATACGCTACATTGACCTTTTTATCAAGACTCTGTCTCTTGGATTGACCAAACTATACTACCCATTAAACCAGAGTTACTGGTGACAAGTATGTCCGGCCTTATTTTGCCACTTATGTATTGCCCTAACAATTAGTTACCTTAACCCTTTCACTGAATCTCATAAATTTCCATAGGGTCCCTTGCCCTGCACCTTGACTCAAACACCATGGTACTAATTTCATTACTGTGCTTCTTGCACAATTTTTTCCAACTCTATACGTCTCACTTAAAAGCGAAAATAAATCGATTATTCTTCATACTATATCACTGTGCATTCTGCTTCTTTTATGCGTGGGTTATCCAATGCAGTGGAACCTGAACTATGGCTGGGTCCGAACTCGGTCGTGTTCTTTGTCTTTTGTGTACCAGAAGAACTCCAGGCTCAGCAGAACAAGTGCCGCTGCAGTGGTTGGTATGACAGTGTTGAGTGTTGTCTCATTCTGATGCTGATTTTCACAATATGAATTTACATGTTGCAATAACGTTTCCAGGGAGATTGGTCCCTCCTGCCAGTTCAGAAGTGTGTTTACAGATTACATTAGTTCTGGCCCTAGAGTTTGATTTAAGCTGGGTGGTTTGCGGCAGGTGGCACTTCCATGGGCTCTTCTGGCCAGTACAAATGTGGCTGGGAAATGCTCAAGTGAGTTATCCCTGCAATCATGATGGACAGGCAGAAAGTAGGCCCCA